>NC_080747.1:10572500-11172500 GCF_020826845.1 Diceros bicornis minor | reverse complement strand
TTTTATGTTTTTCAATTGTAAATGCATATGCATGTCTAATTTTTATACTTTTAATATTTTTGTTTGTTTGTTTATTGTGGTAACATTGGTTTATAATATTGTATAAATTTCAGGTGTACATCATTATACTTCTATTTCTGCACGGATTACATCATGTTCTCATGTTCACCACCCAAATACTAATTACAATCCATCACCACACTTTTAATACTTTTACATAAGGATTTTCCAATTTTTATTACAAACATTAAAGTGTCATTTAAGGTGTTTTCATGAAATTTCTCTGTATGGATATATCATTCTTTACCATTCCTCTAGACACATGGCTGTGATAGCATTTTCGCTATTATAAATAGCAATCCCATGAGCAGTTTGTACCTAAATATTTGTCTGGATCTCAAAATATTTGTTTATGATGGTCTCCTAGACCTAGGAATACTGGAGTGTCAGCTGTGAGCTTTTAACCCGTTTGAGATATAGCCAAATAACTGTGTATGAATGTTTTACATCTTTATAATCTTTGGGTTTGTGTGCAGGCTCTGCTCCAGATGGAAAATAACTCAACCTCTCTAAACTTCAGTTTCTTTGCCCATAAAGTAGGGCTACTACTACTTCACAGTCTAGAGTAACGACTAAATGAGAGGATGCATTCGCCAGATTGCACACAGTGTTCAGCACAGAGCAGCTGATCGACAATTATTCTTTTCTTTCCCCCTCCCCTGGAAGATAACTACCTGCGCTTCAATCTCACTTTTCTACCCCCAGTCCTTTCTGCATTTCACTTTTCATCTGCTAATCAGCAATGCCCCTCTAGCTCTGCTTTTTGTAGCTCTGTCTTCCTTTTTACATTTCTTATTCCCAGCTACATTGCCTGTGTCCCATCTATATTAGAAGGAGCTTATCTTATTTCTCCACTCTATAAATAACAGACTGCTGATAAGAATAATAATGGAAAGTCAGATTGCAGCAGAGCAGAATCAGGGGGAAATAAAGGTAACATTGAGTGAACTTCAACAGGGAAGAAAGGAGGCATAGTGGATAAATGATTCTATACCCAGAGGTGATGAATGCCATCAAGCAATAAATCTGCAAGGAAAAGAAAAAAAGGTCAGTGTGAATAAGGAGGAGTGAAAAGAAATCAAGGAATAGCGAGAAAGCCAAACGGGTACAAAAAGACAGGTCTTGAGCTAAGAGAGTGGGAAAAATAGATGAGGGTGTGGATTGGAGGATGAAAGGCAGAGAGTGCAGGGGTGAGGGAAGATGGAGTCCATTATGAATATCTTTCAGGCACAAAAGGAAGCCAAGGTCCTTGAAAGAGGCAGTGACGCCAGCAGAGAGTGGTGTTGATAAGGTATTGATGTCCAAGTCCAGGGGAAACCAGATAAGATTTTAATCACCTGCAGATGGACACAAAGAACAAGAGCAAATATTGAAAACTGATATTTAAAAACAACCACAAACTTGTGTGGAGCTAGTGACTGTCTATAGCACCTAGTCTGATGGGCTGAACCACAAATAAACAAATATTAAAAAATAAATAACATTTTTAAAGTGAGTCCAGCTTTGAGATGTGTCCAACTGTTGAGTGGCCCATGGTCCTTAGTTGCCCCTGTGAGTGGTAATTCTGTCTTTGTGGTTGACATCTCTTCTTCCTTAGGGTGGAGTCCTTCAACAAATTTCCAATGGGATCCTCTACCTCTCAAGGCGGCTGCCTGATGGATCTTCTTGAAACACAGCTTGGAGAATGCCATCCCCTTATTCCAAAACCTTCATGGCTTGCTACTGTCTGCAGAGTCGAAGTTCTGGTTCTGGCATCAAGATCACCATCACATAGCACCAACTGACCTTTCCAGCTCGACTCCTCATATACCTGGTAAGATGTCTTGGACTCTGGAGTTTATAATCCTCTCACTAGTGTATAGGCAGATGCCAGCGCTCTTTGTCACTTGAATACATTGAGAAACAGGGCCCAAATGCCAAGCTGAGGGCTTCACAAGCCATACGTTGTAGAGAAAAGACGACTTATGACATGTGAATGATTCTTTAAGAGCCATGACAATGATCCTCATCCTAAGTGCACGCACATAAGATTTCATATGATCCTCAAAGCAACTTTATGAGGCAGAAATTGGTTTCCTCATTTTACAGATGAAGTAGGAAACATTGTCTGCAGAGAAGTTAAGTAAAGTGCCTAAAGCATGTGCAGTAAATTCTCGAGCCAGTCTTTGCCACCATCTGGCAAAGCCTGTGCTTTAACAACCACGTATTCTCTTCTGGTCCCCCACCAATTTGTTCTTGAAATATTTTATGTTAGACCAAAGTATTGGTTCTTCCCTGATCATTTATCCTGGTATTGCGACCCTTTGGGTATGGTTTCCTTCTTGTCGAGTTTTTAAGATTGATATTATCATACTCCGTTTGGAAATATTGAATTCTGTTTTGGAATATTCCATGCAATTCACCCCTGGGAGGTCCTGTGCACATGTTTTCTCTGCAAAATAGAAGAACTTGGTAATAGTTTTCCCCTCGGGCTTTGGAGTCAGACAGAGCTTAACTTCAGTCTCAACTGTGCCACTTTCTAGGCTGTATATACTTGAGCAAATCACGAACATTATCTGTGCCTAAGTTTCTTTATCTGTAAAAAGAAATGGCAATATTTTCCCCGTCTACCTCCAGGGTTGTTGGAAGGATTGGGTTGATAATGAATGGGAAGGTGACATGTAAGATATAAAGTGCTACACAAATGTTTGGAATGATTATGACATCATCGTGCCATTATCATTTTTGTGTTTCATAATCCAGGCACCAAACAAAGCTACCCATAATCTTTGATTGGCCCTTTGAGGCATTTAGCTATTACCAAAATACCATGAGGTCTTATAATAATCTTCTTAGGATATTGAAGATTGTTTTTGAAATGCTTCAATCCTGGGTTGAACTAAAGCTCAGGGATTTTCTCATCTGATCCAAAGGTCAAATCATATTCCAAGACTCATACATGACTTTATGTTTTTCTTGACTCATAGTGTTTCTATCTCTATAAATTTGTGAAGAAGAATGCCAATAAAGAAAAGACAAAATAATGGCACACCAAGTGATTCATTTCCAGATCCAGGAGAGTCATCCTGCAATACAGAAAGAATACATATACATTTTCACTGATTCATTGCTTTGTCAATTAAAAAGCAATTTAGTCAAGTTTCATTACAGCTTCTCCATTGTGAAGAAGCCAGAGGAAAAGTTTTAATTTTTTAAAGGCTGACCTTGCTGTATTTCATCTAAGAAAATTGGAAAATATCAGACTTTTCTTTTAAAGGTTTTAAAGAAATCTCCAGGCCTCAATCTCTCTTTTTGTTTTCAAAATTCAAGGTGAAGGATGGGGCAACTTTACTTTTTCTTCACTGTTTTATATGGGTTGATATGATGACTAGGTTATCAGGGAGGGATATGAAAAATAAATCTATATTCAAATGCTGATAGTGATAGTATTCATTTTTCAGTCCTTTACAGTTTATATGGCATGATTTGAGTTTATTTACACATCAAGAGCTATGAGGTAGGTAATATCAATCCCATTTATTCAGATGAATAAACTGGGGCTCAGATAGATGAAATGGCATGCTGAAGGATCAGAGTTAAATACCCCAAAACCTGAGCAAATACTCTAAATATTAGAGAGTAAGGTTGTGTGATACGATCCTTTTACACACAGTATCTGCTGTCCTCCTGAAACAGTTTGAGATAAGACCAATGATTCCCCTTTGAAAATTGAAGATACTGAAGCTGCAAGAATTAGACAGCTTCCTTTTGTCATCCAGCAGGTAAGGGGCAAACACAGGCAGTGAATCAGAGCTTTCTGCCTCCAGAGCCTTCCACAGTCCATGGGGCCACATGCATTTCCTTCTAGGAAATCTGGATAAAGTCCGAAGAGTTCGTAAGTAGAGTTTATCTTTCTCGATGATGAAGCATGCATGTCACTATGGCCACAGCAGGATATTGTAACCAGTTAGTTCCTCAGAGCCCAGGGCTTTAATGGGGACCCCGTTTGAGGGAGGCACGCATAGTAGCTGCTGAACTCCCTGGAGTGACCTATTCTGAATGACTTTGACCGAAATGCTTGGGAATACAGAAAGTTCAAATGTTAACTCTATAGAACTCAGCAAAGCCCATGTACTTCACCCTGAGAAGTCCTATGCACATATTATCTCTGCAAAATGGAAAAGACTTTTCATGTGGAGCAAGATAGGAGCTTAGCCTAGGGGGAGCTGAGGTGGAAAAGGCGTTCGCAGAAGCCACAATGGTGGAGGAGCATCTTGTTTGTTGCAGAAGAGAGACTAATCACAGGATCCCTTCCCTTAGTTAGATACTCTCTCTATAGCCTCAATTTACCTCCTCCTGTTTTCTGGCTGAGTCTCCACAGTTTAATCCAAGAAATGAACTCACTTCCCCAGGAAGTGCACCTGCATTGAGGGTTGGATGTGGCTGGAGAGTCATAGGCCTCTTCTCTGACTATTGGTCTGGAGAATGTTAGGGCCTTGGGTCTGTCCCACATGCCAATTAAGTTGCAAAAGCCCTCAAAGGACCTGAATAGACATTTCTCCAAAGAAGTTATACGAAAGGCTGACAGCTACCTGAAAAGATTTTCCACACTGCTAGTCATTAGGGAAATGCAAATCAAAAACCACAATGAGATATCACCTCACATCTGTTAGGATGGCCATCATCAAAAAGACAAGAGATAACAAGTTTTGGCAAGGTCGTGGAGAAAAGGGAACCCTTGTGCACTGTTGGTGGGATTGTAAATTGGTACAGCTGCTATGGAAAACAGTATGGAGAATCCTAAAAAATTAAAAATAGAACTATCATATGATCCAATAATTCCACTTCTGGAAATATATCCAAAAGAAACAAAAACACTAACTTGAAAAGATGTCTGCACCCCATGTTCATAGAAGCATTATTTACAATAGCCAAGACATGAAAACAGTCTAAGTGTCCATCAATGGATGAATGGATAAAGCAGATGTGATATATATATATACAATGGAATATTATTCAGCCATAAGAAATGATGAAATCCTACCATTTGTGACAACATGGATGGACCTTGAAGGCGTTATGCTAAGTGAAATAAGTCAGACAGAGAAAGACAAATACTGTATGATCTCACTTATAAGTGGGAGATAAACAAACAAGCAAACGTTCATAGGAAAAGAGATCAGACTTACGGTGACCAGAGGTGGAGGGTTGAGGGAGGGGGAAACAGGAGAAGGTGATCAAAAGGTACAAACTTTCAGCTACAAGGCAAATAAGTTCTAGAGATGTAATGCACTTCACGAGGACTATAGCGGACACTGTTGTATGATACACAGGAAAGTTGTTAAGAGAGTAAATCCTGAGAGTTCTCAAAACAAGGGAAAATTTTTCCTTTTTGTCTTTTCTTCTTTATTTTCTTTTTATCATATCTATATGAGAAAATGAATGTTAGCTGAACCTATTGTGGTAATCACTTCGCCATATTTGTAAATCAAACCATCATTCTGTACTCTTTAAACTTATACAATGATGTATGTCAATTATTTCTCAATAAAACTGGGAAAAAAAAAAGTTACAGGAGCCCTGGCTATGGAGGAATCATGGGTTCAATGCTCAGTCCCAGCGCAAAGCTCATTAAGCCTCATTTTTATGAAGCACTTACTGTTTTCTACTCACCCCTTGGGTTCTGAAAACGGCCCTTGCAGCCTAAGAAGCAGCGACATACAAACATTACCTACATGCATCACAGGCTCTGTTCTCACCCCTCTTCCCGCCTGAAAGCAGAAGGCCTGAGAGCCTTTCAATAACTAACCTGATTATCAATATTGTGCAATCTTACACAGAGACCATATTTCTGCCTGCCTTTCAGCCTCTCTCTCTGTCTCTGTGTCTGCTACTGTCTCCTATTTTCTCTCTTAAACTGGACTGTATTGGGCTTAGAGTGCTCAAGAACAAATTATTTGTTTAATTTATATTAATAATATTTTCACATTTTTCTACAAAAAATTAAACAGATGTTAACTTAATCTCTAGACACTGTATAATTTGTGTTCTATTGAAAATGGTATCTCTTTTCTAATTGTTTATTTTGGCATGTGGGGACATTGTTTGCAGCAAAGTTGCTAAACTCACCAATTGCATTTAGTGGATGGTCTATCAATTCTTTTTTTTTTATATACATATATATGCATTTTTTTGCGAGGAAGCTTAGCCCTGAGCTATCATCCAATGCCAATCCTCCTCTTTTTGCTGAGGAGGATCGACCCTGGGCTAACATCCATGCCCATAATCCTCTACTTTATATGGGACGCCACCACAGAATGGCTTGACAGGTGGTGCGTTGGTCCGTGTTGGGGATCCGAACCTGCGAATCCCAGGCTGCCGAAGCGGAGCTCGCGAACTTAACCGCTATGCCACCCGGCTGGCTCGGTTCTATCAATTTGTTTGATTCTCTGTATCGACAATCAAATAGTCTGTTAATATTGAGATCAAGTCCTTGCTCTCCTGGCTGCTGATTTGGGATATTCATAAATTATGTAATTGGAGGGAGATTCAGATTCCTCATTTTCAAGATGTGGTTGACATGAACTATGACGATTAATGAGCTACTGCATCTCAGGTGCTTGGTTCAGTGTGGCTCCTGGCCTGGGCCAGGATTCAGCCATTTGGCCACTGCCAACTCTAGGGAGGGCCAGGGAATGTACCTTAGCTGTGTGCCAGGAAGAAAAAAAATGTGTTCCAGTCTTTTCCACGTGCTTATATTCCTCCCTCTAGTTTGTAGAGATTTGACTTTTACTTTTTTTAAGATTTTAATTTGGATCTAATGACTCCATATTTTCTGTTGTAGTTTTTTCTCGCTATCAATGATGTCTCGGCTGAAGGGGAATTGGTAGGAAGTAGAGGAAACTAAATTAAAATGAAAAAGATTTTGAAAATGGATCTTTTAACACCTTAATCTCTATGTTTCCAGAAAAAAATATATACATACATGCACAAATTTGTATGTATGGTGGTCAGACAGAACTAAAAATGATTAATGAAAGAATTTTCATAATTTTTCAGCTCAAGTCCAAACAAATATTATGCCTTCAGCCTTAGACTGAAAAAGAAAACCAACTGAGTTTAGAAGACAAACCAGCAACCAACAGGACATTGAAGATGTATTTATAACCAGAGTGATATCAAAGCTCATCTCCCCAGGTAGGTTCAAAATGGACAAGTCTTCACAAAATGCATGACTGCCTAGCATGTCCATGTAATGTGTGGCTCTGCACAACCCTCTTATGCCCTCTAACGCACTGCCTATAACATGCTATACTCTCCACAAAATACACAGTGGACCGTACATAACTGTATGCAAGGATTCACGATACCTTATGCAAAACTGTCTAAGAAATTCACAGCTTTCTACCAAAAATCATGCACAATTTTCACCAAGCACACATCTATATACAAAGTACAGGTCTGTCCATGGAATGCACAATTTTCTTTGAACTAATCATCCATTTCCAAAGTACACAAGGTAAGAATTGCACAGTTTTCTCTGGTTGACCCATGGCCTGGGAATGGAGTGCACAGAAGAGGTGCCACGTGTAGTGTTAGATAATTTATGAGCACATGCTCACTCATTCTCAAACTGTCCAGCATGATTTCCAATTATTGTCTCCAACTTACAGATGAGGAAATGAAGGCTCAAAGAAGTTTGGAAAACTTGCCAAAGATCATCCGTGCAAGTAGGTAGCATTTTTGTGAATTAAGCCCAGGTCTGAGTGCAGAGGCTGTGTTTCCTGTTCCTCCACTCTACAATAAGTACCTGGATGGATAAATTCTAGGAATGAAAAAAGATCAAGACAAAGACCTATGTCAGGAAAGAAGTAGACATATTCTAGAATCAGAAAGCAATTCAGCTATGTACCAGTTCAGCTTGCACATAGGATCCATGGGAAGGAACTAGTAGGGAATAAAACTGAAAAAATATATTGGGGCTCTGGGCAGCCATATTAACCTGAAGATTAGGAGAACTGCGTATTTTCTTTGCTCAGGTCGCTAGAGCATAGTATCAGAGGACTATGGGTTCCAATCCTGAATACTCCTCATTCACTGTGTGTTCCCAAATGAGATGTTTAGTTTCTATGCACCTCAATTTCCTTATCTATAATATGAGGCTAATAATGGCATTTACTGATAAGAGGATGAGATAATGAAATGCTATTACCATTATTAACTAGGGAACAGATTTCAACACAGTAACTATATATGTGGGACAGCGCATGGGATACGGAGTGAAGAGATATACAGTAAAATGCCATACCCACTAATTTCTTTGTGGTTTTCACAGATGATTAATCCCTTTGGCCTCAAATGTCTCCAACGTAAAATGGGGGTGAACATAAACCATGCCACCTCTACTGTCCAGGCTTGTGGGGATCAAAAGAAATCACAAGGAACAATAAGCACTTTCTAAGATATGGATTTTCATCCTGTGGCATTTTTTCTCATGCAAGGAGTTGCCTGGAGTTCTTCCTTTGGGTGTCAACCATCCTCATTTCCCTGAAACTGAGGAGTTTACCTGGACACAGGACTATCAATGCTAAAACTCTCGGGCAGTCCTTAGCAAACCTGGATAGTTGGCCATCATATTCTTCCCCAAGGAACAGAGGATCTAAAGGGGCATTGATGAAGGATTGCTATAGACAGAACCACAGGTGAGGTTTCAGTGGAACTTGAGGAAAAATTGGTTTTACCAATGCAAATATTCACAAGTCTGACCTATTGAAACCAGTCTGACCCATTGAAACTAGTGTCAGTTACAGAACCACGTCAGTAGACCTGGGGCACTGGGAGCGTTGGGGGCTCTTAGATTCAAATGGAGGATTGACAAAGCATGCCCCAACCAGTGAGTTTCATGAGATTGTCTTCCTCACTCTAGAGCTCCCTTGATAATGCTGAAATTTCTCTTTCTGTGGCTCATAAATGACAAGCGCATGGAGGTGTTTTCAAAGAAAGAGTCTCCAAGATTGACAGCACCCCAAAGCCTGGTACATTTGATTCAAGTCACAAATCTCTTTTATTTCCTTCTCTCTGCCTCTTGCTCTTGCTTCTCTCCGTATCCTTCCACCTCTCACCTTGACTGAAGTGATGGTGTCTTTAATACACACTGCAATCTTTTTTCCCTGATCTTCAGCCAGGAGCACTGAGCAGCTGCTCAGACTCTACCACATGCCTCCCACCCCAGAGTTATCCCCTCCCCATGGAGCCTGAATTATCTTAACCTGCTGAGTTTAATTTTTAGAAAAATTTCCCTTGGTAATATATGCACACAGCTTAAAAATGAAGACAAAAAAAAGTAAAATAGGGTTTATAATGGAATACAACAATTCCCTACCCTACTCCTCCTTATTTCTAGGCCCGCCGTTTAGAAGTACAAAGCTAGTTACTGTTTTTATATTGCTCTCCCTTGGTTAATCAAGGTTAGATATACTCTACTGTGATTGATATTTGTCTGGCTCCTTAAACCCCTCTCCACTTTTCTCAGCTCCTTCTCCCAATTTTCAGTTTGTCTATTGGTTTTCTTCGTCGGTTTATGAGTACATTTGCAACTTTATTTTTTATTCATTAAATCTAAATGTGTCCCTTGACTCCTCACCTGAATGATAAGAATATCAGCCTTTCCTTCAGCCCTCTTTCTGCTTCCAACTTCCAATTTTCATTATATTCATTTTTATATTTTCAGTGTCAAAATTAGTACCACTATCTCCTAATTTGTAATCACCTTCCTTGCTTCATCTATATGTTGATTCTAAATGTTAACAATGAATAGTTTACATCATTATGATAGAGTAAATATCATAAATAGAGTCAACAAACTATGATTTATTGCCTTTCTTGTTTAGTGTTTATTTTACTGCATGTTGCAACTTGCTTCAGTCTATTTTTTTGTTCTTAAATTACTGACCTTAAACATAGCTCTTTGCTTGTTTGTTGATTAAATCTTCGTTATATCATCTTTTGATGTCTCTCTTTTTTCCAGGGGCCTCCTTCCCAAGGTCCCCCTCCCTATTTCTACTTAGTGAAGACTATTTGCCCTCAAGTCTTCTTCCATAGCTACATTTTTAGGATTTTCTTGACTAGCTCTCCCAGCTTGGATGTACTACCCTGTGTTCCACATTCTTCTTGATTTTGCTGGAATATATTTTCAAGTATTTTAGCAAAAAATTGCTTAAAGGAAGTCAACTTTTAGAGACCTTTTATGTCTGAAAAGTATCTCAATCAGTGCTACCTTCAAAAATAAATGTTTGGTTGAGTAATGAGCTGCCACATCAAATCCACATTTCGCATATGTGTCGACTTCAGACTCTAACATCCACCATCCTTCCTGGATGCAGCAACAAATATCCTTCCTCTCAACAACAAATATGTTAATATCAGTGAGGTTGTATATGCTTAATATTAAAAGCAGAATAGAATACACTCTACATAAAAGCAGAAGAACTTTAGAATTCCTCATCTATTCTGCATAATTATATTAAAGGGTGAATCATTTTATCCTTTATCCAGATATCTCCTTATAAGCTTTTGTATTTATTCTAGCTCTGTAGTTCTCAAACTTTAGAGTGCATAAAAATTATCCTGCGTGGTAAATATGAAAAACCACGTATCCAGCATTAGAAAGGCAATTTAAGGGGTTTTCAGAGGTAATTCTTGACTATCAAATTGTATTGATTCTTAGTTGATTCTTTTCATGGTTTAATATTTGAAACCAAGATGCATCTTATAAAACAATGGCATTTTACAATTTTATCGATGTTTTTATTTTGCACTTTTTAGTAGTACGTAAAATAACAATGCTTCTTAAAGTTAATGGTGTACTAGATTTAGTGAAATATGGTAGACTTCACAAGAGAACTCAAGGGAATATCAGAAGCATTGCTTTTTTGTGTGTTTTTAAGCACTCACTCTTACTCTTCAAAGGCTAATGTCAATCTTGTTTCTTTTTTAGGTAACTTTCAGGATCTTTTTGTCCTTGGTGTTTATAAATTTCATAGTGATGCTCCAAATGAGGGTCATTTGCTGTTTTCCTTCATTCTACTTAGTAATCAGTGGCATCTTTTAATGTGAATCCAGCTCTCATAAATTATCTTCTATTATTCCTTGAATAAGTTTCTCTCCTCTGTTTTCAGCTATTTCTCATTATGAAACTCTTTTCAGTCATATATTGGACTTTAAGAGTGATGCTTATGATTTCTTTTCTCTCATTTTATGTTTCTTTGTGCTTTTATTTTTTGGGAAAGAGGAATAACAAAGACATATGTTTTTTCTGTCTCATCTACTTTTCTTTTTTTCCACAGTTGAAGTCAAACTGCTTATACATATTTAGATCCTCTGTATTTATATTTTCTTGTCATATAATCACATATATTTTCCCATGTCATTAGAATCTCTTTCAAAACATTATATTTAATGACTGTTCAATTCTACTCATATGACTTTCCCTAGTGTGATAGATTCTTTCCATTGTCATGCTATTACAAAAGCATCATTTTTGGCAGAAACTATACATACAAATATCTGATTTTTTATAATTTTTATAATAGAAAAGTGAACATCAATCATTTTATATAATTTTCCCTGTCTTGGTTTAGTAATTTTGTTTCCTGTATTGGTTGTTGAGAATGCTGCTTAAATGATTATTTTTTCAAGAGCCAGAGGACCATCTCTTAGTCCCTTCGTTTAGGACATTGATTTTATGTGCTTCCTTTATAAAATACTACTTGTCAAGTTAAAGGATTCTTGGGTTGCAGCCATTTTCCCTAAAAATTCGCCAGGTGTTGCTGTGTCGTTTTCTGTTCTCCACTGTCACAGATGATAGGTCTGAGACATTGTTTTTATTTCTCTGGAAGTAACCTACCTTTATCTGCCTGGAGAGTTATGGAATTTTTTCTTGATCTTTAAAATAATGTTTAATGTGATCAGAAAGTGTTCTATTCATTGCAGTTTCTTAGAATGTAATGAGATTTTAGCTTTCTATTCTTAGATGTTTTTTCTTCTAGGAAACTTTAATTTCTTATTGATCTTAAGGCAGCTTCCTATATTCTACTATTATTCTCTTTTTGGTTAGATTTCTGTTCTTTCTTCTCCAAACTTCTTATTTTCTTTACCATAATTTTTATCCTTTTCTTATTTTGTTTTTTTTCTGGAAGATCATTTTCAGTTTTTAGTGCACAATATTAATTTGACATTATGCAATGCCAGTTCTGTTCATTACTATAGCCAAAGTATAACTTAATTTAGCATTAGGTTTTACTGTCACCTTTTTATCTCATATTGCTCTCTTCCCACTGTGCTTTATTATCTATTCCTCTTACTATTTTCTTTCAGTGTCCAACTTTCTCTGATACTCAAAACAGAAGAGATACCTGAAAAACCACCAGGGTTTCCTCCTTCTCTTTTAACCACAGCTTGTGAGAATGTATTCACAGCAATAACACTGTGAGTCTGAAAGTAAGGGGAATACTGATTTTAATTATGTAAAAACTTCGTGTGCAGCCACCTTGGGGAATAAGTGTCCATTACAATTAATGATATTTGGGAGATATGAATTCAAATTCATATCAGCTTCTTAGTCCATGAGGTCTGGTGTTGAGGAACATTTGCTAATGATGATGCCTTATATGAGGGTCAAATGGGTTTTATAAATTGAGCCAAAGAAATGGAAGATCATTAGTAGCATTAGGGAAAAACAAGCAAACAATATTTAAGAGCTGAGAAGAGAAAAGGCAGATGAAGCAACAGAAAAAAAGAATAGTTTTTGCAAGGCAGCTTTGGTGGGAATAAATGTGTAAAAATGCCATAGGAAGTTTAAGTGCTTTTCTGTCCACTACAAAGGAGAGAGCTAAGCTTGGGTGGGGCCTGAGAAGGCAGCTGGTGGTCAGCAAGGTTCTGGTCTTCTCTGATGTGGAATTATCATGTCATTCCTGATCATGGGTAGTGATCTGTATATGCTCTCTCCTCTTTTCTTTCAGTGATTCATTTAGTTGTTCAACAATTTTTTTGACCTGATGATTACTTTAGTGTAAGAGAAATGTAGTATTATTCCAGAAAAAATTGTGGTTGATCTTTAATCTGAAATATTGGTTTTCTGACCCTATTGCTAGGGACTGTCCACGTGATTTGATGAATGGATGGTCATTTCATGTGTGTAGGTGATAGAAGTGGAATTTAATACAAAAGATCATCTAATAAAATCTCTGCTGGTTTCATTCCTTGTCTCTCCAAATATAGTCCATTATTATTTGCTTTCAAGAAATAAAATGGTGCTACTTTACAGGCTTTCTCTTATCTAACCTCTCAATGTCATTCGACCCTGTCGACTGTGTCTTTTGTATAAAATCCTCTCATCTCTTACCCTTTTTGGTGTTTTCACCAAAACAAAGCAAGTGTTTACCTCTTGCTTTGTTTTTCTTCCTTTATTTCACCTAGTTTCTCCATATTCAGTTTCAGGCACTCATTCTCTTTCATTCACTCTAATTCCCTTAATAGAGTTAGATCCTGTCCATCCCCTTGGCTTTAGCTATACTCAGGCAATTCACTAATATATGTTTCAAAGCTCACAGCTCCCTTCTCAAATCATGACCCTCATATCAAAGTGTTTACTTGACATGTCTTCTTGTATTTGTTAAAGGCACTTCAATCTCATGGTCCAAAATGAACTACTTCATTATTCCCCAATCAAGGTGGACCTCTTTTACTGTTCTTTATTCCACTATAAAACTAAACCATCTATTCAGTTAAGAAAGCCAAAAATCTAGAAACGATTCTGATATAGATTTCTCTCTCTAACACTTATAGATAATCCATCAACAAATATGATCAATTTTTCCTCCTAAACATTGCACAAATCATCCCACTAATCCAACTTAACTACTGTCTATTACCAAGACCCTCCTAACTGATTTACCATCAGCCATCCATCCCTGGAAATCCAGCTGCAACCAGAGTGGCCTTTTCAAAGCTTATATCTGCTTACCCTCCCCAGC
Organism: Diceros bicornis minor; assembly: GCF_020826845.1. NCBI lineage: Eukaryota > Metazoa > Chordata > Mammalia > Perissodactyla > Rhinocerotidae > Diceros > Diceros bicornis. The sequence goes on along the minus strand of NC_080747.1, from coordinate 11,158,428 downwards.
TACCCAGTTAAAGATTTTCAGACGTATCTCATAACTCCGAAGATAAATATAGCGCTCCTTAACTATGGCTTAAAAGGCTATGTCTACTCCCTCAAGCGCATCTTTCACCACCTTCTCCTTGACCTTTGGGCTCCAAAAACACTGGCATTCTTTCAATTTTCCCTACCAGCCTTGTGCCCTCTGACATAACACATTCATGCTCTTTGTTCTCTCTTTCTTTCTTTTTTTCCCCTCCTGTATAAATATAATTATCTTTGAAATTTCAGCTCAGATATCACTCTCTTAGGAAATTTTTCGTGGCCTCCCTAATAATGCCAATTTCTCCCACCTCCACAGCACACCACTCTTCTGTTATGTGGTATTTTGCCTAATCGAAATTCTATGCTTGTTTGTGTGATTATTTCATGTTTTACATACTGATTCCATGAAGGCAAGAACTATTTTGCTCACTCAACATCTATCCTGGTACCTGGCCCATAGCAGGATCTCAAAAATGTTTATTAGAAGAATACTGAATAAATAATAGTAAGAGTAAATTACATTTAGCACATATTGCCTCACAATCTTCAATGCACATTCACGTCTGATATTGATTCTCACATATTAACCTTAGAAGCATCTCAGAGTAAATGTATTTATCCTTACTTTATGGCTGGGAAAACTTGGTGGTATATTGCATTGTCATGGGGACCAGTAAAAAGATGCTTTGCTCTTCTGGGCCTTGAATCTCTGTAGAAGCAGGAAGCCTGCTGGGTGAGTTTCTCTGCACTTCTAGCTAAAGAATTAACATTTTTAAAAATGCCTACCATATCTCAGGCATGTTGCTAGACACTTTTATATATGTTCTGTCGTTAAATGCCCTTATGATCTTTCCAAATAGGTATTATGAGCCTCAGTTTTTAGACATGGAAATTAAGACTCAGAAACCTTAAAGAGACTGACCAAGGTCATGCAGCTCTCTCCAGGAGCTGTGAAATTATTCTCCATTACCTGGAGCTTTTGGTGTTAAGCTATTAGGTACACAGGCCACAACAAGCCCCGTGTTTATTTTAGGGGATATTATTTGTCAGCTTATAATCTATTTTACCTCCTTTGAGATCAGCCCTCACAGCCAAGTAATAATGCCTTTCCCTAAAGCCAAAGTGACAGCCTCACTTGAGATGGGTTAACACATCTAATTTTAACTGAGGGTCCCTCCTCTTTCCCTCTACTTTCTTTTCAGTTTCTTCAGGGCAAAATAGTAGAAAAATAAATAAATCCCTGGGCATTGATCTGGGGTGATTTAATGTTATTTCTGATGCTATCTGGTCCACGGAAATAGAGAGAAAACTCATTTGGAATCATCTATTAAACAAGTTCTTAAAAATTATGACATCAGCCCTTAAAAGGACAGCACAGAAAACAGAACACTTGGTTTGGCAAAGGAACGTGACTATAATGGAGCTTTACTTTAGTAAGTGCATATATATCGGGATGTTGATAGAACCTCATCCATCTAAGACTAGTGCTCTTGGTGAGGTAGCCATTTCACTACCACATGACTCAAGGACAATTCTCAAATGAGGCACCAGATGTTTAAATAACTGGGACCCTGAACACATACATTGGAAGATGAAACTTTATCGCATGTGCTTGCCGGTCATATAGAATCTTAGAGCATATTAACAATCCCTTTAGCGACTGAATTTTTTATATTTGGGAGGAGGAATTATGTAGTGGAATGAGTTTGGGCTTTAACATCAGATCGAGCTTGTTTTGCTTCTATGATCTATCACAGACATAGTGTGTGGCATGTTACAATCATTAGAAACCAAGAGATAACATTTCCCAACTTCTCACAGATGGGGGTAAATCTCCCATCTCCTTCCTTGATGTGCAGTCAGTGGTCTGTAGAGTCTTAGGTCACGATAACAGTAATAATGATATATCGATATTAACACATAGTTATTAACAGTTGTGTCCTACCTGTGTTCTGGGCTGTGCTTTGTTTTATTTAATCCTTAACATGCCTATGGGCTTGATAGCATTATTTTCAGTTTGCAAATGAGGAAACTGAAGTTAGGAAAAGAAAGTGACTTGACCATGGTCTCACAGCCCCTAAATGTCAGAACTGGGACTCACAGGGACTCACACCCTATCTGATTACAGCAAGCACATGTTCTCGTCTTCAAAATGAAGGCAACTTAGATAATTGGTGCTTGGGCATTTAAAATGCTTTTAATATCGGATGAAATAGACTACTGTTCTGCCTCAGCCCTACACAGAGCACTCAGTGGAATGTTTATTTGTACTGGAGAGGGACAGTGCTCCCCCAAAACCCCATACACACTCCTCTCTGGGACATTCTGTCTGGAGCAGTGGATTAAACATTCCCCTGGAACATGCGGCAGCCAGGGTCTGAGAGGGGCAAAAAAGAAAAATTTTCCTTAGTGCTTCTCCAGAAATAAGCAAACTCCTGCCAGGGATATCTATGTCCCTGTTTGTTATCCTGAAGTTTGTTTTGAGGCACCTAGGCTCTCATGGCATTTCTTCTCCTCCTCAGCATTTATCAGACATCTATTTCATTAAGCTCTGTTGCCACTGAGAAGCTGGGAAGAGAAAAAAGAGGCCCCTGCAGCCATTTGGCATACACTTATAGGTAAGTTTCCATGTGCCCAGTTCTGTTAGATTGTGTCATCTGCAATCCAAGAGTTGAGAGTTTTATCAGGATCACAAGAATAGCACATTATAATCTCCTTTCCTTTCTCTTATTCACCTGTCATTCTATGAGATTTCCATCTGAACACTCTAGAATTTGAGTATCTTTACTTTCTCAACTCAAGTGAACTTTAGCTCCAACTTCCTTTCAAAGAGCCGCTTCTATGCTTACCCCCCCAAGCTATGTTGAGACCCAGAGCCACTCCATTCTGAAATCTTGAACTCTAGTATTAAAAACTTTGCTCAATCTCTGTACCTTACAACTTTCCCACTTTCTTAAACCCACCACTTCTGTTCCTTGACTCGAATAGTCCTTTATCCCTTTTATCCCTCTACTTTGTTCAGTCTGTTAGGCCTTTCTAATCTTAGGAAATTCCCTGACCAAGCTGTACCTCATTTTTGGTCATCTAAATGCTCCTTTTTTTTCTATTGATGTTTTAATAGTTTATAACATTGTGAAATTTTTGGTTGTACATTTTTGTTTGTCCATTACCATATACGTCTTCCTTCACCCCTTGTGCCCATCCCCTACCCCTGTTGCACCTGGTAACTCTGTCCATGTGTTGGTTTATATTCCACATATGAGTGAGATCACACAGTGTTTGTCTTTCTCTTTCTGGCTTATTTCACTTAACATAATACCCTCCAGGTCCATCCATGTTCTTGCAAATGGGACAATTTTGTTTTTTTTTTGTGGCTGAGTAGTATTCCATTGTATATATATATACCACATCTTCTTGATCTAATCCTCAGTCAAGGGACACTTTGGTTGCTTCCACTTCTTGGCTACAGTGAATAATGCTGCAATGAACATAGGGGTGCATAAGCCTCTTTGGATTGTTGATTTCAGGTTAATTGGATAGATTTCCAGTAGTGGGATAGCTGGATCATAGGGTATTTCTATTTTTAATTTTTTGAGGAATCTCCATACCATTTTCCATAGAGGCTGCACTAGTTTGCAAAATGCTGCTTTTTTTTTTTTTTAATGACCTCAATTCTGTCACAACCCTGTCTTCTGCCCACACATGCTCAGCAGCATCCCAAGTCTTCATTTTTCCCACAGTGTTCCTTCTTATTCTTAAAATTTGGTAATTGAAAGAAATACTAAAAACAGCAGAGTATGATGGAGAAAAAGACACAATGATCATGGTGCTCCAACCCAGCCAGGTCCTCAGTCTCACCCATAAATCATTTTGCTTGCTCATGGTCAAGTTCTGCTCCCAGCAAGTCTTCCAAATCATCATCATTTTTTTGAATCTTGGCTCAGTTAATAACCACCTCCCCCAGTTAAAATGGCCCTCCCCTTAGTTCATTGAGATAATAGAGCCATCAAACATAAATTACCTCATTCTCAACCTCCCTCACCTCATACACACCTAAGTACATAATCACCTGCCCTTCTATACATCTTTACTCCCTCCCCTTTGGCTCAAGCATGGATGTCTCTTCTGCTGTGCACACAAGCCCATCCATATAGGATTCATTCTTCCAGCCCATTCACTCTTTTCTCCAAGACCTTTCTTCATCAACTCTGGTACCAACACCTAGGCTTTTTGTGTCATCCATTGATTACCTCTAAGACAATCTAATTTATCCTCGCAGTCAGAGTCTTAATCTCCTACTCCTTTTAAACAAATTTTACACTCCTCCTAAGCTGGTGCTTTTACTGTCTACAGAACATAGTTTCCTCATCCAGTTTCCACCCCTCACCTCCAGCTACTGGGTCATGTCTCAGATGTCCCCAAGAACTTGCTCACTGTAATCTTTTCTACCAGCAAAACCTTCCTTGGCTGATGGGTTTCTTCAGTTCTGTTTGCATCCAACCAGCCAAGGAGTAAGCTGCCAATATCTATTTCTTCCAAACATATGTGTTATCAGTTGGCTACTGCTATGTAATAAACTTCAATATTTAGTGACTTAGTTAAGTATTTATTTAACTCATAGTTCTTCAGGTAGACAATTTTGAATGGACTCAGCTAGGCATTCTTCTGGTACTGTCTGAGCTCCCTTATGCATCTGCAGTCAGCTATGGGTAGTCTAAAAGGTTTTGCTGATTTGTGTAGGATTCCCCATGTGTTTCACTGGGACAACTGGGCTGACTCAGCTTTGCTCTGTGTGTCTCATCCTCCAGCAGACCAGCTTGAGGTAATTCACAAGGTGTTGGGAGGGGTTCTGAGTGAAAGCATGGAAGCCTTTTGAGACCTGGCACGATGTCATTCCATCAAATTCTATTGGCCGAACTAGTCACAAGTCCAGCCCAGATTCAAGGGCTGGAGGATAGGTCTCGCCTCTTGATGGGATCTGCTAAGTTTGCAAAAGGTGGAAGCTCATGGATTCAGGGAACAGGGAATGTAGATTGGGTCATCTTTGCAATAACTCGACTACATCCCCAATTTCTGCTAGTAGTTTCTTTGAACAATCTTTATATAGTTTTTGTGGGGTAAACACATTAAGAGGAGTAAAAATACCACACCATTCTCCCCAAAGAGCAACTTCTTGATGTAATGTAGTATCTCTGCATTCGTAGTGTTCTGTTTAGATAAGCTGCAGGGGAGGTTAGTTGATCTTAGCAAGGTGGTTCTGCACCTTTTTGTAACTTCTCCAGCTTTAGATTTGATTTTAAATTATGGTGGTTTGGATTAGGGTAGAAGCAAATGAGAGAGTGAAAAGGAGTCAGAATCTGAATATATTTGGAAGGTAAGAGTCTACAGGTTCTTTAGATGCAAGAAGAGCTCCACTCAATAGCGTGTTACAAAAGCAAGAAGAATATAGGAGCACATCCGTACGCTTTGAGCTGGACACTAGGAAAGATACTGAGATTCAGGTGTAGTGACTCCTCTGAGAACAAGAGGAGTAGTCCCGTGATGTGCGGCCCAGTGGCCTTTCCTGACTCTTTCTCTATCCCCAAATCTCTTTTGCATCTGGTACACGGGACCACTGGCTGTCTTTTCTGGAGAATCTTTTGTTCTTTTCACCAAGTTCAACTCTGTGTGCCGTTAACTCAGGGCCTTACTTTCTGCCTACAGAACTTGACCATCTGGAGCAAAGCATGCGTTTGCAGTCAGGAGATCTGGCTGCAGTTCTTGGTTCTGTGACTTCGGCTAAGCTATTTAAACCCTCTGCACCTCAATTTTCTAACCAATATAGCAGCGGCTTTATTATATCTATTCTACTCTGTTGTTGTGATAATTAAATATGATCCTTGCTATTTAGCAATGTCACTGCAATTCGTAACTGACTTGTAGTAGGCTTTGAATCAATGTGAATTCATGGATGATTTTCTCTTCGCTGCTTTCTTTTCTAGGGGGGTGGTATTCTCTGATCTGTATGGGGAGGATGGTTTTCTGCTCTCTACAGTCATCCTGGCATCAGGAATGTCCTCAGTTCACCCTGGCTGACTGATTATTGCTCGCAAATTCCAAAGTTTTGCAGACTTGCTGTGAGGAGGGATCGAGTAATGTCACAGGCCTGGCTGGGAGACCGCAGGGAGGGCAACCTGACCTGAGATTATTCATGAAGTGCTGCATAATCAGGGTCTGCAGACAGAGATACCAAGCACTGAGAGCCGGTTCAATTAAAGAGCCCTGCAGTGAGACAGGCCCTGCTCGGCAGAGCGCGGAGATGATCAGTTTCCGGAAGTAGGTGTGTTTTTGGGGTGGCTGGAGTCATGATTGAGGGGTTGGATAGGAAGTTGTCTAGGGTTGGGGCGGCACTGGGGAAAGTGATAGCAGGAAAGTTTTTAATCAGAGGGAAAATGACTTGTTGAGTTTTCTCCATTTGAAAATGAAGTCTTTTCCAGGCTTTCTAAGGGTGCAGCCTGGATAGTAAAACCAAACCATGATGTGAGCCAAATTGCATGTCCTTGCTTTTCCTTTGTCTACTTTGAGAAGTTCTGGAGACGTGAACGGGTCAGTAGAGTGTGACTTTAATTTTATGACTTTAGCACTATATTCTGATCCTGTTTTCAATACAGTGCATGCTCAAAGAGAATTCCGAATCATAAAAGTAAAAAAGAAATTCTCTTTCTCTGCCAACCCATATATCACCACTGTTAACATTTTGGTGTTTTAATTCTAGTTTATTTAATATTTACAGTCAGTAGAAACCAAATTTGTGACTAAGGTTCCTGGGATTTTCCACAATCGCATTTCTGCCAAAAGTCACTTATTTCGCAGACCTCTCCTCATAACAAATTTAGCCATCTGTTTAAGTTGCATTGAATTTTTGTATCTCACTGGATGATGGCTTTTTTGTTTTCAAAGAAATAAAGTCATTATTTTTCAAAAGTTGCTGCCTTGCACAATAGGTTGACAATAACAAAACTTTGCAATGTGGAATCAGAAATGTCAGCTAATTTTAATAAGCTTTGCAAAACACATGATTCTAAGTCATTCTTCAGCAATATTACATATTAATAAGTGATGTGATCTTGAAGTTCACTTATCTGCAAATAACTACCATTATTTATAAACATGTAAACACACAGATATACACTCACACATGCATAGTCAGAATTGGTAATATATGTGCAGTTTTTTATCCTTCCTTTGCCATCATAGCAGGACAATTTTCTTGATAAAATTATTCAAAAGCTAAAGTCTTAAAAATTACAAAGTGGTTGTTGTGTCATTAAGCCATTATTCATTTTCACAACCTTCCATTGTTAGATATTTTGACTCCAGAGTTTGATCAGTATGAATAGTGTTGGAATGCACATTGTTGTGAATAAATATTCATTGCATCTTTAGAATTTTCTTAGGATAGATTTCTAGTAATGAAATTAATGGCTCAAAAGGTATAACTGTTTTAAAATTCTGTCTCTCTCTCTCTCTCTCTCTCTCTAAATATATATATATACCATGGATGTGTGCTTAGTCCCTTCTCCATTAATATTAGTATGGGATAGGAGACTTTTAAAAAAGCTATGGCAAATTGAAATGGAAACATTTTTCCATGTTTCTTCAGGTTTCATTTTTGTTAGACTGGTAAGGTTGAATATTGTCCTTATATTTATTAGCTATTTTTTCTCCTTCTATAATGTTGTGTTCAAGTTCTTTGACCATTGATCTTTTTGAGGTTATGTGCTTTACAATTGATTTGTATGAGCTATTTAGACACCAATGATATTTTCTTGCTGCACTTTTATGGCAAATACCTTATGAAGTAGTTTCATTTTAATTTTACACACATCTTTGACATTTAAAATATGCATTTATTCAAATCCTTTATAAGTCTCCTTTGCATTTTTCCCTAAGGGTTCTTAAGACTCTCTTATCCCCAGATCACTTAAATTCTTACCTGTATGCAAAAATACTTTCATGCTGTATTTGTACATATGATGATGAGTTAAGGAGATAAGGTGGGAGAGGCTGAAGGGGTAGGCAGCAGCCTACCCACAAGGAGATATTGAACAATTATGAAAGAAGTATAAATGGCTAAGATTGTTTCATTTCTTTTAGTCACTAGCAAGAGGTTTGATGTTTTGTTTGTTTTAAGTAACAATCACTGCTTTAAACTAGCTCCTTTTCATCTCACTCCTGGATTATTGCAACCACTGCCTAATTTTATCTCCTCATCTCTAGTCTTTTTCAACTCCAGCCTCGCCTACATATTAAAGCCAAGGTAATCTTTATAAATTAAAAATCTGATCTTTTCATTTTCTGATTAAAATCCTTCCCATCAGCTTTAATATGCAATCTCATAGCATGACTTCCTGGACCCCGACATCTGGTTTCCATCTCCCACTCCACTCTCCACTTCTATCTATTCTCCTCCTGTACTTTACACTCTCATGTCACCGTGCTGTTTTAGACTCAGTGTCTTTGCTCATGGTGTTCCTTTTACTTGAAATTCTTGTCTTTATTCTCTTACAGGTAGCGTCTCCTCCAGAAAGCAATTCCCTGACCCCACACTCTGCTACGTGGCCCTCTTCTTTCTCTTTGTGGCACCCTAGAGTAAACTATATCTTAAAACAACAGTTATGTTGAAATTTGACTATGTGCAAGTATCTCAACATCAAAGACTCTTCTTTTCTTTTATTACATTCCCAGTGCCTAACATAGTCCCAGCATACTTTAGGTGCTCAATATCATGTAATTCCCCCAAATTGCCATCTACATAAGGCCTATCAGAAGCCATGTCAAGATCCTCAATAGCCATCTTCTTATTTAACACCAATCCCATTGCTGCATCTTCTTTTGTGAAATGAGAATATAAATCCCAGCCATATCTTCTGCCCCAGACAAAAGTGAAACTGAAGATGGTAACGAATATGAATAATTTTGTAAACTGTGAGGAATTTTGTATGCATGTGGGTGTGTGTCTGTGTGCATTTGTTTTTGGGTAGCTATTGTTACTGTTAAAATTGTTATTACAGAAATATGACTTTAAATGACAGAATCACAAAATTTTAGAATGTTAGATGTAGATGTGACCTGGACTTAATGTAGACCACTAGTTTGCAAACTGTGTTCCTAGGTATCTTTAGGTTCGCTAGAGATGCTTCCAGGGCTTTTTCTGAAAGGGATTGGAAATGGGAGAGCAGATCCAGCAGGGTTTCCAGGCTCCATCCCAGTATCTACCAGAGCAACACCAGTTTTAACCACTTCAAATATTGGAGTTCATATATAATTTTGTCTAATCAAAATTTGAAAACTGCCAATTGTTCTAATGCCCTATGTTACAAATAAAGAAACTGAAGCCCAGAGAGTTTAGCAGACTTGCCCAAGATCACACAGCTTGTCAGTGTCACATTCAAGGCAGTGTTCTGCCCACTACACAACACTGCCTTAGAAAGATCCCTCCTCCTCTATCCCAGCATATTTTCCATACATGCTTTCCCCCAGGGAATAGTTCTGCAGCCCAAGATCATGCCACTAGCATCTTAAAGTGGTGTAGATTCTTCACAGTGCCAATTTCCATCTGTACTTTTAGCTTTCAAAACAATACAGAGCACATTCCTAATGTTTTTTATTCCATTACCCACACTTTCAAAGACTCTCTGTCTTTCTCAGATATTCCAAGCACATGTCTTCTAGGCCACCAGGCTGTAAAATCCACTTGCTAACAAGAGTTTTACCAATAGAAATCTCTTCCAGTTTGGTGGCTTGTTAATCAGCACATTTTCATGAATTGCTCAATAATAGCTTGAGTCTAAAAGATGATCAAATTACCCTTTACAGTACTCTGGAATTGCTGGAGATTGGTTTGCTGGATGAGTGGGAAACCTGTCACTATTTGGAAATCAGAGCAATTAATCAACACACTGGCTGAGCACCTCTGATGTGCCAAGCCTTTCGTAGGTGTCAGAACCACAAAGAGTATTTGATACTGTCACTGCCCACTAGGAACTCACATTCTAGTAAGAGCAAGATATACACGTAAACACAGACAATTCAGGGAAAAACATGCAATTAAAAGGGAACATACAAAGTGATAGGCTGAGTCATTCCCTCTGGGTGTTTTCAACAAGGCTGGGCAATGAAGATGAAGGCTAAGCAGGTTTTTAAACATTAACAATTATTTTAGGGGGCACAGGGTAGAGAGGCATTCCATGTACAAGAAATGGTATTCTGAAGATATATGAATTGTTTATTCAGTTATCTTTTTTTTTTTTTTTAATACCTTACTATGTGTCAGGAGCTGGGTTCACAACTAGAAACAAAAATCAGTTCTTCCTGTCATGGCAGAGTGAGAGAAATAAGTCAACAATTAAAATTCTGTGTAAGTACTACAGAAAGGGGAAGAAAACTGACTTGAGTTTTTTTTTTCTACATAGAACAGTGTTGGAAGAGCATGAACAGAGTCACGGCAGGTAAGGCAGCTAGAGAGGAGGACTGTAGCTAGAGTATGGAGGAAATCTTACATCCCACAGTGAGGATTCTGGACTCCATCATGGTGACAAGGGGGACCTGTTGAAGGCTTCTGAGTTGGGAAATGCTGCATCTTTTCCTTATAGAGAAATAGATCTAAACTAGCAAACAGTAGACAAAGGACTGTGGAGTCCAGAGGTAACAGCAGTCATGGCAGGCTGAAGTGTCAAGGAGGTTGATCTGGAGGCAATGAGTCTTGAAGGATGTGTGGACCACCAGATTAGGAAGATGGTGCATGTGTAGATTAAACACTTACATTATGTTCTCTAGTTAGGTGGTCATTAAGGAAAGCAGGTGAGAGTGGGATTTTTGGATCAGTCATTTATTCACTCAACAACTATTTGAGGGTGAATTAAATGCAAGGTACTCTTCTGAGCCGAAAGGGTAGAAGAGTTAAGATGCTGACTCTCTTCTGGAGGAGCTTTGGGTTAGCTGAGAAGATAACAAGAGCTCAGCTAGCAGAGACCATTTAGCCAGTGCGTATGTGGTGTTTTATGGTTAGTTCTCACAACATCTCCATGAAGCTGCTGCTATAATTACTCTCTGACCTTCATGCCTCCACACTAGTAAAGTGTGAGTTGTGATGGCACCAGCTTCATGGGGATGTTGTGATCCTCATGAAGTAAGAATGAGTCTGCTTGATACCAAATCCCAAGCTATTACCCATTGCCCAAGACTGCCTCCCAGGTAATTATGGCACCAGGTGATGGAAGTGTTTTAAAGACCTGCATAAATAAAATGCATTGGGAACTTAAAAAAAAAAAAAAAGGGAGAAAAATATGGTCAAGATCTTAGAGGTTGAGTTTTGGAAGGGCTTCAATGCCTGAGAGAAGGAAGAGTGGTTTCTGAGCCCGAAAAAAGAATTATCTGGCACAAAATACCAATCTAAAGCAAATATCATCTCCTCAAACCAGATTGTTGGCCTTCCCCAAATCTTCAAAGACCAGAATGAAAGAGAGTAGTTGGAAGTTTTCAAGGAAAATGCACTGAACAATGAGAAGGCAGTCACTCTTTGATCTTCAATTGTGAGGCAAGGCAGAAAGTAAATTAAAGTTTCTGATTTAAAATATTAAGGAAAAAGTCAAAATCTATAAGACAAAAACAAAGAAAATTACAAACAACAACAACAAAAACTCAGGCACTTAAAGGCACCAGGCATCAAATCACAAGTCTATAAACTTCACGCAGTGGAACTTTCCAGTAATGAATTCCATAAACTCCTAACTTGGTGGGCCTTCTCCTTCCCCTTCTCCTCCCACCTTATTAAACACAAGGTTGGAGGTTTACAGGCTTTGCAGTAAGTGGGAGTCCTCATGGCACTCATAGTATTTGTAGAAAAGTTTCAGTTGTCATTATCTCACAGTCAATAGATGAAAGTAGGCAGGAGAGGGAAAGAGAGGAAAGGATTTGATTTATGGCTGTCCTTGTTCCAAAGTGTCCTTGACAATCTGTTTTAAGATGCTCCTCAAATCGCCACAGAAACATCTGCCAAATACTATTTCAAGGCAAAAACTCAGCTGGTTTTATGTGCTGCTGGATCAATGGCCTATTTCTCCAGATTGTAAAGTGGGTTCAGAGTTTGCTGGAAACTTAAGAAAAAAAAAAAGGAAGAAGCAGCTCATTTGATGGCTGGTTGCATAAAAGTCAACACCAGCTATTCGGATTTTTTTTTTTAATGCTTGGTTAAGGGAAAATGTAAAGGGCTTTTCAAATTTGCATCAATTTAAATAAAACCATTGTTACACAGCTTGCAAAAAGTCAGAACACTTTGGGAGAAGTTTGAACAGACTTCTTTTTTTCTTGCAGAGATTGGCATAAAAGCAAAACCTTGGAGATCTTAATCTGAAGTAATCTCGCAAGAATTGCCCAAGCCCGTATTTGCCAATTAAACTCATGTTCCAGAAGATAAAGCATTTGCTGAATTAGAGTATATAATTTGATAGATAAAGGAATCTCTTCCCTTCATAAATATTTTATCAGGAAGTGAAAACACGCAAGCTTATACTCCTGATAAAGCCAGGAATATCAAGGAAAAGTGATCTTCTAATTTGTTTTTCAAGGGAAATAATTTTGATTGAAAATCCAGTTCCACGATATGTTTTCCAGTAAAGAGAATGCTATATATCTGTAAACAAAACCAAAATTTTTAAGAAAAGGCAAAGTAGTTGCAAATGGACTTTACGTGAAAACTTAAATTAGAAAATAAATGTAATGTAATTTTTCCTCTAAAAGATAAACTGTGATCATTTTGTTCTATATAGAAATATTGAATCTTTACATTGTACACTTGAAACTAATATAATATTATGTCAATCACTCCTCAATTAAAAAAATTAAATTAGGTTGTTTGTCATCTTATAATTGAGTGGTAGGACTTCTTTATATTGTGAATATAAGTCCTTTATCAGACGTACGTTTTAAAAATATTTTCTCCAATTCCGTGTTTCACTTTTATTTTTCTTAAACTTATCATTCAAAGAGCAGAAATTCTTAATTTTGATGAAGATCAGTTGATAAAATTTTTCTTTTATGCTTTATATATGTGTTATTGTATTATAGATATCTTTGCCTAAGATCATTAAGAATTTTTAATGCTTTCTTTTAGAAATTTAATAACTTTAGCATTTATATTGTTTGTGATAGATAACAGGTTAATTATCACATAATATGTAAGTTAAGAATTGAAGTTCTTTTTTTTCCACATTAAATATCCATTTCCCCCTCTTCCCTATATGATTGTCTCTGTTGAACATCACTTGTTAAAATTTATCTTTGTCACCTTTGTTTAAAATCATTGTACCAGCTGTGTATGGATCTACTTCTGGACTCTTGATTTTGTTCCATTATCATATTCTGTCTTTTTTATACAAATACTACACTCTTGAGTATTTTACTTTTATGTTGTCTTGAAATTGGCTATTGTAAATCCTCTAACTTAGTCTTTATTCCACAATTAAATACTCCATCTCTCAAAAGTATAAAATTTGCAATGTTTGACGTGCAATAAAAAAATTATAGACATTCAAGAAAGGAGGAAAATATGACACACAATGAAGAGAAAAATAAATCATAAAAATAGACCCAGAAATAACACACATGACACAATTAGTACACATGGATGTTAAATATGTAATAATATTCTTATATCAAGAAGGTAGAGGAAATCTTAAGCACAACAGACATGAAAGATATAAGAAAGATGCATGTCAAACTTCTCGAGTTGACCAATACAATGTATTAGAGAAAAATGCACTGATGAGATTAACAGCAGCTAAGACTCTGCAGAAGAGAAGATTACTGAACTTAAAAACAGACACCTCAGAAATACAAAAGATTATAAGAGAATACTATGAAAAGCTATATGCCAACCAATTCGACAATCTGGAAGAAATGGATAAATTCTTAGAATCATACAACCTTCCAAAACTGGATCAAGAAGAAATAGAGAATTTGAATAGACCCATCACCAGCGAGGAGATTGAAACAGTAATCAAAAACCTCCCCAAAAATAAAAGTCCAGGACCAGACGGCTTCCCTGGTGAATTCTACCAAACATTCAAAGAAGACTTAATACCTATCCTTCTCAAACTCTTCCAAAAAATTGAGGAGGTGGGGAAGCTCCCTAACTCATTCTACGAAGCTGACGTTACCCTGATACCAAAACCAGACAAGGACAACACAAAAAAAAAGAAAATTACAGGCCAATATCACTGATGAACATCGATGCAAAAATCCTCAACAAAATACTAGCAAATCGCATACAACAACACGTTAAAAAGATTATACACCATGATCAAGTGGGATTTATTCCAGGTATGCAGAGATGGTTCAACATAATACACCACATTAATAAAATGAAGAATAAAAATCACATGATCATCTCAATAGATGCAGAGAAAGCATTTGAATAAGATACAGCATCCATTTATGATAAAAACTTCAATGGGTATAGAAGGAAAGTACCTCAACATAATAAAGGCCATATATGACAAACTCACAGCTAATATCATCCTCAATGGTGAAAAGCTGAAAGCTATCCCTCTAAGAACAGGAACCAGACAAGGATGCCCACTGTCACCACTCCTATTTAACATAGTACTGGAAGTCCTAGCCAAACCAATCAGGAAAGAAAAAGAAATAAAAGGGACGCAAATTGGAAAGGAAGAAGTGAAACTGTCACTATTTGCAGATGACATGATTTTATATACAGAAAACCCTAAAGAATCCACCAAAAAACTTTTAGAAGCAATAACCGAATACTGTAAAGTTGCAGGATACAAAATCAGCATACAAAAATCAGTTGCATTTCTATACACTAACAATGAAGTAGCAGAAAGAGAAATTAAGAATACAATCCCATTTACAATTACAACAAAAAGAATAAAATACCTAGAAATAAACTTAGCCAAAGAGGTGAAAGAGCTGTACACTGAAAACTATAAAACATTGCTGAAAGAAATGGAAGAAGACACAAAGAAATGGAAAGATATTCCGTGCTCTTGGATTGGAAGAATTAACACAGTTAAGATGTCCATACTTCCTAAAGCCATCTATAGATTCAATGCAATCCCTATAAAAGTTCCAACAACATTTTTCACAGAAATAGAACAAAGAATCCTAAAATTTATATGGAACAACCAAAGACCCCGAATAGCTAAAGGAATCCTGAGAAAAAAGAACAAAGCTGGTGGTATCACACTCCCTGATTTCAAAATATACTTCAAAGCTATAGTAAACAAAACAGCATGGTACTGGCACAAAAACAGACACACAGATCAATGGAATAGAATGGAAAGCCCAGAAATAAACCCATACATCTATGGATAGCTAATCTTTGACAAAGGAGCCAAGAACATACAATGGGGAAAAGAAAGTCTCTTCAAAAAATGGTGTTGGGAAAACTGGACAGCCACATGCAAAAAAATGAAAGTAGACCCTTACCTTACACCATACACAAAAATTAACTCAAAATGGATTAAAGACTTGAATGTAAGACTTGAAACTGTGAAACTTCTAGAAGAAAACATAGGCAGTACACTCTTCGACATTGGTCTTAGCAACATATTTTCAAGCACCATGTCTGACTGGGCAAGAGAAACAATAGAAAAAGTAAACAAATGGGACTACATCAAACTAAAAAGCTTCTGCACGGCAAGGAAACCATCAACAAAATGAAAAGACAAGATATTTGCAAACCATACATCTGATAAGGGGTTAATCTCCAAAATATATAAAGAACTCATGCACCTCAACAACAAAAAAAACACCAACCCAATTAAAAAATGGGGAAAAGACCTGAACAGACATTTCTCCAAAGAAGATATACAGATGGCCAACAGACACATGAAAAGATGTTCAACATCATTAACTATTAGGAAAATGCAATTCAAAACTACAATGAGATATCACCTCATGCCCTCAGAATGGCTATAATTAACAAGACAGGAAACAACAAGTGTTGGAGAGGATGTGGAGAGAAGGGAACTCTCCTACACTGCTGGTGGGAGTGCAAACTGGTGCAGCCACTATGGAAAACAATATGGAGATTCCTCAAAAAATTAAGGATAGAACTACCATATGATCCAGCTATTCCACTGCTGGGTATTTACCCAAAGAACTTGAAAACACCAATGTGTAAAGAAACATGCACCCTTGTGTTCATTGCCGCATTATTCACAATAGCCAAGACTTGGAAGCAACCTAAGTGCCCATCAAGGGACAAATGGATAAAGAAGATGTGGTATATATACACAATGGAATACTACTCAGCCACAAGAAACGATGAAATCCAGCCATTTGTGACAACATGGATGGATATTTAGGGTATTCTGCAAAGTGAAATAAGTCAGAGGGAGAAGGTCAAATACCGTATGATCTCACTCATTA
The DNA here is from genome assembly GCF_020826845.1 of Diceros bicornis minor. Taxonomy (NCBI): domain Eukaryota; kingdom Metazoa; phylum Chordata; class Mammalia; order Perissodactyla; family Rhinocerotidae; genus Diceros; species Diceros bicornis. The sequence continues at coordinate 11,141,974 of NC_080747.1, read as the reverse complement.
AGTAGTAGATAATAACAACAACAAACAAACACATAGAGACAGAGATTGGATTGGTGGTTACCAGAGGGGAGGGGAGGAGGGAGGAGGATGAAAGGGATAATTCGGCACATGTGTGTGGTGATGGGTTGTAATTAGTATTTGGGTGCTGAGCATGATGTAGTCTATGCAGAAATAGAAGTATAATGATGTTCACCTGAAATTTATACAATGTTATAAACCAATGTTACTGCAATACACAAAAAATTAAAAAAAAAAAACAGAGCAAGAAACCATTACAAATAAAACATAAATAGAACAAAAGACAGAGACAAGTGAACAGAGACTAGTGAATCATGAGCCAGCAAGCACCGCTGCCTGGATGTTCTTTCCAGGTAGGAGGTTAGGGCAACCACGAGGCTCACCATCATGGTTTCCCTTCTCTCAAAGACCATTTTCCGGTGCTACTTGTTCAATGTCTGAAAGCCGTGGTTTCATATATTTTGTCCAGTTTATTATTGTTTAAGACAAATGTAAATCTAGTCTTTCATTATTACATCATGGCCAGGAGTAAAAATTCAGAACATACTGCTTCTGACAAAAGTTCTTACCACTTGACTTATACCTTATTTCTTGCCCCCAAGCCTCTGCCTCATCCTTCAGCTGGTTTTCACTTATGTTCCCTCAGGCTATGCTCCTAATTGGAACTCTAGCTATTTCAGATATAGGGGTACGGCTTTTGATCTTACTAATTGTCCTGTGCTACATTTTTTCAGTTCTCTAAATTCCTGCTGACCACTTCTAGAATGCTCTGGAACAAAATGCCTTCTCAGACTTCATTAACATATTCCATTTTCCTGGCATTCAATCCCTTCTAGTAATCGCCACAAACCTAATTATCTTGTCTCAGTCTCTGAGTCTCTCTGATCTCCTCCTCCTAGCCCAAGTTGTATGAGATCTGTCTTAATACAAATCCCTTGCCAGGAAAATAACTTGTCCACAAAGATACTTATTTTCTATGATGCTTACCATTTAGGGGATATCATATTTTCTGAATTTTGAAGTTTTTTTTTTTTTAATCTATATATATCCTGCTTGGAGATCTAGAGAGCAATCTATAATTAGGGCTTGACCTATGTGACTTTCTTTTCTGCTTACTGAGAATAGTCTTGTGCCCAAAATTGTTTCCTTAAACCTCAGCACTTGGTATTGAAAATGTTGCTTTTATACATTGATTTGAAAAAAACAAGTTGTTACAAAGTAACAAATACACTCTGAAAGGGATAGGAACATAAGCCTTATCAACTCTCATTTTGGCAGGAATTAGTTCCTTGGTTTACTTTTTGGTAGTTACTGAACATTATAAGCGTAAGACTATGTAGTGAAAAGAGAAAGAGATCTTCAGGAATGACTGAGAGGAGAAGGGAGGTCCACACATGGGATGCATGGGGGCTAAAGTTAAACTCCTTATCTGTACCATTTTTTTTGAAGTTGGGCCTCAGCATAGCATAAAACATCTGCAGTTAATGTGATTGTCTGCAGTCACATGGCTGAATGAATCCACAATGATCATTAAAGGGACCACTGACACATATCATACAAAGAAACATAACTTATCTATCTAGTCATCCACATCACTACATCTCTCCTGGGAAACAAAAGAAAAGAAAAGAAAAGAAATATAACATGCATATTTTCCTCTAAAAGATCAATTGAACCTGAAAAAATATTCTCAAATATCTCTAATTGTCATTAGCTTGATAATTAGGGCTCAAGCAGATCTACGTGGTGTTGGGTATTCAGAGATAAGCATCACGGTGCCCGGGAAAGAGTTCCATGAGCAGACTTCACACTCCTAGCCTTTAAGTAGTGTTGGATAATGTGGTCAGCATTAAAATGGATACTTACATTGATAAGGGTGATTAGAAAGGAGTAAGAAGATTTTTCCATGATGTACATGAACCATTTAGTTAATATCTAACTCAAAAAACTGAATTTTCACTTTCTCGTCTTGGGTCATTAAATTTGCCTACCAATCACTCCTACTAATTACTGTGTGAGAGCTATTGATATGAAGGAGTTGATTCCTAAATTAAGCTATTCATCAAAATGAATGAGAGATAGGCCAAGAAGGTTTTTCAAACATTTTGGTGAGCTATTTGGTTATCCATCCCTAAGGAGACAAGGATTTAACAAAATCCTCTGAAACCATCTGGGTCACAGTGCTAGGCTGTGGAGCTCCCACTCGTAGGACTGGAGAGGCTAAACTCTCAGTCTTAGGGCCGGAGAGTCTTTTTTAAGGAAGAAGGTAGGAATGGATTGCTTTACTCTTCTCGCACTGCTTTTTCCTTCTTATTTGCCAGTTCAATAATGCAAGCTTAGGATTCTTCCTTACCCTTTGGATTGCAGAAACAAAGAAGTTTCCAAAAAATGGTCAGTAGCCTGGACCACGCTATTCTGGGTCCTAGGGAGAACGTTTTTCCATCCTGAATTGCCACATCTTCTAGCACTAAAAAATTACTGAGTTCCTGCTGTGTGCCAAGCACTATGCCAAAGGCTATAGGTTGATTATTTTCTTTATGCTCACAAGAATCTTATGAAGTAGACATCATCACTATCTCCTTTAAAAATGAAGAAACTGAGACACAGGAGTAGTTAAGCAATTTTTCACAGTATGTGACAGAGCTAGGATTTTAACACAGGCAGCATGACTTAGCCCTCACTTTTAATCATCACATGCTGCTGACCCTGTAATTTATATTATGATATGAATTGATGTTTGGAACAGGATCTCTGAAGACCAGAGCCAGGAGTGGCTTATTACACTTTTTCTGTTTTCTTTTTTGGAAAACTTCAATCTGTTGTCATTACAGGCAGAATTCACAATTATGTGAAGTATTAGATTAACCAGAACACACAGTATCTAATCTATCTTCCATGACACAACAATTACTGAATATCAGAAAGAGCCATCGCTTTTCATCTTTAGCTTGGTTTATGGTCCTGAAGCAAAGTCACTTATTTCAGACCTGGTTTCTCTGCTCAACTTCAGTATAAGCCCTCAGGGTGTCCCTGGCCCCTTCATCATCCCCACTTATACTTTCTATTAGTTTTTCTATCCTCCACCCTGGCTTTAGAAGGCTAAGACCACATCTCATTACTTTTTCCATCATCCCCAGCACCCAATACGTTGCCTGGCCCAACAAGTTAAAGGATGGGAGAGCCTCAGTTTTGACTTCTGTTTATGGGAATGATAATATTTGCATTAACTACCTTGTAAGGATGTTATGAAACTTGAGTGAGTAATACATAGGCAAGTGTGCAGAATTAAAATATTGTGCAAAACAAGAGATTATTTCTTTTAGGTTTATCTGTTATCATTCTCATCTGTAAGTGAACTTGACCTGTTTGAGGGAGTCACACCCAAGGAAAATGTTTATTGGGAAAATTCTCCAAAGCCATTTCAAAAACTGGATCACTCCATCTTTCACTCCACTAAAGCCTTGTCCTAGTTATGAAAGGAGGAAATAAGAGACTTTGGTTTCACAGGTCCTGGATGAGGCAGAGTTTACAGAACCAGAAGAAATATAGGCTTCAAAGTTGTCATTTAGAAGGAAGATGTTCCAGCTACAACCCAGAGTGATGGATACAGAGCACCTACTATGCACAAGGCTCCATATTAGGCACTTTAATGTAAAATTTCACTGAAGCCTCACAATTGTTATGTGAGGTAAAATATCCTCATTTTACAAATAGAGGAAACAGAGGCTTAAAGAGATTAGCAACTCACTCAAAGCCACACCTCTAAGAAGTAGGAGAATCAAGATTGAATCCATATTTGTATGACTCAAAAGGCTTAGCACTTTCTACTCTGTCATATGCCTTACTGACAACAACGACCTCCATCCCCCACACCACTCTCTCCTACAAAGCCTAAAGGTCTTGTCAGAAGGTTCAGGGAGCAAACATTACTGCATTTATGCATGAATCAAAGTTATTATATGTGATAAAAGTGATAAAATCCCAACTCAAATTAGCTTATGAATAAAAGGAAAATTATACATGGATATTTGGGTACCCCATAGAATAACTAAGCTGTTGAAGGTAAAAGGAAACAGATAGACCTAAGAAATGTCCAGAATCAGGAACCTAAATGCCATTAAACTGCTTCTTTGTCTTCTAGACCTGATTGCTATTCTCTCTACGCCAGCTTCATTCTCCCTCACTAAAGACAGGACCATAGACAGCTCCTGAACATTAAGAGCTTCATTATCCAATGGGATAGCATGTAATTCTGAGTCTTAGATTCAAAATCACTGGGAAGGACCATCACTGGCTTACTAAGGCTCCATGTCTCCTGTACCAGCAAACTGAGGCCAAGGAAATAAAGCAGAAGAAAACATTATACAATACAAGAGGAAGATTCTCATAGATCACTAGACAGACACATATACCCTTTCCCTCCGGTATCCCAGCGTATTGGGATTGAATCAGACCAGGAGAGAATAGGAGGCATATTTGGAAGGAAATGATTCCTAGATGCAGAACATGTTGAAGTCCTATATGTCTCAAGACTCATTTTTTCCCCTATAGATACTTTTTCTGTCAAAAATTTTTGGCTCTTGACAACCCAGCTTCACTAGCAGTTTTGCTTGGCTAGTAATGTAAAAATGAGACAAGTATTTCTACTTTATTGTCATGAAATTAGCTTTTAATCAATGGTTACCTGGTTTTGACTAACCCAGGTAAACTTAAATGTTCAGGTCCAGGTTACGACATGAGATGGAGTTGTCAGAATTATACGGTTATGATATTTTATTGAAGACAGGGGGTTTCTGGATTTATGACATCTCATTTAGCTATAGGAAAAGATTCTACATAAAAAGCATCCCAAGTAATATTTCAAAATGGCATTTTCAACATGTATTCTTTGGAATTTGTGTTTCTTTGGAATTCTTACGTTAGTCACACTGGATTACTGGTTAAAGACGCAGATTTCAGACCTACTGAATCAGGATATTGATAAGTGATCTCTGAAACCTGGATATAATAAGTTGGATAAAATATCTAAATGATTTTTATAAACAACAAAGTTTAGCAGTCTCTGGTCTTACATAGTAACAAGCATGTGCTTAGGACTTGCATCTTGTCCTGGTGGCACAACCTTTCTTGGAAGCAACTTTACTATATGTGTCAAGGTCCTTAAATGTTCATAACCTTTGTTCTTCGTAATTTCACTTGTGGAAATCTCTCCTAAGAAAATATTGTGAAATATAGAAAAAAATAAAACTTTAAGTAGAGAGAAAAGTCATTACTTCACATGATGAAGAGAAAAAATAGAGATCATAAGATGAGAATAGTTATATAAAATGTGGCTAATGTACTCCATGTAATATTATCCAGACATTAAAATGGACATTTGTGAAGCATATACAGTAATTTTGAAAAATGCTTAAATTATGATGTTAAATGAGAAAAAAATAGCATACAAGTATAATCAGTTATGTATACCAAAGTTACAAAACAACATTATATCTGGGAAAAGACCAGCAGGAAATACATTGAAATGATAATGGTGGTTCATTGGATTATGAACAAATTTTTCGTTCTCTCTAATTTTCTTTAGTCTCAAAATGTTCTATAATAAACAGATATTACTCTTGTAATAAAAAATAAATAAAAGACAACATTTTTGTTCAGGTAAATAAAATTCTTAACACTCAGGGGGCATAGTGGTTAAGTTCGTGCGCTCTGCTTCAGCGGCCCGGCGGTCACAGGTTCAGATACTTGGCGCGGACCTACGCATGGCTTATTGAGCCATGCTGGCAGGCATCCCACATATAAAGCAGAGGAAGATGGGCATGGATGTTAGCCCAGGGCCAATCTTCCTCAGCAAAAAGAGGAAGATAGGCAACAGATGTTAGCTCAGGGCTAATCTTCCCTACCAAAAAAAAAAAAATTCTTAACACTCAGAAAGAAATTTGAAAAAAATGTCCCACTTCCTGCCTACCTTGGGGTATATGGATGTTATGAAACCACAATCTCATTAACTGGCTCCTGTGGTAAGCCATTTCTTACCTTCTACTTCATTTTTTGTGCCTGGATACTTTTCTCTGTTTCTACTTTTCTTCCTCAAGGCTGCAATCCTACCTCAGCATCCAGAGAGATAAAACTGAGAATCCCCAATACCTACTCCCATGAGTTATTAACAGTGACCTCCTTTTTGGTTGTATCTCTGCCCATGAAGTTCACAGCTTTCTCCTACACACTAGTATTGCATATCTCTTTAGAACAATACAGACATCCATGAGGTTCATTCCAATGTGTAACAACACTGGAGATACAAGAGAAGAACTTAGAATGAGCGTTGTTCATTGTTTTTCTTTTTATATAACTCTCTAGCTATAACCTTTGACATTATTTTTACTCATAATTTGCCTTCATTCCTTATATCATATTTCCATCTGATATAGTAGATCCTTTTTTGCTGCTTTTGATCTAGTGAGTTTTCCTCATGTTCCTTCTTATGTCTCATCAATTTGCATCTATTTTTAACCTCACGTTGCATTAGGTTGAATTTGTAATACTCCTCAATTTATCATTGATTCCTACAAGACACCTCTCTAGTTGTATTTATTTATTTATTACATTGTATCCCCATCCCCCATTCTTATTCTCCTCTTCTTCCAAAAAGAATCATCCTAGTGTTTTTTGACTTGTATCTTTTTACTTGTATATATTCTTGTAGAACATGGATTCTTTTGTTGTGAACATTTAACTTAAATTACGTGGTATTATACTATAGACTTTATTTTCTTTTTTTTTCCCCACTCAACATTAAGTTTTGAAGGTATAGCCATGTTCCTTTGACACATCTGGCCTGTAGCTTCTAACTGCTATATAATATTCTATGGTACACAGCCTGCACATTCTAATTACCATTCCTCCAATCAGTAGCACCTACATTGACTCTGACTCCAACAGCTACTTGTTTTAAAAATACCCATGATCAGATACCCATATTGCAATTATTTTCTTTAAGTTCAGTAGGAATAGAAGCTGAAAAAATGTGTCACCTAAAAATGGCAAGGAGATAAATTAAGTTGAACTTTGGAGCAAACAGATTCTTTGTTCTGGGGGAATGGAAAAGGACAAATGGGCTTTTTAGTTACGAAAATGTTGAAAAATTCTCACCCTGTTGAAGGTATGGGAGAGTGATACTGAGGCCAAAATTAACCTGATCACCTAGAATCAGAGAGTCCTTACAGGTCATATAAGTTGGGTATATTTTTTAGCAGAAAGTGGACTTTGGAGACCAAGTTTTTTCTTTGAACTAAAAGGTTGTGTTTTTTCTGAGTGATTTTAGATTAACATAAGCTTATAATTTTTTCCTGTGAATTATATTTGTTCTTTTTCTTTGAGGAGTTGTTTGCAATCGATGTAGACTTGAGATTATGAAGATAGCAGTAAGGACTTGTAGGCATGGACTTTGTTTATTTATTCAACAAAATTTATTGAGATTTACTATATCTCATGCACTAGCCTAAGCAATGGTGCTATGGCAAGTAATAAATCAAAGCCCTGGCCTTCATGAAGCTTGTAGTTTTCATCTTATCCTGGAAGAGTGATTAGGAAAAAATAATGCCTTCTCTTGGTTCTCCAGATTGCCCATATCTGGTATTATCATTTACCAACCATTAATTATGAATATGCTAATTGCTGGGGTGGGAAGAAATGTCACACTATATGAACACATCAAGAGAAATAAATATATTTCAGGGAAATGTTGTCGTAAAACAAAGAAATTATATGTAAGAATGAAGAGCAGTTGGGACATTTAAATATGTGTATCCACTCCCCTCTCTGGGGAAATCCATCAAAATAATTTCAGAAAGAGTAAAAAAATGAGAGTAAAATCCCATCTTCAATAACACAAGGGGGTAGTTAGCCACAACTCCAAATTTCAAAACATAAAGAATGTCTGAAATAAAGTATTTTAAAATGGGAACAATGAGAGCCTCTTCAAATATATGGATAGATGTATGGTTTTCTAGAATAATTGTCACAATATTGAAAGACCCCTCCAATGATCCTTTAATTAGCATATAAGAGGGCTGGATGGATAGAAGAGAATATACCCTACAGATAGACCACAGAGCAACTTGGGAAATGAGACAGAAGGAAGAGCCATGAAGATATGTCAACTTTATTAACAATAATATTATTGAAGCAGCCACTCAGGGGCAATTTGAAAAAGAGAAGAAAAGCAGAAAACACAGAGAACCTGAGATTTCCAAAACTTCATTGTGAGCCTTAAAACTAAAAAGAAAAAAAAAAACTCCTTGAATACTCAAACTAGAGGAATACATGCCCTTAGGCCGGAGCACATTGATTGAAGAATGATGTAGACCATTAATCAAACTGTAAGGTGTTGACTTTCTCAGCCCTTTGCCTTCTGCCAGCTTTCTCCCTTGCTGGGAGCAAATAACTGACTCAGAACTTTGCGTAGCTGCAGTAGGAGGTGGTGCAGCCAAATCAGAGTGAAAAAATATCCCGAATGGTGAGTCCCAGACTCTCCCACTCAGAGGGTCTTCTAAAATTGCCTTCCATGACATTAAAAGTCCAAACACCAACTCTACTACTTACTTGCTGTGTGATCTTGGGCAAGTAATTCGAAAAGAACTGGTTCAGGACTTATGCATATGCTCTGAAATTAAAATAATAATGTTATTGAAAGCAATATAAGCAAAATAAAACAGGTAAACTTTATCAGAATTACTCTATAAAATGTCAAAGAATTAGACACCAGAATCACCTGAAAACAGTTTCTCTGAAAAAAAAAAAAACTTAAAGGATAAATCTTAGATATCAAAGGAAAAAGAAACTGATAAGATAACAGAAGAAGGTTAAAGAATGAAAATAGATCAGAAAAAAGTAAGATAATGGAAGAGAAAAATAAAACCACTGCAAAGTTGAGAGTCATATTTGAAATAACAACTACAAAACTAACAAAGTTAAATAAATATGACTGAAAACACAGCCAGGGACAGGAGGATAGGCTTAAAGAAATCCTACAGAGAAATAGAAAAAAATAATGTAAAACAATTTGCCAAAAGAGAATATCGGAATATAAAATAAATTTCAAAGCATGTTTCACATTGACAATGTCTTTTAATAAAGAATAATTCAGAATAGCCTATTAAGTTTTACTATGATTGCATTGTCAGGGCCAAAGAATAAGACCCATGAGGATGAATGGGATTTTTCATGTAGGAAATGGACGCTCATCTTCTCTATCATCCTGGGAAATTTTACCTCCCGAATCAAGAAATCAGAACTGGAGAAGATAACCTTAGAATAGCATGAGAAAGTATTACTTCCTTTCTTCTCTGTGGCTTCATGGACTTGGGTCAGAATTTAACTTCCCTTGGAACCGACCTCCTAGAGGATGCTTTTGACTGGGAAAGATGAGACGGCAGCAAGTTGCAAAGATCCTATGTAGTCAGCCTTTAAGAACCTTCTGAAGGTGACCTGAGGATGCTAAAACCAGTCCCATCAAGCTGAGTTTGAGTCATTTTCTATAGTCCTTTTCTTTATCTTTCTCTTATTTTCAATCTCAACTTTCATTGACGTCTTATTATAAAGTCACCTCTGGAGTTTCACAGGAGGAACTTAAGGGCAAAGGCATGAACTGTAACTGTTATGGGCGGAAGTGAATGCCACCCTCCAAATTCATAGGTTGAAGTTCCAACCTCCACTACCTCAGAATGTGACTACATTTGGAGATAAGGCCTTTAAAGAGGTAATTAAGGAAAAATAAGCTCATTAGGGCATGCCTTAATACAATATGAACGGTGTCCTTATAAGAAGAGGAGATTAGGACATAGACACAGACAGAGGGAAGATGATGTGAGGACACAGGGAGAGGATGGCCATCTACAAGCCAAGGAGAGAGGCCACAGAAGAACCAACTCTGCCAACACCTTGGTCTTGGACTTCCAGCCTCCAGAACTGTGAGAAAATAAATTTCTGTTGTTTAAGCCACTCAGTCTGTGGTACTTTGTTATGGCAGCCCTGGTAGACTAACAGGACAAGCAAAAAAGGAACTGCAGTACTCCTAGTAGTAGTCATAGCAGAAGCATTCGCTACATTCCACACAACGTCATAAGCACTTACATCTATTCATTCACTTAATATTTACCACAAATCTGAGAGAGGGATTAAATGAGTAAACACTTGTAAAATGCTTTAAAAAGTGCCTGCCAGGAATGAGTGTTCAGTAAATATTACCTATTGATATTTTCTGCATTTTAAAGGTGAGGAGTCAGAGATCCAGCAAGGTTAGATAACTTCTGTTCATTTTCAGGGCTGGAGATGCTAACACTCTCATCCGGTCCTCCAGGCCAGATTGAGATAAAACAGTGATCACAAGGGCAAGACAGCTGCGTTCAGCAGGACAGAGGCCCCATGATGGACATCGGCAGTGGACGCTGCAGGATGATAAGATGACGCTGCGACCCATACAGAAAACTGGGAGGGGTCATCCCCGTGTTAGGAAAGGATTTGGGAAGGTACTGAAGATACGCACATTAAACCCATCCACACAAACGCATACCACTTCTCGGTTGAGCCCAAAATTTTCAGTAACCTACTTCCCTTCTTAATGTCTCAATAAACAGATGGGTCACTTCTCTCCACTTTTAACTCAATATCAGTGTTAGCCCAGATCAAGGTTATCCCTTATCCTTTAAGAAGCTAGCCTTTCAGGGAGAGAGGAAGAGAAGGATTCCAAACTGCGATTGTTTTTTTTTTTTTTTTTTTTAATATCAGTCAAGAGCATGGCCATCTGCTGAAGTCAAGGGGATTACAGCCTTGCTTTCCGTGAAACTACCTTCTTCAGCTTGCCTGAGCTTCCCAGGCTATTAGCTTCAAGAAATGTCATATCATCTGACATTTCTTTCACTATCTCAGAAGTACCTGTTACACAGAACAGGCCACCCCCTCCCTCCTTTCTCATAATGGGATACACACAATATAGGAAAACACAAGAACAGAGAAAGATTGAATTAACAGAGACAATGCATGACTACAATGTCAAGATCAGCATGACATGCAGCTATTCCTTTTTGGATTGCATGCAGCATCCTAATCTCACACCCTCGGAAGAGAAGATAGGAAGTAGAAGCTCAGGTGTGTGTGTGTGTGTGTGGCCGTGGGGGGAGGTGTTTCCCAATTCCAGGAGCATCTCCTGGAAGCCACCACCTGTTCCTAGCAGATGCCATCATCATTAATCCGTCAACACTTGCCAATTTATACTCCATACTCGCAGCACTCCTAGCAGGAAGACAATATGGCTTCTCCTGTGAATACTTTTCTTGCTGCTTGATAAAACTACCATTTTGAATTTTTTCCGGAACCACCATTTTTCTTCCTCCCCTCACTACATGGGTAGTTAGTCATCTATATATATCTCAGCAGCAGTGAACAGGAAGAACAGTGTGGGGTGGAACAATGTAGATATTGGTGTGAGAAGCCTGACCACTCCCTCAGGCCATCAATTATCTATTTTATTTTCAGGAATAAATAAGGATCTGTGTGGGTGTATGCATGTAAAGGAGAATAGCCTGGAGAAAGACACAGAAATGCAGAATGTTGTCTGTTCCCTTAGAGATACAGAATATACAGAAAAAATCTGAAGGGGCCGTTGGACCTCATGATGCTCAGAGACAAGCTGTGTCACCTCAGAGCCCAGGTAACAAAGGGTGACACAAAATGTTGAGAAGGGGCCTTCTCTGCCATACAGGGGTCATGAGAGAATGCAGTGCTATTTGGATCCTCAACGGCTTTGCAACTTTGAGGCCAAGTAGCCTAGGAAGGCATCAGTTTTCCAGGGAGGCAGCAGTGACGGGGGTTCTAAGAAGGGAGCGCAAGTGTCTCAGGGAGAACCTGGCATGGGAGCTGGAGAAGAGGAATGTGGACATGTTTGCTCTTAAGCATATGTGACACTCCCCTGGCTAATCAAGAAATCACCTAGTTTAGTTGTGGTGCAGAGGGCTGGGGCAGGGAGAAGGCTGGCTTTCTACAGTCAGCCTGTAATATCAATATCCAGATATTAGCGGTCATGCAATCTCCTTTACACCCCTCCTCCTGTAATGCCCTGAGAATCCAGGTTGGATACGATTATTTGTGCTGTCCTTGTTGTTGATAGTGAGCTTTTGTTTGTATGTTTGTTTTATTTTTGGTATGTGTATGTGTGCATGTATGTGCACAGAATAAAGCAATTACAACCTCAAGTTCAGCCTTAAACTCATGGTACTTTATATGTCTAAACACCACAGCTGCCCATCCCACCAGTGAAAAGACTGGGTTGAGCTAATTCATAGGTTTTTGTGTGTGTTCAGAAAATATCTGTTGAGCACATAAGACGTGTACCACTTGGATTAGAGACACTTCTGACATAATGGATCCTGCATTGCTTTAGTCTCCTAGTTGGAGGAAGGAAGAGTGGTAGGGAGATTTTTTTTTAACGATAAGATTTACTTAATGCTTTCTACATGCCAGACACTTTAAAAACATGCTAGGCATGTAATGACTCATTTAAAACGCACTATGACCTTGTGAGAAGATCATTGTGATTGTAATTCCTATTTTACAAATGAGAAAACTGAAGTATAGAGAAGCTACACAGTTAGTGGGGCTCAAATTTGAAGCAAAGCAGTCTTGCCCTAATGTCTTCATACTCAATTGCTAAGCCAGTGCTTCCCTGCCTCTTTCTTGGCATGTGCATAAAATACAACGAACAATTGTAAGGCACACTGGGGGAACATGGAGGAGTTTGCTCATGGTTGGAGGCAATTGTCCTGGGACTTCAGCTGCCTTGGACCCTGTCCAGTGGCCTTGATGGTTGGGGGGTTCAGTGTCTCTGCTTACCTCTAACTCATTTTGGATACATTGGTTGGAAAACTGCACAAACCTCTACTACTTCCATGAGAATAGTAACACATATTACTTCCCCTGAGTCCACACCTAGCACTCTGCTCATTTACTCACTGCCCTTCCTGGTGCTCCTGCATGCAAAAACTCTTAGCAGAATGCTGTAGCAGATGTTTAAACAACCAAACCCAGCATCTCCAACACATTACTCTGCAGACTATGAAATGACGATTGCAAAGCTCAGGGATACTGTGGTCGACCACACAGGATTCATTCCTCTCCCTTTCCATTGTGTAGCCACAATATGCAATTTGGGAATTGACTCTAGACCTGGGAGGAGCGGTGTGTGTTTCCAATTAGCCCAAGCCATCTCTGCTAATCATATCATTCTTGTTTATTATTGATTGATGAAAAGGCATGTGACTGAATTCTGGCCACTGAGTCGTCAGGAGAAGTTGCTGGAGATTTTAACATTTTCCCACACTTGTAAGAGAAAGCAACAGAGTAGGGGTTTCTCAGTCTCGCACTAGGTGTAAACAAAGACAACACAATAGCCCGATTGCTCCTGAAGCCAAGTCATGACCGTGGGGAAACCATCTTGTCACCAAGCTGACACTGTGGGTGGCAGAGTGAAGATACCTGTAGAACCTGGGCCACTCGTGTCATTTCTGATCTACTGAACTAACCCGTTCTGAAGCCAGCTCTACCTCTGGATTTAAAGTTATTTGAGGTAATATGTAGCCCTGTTGCTAAATCAGAGGCCAGATTTCTGTTTCGTACAGCCAAAAGCATCTGGACTATTCTGCTCTGACTCTGGAAGCCGCTGTGAGCATCTCTCCAGGTCTCCTGTAGTCACTGAAGTGGGGGTTCTTCGCTTTTTTATGCCATGGATCCTTTTTGGACTATGGTCTATATTTTGGACTCTTTTTAAGAATAATGTTTTTACTGCACTAAATATAATAAAAGAATTACAAGTGAAACCGATTATATTGAATTCCAGTTATCAAAACTCTAAAAATAACAACAAAATTGTGACATAGTAATATATATGTGTCTTTCTTAATATATTGAATAACATGATCTAGTGGTGGATTTAATAACTCCTGTAGTATAAGAGTAGTGATATTTTACAATTTCAATTTTGAAACAACTGTAATGTGAGGAAAAGATCTGTGATTTCTGTTGGTGACCGAGCCAAAGCTTCTCCCACTCTATTGTAGTTTGTGGAGCTTCTTGGGCCTCAGGTGAAGGCCCCTGAGCTGAGGAGAAGGTAGAGATGTTCAAGTCCATGGACTCTCAAGAGCTCTGGAGCCAACCTCTGATCTAGAAGTCTTTTGTCTTTAATCTTCTTCTAAGCTAGCTCCAGGGCCTTTTCATAACTCTTCTACTTTTTTTCCCCCCTGAACCTTCCTGCAGATGAACAGTCTCTCCCTTATTCCTGAGGCTCACTGTGATTTTCTTACTGTGTTCTCCTGAAGTCACAGAAAGAAATCACACACACACACACACACACACACACACACACACACACATTCTCTGGCATTTCCAGCCTCTCTGTTTGTCGAGGTCCTCTGTTCTGGGCCACTGAGTTTGTTGTACTGGTGAAGTGCTTATTTAGACACTTGAGCTGGAAGACTTGGAGCCCTGTTCCGATTTGTCTGAAAACACTTTGAGGAGGTGGGACATACCTTTCTCCCCTTTGGAGTTTCCTCCTTTAGTATTCAAGTCAAGGACTCAAACATGAGTATCAGTTACACCTCACTGAAAATCAGGAGCTACGTGTTCACCCACTTCCCTTCTCTGGCTTCACTGTCCCCTATCCTCCCTCAGTTGATTTCTGGGCTATCCAAAGAAGCCAAGTAGAGGGCTATTCAACTTGAAAACCAAGCCAGATCAAATCAAAACACGCAGAGATTATGGAAGGAATACATACATACAAAGCCGTTAATAGGATGAGATGCATAGAACGGGATAAAGAGTGGCTTTTGTTTTGTTCTCAGCTCTTTTCTTGTGTTTTCAAATACATTGAAGATACATTGCTTTTATAATATGAACATATAAAAATGTTTTAAAACAAAGCATATAAGATGCACCCCAAAAATACGTAACTCAGGAGGGACCAGCTGTATTTACAACCCAGGAAAATTCCCTCAGAACTTTTACTTTTCTGTTGAGCCTTTATTCACGTGGAAAAGGAGGAGCCATCTAGAGGGCTTCATAGTTTACTAAGTATTGTCACAACCATTGCCTATTTGGCACTCAACAATTCAACGAGATTGATAAACCTGGTAGTTTTATTTTATTCTCATTTTACAGATGGGAAACGAAGACTCCCAGTGGTTTAATGACTTAATTTCTGTTGAAGATCACAATCTGGAGTGGAGAGGGAAAAACACAGTGTCACAAGTGTGATGATGAAGCACAGGAGAAGGCCGAGAGAGACTCTGAATACTGCAGGCAGAATGGGTGGGAAATGGAGAGAACAACATTCCCTTCCTCTTGGATACCCCTGAGGCACTGGTCCCTCCTGCACCAGATAGATATACTGCTGTCCCATTTTTTTAATTGAAATATATTTGATATAAAACGTTGTGTAAATTTAAAGTATACAACATATTGATTGGATACATTACATATTGTAATATGATTGCCATTATGGCGATGGTTAGCACTTCCTTCATGTCATGTAATTATCATTTCTTGGGGGCTGGGGAAGGGGGATAGGAGAGATGTTGTTGAAGGCTGTTCTTTCATTTTCAGAAGAGGAATTGGAAGCTCAGAGAGGATAAATCGCTTGCCCACACTCAGAAGCTAGTAAGTGTTGGTGGTGGGATTCAAACTTGTATGTGCCTGACCCTAAACTTGCTTCTCTAAATCATTTCCCCAGCTGACTTCCTAAGAGTGTCCACAGAGGAAGGCCATGATGTGTTGCAACCCTGTGTTGAATTGGACCTCCCTGCTGGGCTAAGGGAGCCTCAAGGCAGCAGAAGTAGTTTCATTACCTCCAGACCCTCAGTGCCAGTAGATTCTGGCTCGGAGCAGGCATTTAACTTGCGGAAGGGTCAAAAGAAAAGGGATTTGTTGCCTTAGAGAGACCAGGGCCCCAGTGGCCGAGTCCTTTCATCTTGGCCCACAGCGTGAAGGAAGACATGGGGTGACATATCCATGCTTGCAATTGCTGTAGTGTGAGCTACAGAGTTGTCACTTTTAATCAGGCAATTGTTTTCCGATAAACCCAGGTACAAAACACCAGATGCAGGGTTTGCAGAGATTGGAAGGGCGGGATGGGGAGTATGGTACAGAGGCTTCCTGTAAAAAATCCCACCTCTGCCTCACCCCATCACTGCCAGCCCCGAGCAGGGTACAGGAGCTGAATGCTGCCTTAGTGAAACCAAAAGGTTAAAATCTGCTTTTCAGTAAGGGATTTTGTGCAAAGTGGCTGCTAGTCTGTGGATTATGCTGTTCCCTGACCTTTCTGGGATGAAGCATTCTTCACAGCTGTCATTGCGTCAGCGCACAAGCACAGAAATATCATTAGGGGAGACGTCTTGGCTGGGAGCCTATGCCAAGCCTGGGGGAGGGGGTCTGTACTGAGGAGGCATGAAATGCAATAAATGGAGCTGCAGCCGAAGATGAATACTGGTCCAGAGACAGAGAGATGAGGCCAGGATGCAGGGATGCCCACCTTCCCTCTGACCCTCACTGCTTTGCAACACAATCATCCATTTCCACATCTGTCACCCTCACTAGTCAGCAAATTTCTCAAGGTCAGGAGCCTATCATATTCCCCTATCCCCCTGTTCAATGCCTGTCACACAGTAGAAGTTATGTAAACTTTTGCAGAGTGAAAAGAATCAGTTGGTCAGAATGAAAGGGCTTAAACATCTTTTTACCTGTCTTAGTTCCAGATCCCCCTAAGGCAGAGCCTGAGACAATGATTTGGGTGCAGGTTTTTGATTTAGGAGATATATTAATCTCAGTTGTCCAGAGAAATAGGACCAATAGGAGATTAGATAGATGGATAGACAGACAGATAGATGGATAGATGATAGATAGATAGATAGATAGATAAATAGATAGATAGATAGATAGATAGATATTTACTGTAAGAAAATGGCTTGGATCATGTGATTATGGGGGCTGAGAAGCTCAAGATTTACTGTCAGCAAGCTGGAGAACCAGGAGAGCTGATAGTATAAGTCTGAGTCCAAGTCTGAAGTCAAGAGAACACAAATGTCCCAGCTTGAAGACAATCAGACAGAGAGATATAATTCTTTCTTATTCAGACTTTTGTTTTACCCAAGCCTTCAACAAACTGATTGAGACTCACCTACATTGGAAAAGGCAATCTATTTTACTCAATCTACTGATTCCAATATTAATCTCATCCAGAAATAACATTTAACTAATTGTCTGGGCACCCTGTGGCCTGGTCAAGTTGACACATAAAATTAACCATCACAAGGGAGGATCCCATGAAGTAGAGACAGGGAGAGAAGAATTGAGTTAGTGGAAAAAGAACAGTCAATAAAGGCTGGAGTGTTGAGCTAGATGTTGAGGTGAGAAGCTGGGGCTTGACCCCACAGGGGCCACCTGAGAAATCACATAGAATGTAACTCAGAATTGTTTCTCTGAAGCACAGGAAGCTGGGGCATTTATTCTTCCACTTCTGTCCACTACAGATGTGGGCAAAGATAACCCCCGTATTCCCAGGCTACACCTGCACCTGTAATAAGAAGCCCTACATATATTAGAGGGAACCCCGTGGCAAAAAAAAACAGAAGTTCTTGCAGCAGGCACAGTTGAGATGCCCACTAGAGCTTTGCTTAAACTATGTCAGCCAAGGGAATGGGTTGGGGGGCATAGTATGGGTCTGCTGCACTTCCCATCTCATTTTCACAGGGTCCTGGACTTGTGGACCATTATGGTTCATACAGTGCTTCATAATTTGCAACGCACTTTCATTCATTCATTCATTCATTTATTCATTACATCACTAGGTCTCTTTGACAACCCTAGATATTATGTAAGGGCAGTATCTCCTCCTAACCTAGAGAAGATGTGAACCTCAGAGGGGCTAGGTATTTGCCCAGGGTAATTCAAGTGGCTGAAGAGCTGGGCCAGAACTCCAATCTCTGGGCTCTTCATCCAGTTCTCCTTCTGCGTTAGCAGCATTGGAGTCTTGCTGTCTCCTCTCTTCAGCGTCAGGCTTCTTAGAATGAGAAAAATGAACCATAGGAAGGAAACCTAGAATTAGAGTAGTCTCAGGTTAGATTTGCAGGAAATCATCTAGGATTTATACATGTCACAGATGAGAGGCAGGTGAGCATGGAAGAGCCTTGGACTGGGAATCTAGACAGTTGGATTCTATTTTTAGCTCTACTACTAACCAGCGTGTGAACTTCTTTCCTTTTCTAAGTATTTCATTTTATCGCTCTGTCAAATGAGAAAATCTCACTAGATAAGCAGTATTTTTGTTTGTTTGTTGTTTTTTTTACAATGGTGTCAACTAGGCAGCAAACCTATCCATCATTATAGCAGCTCTTGTCTGTTGAACGAACATTGGCTTTGAAGTCCAGGAGATCTGGTACCACCTTGGTTTCACCAGAGTAGTGTAATCTTGAGCAAGTGACCTGGTCTTGCTGAAATTTGATTTACTTATCTCTTAAGTGAGCCTAATATTTACCTTGAAGCATGAGTGAGAGATTACAGAAAATATATACAGTTACTACATTATTGCCTTACACAGAGAACACAGTGATAGATAATTGCTGTTGTTATAGATGCTTACATTGTTTTTATTAGAATTATGTCCAATAAGCTAACTTGCTTATCTTACCTAACTCTGTGACAAGTTTGCTCCCTAAGCAATAGATTAACCCACTTGACATCCATTTATAGCATAACAGTAAAATTTACCACTGTGTAATCTCAGTTATAAGCATTGAGAAGGTGTAAATATTCCTTTTCTTTGCCCTATTTTCCACAGATATATCGAGGCGTCTATACTTGGCATTCTAACTAATAAAGAAGTGAATGCCAACATCTTTTGTAAACACTGAGAAAAGAAAATATTAGATTGGATGATTGATAATGACCCTTTCATTCTGTTTAACTTAGTGTTAATTTTTTCTAAATACAGGGGATATAAAAATATGATTAATAAATCACAGAAGTGTCCTAGTTGTTTTAAATCAATTATCACCTTGAAATACCAAGTAAAAGAAGCAAGTCATCTGGACTAGAGGCCATTTAGAAGTCACATCAAGCTCACTTAGGGTTACAGGAATGGTTGTTATCACCTGCACCTCCATCTAATGATGTACAAATTAGTGGCTGAGAGCTAGATCCACAAGTCAGAGCATGAAAGAATGCAGAATTAGAGAGTATTGAATATGGCAACTCTTTTTCTTGTGATTTAGGATCTTAATTTCTCCTGCTTTGTAATGGAGACAAATTCTCAAGGGGAAGAAACATGACAATCTATGCAAAAGCCCTTAGAGTCCATCACAAACCCCTACGTTACCAAAGGATCATCAGGGCACCTAGAGGATTATCTTCTATCTTGGGCTACTGTGTAAAGTAAATTCTTATTTATTCCTGTATTCTCTAGGAGACATCAGCAGTTCTATTTGCTTGAATTTATTTGGCTGGATGGTTAAAATAATGTATTTTCCATCTATTTTCAATATATCTCCATAAGGAATCACTCAGCCCCCCAAAATAATAACATGAATAATTTTCAAAGGCTTTGAGCTCCTTCTAAGTCCTGAAAGCCTCACAAGCTTACATCGCCAAGAGTAGTGATTGCTGCAGAGAGTGAAGAGAACAGGGAAATCAGCAAATAGGAGAATAGCAGGAAGGAAAGTATGTATAAACGTGGCAGCACTGTGAGTTCATCAAGTTGGAGATCTCACCTTATGTGTCTTTGTACTATGGGACCAGCCCAAGTGGTTTTAAAAAACTACCAAGGCTCTGAAACACTTGAACTTTTCCATCTACAAAGGAACAAAATGGAAAAAGTTGAATATTTGAGATTCTGAATGTCACTTCTATCACAGACTAGCTGAATTAGCTCAAGCAAATCTAGTCAGCTCATTTCTTCACCTGTAAATGGTTAAGTTAGAGAGAAAAATGAAGATCTGCCCTGAATAGAGTGTTGCCATATACTCAATCATTGTTTGAGGAACTGGAACATGTCTTCACAGAGTCTCTAATTGTTTCCCAAGTCTGTGTTCCTTCTGGGAGCTACTTTTCTCATGTTCTTCTGATGTATCCATGTTGAGTGACAGGAAAAAGAACAGCACTCAGTCAGATGTCCATTGGTAGATAAAACCTTTGACCCTAGTATCTGGCCAACCTGGGTTGGGGCTCAGGATCATGAGAAACTAATCCCATGACCTTGAGCAAATGCTGCAACATCTAAGACTCAGACCTATGATCTGTAGAAAGGGCATAGTAATAATCCAAAGGGTTTTATGAGGATTAAATGAGAAACTTCATTCCAAGCACTTAGCACAAGGCATTGTACATAGCAAGTGTTCAATATATGTTGGATATTATCAGCATGCGTAATTTTAGGCCAGTAAACTATGAACTCCAAGAAACCATGCATGTACATTTATGCAAAACAGTAAATATTTATAAGGATGAAATATCAATGATTTAGTTTACTGATCAAACATAAATGAAAATAAATAATGTCGAACTTAGCAAAGACCAAAGATAGAAAGACGATGACTACAAATGGTACTTGGGAAGTAGTATAACTTTCATTTAAGTGAAAATGGAGGTCTGGTAAGCTATTGCAATGAGTTGCTAATGGTTCTTCCCACTGCAGTATTGTACCCTCCAATCCAGGTTCCACAGAGCACATAAAATACTCTTCTTAGGGCCGGCCCCGTGGCTTAGCGGTTAAGTGCACGCGCTCCGCTGCTGGCGGCCCGGGTTCGGATCCCGGGCGCGCACCGACGCACCGCTTCTCTGGCCATGCTGAGGCCGTGTCCCACATACAGTAACTAGAAGGATGTGCAGCTATGACATACAACTATCTACTGGGGCTTTGGGGGAAAAATAAATAAATAAATAAAATTATTAAAATATATATATATATATACTCTTCTTAGAATTCAACTTGACAATATTACTCTCCTACTTAAAAATCCTTCAGAGCATTCCCTTGCCCCTGGGATGAAGTCCAGATTCTTCAACATGACTAATAAGGTATCCTCAGTCTGTCTACCTCTGTAGGCTTTCCTCTTGCTACTCTTTTCCTTCTATTCTACTCTCCAGTTATATTCAGTCTCTTTCAGAACTTCGAGCAGAAAACATTCTCTCTTGCTTATGGCCTTGGCACATGCTGTTTCTTCTACCTGGAGGAATGCATCTCCTCCTTGACTATTCCCAATGCCAAGCTCCCCTCTCTCTTTTGCCTGTATAACCAAAATTATCTTTCAGATCTTAGTTCAGATAGTTTGGGCCCCCTCTTCAAAACATTGTGTTTCCCATTCTAAATAGTCAATAAACATTTTTGTTATTAAAAGCATGACTCATTATCCAAAATTAATCTGTTCCTAAAATTGTGTTGGATGGCATATTTGGGGATAGCTTGAGCCTGTGCTTTATTTTCTTTAAGTTGGAAGAAGAATTATGTCTGTCCAGCTCAGGGCAAATGTTATTGGTGTCCAGCCCATCACTCACTATCACAGGTGTAGTCTACATTGATACTGTGTGTATCAGACACAAACTACATTTTCCTCCTTTACTGCAACCAATGCCTACTACAACGAAAACAAACCAAAAAATATGTTAAAGTTCATGATTAATGAAAATAGTGCTTAGCAAAATAAAACCAATAAACAATACCATTAAAAAATTGTTATGTGTCTATTGAAGAGTTGCCTTAATGAGGTTTGGTGATAAGAAAAGACAGAGGGAGGATGTAGACACTGTGGCTGTTAAATGATGATGAAGAGATGGAGATGGAGCTGGTGAAAGAAATGCCTCAGATTTGCCCATGTCCAAAGGCGAGGAGTTGATGTCCTGTGTTCTTGGAGCTTGTTATTCAGGAAGTAGATAGATGCCTGTAAATCAACATTCAAAGTCATAGGCCAAGCAATGAGAATAATAAGAAAACCTAAATGTAAGCTTCTATTTTTGTTTCTTTTGCTTATAGTTATACAGCTAATGATAACAAGATATTGAGCTTATAATTGCAATTTTTAATATGGTACCTCTGCCTATGTTATAATGATGATTATTTACAACAATCATTTTGTCTAAGTGATCTATAATTTCTTTTAAAGCTTTGGCATTGTGGTTTTTCCTCTTCCAGCTTCTTAGGAAACATTTTAACTTAATATTGGGGAAATGGTAGCAATAATTTACATCATGTTTGAATAACATGAGCACTAAATTATGTCCTTTTAAGAGAACACTTGAGATATTACTGCAGTGTGTTCCACATTCTATTGCCAGGATTTGCATATAACTTGAATTATAGCATACAGATACAGGTTTTGCTTATTTGTTTATGTTGAACAGTGAAATTCATACAAAAATTCTGCAAGTTGTCATGGCAAATATTTGGATAGTGAGACTACGAGAATTCAGTTAGGGATAGCTCTACATTTTATCTTTTTAATTATCTGTATAATCCATTGGGTTCTAAACTTTTCTCCAGGAAGTGTCAGGCATTGTCTCCATTATGGTGTCGTAGTGGTGCCATAGTTTTTGCTAACAATGCAGAACCACTTGTGACACTATCTACACTCTCTCGTACTATGGGGACTGGAAGACCAGAAACTACACTTCCCAGGCTTTCTTGCCAGCATTGTTCTGGTTTTGGTACTGCTAATGGGAGTCAAGGACATGTTATTAGAAGGTAGGAGAGAGGCACATGTTGCTCTGTTTGGGAAAGAGCAGCCACAGCAGACTAGTGTAGTCTTGTGCATGCTGGTTTCTGCAGCAACAGTGGTAGTTGTGCGGGAGTAACATCAGAAGATGATGGGTTTCTGCAGCTGTTATGTAGCTGCACGGGCTCTTGCAGCAGCAGTGTCAAATTGGGGTCCGCACCCTGCTACACTGACGGCAGCTGTCTGCAGTTCTTGAGCTCTGGGTAAGAATACCCATCCCAGTTTTTTAAAAATCCTCCAGACCTTCCGATAATGTTATCTAATTCTCTGTGTTAAATTTCTCTTGCTTGAAATATCTATAGTCATTACCATGTTCCTGGCCAAAGCCTGACTCATACAATCATTCAATGCTGCATCCCTGGAATCTTGGACATAAAATGATGCTCAATTAGTACTTTAAAAATCAATACAGGAAAGAAGGAATGCTCCGCAGCTGTGAGCGATCTAGCCAAGACTTGAACTCAATTCTTACACAAATCTTATGCTCTTTCAAATATTCCACACTGATTTTCAAATAGGATGCATTAATGAGACTCTGCCTAGTCTCATGGAGGGTCTATTTTGGTAATCAAAATGAATGACAGAGAGTTTGAAGGAGTCCTAAAAGGGAAGTTCCTGACCCAGCTATGGAGCTGACTATGCAAATATTTACATTTATATGTACATATTGAGTTGAATTGCAGTCCTATTTATGCAAATATTGATCTGTTTTATTGAAGTTTTATATTTTCTTTAATTCTACTAGCCATCTAAATGTGGAAAATGGTGAGATATATATACAGTTATATATATAACTTTATATTATAGTGTTTCATAAGCCTTGAAAATAGTAGCCCTCTTTCAGGTTGGGTAATACATTTTTGGCAATTAGCAATGTAACCTCATCTTGAGTGAGATCGGAAAGTAAAGAGTGGAGTATTAGTATGAAGATTTGGGGGGAAAGAAATGCATTTAACTTAACCAACTTAAGTTGTTTGAGGATGAGGATGTAAATGCACACATGAGGATAGGATGTAAATGCACGCATATGTACATATACACAAAAATATACAAAATTGCATTTCATTTTATACCATTGAATTCAACACACATTTATTGGAAAATCCATATTGATGGTAATATACCAAGACTAGACTGGGAGGAAGAATCCTGTTTATGCTTAGAGGAGGATGTCTCAGGTGGAAAGAGAGAGGCAGAGGCAGTGACCCGCTGAGGGCCTTTATGGGCATAAACTGGAATATCCACTGCAAGAGTGATTGGAGGATTTCTGTCCCCAGTATGAAACTTCAATTCAACTCAACCCAACAAATGCACACACCATGAGATATTGAGGCAATCGTGCCAACTCAATACTTGTAGTCTCTGTCCATTCTTATTTGACTTCACTTCATCGCCAGCTCCCGTCCCTCAACTCCTTCTTACATTTATATTCTTCTTTTTAAGCCTTTGGTCTTGGGATTTTCTTTTGGTTTCTTCAGCTACTGACTTTTGGCTCCCACTCAGAACTGACTTGGATTAACTCTGATTTAAGGACCATGCTTAGCAAGCACTGCAGTTTCTAATGGCAAGACCATTCCTGTCTGGTCTGCCTCGTCTCTCAATATTGAGGGAGGAGTAGAATGGGGGTTTTAGACAGGTAGAGGGAAAGATAGGGTGGAATGTGTTAAAATTATGCAGGACCTTATGAATAATCAGCTAAGGAATATAATAGTATGAAATTTACAAAATTGTTCATTATTTCTGCTTTGGCTCTGAATATTTATAAAAGGCTTTACCAAGAATATGGGGAATATGACAGCTTTTGTGGGGAAGAGGCAACTGGTGTTCTGCCTTCTACTTGTTGGCCATTCTTCGCCACCGCCCACCAAGTCAAGTGTGAACTCTGGCTTTCATAGAAGATTAATAATATCCTTCCTTGAGTTTGACAACTTGTAGAATGCACAATTATCTTCAATGGAAAGAAAAGGCCTGGAGGCTTATGTGGAAAGGCTTAAATTCTTAGCTCTCCCATTATAAGTGGCCACAATTCTACTTCACAGTGCATGTCAGCAGAGATAATGCAAGAGACTGCCCCACGAAATATTCAAAGTTTAATTACTTGACAAAAAGAACATTCCTCTTTTCAATTCAGCTGCAGAAAAATTTCAGAAATGCTAAGTCTTACTAAATCACCTCTTAAATAACTTAAATTTAAGTTAACAGTGCAAGCTCTTAACCCAAACTCAATAAAAATGGTGCCTAAGGGGAGGGAACGAGAGGTTATAAGAGCAAAGGGAGTTTATGAGATGAAAGGAAAGGTTGCTAGGTGAAATAAAAATGTGTATATGCTGTTTGAGTCTTTACCACAAACATTTATTAATGAGTGAGTCCATACATGAGATAAACGGTTTGACCCAGCCTAACTAGGAGAATAAAACTCATTATGGAGGACATACATTCATGCAATCAATCAACAAACATGTATTGATTGCCTGATGCACAGCATGAACTCTGCTAGTGAAAAACTATTACCCATAGAATAACCAAAGTGATCTTTTAAAAAATATATAAATAGGATCATGCTATCGCCTTCTCATGGCTTGCAACTGGAATAAAGTCTAAATCCCTTGCCCAGGCCCACAAGACCTATAGGATCCAACCCATCCATCTTCTCAACTTCATCTCCTGCCTCTCATTCCCTTTTTCACTATGATCCTACCAGGCTGGCTTTCTGTTCCAGCTTCTTAGAAAACAAGATCAGGCAAAATCTTACACAGCAGTGTTTCATTTGAGTGTGCCATCCCAGGGAACTAAAAATAAGAAAAACATGGGACATGAAGCGGGGAAAGAAGGAGAGCAACTCAAGATGGTATATGACCAAGTTCGCCACAGAGACACATCAAGCTGAGGCCTGATGTATTAATTGGGGTTCTCCAGAGAAACAGAACCAATAGGTCCAGGATGAGATTTATTATAAGGTGTGGGCTCACACTATTATGGAAGATGAGGAGCCTCACCTTCTGCCATCTGCAAGCGGCATGCCTAGGAAGGCGAGTGTGCTGTTTGGTGGCCTAAGGGCCAGAAAGCTGACGGTACAGATCTCAGTTCAGGTCTGAAGACTTGAAAAACAGGAGTGCTGAGGGCAAGAGAAGATTGATATCCCAGCTCAACTAGACAGGCAGAGAACAAATTCAACCTTCCTCACCTACTCAGGCCCTCCATATTGGGTGATGCCCACCCACACTGGGGAGGACCATCTGCTTTACTCATTAAACTGATTCAAATGCTAATCTCTTTTGGAAACACCTTTACAGATATACCCAGAATTAATGTTTAACCAGATATCTGAGCATCCTATGGCCCAGTCAATTTGATACATAAAATTAACCATCACACCCAGGGACAAATGAGGCTAAACAGATCTGAGGTAACTCACAGCCTGAGCCCATTATATCTGCTTTCTTTTCTTGGCACAGGCCTAGTCATTCTCAGCTTAGGACTTCCACAGAGCTCTACACATAGGACATGAGTTGTGCTCTCTTGTGGGAAAACTTTTCCCCTAGATCTTCTCAGCCTTGAGTCTTAGCTCAAATGTCACTTCCTTGGAGAAGGCCTCCCTGACCACCCTGTCTACAGTAGCTCCCTCTCTCCTGGCCTCTCTTTATCCCATTCCACTATTTTTTGTTTTCAAAAAATTTATCACTACTTAAAATTATTTTATTTGTTCAATGGTTTACATGATTAATGTCTGCCCCCTTCCCCCATGAATTATAAGCTTTATAAGATAGGGAATTTATCTGTTTTGTTCATTGTCATATTCCCAGTACCTAAAATAAAATTAGGATAGCGTATGTGCTCAAAATTTATTTATTGTGTGGAGGACAAATAGAGGAAAAAGGGAATAAAAGAGACAGCTCCACCAAGAAGGAATTCTAGGTGTTGTGAGGGAGACAGATAACTATTCAATAGCAAAATAGTGTGACAAATGCTCAGTTTGAAATGAATTCAGAGTGACAAAGATCACAGGAGAGGCACCATTTCAGACTGAATGAAAGGGTCTCACTGAATGACTGATGCTTAAGCCAAGTATCAAAGACCCAGTGGAAGTAAGCCAATCAAATATGGTCAAGAAACTTGCATCCACTCATTCAATCGCAAGGTAAAGATTAAGATCCTATACTCTGCCTGAGCTTGAATCCTGATCTGCTGACACTAGCTCTGTGACCTTGTGTTAAATACATAAACACTCTTTGCCTCGGTCTCCTCATCAATAAATAGACATGATATTTGCAGTCTTCATAGGCTTGATGTGAGGAATAAATGAAAACATCCATACACAGTGCTTAGCTCAGTACCTGAACCATTGTAAACGTTCAATGAATGTTAACTATAGCATTAGGACTAATAATTATTAATTTGTGGATTATCTAATAACTACTAGGCATTACAATACCCTGGGTGCATAGTGACAAGCAAAACAGACCAAATCATTTTCTCATAGAGTTGTCATAAACAGGTAATAAACAAGCAAACAGATAAGTAAAAAATATTTTTAAAATGTGAGTTGCTTTGAAGCAAAGAAACAGGGATGAAGAATACCCAGGGGAACAGTCCACTAAGGCTCACTGAGGGGATGACATTAAGCTGAGATCTAAAGGATGAGCTGGAGCCAGTCACACAAAGAGACAGAGCAGAGCATTATAGGACAAAGGCTGTGAGTTTTGACGATAGAAAGAGAGAGTAGTGTCTGAGCTTTTGAAAGAATGATTAATATCTGGAGGGCAGAGATAAGGGTGGAGAGGTCTGAGGTGAGGCTGGAGAGGTGAGCCGAGACAGATCAGGCTGTGCCTTGAAGGTCAATGTAAAGGATTTGGATTTATTTTAAAGCGTAATAGAAGTTCATCAGATGGCTTCAAGCAAGTGAATAACAAGACCCAGTCACATTTTTAAAGGACCCCACTGGCCCCTGTGTGAAAATGGATTGGAGATGGCCAAAAGCAGAAAAAAAGAGGCCAGTTAGTGGGCATGAATAGCAGCCTCAGGATCTGGAAGTTGACATACAAGACATTCGTCATTCAGATGGTTTCTTTGGAACCATTGGAGATTCGCATCTTCTCTCTGGTGGCTGTTTCCTGCAGTGAATGAGAAGCAGGTGATGGACAACTACGTTCCAGAACCCTTGGAGAGGTCCATATTACGGAGCTAAATGAGTCTTCTTTGGAACATTCACAGACACTGATTTTTATGACACTCCTGACTTTTAATCATGAATTGCTAAGTCTTAATGCTCTGTAGTCATGGTGGTCAACTGCTTTGGTGGTCAAAGTGATTAATCTGTTTAATTATCAGGTGACACTTGTTTGATTTTATTGCAACGTTCTGTGTCATTCCCTCCCATAAAACTTCACCTGAGTCCAATGACAGAGAAGACTTGATTAAAAATCTTAAGCTATTCATCAAATTGTAGTACTTCTTCAGAGAGAAGCTAATGGCTTGGTGTCAAGACTCTCAAACATCAGTTGAAATAAATTGAAAGCACGTTATTTCCTGTGATTTTATAAATTGTATACATTGCAAACATATTTTTTAAAAGTCCTTGCCAATTGCCAAAACATTTCAACCATTAAAACATCATTATACAAAGATTAAGTTAAAATCAAATTACCATCATCATCATCATCATCATCATCATCTCACAGCAACAAAAATAATAATTAACACACGCTGAGCTTTGATCATATGCCCTAGACTACACCAAACATTCCGCCTATTGATCTCATTTAATTCTCACAGTAATATTGTTAAATAGATCCTATTATTCCTCATTTTATTTTATAAATGAGAAGACTAAGGTTCAGTGAGGTCATAAAATTTCCACAGTGGTGCCCAGCTAGGATGTGGAGTGGATTCAGGTAGTTATGACTCCAAAAGCCATCATCAACCACTATCCAACTCATTTCACTGCACCTCATTCCAGGCATAAAGGGAAGAATCAAAATTGGTGAGAGGAGTACAGAGACCTCAATATAGGAAATGTCTCCAATGAAATTACCTTTTTGCCCTTCATTTTCCTCCATTGTATAAAACAGGATGTTGAATGAGAAAGTCTCTAGTGCTCCAGTGCTGTGTTGGACTGAAATTTTTCCTCTTGCCCTTCTCATCTCTAGAGTTTCCACCATTCACAACACTTGGGGAAATGTGCTTTGTCTATCATTATTTTTTAACAGTTTACCAGAAGCCAGCATGTCATCTATAGTTCTTGACTGAAACATCAGAATAGCAAGGGCATGCTTCCATCTAGTCATATGTCTGGGACTGGCTGCAGGTCAGCTGTAAGTCTCTGGGCATGGTCTTTAGAGTAGCTCACCAGAAAACCTCAAAAATAAGGAAAATAGTTCACTGGGTCTTGATAGCTCACAAGACTCTGAACAGCATCAAATTACTTTGTGACCACTAAATCTGGAGCAGAAGACTTTAAAAATCAGTCTTTACGTTTCTTTTCTAAAAAAAAGTTTCTTCAAAAGAATTGAAATCAAGATCTAGTAGACATACCTGCTCCCCATGTTCATTGCAGTGGTATTCACAATAGACAATATCAATGAACCTAGAGGACATAGTCTAAGTGAAATAAACCAGTCAGAGAAGGATGAATACTGAATGATTCCATTTATATGAAGGCCTACAATAGTCAAACTCATAGAAGCAGAGAATAAAATGATGGTTTCCAGGAGCTGGGGGGAGGAGGAAATGGGGAATTTTTTCTTAATGGGTATAAAGTTTCAGATATGCAATGTGAATAAGTACTAGATACATGCTGTACAGCACAGTACTTACAGTTAACAATATAGTATTATGCACTTTAAAATATCAAGAGGACAGGGCCGGCCCCGTGGCTTAGCAGTTAAGTGCACGCGCTCCGCTGCTGGCAGCCCGGGTTCGGATCCCGAGCGCGCACCGACGCACCGCTTCTCTGGCCATGCTGAGGCTGCGTCCCACATACAGCAACTAGAAGGATGTGCAACTATGACATACAACTATCTACTGGGGCTTTGGGGGGAAAATAAATAAATAAAATTATAAAAAAAATATATATTAAGAGGACAGATCTCACGATAAGTGTTCTTACCACACATACCCACACACAACACAAACACAAAAGAAAATTTTTGGAGGTGATGGGTGTTTAAAACCTTGATTGTGGTAATGGTTTCATGGGTATATGTATACCCAAACTCATCAAGATGAATACATTAAATGTGTGCTTTATTTACATATCAATTATACTTCACTAAAACTTTTTAAAAAGTTAATATGAGGAGTGACTGCTCAGGAACAGGCTCATGTCTCAGAGCATCATTGTGAAGCAGAAACTTCTTACATAATTTCCCATCGGTTCCTGTTTGCTAGTCTAAGATACTGACTAGAGCTGGGAATGGTCAGTGATGGCTTTTTCAGATTTTTCTGTCATCAAACCCTTAGTCTTCATCTACTGACCCTG
Source organism: Diceros bicornis minor (assembly GCF_020826845.1). NCBI lineage: Eukaryota > Metazoa > Chordata > Mammalia > Perissodactyla > Rhinocerotidae > Diceros > Diceros bicornis. Next base: position 11,111,674 of record NC_080747.1, on the reverse strand, counting down.
TCCACATGCATTCTGTTTTCAAGTCATTTTCTATTTTTTTTTAATTTTATTTATTTATTTTTTTCCCCCAAAGCCCCAGTGGATAGTTGTATGTCATAGCTGCACATCCTTCTAGTTGCTGTATGTGGGACGTGGCCTCAGCATGGCCAAAGAAGCGGTGTGTCGGTGCGCGCCCGGGATCCGAACCCAGGCCACCAGCAGCGGAGCCGGAGCACTTAACCGCTAAGCCACGGGGCCGGCCCTCAAGTCATTTTCAACTCTTTTATAATTCTTCTAATTCTTTATGTTCTTCATTTGTCTCAGCCAAGCCCTCTTTCTCTCTGGAAGACCTTTCTCATCTTCTATTCTCAACTATACCTTCTCCTATGCACTCCTCAAAACTCAGATTTCTTTCCTTAAACATTGTCTTGAAGAGTCACTCTTTGTTCTTCCAAATCTCTTCTCCTCCTCTTCCCCATCTATTTATTCAATAGCCACATGCTAACTTAGGCTTTGTTCTAGGTGTAAGGGATTCAGAGAAATTGTTATGTTGAAAACTTCAATATGCGTTGGTGTGCTGGTAAATCTTTAACAACTGGCACTCAAAAACAAAAAGAAACCTTGATTCCCAGAAATTGCAGATGTCAATGGTGAAATACTTCCAGCATGGCCAATTTCAAGCTATGAATTTGACTTCACCTAACATGAAGTTGGGAAGAAATATGCACAATGGACTCTTGCCAGAGCAAGTAGGCTACAGCCCACTACTGCTACCATGCATGTTCTGACATTACTCTTAAACTCAAATACATTTAAGGTAATATTCATGATATATAGCTAGGAAAATCACAGTTCCCTTAATTAAATCCACGTCTCAGATACTATATATATATATATTTTTTTTTTTTTGTGAAGGAGGTCAACCCAGAACTAACATCCATGCTAATCCTCCTCTTTTTGCTGAGGAAGACAGGCTCTGAGCTAAAATCTATTGCCAATCCTCCTCCTTTTTTTCTTCCCCAAAGCCCCAGTAGATAGTTGTATGTCATAGTTGCACCTCCTTCTAGTTGCTGTACGTGGGACCGGCCTCAGCATGGCCGGAGAAGCGGTACGTTGGTGCGCGCCCGGGATCCGAACCCTGGCCGCCAGTAGCAGAGCGGGCGCACTTAACCGCTAAGCCACCGGGCCGGCCCATCAGATACTATATTGATACTGCACACGTGTGGCTACAACTGAGGCATTCTGGTTAACTCCCAACCACTCCTGACCTGGGCACTGGGGACACTAGCCAGGAGTCTTGGGGTGTGACCATCTTATCTGAGACCTTCTCTTTCTTCAGACAGGTTCTAATTCATGCTGTAATCAGAATTCTTGGTGTCCCTGTCTGCTACTTCACGGATTGCTCTCTTTGATGACAGCAAGTAATTAGTAAGACTCTGTCTTACTAATTGATTTGCACAAACGTAACTCAGTATCTATGGTTAATTTGTTTCCCTCATTGTTGTTACATAAACCTGTGGAAAATAGGGAGGTTTGGAGATAGAGAGCTCCTAATCTAAATCTCCTCCAAAAACTTCCTACCCTGGATGATAGGTGTGACACTAAAGTCCTTTCTTTTCACAGGCAGACCAAAGTGATTGCCCAGGCAAATGCTGGGAAGTTTTTGCCTTATTATTTAGGAGGTAAAATACCTGTTTCCTGTTTCCCTACCAAAACACTTCCATAGAAAAGGTGTTCATCTGTTAGGTTGATGAGAATTTTCATGTTAACCATTGTTTCTGTGATCCTTAAATAACACGACTTTTACTTTTGCTGTATCTATGCTCTTCTATCTCATGAAGTTACTGTGCATATTTAGTTGATCTTGAGAAATTTCATCTAAGAATATTCTAGAATTCTCAGGGAGATGATTATCCTCAACACACTGATGGAATACTTTTCATCTTCAGAATAATAAACAGTTTTGGTCAGATGTAAGGAAAAAAAATAAAACTCTTCACAGCCAGATTGAAAATCTGGGTTCACAATCTATTGTTGTCTTATCCCATTTACAGGTTTATCAAATACACACACCTAATTTTCAGCCTTGTAGCCATTGTCATGGGAAGCCAATCTACTTAAGTCTCAGGAACACTTAACACTTCCAGCGAGTTTCTCATACTTACAGTTATATACTGTGGGTGCTCACACACCTATTTTCTCTGGCTTTGTCATGTGGTGGAGCAGAGATGATTATCTCTATTGTATCCCCTAACTCAGTCCCCGAACTAGCCTCAACTGTCTGTAGCCAGTTTACTCTTGAGACAAGTCCTCATTATTCTTGTCTCAATTTGGTCTCCCCAACTCCAATGACACCCCAACTCCAGTCCATGAGCCTGCCAGTTGGCAAAATGATTTTATAGAACTCAAATCTGATCGATTTTCTGCTCTAAGTTCCATTTCTAGAACCCCCTCAATTCCCAAGATAAAATCCAGACTACATATCTGCAGGTCTCAAAATTTTTCTTCCCATCACTTACATGTGCAACACACCGTAACCATGCATGCCTCACTATTCACAGTGAGTCTTGGTCATGAAGCAGGGTTGAAGGGGAAGGAACCCAGAAAGAGGCAATGGAAAAGGGGAGAGAAGATAAAGGTAAGTTTTTAGACAAGAGGCAAGAAGAGAGATGTGCAAATTTTCTTATGTTTTTCACCAAGGGAAAGAAAGGAGAGGAGTGGCAGGTAATAGAGCTTCTGAGACTCAGTTTACACGTGCAAGAATATGTGTGAGTGTGTTCACACAGTAGCAGGAATGAGTAGTGCAGAGAGAAACAGAAACAGAGAGACAGAGACAGAGGGAGAGAAAGAGGGAGGGAGAGAGAGAAAATATGCTTGCATGTGTGTGCACGTGTGTGCATGTGCATGCTTGGCGAAAAGTTGTGTGAAATGACTCAGTTGAACTGCAGAAGGGGAAAAGGGAAGGAGAAGGGTATTGTGCAATTCTCTCTGGCAGAAGAAACTGCAGGGCTCAGTTAATAGGTTTGACCTATTAACCCTAGAGTGCTATTAACCTGGGACAGCTTGAGAGCTGTTTTTATTTTTTTTCCCCAGAGTAATTGTAATGAGAGAACAGAAGCATAGTTGAGAGTGTGGAGTCCCAGTTTTGTGGCCAGGAGGGAAGGCAGTGTGAAATTCGCTTATTATATGTGAAATGTCTATGCAAGTTCAGTTCCAAAATGAGTAGTGAAGATACATATGATAGCATTGATTACTGCAGGCCTGTTTATAAACAGTGAATTTTATCTTTAACATAACTCCATTTTGTGGATGGAAAACCTGAGTCATAAAGAAGACAAGTAAATTAGTTGCTAGCTGAATATCATAGAGCCCCGCGATAAGTGCGGCAGTTGTGAGATGCACAGGTGGCTGCCTGGCTCAGCTCACCTGATGGAGAGAGATGGCAAGGTGTCCCCTGGCCACAGGAGGAGAGGAATGAGTCTTGAGGGTCAAGCTTCTCTGTGAAAAAGGAAAGGAGATAAGGGAGTGTGAAATCTTCAAGGTGCACACGAGTTATTTCAGGGAAATGGTGATGCCTGAGGTGTGGGTGAGGGCCCTATAACTTTCAGAGTATAGTTGAGCTGTTCTGCAAAGAAATTTGAGGAAAATCAATTTTGTTTGTTCATTTTTTCCAAGTGAATGAAGCATGGTTGCCTCATCTCCTCTTTCCTTCCCTCTTATCCTGCATTTTCTTTACTTTTGTGTTTCTTTTGCTCTCCCTCATTGATCTCCCTCTACTCTCTTTTCCTATTTTTTTATAGCATGGTCATATTTTAAAGTATGATTAAGAGTGATTTGTAGTTAGGATCAAGCTGTCAACAGGACTGCACTTCTTTCTCCAGGAGCAAATCTGTTTCCTTGCCTTTTTCAGCTTCTAGAGGACTCCCGTGTTCCTTGCTTAGTGGCCTCCTTCTTCCACCTTCAAAGCCAGCACCATGGCATCACTTTTACCATTCTTCCATAATCACTTCTCCCCCAGATCCTCCTCTTCTGCCTGCTTCTTACATTGTAAGGACCCTTATGATCATATTAGTCTCGCCCAAATAATTCAGAATAATCTCCCCATCTCAAGGTCAACTGATTAGCAGCCTTAATTCCATCTTGCACCTTAACTCCCTTTTGTGGAAGGTAACATAGTCACAGATTCTGGGAATTAGGGTGTGGACATCTTTGAGAGACCATTATTCTGTCTACCAAAGAGGACCTCAAGGCCGGAGGCTGTTACTAGGACACGAGAGACCACTTATATCACCAGCACTTATATTCCAGCAGGTGCCCAGAAACAGAGATTCAATCAGAGACTTGCAACCATGATGTCATATAATCTTCCCAACTGGGCACAGATGACACTCTGGAAGAAGGGAAAGGAGAAGGAAGGAGGTAGAAAAAGTCATGAATAGACAGAATTCACCTGAAAAGAGTCTATGATTTAAACTATAAGAGATGGATAACTTTAAAGTGACAAGATTAAAATTTTTTGCTGACATCAGTGGAAATGGAGGGCTTATTACCAAGTTACTTGAGTTATAGAAAATACAGAAGATTACAGTCACACATATGAGAATAGCAGTATATAAATTTCAATGCCACCATATTTCTTTTTCTTTTTTTTTTTTTTTTTTGTGAGGAAGATCAACCCTGAGCTAACATCTGCCAATCCTACTCTTTTTGCTGAGGAAGACCGGCCCTGGGCTAACATCCATGCCCGTCTTCTCCACCTTATATGGGACGCCGCCACAGCTTGGCTTGATAAGCGGTGCGTCGATGCGCGCCCGGGATCCGAACTGGCGAACCCCGGGCCACCGCAGCGGAGCGTGCGCACCTAACCGCTTGCGCCACCGGGCCGGCCCCCATATTTCTTATTTTTATATGTTCTTTCTGCTACCACTTCTTTTACTGGAGTTTTTTCTCCTCTATCTCTTGTCTTTTTTTCTCCTCTCCCTCTCCAAACCCCTCTAATTGTGTTCTTATTCTTTCCTCTTCTCCTCTTTCTTTTCCTCTTCTTACAATTACATAACTTTTCTTTTTCCTCCCTTGGCTCTTTTCATTTTGTTTTCTTACATCCAACCTGGTTACAAGAAGAGAGAAGAGAGGTGAGACCTTGTTTTATTTATATTTTTGTCCCCAAGACTTAGCATGGGGCCTGAAAGATAGCAGATGCTCAGTAACTATTTATTGAATAAATGAATAAATAAATTGAATCCTCAGCCATGCAGTAAAAAAGGGAAGCTGCAAAACGTCAAAGAACACTACTAGTGGTCCAAAAACACAGAGACTAGCTAGGTTGCATTAAAAATAAAGTTAATTATTTCAACCTTTAATGATCCCAGTTTCTCCAGCTATCAAGTGAATTATCACCTTTTAAACATGCCAGTTTGGGGGGAAAAATCAACTTTAAATTATAAGCAGAAGAAGGCAAAGGATTCAGAGTAATTGGAATTAAATTTATACAGAAGAGTTTTCCTTTTTACTGTTATTTAAATAGGTTCAAATAAACTGAAAAGCAAGAAACTTCCAAATAGAGAAAATCAACATAATGTGGTTGCCTCATCCAAAGCTAAGGGCTGGAGATAAACTGATCAGGAAGGAATTACTCCCAGAAACAGAAAGCTAGAGTGCTTTCCAATTGTGGGGACAGGCAGGTTTCTCCCTCTGAGAATAACCTGCTCAAAATAGCACACCATTTCCCGAAGGGCAGGCAACAGCTCTAAATTATAGGAGTGTCCAAATTATGGGCTGGACACCTCCCGGTGATTGTGTTCCTGAAAATGACACTTAAGAGAAAGGCATTTCCAATTTCATGAAGCATCTGCAGATAAAACACTATCTAAATGAGACTTTAGACCCAGGAAAGCAGCAAGATGGGACTAAAGAGGAAACAACCACAGAGTGGGGCAGGGAGACAGAACAGCAAGGGAAAGCCCTGCCTTGCAGTTGAGATAAGTACCTGGTGTTACCTGGCCACAGGTGAGTAGGTAGAAAGTATCCAAGACAGCCAGGCAAGAGGATACAAGTGAGTTATTTTTTCAGTAGCTGGAGAGGGCAGTATATTGCATGTAATGTTTTATTTAATCTTTTCTACAACTTTCCAACATTTATAGTACTAAGCTCATTTTTCAGAGAAGGAAACTAAAACTGATAAATTTTCAGTAACTTGACTGCATGTGTGCAACCTAGGATTTTAACTTGAAGCTGTATTACTAAGCCTGTGTGCTTAATCACTCTGCTACATAAGGAAATGCCGTGCTTCCTCTGTATAGTCGTTTTTTGGTTTATTTGTTTGCTGTTACCTGTGTCTATATAGGTAAGGAATTGGCCCATGTAAAATTTCCATGTGCCCACTAGAACCACAAGTTAAAGGACAGATCATCCTAGTCACAAAGCAGGAGTCAGAAAACCAGGATCAGTCGCCACCATGACCATCATTACATTTGCCTTCTTACATCCAGAAAGCTGACCCCAGAGCATCAGATTTTGAAGTCTGGCTACTGCCTCTTGTTGCAAGTTTTTCTTGATAGCTTCAAAGCCAGAAGACAAGGATGTTGTAGGAGGGGGAAAAATGTCTCCAGAAAACAGCCTACAACAGCAGGAAAATAGTCTCTAACTTACTTCTGCCTCACAAATGTTAGGTATGTACATGTAATTGGTAAAACTCTGATTTGCATTTAGAATCCCAGCCCTGAGGGAGTCTTGCAAATGTAGTTTTTACTTTTTCAGTCTATGGAATTAATAAATGACACAATAGAAGGAGATGAGAACTGATTCTGGGTGTCAGTTTTATATCTTCATCCAACACTTGCAGGAAATAAAGAATTTTGTTTTCCAGCCTCTATTGTAAAGGAAGGCAAAGATTAAAGGATGAGAATATGGGCTGATATGCCAAGTATACTGCCTTTCTTAGAACATGATGTGTGTCATCCAAAGAGAATTAATTTCAAGATCTTCACAGGAGCAACCTGAGAAAAGTTTTACCACTTCCCACTGGAGTTGAACTTAGAAGCACACAGCCCTAAGTGTTTCTGGCAGCCATCTTTCAATCTCAAGAGGAAATAAAGCCAAGAAATGTAGAGAAAGTAACAAACGCAGAGTTACATTATTCAAGTCCCTTTATTCAACCACACTTGAGGCCACAGGTGCTCTTCAACTATTTGACTACACAAACTAGTAAATGCCATTTAAAAAAAATTCACCCTTGTTATCTGTCACCTTCAACCAGAGTTTTAACTGCTATACCCTCTCATGATGTTAAAAAGGAAAGACCCCTCAGTCTTCAGATCACCAATTATAATACAGAGTCAAGATAGCATTAAAACCAGAGGTAGCGTAATTATTCTAATAATTTAATCTCAAAAATAAGACATGGTCAGCAGAAGCAGATTTATTTGTAAGAAAGATAGATAGCTAGATTGGTACACAGAGCAAGGTTCTATTTCCAGGGATTCTGCCCTGGGAAGAGAAAGAAATTATGATTAGAGAGGAAGCCAGCAGTCTGCTTAATGTCCCCACACAGAGCACTCAGTCCTTCTGAAGTCCTAGCCTCAAAGGAACTAATGGATTAGAATTCTAACAGGATTGAGAAACACTTAACCCAGAGAATACTGAGAACACTTCCCTAACCAAAGAACATATTTCTAGCTTTATAGGAAAGTAGTAAGTGTATGCTTTTTGTTTTGTTATGTTTTAAGTTTTAGAAGGGTAAGCATAGCTAATATTTACCCAAGTTTATTTCTTTTCCCCTTTTAGGCACACCTCTTAGCTACTCTGAAGTTGGTTAGAACACAAGACCAGTTTTAGCCAATAAAATGCGATCATAAGTGACATGTGTCATTTCTGAGCACAGACCTAGCAAAGCAGGTCTGCATAATTCTCTAGTTTCTTTCTCTTACTAAGAAAGCCATGGATTCTACCTGGAGCAGTTTCAAGATTGTAAGTTACAAGTTGCAAGGATCTTTGCAACTCTTTGAATGAAAAAACATCATCAACCAATGTGGACCATGTGATGTGAGCAAAAAGTCAACTTTTGTAATGTTAAGATATGAGATTATAAGGGAGGGGTTAATGTTACTGCAGTATTACCTAGCCTATACTGGGTAATACTAGAGTACTAATATGAGATGAGAAACCTCTCATCCTATCAACTTTTGTGCAGCAGCAACAATACCAATGCAGAGCTAGATCAGGCATGGCCATTTGTACTGACCATGGAACAATTTCCAGGGTTGATGAGACTATATCAGACATAATAGTATCTTAGAAAGATCTTCAAGCAATGGAGAAGAGACCTGGTGGTATAATGAACAATAGAAAGGCACCAGAGCCAAATCAAATCTAGTTTCAAACACCAGCTTTGCTACTTATTAGCTGAGTGCTACCCTATTGAATTTTAAATATTCCTGAGTCTCAATATATTTATTTATAATGCAGAAATAAGAGGGCCATTCTTGTAAGAATACTGTGAAAATTGAATGAGAACACATGAAAAATATGGTAGGTGCACATTAAATGCCGTTTTGTAGGTTAAATGAAAAATAAACAAAGTTTTAAAGTGGTAAGCTAATTACTCAAGGTCAAACAGCGATTTACTGAAGAAGCAAGTAACAGAACTTAGATCCCCTGATTCCCAACCTCAGAGCAGTTATCCTTCACTCTACAGACTGTCTCTTCGTGTAACTATAGATTCCATACAATTGAGGATATGAACCATGCATTCCTATTGATTGGTGTCCAACCCAGTCAATCAACACGTGTTGAATAAATAACCAGACATAAACATGTGGCAATCGGTGTCCTTACCTCTCACAACCTTGCTCTGGAGTTAATTTGCCCCGTATTCAGCTCAGTTTCAGATTATTCAATATACTGGGAAAAGGAAGCACTTAAAGTCTTCCTTTTGCTTTTATAAAAGAAGAAGTACATGTATTTAATGTGGCTGGCATGAGGTGACAAGCACTCTTTCAACCTAAAGTCCTCTCCAGGAGGAATGAAATTTCCCCAGGCTAATAGAGAATACTTCACCTGTAGTTCACTGGTTCAAATCCTCCCTGATGAGGTCAGTAATGAGTCATTACTACCTGATGGCTGTTCAGTGACATATGTAAAATGAGTTGGAGGTCTTATTTCCCTGCATAGAGGACAATGACCTAGATTAAATGAAAAACAACATTGACACCAGCATCAGAACAAAGCTTGGTGTTATATGACAACCTGAATGGGAAAATAAGTGTTGATGCTCTGTTTGGAGGAGAGAAGCAGACAGACCAAATATTGTTTTCTGCCCAAAATTATGTTCTTAATTCCTTAAAAACTATATTTATTGTACACATAGTAATATTTTTTTTTAAAATAACCTTACCTACTATAATGCACTGATATGTTAATTATCCCCAACTAATCACATTTCCTGGTATCCACAGCCTTGTGCAATCCCTTCCCACATTGACTCAGTGCTTAGCCACAGGATTTGCATTGAAAAACAACAGATGTGCCACAAATAGAGGCTTGGCAAATGTTTATGCACTGGAATTTGCCTTTCTGAAACCCAGTTGCTACGTAAAGAAGTTCTGTCATGCTGGGGAGGCCACATGGATGCCCTCCAGCTAATAGCCTCAGCCATAGGAGTGAGAACACCCAGGAACAGACAGTTCTCAGGCAACCTGCTATCTGATGACAAATTCATGAATGATCCCACCAAATACCACATGGAGCTGAAATAAACTATCTCTGCAGAGCCATGCCTAATTTACCATCCCACAAAATTGTGAACAAATAATTAGTTGTTGTTTTAAACCGCCAAGTTTTGGGGTATTTTGTTGTGCAGAAAATACTAACTGATAGAGAAACTAATATTCTGACTCCACTTAAGATCAAGCTTTATAAACATGTCCTTTCACAATCACAATTCACTTGTTTTTTTATTCATTCAACAAATATTTATTGAGCGTCTTCCATGTTCTACTATGATAATTGCAGTGATGCAGCAGTAAAAAACAAACAAAAAAACCGAGATAAGACATTTTTCCTCATGAAACTTCCAACATAGGTCTCTAATTGATGGCCCATGGTGCAAGTCTTGCCTACAAACATGTAATATTTGGCCCACAGGGCGCTTTTTAAAATATCGATTTAAAAATTGGAAAATTTTACATTAAAATTGAAGATACAGCTTCTTTTTCCCACTAGGAAGAAATGGAATCCCTGGGACTGTACTTCCATGAGGTACAGTTGGCTGGACTAAGTGTGGCTGCCCTTCTCCTCCCAGGATGGGGCATGAGCTCTCCAGATCCACAATTTCTATTATTGCCTGTGTTCTCCATGAATGTGAAGACTAGTGTTATTTATCTTCATTATTATTATTATTATTATTATTATTGCTACTTTTGCTGAGGAAGTTTTGCCCTGAGCTAACATCTGTGCCAATCTTCCTCTATTTTGTATGTGGGTTGCTACCATAACATGACCACCAATGAGTGGTGTAAGTACATGGTGGGATCTGAACCCGGGATGCTGAAGTGGAGCACGCCAAACTTAACCACTAGACCACAGGGCCGGCCCCTACCACTTTTCATTTTTGTAGAATTATTTCATACTTTTTGGTTTGCTTTGTTTTTTGCCTGTATGTTATCTGTAGGTATCTAAGTCTAAGACTTCCTACATACAGGATCCAGTGGAGTAGACAGACCCAATCATCCAGAAAGACGAAAAATGAAAATATAGACATATCATTAGACACGGAGTTTAACAATGAATAAATGAAGATAGCTAATTCAGCCTTTCCAAATTCCAATAATCTATTCCTTTAACTGTGCATTAAAGAGGTTTAGGACGTTCAATATATCTTCCAAAGAATTAGCTGTATCAGATAATAGGACCACTTTTTAGGAAATAGTATCAATTTTTTTATGGGCCCATAGATACTCTATATCCCAAAATACATGACTTTGCAAATGTCTTCAAAAAATTACTGGCCTACACTTCAGCTTGTCTAAACTGGAACCTGCAGGCCTAGTCAGGAAACATGAAAGAGAAAAGAAATACCAAAATCCTTCAGGTCATCAAGATCCAGGAAGAATTCAACTGGAAAAGATTTCACACTGACCTTGTGTTGTTGGTGTATCCAATCTATCTTCCTCCTGGCCCAGAATCTGAACCTATTTCAAGATTAGAAAACAAATGTATATTTCATTAAAATTGATTTATAGAGCGTAGAGCTCCCATTCCATCATAAATAACCTTTGTATAGCCCCTCAAAATCTGGGGCTCCAAGTTGCTCAGAAATCATTGTTAGCTTTCCATGGTATCTGGCAACACTCCTACAATCATATCACTTTCAGATAATACTTTGATTCTACCTTCAAATCTTATGGAAGATAAATTACAAAGAGAAATTCTGGAGGAATAATAGATATGAAATAATGTCATCATTATCCTATTATTTATAGAGCTACTCAGCACAAAATATCCATTATCAGCCATGCCTTTGTGTGCTTATAACTGTTTAGATTTTGTATATAAACGTCATTTTAAAAGTGAATTGTCATCAGTTGGGGCATTAGAAAAGGTTTGTTGTTTTTGTTTTCTCCTGTTAGGATTTTGTCTTTGTTGTGACAGGTACAAAAATATGTCTCTTGGCATTTGAGTGGAAGCTAATACATGATAGACTATTTTAAGGATTGGAAAACTACAGCCTGTGGGCCAAATCCAGCCCTCCACATGTTTTGTATATAAAAGTTATCGGAACACAGCCATGCTCGTTCGTTTATATATTGTCTGTAGCCACTTTCGTGCTGCAAGTACAGAGTTGAGAAGTTGCAACAGAGATCTTATGGCCCACAAAGCCTAATATACTTATTGTCTTCCTGGCCCTTTACAGAATAAGTTTGCTGTCTCCTGGTCTAGATGTTTTCTTTGACTAAGAAGAAGAAAGGGCAGATTATTTACGCAAGATCCAAGTAAAGTTATGGATAAAAGTAAAAAGTCTCATAATCCTCTGAATGATTTAAACAAGACAATATTTGGAGCAAGAAAAAATATCGTCAGACCATCTGGTACAATTCTCTCAATACAGATGAGGAAACTGTTAACTTGTCTCCAAAGAGGACCCCAGTGATTCACATCTCCCAGTAATCACACCCTTGTGTGGTCCTCTCCGATAGAATCCAGTTGGGCCTCTGACTAGTTTTTGAGTAATAGAATGTAGGCCACAAGTCAACATGGCCATGTATGATTGTCCAGGCTAGGTCCTAGGAAGCCTTGCAGCCAGTAACCCCCCCTATGCTCCCCTACACCCTCCTCTCAACTTCTCCCCACTATCTCTTTCAAGCAGCTGTTCATTCAATTATTGATTCAGGCAATAGATATATTATTGAGCACTATTTTTAACCAGGGCTTTGGCAGGTTCAGGAAGTACAGCCAGGTCCCAAAAATTCTGTCTCACAAGGGAAACAGACATGCAAACAATTATGACACAGGATGGTGTGTTTTAAAGGAAGGATGTAAAGTACCATGGGATCTTGGCAGTCTTCCTGGAAAGTCAGGGAAGGCTTTGCAGAAGAGGCAACCATTAAATTGTCTTGGAAGAGAAGTAGCAGTTTTCCAGACAGACTGATGAGAGGTGGTTAGTTTGAGGAAAGAGGATGACCGTGAATGGATTTCTAGGCAAACGAAAGAAAGTTATGGAGAAATGACCAAGTTTATCTCTTCATGAAGTCAGCACCTCATTTTCTATAGCTTCTACTCATTAGTCTTGGTTCCTCTACTTGAAATCAATCAGGCAAAGTCTAATACACTCTTCACTACCTTTAAAGGGCAGAAAACACTTTTCATGTTGGTGAAATATATATAACATTGTAAATATATATGCATTTATTTATATATATTTGAATGAAATATAAATATATATTATTTTATTCAAATATATAATATATATTTATATATATTTATTTTATTTTTATACATCACATATAGTATAATATATCTATTTCACCAATCACACTGTTTATCACATGTAAGGCCTTGTTAAACATTCCTTGAGTAAATTTTGACCGACATAAAAAACCCCTTTCCTGGGACCGGCCCGGTGGCACAGCGGTTAAGTGCACGTGCTCCACTTCGGCGGCCCGGAGTTCACAGGTTCGGATCCCAGGTGTGCACCAATGCACTGTTTGTCAAGGTATGCTGTGGCAGCGTCCCATATAAAGTAGAGGATGATGGACACGGATGTTAGCCCAGGGCCAATCTTCCTCAGCAAAAAACAGGAGGATTGGCATTGGATGTTAGCTCAGGGCTTATCTTCCTTGCAAAAAAAAACCAAAAAACAAAAAACAAAAACCTTTCCCAAGTGACAGTGTTTTGGACACTTGTGTTGAAGACCATTACTATGTTCTCTCTGAATCTTCTAATACCAAAGACAATTTTCTCAACACGTTTGACTCCTCCCACATGGAAAGACTTCAAGTGCCTTTCATTCCATGGCTTTTATCTATTGAGTACCCGCTATGTGTCGGACAATGTGCCAGACACTAGGGATACAACACTGAACCAGACAGAGCCCCTATACTCAAATCTCTTTGAAATCTCTGATTTTCTTGAGTGGGCTCTAGTTTGCCTGTGCCTCAGATAATGTAAAGTTGTAGAACCAAAGACTGGATCTCAGGTCTGGTCTAAATTAATTTGCCTGATTAATTGGATATCACATCATTTACAAGGTAAACTAACATTCAGTTTGCGGGTTTGGGGATTGATGTTGCCCCTTACCGCCATTTGTTCTAAACTATACACATTATCTCCTGGGTCCATACAAATTTAGTATGAGAAATATCCTCACACTGCCAACGATGTTAATAAGTGCATAAATGTAATTTCTATGCTCAATGAAAGAAATTGTCCAAAAGAGATATTTTTATACCATTAATGAGACATCATTAGTAAGGAGGTTGCCTTGTGAAGGGACAATAGGAAGTTGCTTTCTATGACAACTTAATCCTTTTCTCTGGGAGAGAGAGGATGTGGTTATTACTTAATTGATGAGCCCTCTGTTAAATTCTCCCTTTCACCTTACAGACATCAAAAGAATGGGTAGTAATTGGTTGTTCTTGGCAAGAATTATGCTGAAGAAACTAGGAATATTTAGTCTAGATAACAGGAGATGGTAGAAGACATACTTTTTTTTTAAAGATCTGATTGATTGTCATATAGAAAGGTGCTTTTTCTGTGGGGGCCAAAGAAGCAAAATTGAGACCAATATGTCTAAATGACAAGGTAAAATGTCTCAGCAATTTTTAAGGAGGAATGAAAGGTCAGAACTACATAGGGGTTTACTGGGAGACACAGAGCCCTATGCCTCCCAGGTAGAGGCATTTCCAAGAGAATTCAAGTACTGTTCAAATAGTATTGGACTTGATGACTTTTAAAACCTCTTATATCTTTAGACACTATGTTCATACCCATTTGATATCTATTTATTTTTACATATGCATGTATATACATATATTATATAGAAATGTGTTTACTGAGATTGGAAGAAGTGCGTGAGATACCACAAATGAGCACACATACACATGTATAAAATTCTGAAAATTTAGATCCCAAAGTATCACTTTGCAAGAAATCATTTTTTACCTTTTCTTTTACTATTTGGTCATAAAATAGGGATATCTACCCTCTTGAAAGTATTGGTAAATCAATAACTGCTCTTCTTTCTACCTCCAGATGAGCTACCTTCTTGGTGAAATTAGGACAATGGAGTTCCCTGGGTTTTGATGGATTTACCTCTGGTTCTGCACCAAGGTAACAGCAACATGCCAAGATGAGGATCAGGACCTGCCTTTCTTTCTCTCTCTGCTCTCTGACATCAGAGGATATGAAACTGCAGTTCTTATAACCGGCTGAGTACATACTCAGGTGGGACAGCCCAAATACATTTTGGATAAGGATTAGAAAATGTGATTCTGTCCACAGATCAAGGCACATTATTCAGCACAGGTATACTAGAAATGATGATACTATTTTGATCATAATTTTTCTGGGATTATTTCCCAATAGATTTATAATTTCAACCTCATCAATAAACAATAGTGACCTTAGGATGAGGACCATCAAGATATGAGAGAATTTTAAAAATTATTTGCTAATTTTCAGATTTCTCTTAAAAACAAGACAACAGGCCCAAAATGGAGTCGCTTGTTCCAAGCCCCATGTCACCAAACCGAGACTTGACTTAATTACAGCTTCCCGCTCTCCCAGAAACAGATTCTTAAACCAGTCAATTAGGTGTCGGCTGAACAACACTAGTACGTTAACCTGCCTAGTAGAGCCCTGCCATCCCCTAAGGGAAAGTAACCTTGCAACAACCAACCCACTTTCTTTTCTTAATACAATTTCCTTGTTCCCACTCCCTTCTGCCTATAAGAGTCTTTCATTTTATACAGCTCCCTGGAGCTCCTTTCTATCTACTAGATTGGATACTGCCTGGATCATGAATTGTTGAATAAAGCCAATAAGATCTTTATAATTTACTCAGTTGAATTTTGTTTTCTACCACTCTGAAAGAACATAAATTATAAAGATAAGAAATACATATACTGCGTGGTATCACTTATTTGTGGAATCTAAAAAAAAAGAAAAGTTAAACTCATAGAAACAGAGTAGAAAAGTGGTTGTCAGCAGCTGGGGGTGAGGGAAATACGGAGAGATTGGTAAAAGAGTCCGAACTTTCAGTTGTGAGATGAATAAGGCCTGAGGATCTACTGTAAAAGAGGGTGACTATGGTTGGTAACTCTGCATTGTATAAATTTGCTAAGCGAGTAGAACTTAAATGTTTTCACCAAAAAAAAGATAAATATGTGAAGTGATAGGTGTGTTAATTAGCTAGATGGGAGGGATCATTTCACAATGTAAACGTATATCAAATTATCATGATGTACATTTTAAATATCTTACAATTTTATGTCAATTATTCCTCAGTAAAACTGAAATTAAAAAGAAATAGATAGAAAACATATATTTAAATGATTCTGTATTTCTATAATTCTTATGCCTATAACATTTTCCATGATGATTAGTATGGGAGGAGTAGGTACTAGGGACAGTACCTCCCGTGCGTTCTTCTTAATGGTTTAGCTTTTTATTTATCTTTCAAAATTATCCATGTCATGCATTGGGCTGACCATGGCCAAGAATGTAGGGCAGAGCAATGTGGGTGGAGGTCATGCCCCCACAGAAATATGAACTGCCTAAGTCCATTCTCTCATCTCAGTACCTCAACTTCCTCGATAGACTGGAATCACCTGGATGGGGGTAGAGGGACAATTCTGTGTGAAGGGAAGAACATTAGACTTAGGACCAGAAGACTAGTATTGTAACACCGTCATGGGTTTTTTGTTTGGTTGGTTAGTTTTAGTTTTTCCTCTTTTTTCTCCCCAAAAGAAGAGACTTACACTTACTGAGCACTTTTCTATTGGGTTGGTCTCCCCGTTAATGTCCTAACCCCGTGTCCTGCAACTCTTTCCCTCATTACCCACAGTGACCTTTTTGTTCTTTCTGGCATCCTGTCAGCTGATTTCCCTCTGCACTTCTCTCTTTCTAGAAAATACTCTTCCCTTCCCCCGACAAGAGCTATGTGAATGTCTCTCTACCATCTTTCAGGACCTTGCTGAAATGTTGCCTTCTCAGTGAGGTGCCCTCTGACCACCTTAGCATTCTAAGGGAGATAAATTCCTCATCCATGTTATAATCTTTTTTTTTTTTTTTTTTGCTTGGGGAAGATTGTCCCTGAGCTAACATCTGTGCCAATCTTCATCTATGTTATATGTGGCACATGGCCACAGCATGACTTGATGAGTGGTGTGTGGGTCTGTGCCAGGGATCCAAGCTTGCGAACCCTGGGACACCAAAGCGGAGCATGTGAACTTAACCACTATGCACCAGGCCAGCCCCCCATGATACAATCTTTGGGGACTTTATTTTCCTCTCCTCTGTACATTGGAGAAAATAATAATCCCAATGATATGGAGTTGTAAGATTGCATCATGATGGCAATACATCTCTGAGTCTAATTGATACATCTAATTGATGCATATTGTACATACAAAACACATTGGTTTATTTGCTTGTTTGTTTTCTATCTCTGCATCAGAATATAAGCTTCATCAAAGCAGGGTTTTCATCTCTTTTGTTTCCTGCTATATCTCCACCGCCTGTGACAGTGTCTGGCATGTAATAGCGTTCTGATAAATCTTTATTGAACGGCAGGAGGAAGTCAAGATGGCAGTGTAGGCAGACTCTGAACTCACCTACTCCCATGGACACAGCCAATTTACAACTACTCTTGGAAAAATTACCCCTGAGAGAGAACTAAAAACTGGATAAGAGGAACCCCTGCAACAAACAACAATCCTAATTGAGGTGGGAGAGGCAGAAACTCCCTTCTGGAGAGAAAAAAATGCCACCCTCACAAGCCGCAGCGCTTCACAGCTGCCTGAGAGCAGCCCAAAGGTACGTAGCCCTCCCTGGAGGAGTGGGACCCTGAGATGGGGATCACTCCCACTATAGGCATTTTTTGAACCCAGCACAATTGAGACAAGTGACATAATATCTGACTTTGCTTGCTACTAAAACATTGGGGAGTACCCCCAGAAAAGCTGGTTGACAAAGAAATTAAAGCCAGCTCGTAAAGGGCCCACGCATGAACTCACCCGTTTCAGAAAGCAACCTAAAATCACCAAAAAGAAAGGTACACAGTCCTTTGGTGAAAAGAGACTCACCTGATAGGCTCTGAGTGCATCTCAGTGAGAGATGAGACCTCTTTAAGGACTGGGACATTGGCGGCAACCATTGTTGTGGCCTAGTGTGGATGTGCTGACACAGACTCTGGCACACACCATTGGAGTTCTCCCTGGGGCCTGCTAGCCCAGGGTCTGCCCCACCCACTAGAGCACCAATTTAATCCAGCTCAGCCAGGGCAGGCAGCCCACCCTAGGGACTGACCCCACCCAACAACAAGCCCTCAGGCAACTTGTAGGCCTGCATGGATTGGTGACTGGATTCTCCACAGCCTGGAGACCGGGCCCACTTCAGTGGGGCAGGGCATGCACAAGGAGCAGGTGGAGAGTGTGGGGCAGTGGTGAAGCATGTGGGGCTCCCGCCTTGGAGAGACTGGCTCCACTTCAGGGGGTCAGGACACATGCACGGGACAGGGCCGTGTTGATTGTATGTGAGAACTTGTGGGCAGTGGGGCTTGTCAGCTGCAGAAGACTTGTACTTCTAAAGGAGCCACATAGGGTGTTTGTCCCACCTTCCAAAGCCTGAAACAATTGGGTGCTCTGGGGCCTGAGGCCAGCCCCACACAGATGCAATCCTCACAGAGCTGACAAGAGACATAAAGGCTGGAGGCTTATAACAATTGTAACCCCTGAGCCTAACAACCTGCCATGCTGGGTGCTGCCTCACTTAATAGAAATACTGCAACAGGAATGTATTATTAAAACTTGTAGCCAACTGTGCTGGTGCTCCCCACACCCAATAAAGAGACTGAAGGGCCCACAACAACTATAAGCAGCTGAGCATTACAACAGTTGGCCAGGAGCATAGCTCACTCTCCGTGGGCACCTACGAGAAGAGGAACCACGCCACAACAGAAGGACACACGTAGCCCAAATAGGGGTCACTCCTGGAACATTTGGAACTTAGGGAAGCACACTGCTGGGCCTCATAAGGCATCACTTATATAAGGTCACCTCTCCAAGAGCAGGAGATGTAGCTGACCTACCTAATACATAGACACAAGCACAGGGAAAGAGGCAAAATGAGGAGGTAAAGGAATATGTTCCAAGTAAGGAAACAGGACAAAACCCCAGAAAAGGAACTAAGTGAAACAGAAATGAGCGACCTACCCAACTGGACAAAAGACTAGAAGAAATAACCAAAGCTGAACAGATAAAAGAAAAAAGAATTAAAAAGAGTGAGGACAGTCTAAGGGACCTCTGGGACAACATCAAGCACACTAACATCCATGTTATAGGTGTCCCAGAAGGGGAAGAGCGAGACAAAGGGGCAGAGAATCTATTTGAAGAAATAATAGCTGAAAACTTCACTAACCTAAGGAAGGAAACAGACATCCAGGTACAGGAGGCACAGAGAGCACCAAACAAGAGAAACCCAAAGAGGCCCACACCAAGACACATCATAATCAAAATGTCCAGAATTAAAGATAAAGAGAGAATCCTAAAAGCCACAAGAGAAAGACAAGTAACATACAAAGGAAACCCCATAATGTTATCAGCTGACATCTCAGCAGAAACCTTACAGGCTAGAAGAGAGTGGCACGATGTATTTAAAGTGCTAAAAGGAAAACACCTACAGCCAAGAATACTCTACCCAGCAAGGTTATCATTCAAAATAGAAGGAGAGATAAAAAGTTTCCCAGATAAGCAAAAATTAAAGGAGTTTGTCACCAAGAAACCAGTACTATGAGAAACGCTAAAGGGACTTATTTAAGGGGAAAAGAAAAGACCACAAATAGGAAAAATTATCTATTTCCATGATAAGAGGGTAAGAGATACCAATGCACAAAAAAGAGGTTAGATGTGATATCAAAAGCATAAAATGTGGGAGCAGGGGAGTTAAAGAGTAGAGTTTTCAGACAGAGGTCAAACTAAAGAGACCATAAACTTAATATAGATTGCTATAAACGTAGGTTACACTATATGAACCCCATGGTAATCACAAACCAGAAACCTGTAATAAATACACAAAAAACTAAGAGAAAGGGAACCTAAACATAATGCTAAAGAAAGCCATCAAACCACAAGAGAAGAGAGCAAGAGAAGAAGAAAGGAACAGAGAAGAACTACTAACACATCCAGAAAAAAAAGTTAAAATATGGCAGTAAGTACATACTTACCAATAAATAGCTACTTTAAACGTCAATGGACTAAATGTTCCAATTAAAAGGCATAGGGTGGCTGATTGGATAAAAAAACAAGGCCCATATATATGCTGAATACAAGAGACACACTTCAGACCTAAATATACCCACAAACTGAAAGTAAAGGGATGGAAAAAGATACTCCATGCAAATGACAATGAAAAGAAAGCTGGGGTAGCAATACTCATATCAGACAAAATAGACTTTAAAATAAAAACTGTAACAAGAGACAATGAAAGGCACTACATAATGATCAAGGGAACAATCCAACAAGAGGATATAATACTTGTAAATATCTATACACTTAACATAGGAGCACCTAAATATATAAAGCAATTATTAACAGACATAAAAAGAGAAATAGACAGTAACACAATGGTAGTGGGGGACTTTAACATTCCACTTACGCCAATGGATAGATCATCCAAACAGAAGATCAATAAGGAAACATTGGCCTTATTTGACACACTAGAACAGATGAATCTGGTAGATATATACAGAGCATTCCATCCAAAAACTGAAGAATACACGTTCTTTTCAAAGGCACATGGAACATTCTCCAGGATTGATCACGTATTAGGCCACAAAACAAGTCTACATAAATTTAAGAAGATTGAAATAATACCAAGCATCTTTTCTGACCACAACAGTATGAAATTAGAAGTCAACTATAGGAAGAAAACCAGAAAAGCCACAAATACGTGGAGATTAAACAAAATGCTACTGAACAATGATTAGGTCAATGAAAAAATCAAAGGGGAAATCAAAAAATACCTGGAGACAAATGAAAATGAAAATACGACATGCCAGAATTTATGGGATACAGGAACAGCAGTTCTAAGAGGGAAGTTTATAGCAATACAGGCCTATCTCAACAAACAAGAAAAATCTCAAATAAACAATCTAACCACGCACCTAAAGGAACTGGAAAAAAAAAGAACAAATAAAGCCCCAAATCAGTAGAAGAAGGGAAATAATAAAAATCAAAGAAGAAATAAATGAAATAGAGACTAAAAAAAATAGAAAATATTAATAAAACCAAGAGCTGGTTCTTTGAAAAGATAAACAAAACTGACAAACCTTTAGCTAGACTCACCAAGAAAAAAAAAGAAACTGCTCAACTAAGTAAAATCAGAAATGAAAGAGGATAATTACAACAGATGCCTCAGAAATACAAAAGAATATAAAGGAATACTATGAAAAGCTATATGCCAACAAATTGGACAATCTGGAAGAAATGGATAAATTCTTAGACTCATACAACCTTCCAAAACTGAATCAAGAGGAAATAGAGAATTCAAACAGACCAATCACCAGTAAGGAGATCAAAACAGTAATCAAAAACCTCCCGCAAAATAAAAGTCCAGGACCAAATGGCTTCCCTGGTGAATTCTACCAAACATTCAAAGAAGACTTAATACCTATCCTTCTCAAAATCTTCCAAAAAATTGAGGAGGGGAGGAAGCTCCTTAACTCATTCTACGAAGCTGACATTACCCTGATACTAAATCCAGACAAGGACAACACAAATAAAGAAAATTATAGGCCAATATCACTGATGAACATCAGTGCAAAAATCCTCAACAAAATACTAGCAAATCGCATACAACAATACATTAAAAAGATTATACACCACAATCGTGTGGGATTTATTCCAGGGATGCAGGGATGGTCAACATTCGCAAATCAGTCAATGTGATACACCACATTAATAAAATGAAGAATAAAAGTCACATGATCATCTCAATAGATGCAGAGAAAGCATTTGACAAGATACAGCATCAATTTATGATAAAAACTCTGAATAAAATGGGTATAGAAGGAAAGTACCTCAACATAATAAAGGCCATATATGACAAACTCACAGCTAATATAATCCATAATGGTGAAAAACTGAGGGCTATCCCTCTAAGAACAGGAACCAGACAAGGATGCCCACTCTCACGACTCTTATTTAACATAGTACTCGAAGTCCTAACCAGAGCAATGAGGCAAGAAAAAGAAATAAAAAGGATCCAAATCGGAAAGGAAGAAGTGAAACTGTCGCTATTTGCAGACGATATGATTTTATGTATAGAAAACCCTAAAGAATCTACCAACAAACTTTTAGAAGTAATAAACAAATACAGTAAAGTTGCAGGATACAAAATCAACATACAAAAATCAGCTGCATTTCCATAAACTAACAATGAAGTAGCAGAAAGAGAAATTAAGAATACAATCCCATTTACAACTGCAACAAAAGGAATAAAATACCTAGGAATAAACTTAACAAAAGAGGTGAAAAACCTGTACACTGAAAACTATAAAGCATTGCTGAAAGAAATTGAAGAAGACACAAAGAAATGGAAAGATATTCCATGCTCTTGCATTGGAAGAATTAACATAGTTAAGACGTCCATACTTCCTAAAGCAATCTATAGATTCAATGCAATCCCTATCAAAGTTCCAACAACATTTTTCACAGAAACAGAACGAAGAATCCTAAAATTTATATGGAACAAAAAAAGACCCTGAATAGCTAAAGGAATGCTGGAAAAAAGAACAAAGCTGGAGGTATCACATTCCCTGATTTCAAAACATACTGCAAAGCTATAGTAAACAAAACAGCATGGTACTGGCACAAAAACAGACGAACAGATCAGTGGAATAGAATCAAAAGCCCAGAAATAAACATACACATCTATTGACAGCTAATCTTTGTCAAAGGAACCAAGAACATACAATGGAGAAATTCTCTTTAGCAAATGGTGTTGGGAAAACTGGACACCCACATGCAAATACATGAAAGTAAACCATTACCCTATACCATATATAAAAATTAACTCAAAATAGATTAAAGACTTGAATGTAAGACCTGAAACCATGAAACTTCTAGAAGAAAACATAGGTAGTATGGTCTTCGACATTGGTCTTAGCAACATATTTTCAAGTACCATGTCTGACCGGGCAAGATAAACAATAGAAAAAATAAACAAATGAGACTACATCAAACTAAAAAGCTTCTGCACAGCAAAGGAAACCATCAACAAAACAAAAACCACATAACAATTGGGAGAAGATATTTGCAAACCATACATCTGATAAGGGGTTAATCTCCAAAATATTTAAGAACTCATGCATCTCAACCACAAGAAAACTAACAACCCAATTAAAAAATGGGCAAAAGACCTGAACAAATATTTCTCCAAAGAAGGTGTACAGATGGCCAACAGGCACATGAAACAATGTTCAACATCATTAACTATCAGGGAAATCAAAACTGCAATAAGATATCCTCACATCCATCAGAATGGCTATAATTAACAAGATAGGAAACAACATGTGTTGGAGAGGATGTGGAGAGAAGGGAACTCTCATACACTGCTGGTGGTAGTGCAGACTGGTGCAACCACTGTGGATTACAGTATGGAGATTCCTCAAAAAATTAAGAATAGAACTACCATACAATCCAGCTATTCCACTGCTGGATATTTATCCAAAGAACATGAAAACACGATTGCATAAAGATACATGCACCCCTGTGTTTACTGCAGCATTGTTCACAATAGACAAGACTTGGAAGCAACCTAAGTGCCCATCAAGGGACGAATGGATAAAGAAGGTGTGGTATATATACACAATGGAATACTACTCAGCCATAAGAAACGATGAAATCCAGACATTTGTGACAACGTGGATGGACATTGAGGGTATTCTGCAAAATGAAATAAGTCAGAGGGAGAAGGTCAAATACCATATGATCTCACTCATTAAGTAGTAGATAATAACAACAACAAACAAACACACAGAGACAGGAATTGGATTGGTGGTTACCAAACGGGAAGGGGGGAGGGAGGAGGGCGAAAAGGATAATTAGGCACATGTGTGTGGTGATGGATTGTAATTAGTATTTGGGTGGTGACCATGAGAACACGATGTAATCCATGCAGAAATAGAAGTATAATGATGTACACCTGAAATTTATATAATGTTATTAACCAACGTTACTGCAATAAACAAACATAAAAATCTTTGTTGAATGAATGAATGAATGAATGAATAAATGAATGAAGAGCAAACCTAGAATTTTAGACCAAATATGTCTAGCTCCAAAGCTAACACACCTTCCCCACCACACTATGCTAACCTGCCCCTTTCTATTTAGATAAGAGCCATTTTCTCCACCACTTGTTTTACATACCTGATGTGAATCCCATTAACAAGGCATTTTAGAGCGGAAGTATTCACTACTTCTGTGAGGAGCTCAGTTGTTCCCCAAAAAAGATCTAAAAAAATAGATTCAAGGTGATACTTGTTATCTGGACACAGAAATGCACATTCTATCCAAAAGTGCATCCCAAGAGATGAGCCCAGAAAAACCTGAAGCAGTAGATGAAGCAGAGACACAGACCCAGCCATGCGTTAGAGGCTAAGGTATCATGCAGGTAGAGATTATTTTGAGTTACAAAACCCATTTCTAATTTTGAGACCCAAAATTGCTGACATCAACATGGAAGAACATTATCTTATTTCACAATTGTAGGGTCAGGTAAGAGGAAGAGGTTCGGAATGCCAACCTTATTAAATATTGGGATTTTTACAGAATCATCTGGGGAGGTAGGGCTGTTTCTGGATTTTCACAGAAGTTTGGTTAACTTCTTCGAAAGGATGGATTTCCTCATCCTTAACAGCCAACACTGATGCCAGCTTCCCCATTCAGAACGTTTTCCTAATGACCCATTGTTCATCGAGTACCTGATCTTAACCACCACGCTCGGTGCACACTAGTCCTTTTGTCCACAAAAGACCCCAATCTCTCCCTTCTTCTTATCGTTTATATCACTCAAATGCCACTTCTGAGAAAACTTTCCTGATCCTTGCCTAGGTTGAGTGTGTATCACCTGCTCCCATGACATCATATGCCTTTCCTCATAGCACATTCTATGCTTTCTTCTACATTTTGTGATTATTTTATTATCACCTGCCTTCCCTAACAGACTATAGACTTTGAGAAGGCAGGGCTTTGTGGGTCTTGCTGAACATCGTGTCCTCAGTTTTCAGCACAGTGCCTGGATGAGAGCAAGCACTGAGCAAATGTGTCTTGAATAAATAAACACATATACACATGTGAAAATACAAAAGTGATCCAATTAGTAGCTTAGAGGTCCTTCCTCTGTGGCCTCTTTTAAGTTCCCTTCACTCTCTATATTTCTGCCTGGGCCTTGGAAGGTAACTGATTCCAATCTGTGCTCCTGAGTAATGATCACAAGTGAACCAGCTTTCAGTGCCCACCATACCCAGTCTCAGAGTCACTGCACTGGCAGAGATAATTAGCATGGCCAGTGTGCGGGAACTTCAGCCTTAGGCAGTGTGCAAGTGCTGAGCTAACAATCACTGTAGCTTCAATTAGAAGGGGACTTGGAATTGCTTTCTTATTCTTATCTTTATTCCCATTTTCTAGGTCTCCCACATTAGAGCTGAAAAGCAGAACCCTGCCTTCCAAACCCAAACTCCTCCTACAGCAAAGCTCAGAGATTATAGACCTCAAACGAATCTCCTTGTGGCTCTAGGAGTTAATTTATAACTCAGTTACAGCTTATGAGGCTGCATAATTCAGTTCACAACGGTGAATGTAGGGAGAGATCAATCATGACCGTTATGTTTTTACTGCACTTCTTGAAATGCAAGAAGAGCTGTATTTTCTTCTTTTCTTTTCATGGAGAATGGACACCCTGCTATCTGAGCTGTCTGAGAGCTCAAGAAATGATATAATCCATTGTTCCAAAAACTTACTTGGAGTGTTCTAAAATAACAGTGCAAGAGAAGGATCATTCTTTTCTTTCTTTTCTACTTTTCTCTTCAACTGCATGACTGGAGGCCTGGAACAGGTTTTTTATGAGACTTGGTTTAAACCCAACGTGATTACTTAGAGGCAAGAATCCATATATTTATAGTGGAAAGAGAATTTAGCTGAAGGGCTGAGACTAGGGTGATGTAAGGCACTCATCTTGGACGCATAATGTAGAGATGCCAAAAATCAGTAATCAAGATAAATAATGTTTTAACGTAATGTCTTAAAAAGTCAAAATTAAACCCAAGCATCTATGATGAACAAAATGTCAACATTTTAAATAAAGACAAGATTAGTATTACTGATTTTTTCTTTTGCCTCAGGCTACAGTATTGCTCAATATATCAAGCCTTTAATTTTTGATATTTTGCTCATTGTGGGCTTTTTGCATTACCTCTTGCTTTTAAAAATATCACATATAGGGGCTGACCTGGTGACATAGTTGTTAAGTTTGCACGCTTGCTTCGGTGCTCCGAGGTTTGCTGGTTTGGATCCCAGGTGCGGACCTACACACTGCTCATCAAGCCATGCTGTGGCAGTGACCCACATACAAAATAGAGAAGATGGGCACAGATATTAGCTCAGGGCCAATCTTTCTCACCAAAAAAAAATATATATATATAGAGAGAGAGAGCACATAATATTACTTATCTTTATTACTGAGTTATTTTGGTGTTCCCTTAAATATTGTCTCTGAGATGGGTACCTTATTAACCTCATCCTAGCCTAGTCCTGGCTATGCTTAGTGGAAAAAGAATTTAAAAGACAGAAACAGTCCCAGATGCACCTCATGCAAGCAGGGGACCCTAGGAACATCATAAAACCTCTGGGTTACCTTAGCTTTCCTCTCAGCAATATTTATAGAAGTTTGTCACCTACAGATGTAGCCTCAACCTGTGTCTGAGACAATACTCATCAAACCTGGGGATCCTTAGACTGACTCATCAGCATATGGGATCTAAAATAATATTAATAATAGCTGGTATTTATTTACCACATTTTTATGCCAGACACCTTTATATGAGCAATAATGGTAATATTTGAAAAGAAATCAAACTAATGCATTTTAATTTCCTTGTTTTTCTCCAGCTCTATAGTTTTATTTTCCCCAGAAAGGAGATGGCTGAGACATCCAGTGAATGTTGTCCACTGGAGCTAGACTTACATCTCCAAACAGTATCTCTGAGGTGACTTGGTTGAGCATATATGCCCATCAGGCCACAACCATTTTCCCATGAGACCCAAATCTCTGCCCTTTTCCCCCTATGTTTTTGCATTGGCTTCCCATCTGCACCCAAGTTTCCTTGCTGGACTGTGTTCCATCTTGAACCAATTCACTTTTCCCATTGCCTTTATCTGATGGCTAGTTTTGGCCAAAATTTTCTCAATACCCTCAGTAATGGAGTGCATCCTAAACCAGACTCAACAAGCCATCTAGAGTCCTTATCTCAGCAGTTATGTCTTTCAAACCTTATTGATTTCAAATAATTCTTGATGTCACATTTCACTAACCACTACCAGACTACTTCATGGGCCTTTTGGCGCTAGGATAATCAGAAGAGTTAAGAGTCAATAGAATTCATCTGATTAAATACCCATCATAAAAATCTAATTATTATCAATAGCCTTGCAGAGTTTGAGAATAAACTGCACCATACTCTTACCAAGTAACAAAGGTGAGCTATGAACACTGATATTTATAGAAATTACTCAGGAATCCCCTTCCTTGAGCTCAGTCTTTATTCCATCCAATTCTTTCCCTTTATTCAGACCTCATGAGTTTGAGTTTGTGCACATTTTGTTCCTAACACACTCTTCCCAAGGACTATTTGATCCATGAATTGCCCTGAGGTGAGGTGGTCAAATAATTTTGGGCAATGCTGCCTATTGCAACACTTTCTTGAAGATTCAAAATGTTCATCAGCATATTAAAGGCTCCGAGTAGTACTGCAATAGACAAAGTGTTTATCTCTGTTGCACCTAGCAATTTCCAAATTTATTTGCTTGTAGAATCTTCTTTTTTTCCATTAAATCTATATCCTCCCATGCCAATATTTCATACTTTAGGGGCCACTAGCTTAGTCAGTTCTGATCATGCTTACACGTCTGTGTGCTCTCTTGGGAGGGAATCCTGTTCAGCCTTCTTCCTTGTGGAGCTCAACAGGAACCCAGGCCATGCAAGCAGCCCATCTGTCCCACTTGTGCCATCCCAATAGCATCCTCACACTTCCTTCAAGAAGGACTTTGCCCTATTACCTGCCATAATCAGCCATATTTTTACGACAAGGGAGTGCTGTTAAATCTTTGGTGGTAGAAAAATTCTGTCCTTCATTGGGGGACATCTCAAAACTCCTTCTTTTGGGGATCCCTACAACACTTTTTGTCTAACACAACTTAAGTGCCCCCAACTCTACATCCCCTACTTCCAAGTATTGCTCTGAAAGCTGCTCCTTAAGCTCTTGAGGTTTAAGAGTGATTAGTACAGTCCTCATGATTCTCATACTTAAGCTGGCCATGCTTAAGCTGGAGAGATTGTTAAAACTCCAATTTCTGAGGCCCACCCTAGAGTTTCTGATTCGGGAAGTCTGGAGTGGAGGCCAAGAATTTGGATTTCTAACAAATTCCCTTGGTGATGCTAATTCCAAGATCCATGTTTTGAGAACCACTGATATATAGAAACAGTTACACATACAGAATACCCTTGCCTTCAAGAGGGTTGTAGGTACCCTAGGTTGATAAGTCCAGTACATATAACAAGAACAATAAAGGAAAAACAACACAATTGTCTGATTATCAAGACAGGTAATCAGAGGTCCACTGGAATGCCAGGACTCGAATGAAGTAGTGAACTGGGACCCAGAAGGAAATAAAATAGTATCCTTGTTGTATTTTTAATCTAAAAGGTAAGAAAGAAATTAAGCTGTGTGAATATTATTGGTATGGTTGACATGATATCCTGTGGGATGGGGAAATTGAAACTTACTCGACGCAGGGGGACTGATAGGGACTCACGCTAGTTTACTCACTTTTAGCATATTTTATTAGTTAGAATATTGGCTTTATTGCTAGAACAAAGACCAAAATATCAATGACTTTGAAAAAAGTTTATTTCTAACTGCCCTAATATCATGCGCCTGCGCTTTCCAGGGTTTAAATAGCAGCGCTGTGGGGTGGAACACCCGTGAGCTAAAAACATGCAGCTCTGCCATTCTGAGTATGAGGCTTTCCTACTCTCAACCAGGATGGCTGCTTCGGCTTCTGCAGAAAGTAGAGAAAAAGAGGTAGGGAGGGCATATTCCTTTTCTGTTTGAGTTGCACTCACCAATTTGTTTGTGTCTCATTAGCCAGAACCTAGTCAAATGATCAAAGTAGCTGCAAGGGAGACCAGGATACATAATCTTCCCACCCTGCTAAAACTTCTCTTTTTATAGGAGCACACCGATGTTGAGGCTACAGCCGGCGTTCTCTGCAATGTGTGTTGTAATGCACTGCAGTTTATGTGTTCCTGGTTAATTATCTTTACAGGTTGTGTGACTTATGTCAACTATGCTAACACTCAGAGAGTAAACAAGTGGTTTAGCAGGGTTTCTACAAAGAAATGACTGATTGAAGATAATGCCAGTGGCAAAGGCGCATGAGAAGAAGAAAATGGCAGAACTGACAGTTCTGCTCCAAGGTCTTTGCCAGTCACATTAATAAACTAAAATAATGCCAATCTAAACAGTTCTGACGCACAGCAAGACAAAAACAAACAAACCAACCAACCCTGAATTTATCTGGAAGAGCATTTGAAACAGAGTTGTATCCACTATCATTAGCATCATCTACCAACTTGCAATATAAGACAACTTTAAGGTAAAATGCAAGGTTAATGATAGTAAGGCGCACACATTATCATACATATATCATTCTATAGGTTGTATTTCACTTATAAAATTCTGTGCTTGTAGGTTATAGACAGCCCATAGATTATATGCATGTCCTATAAAATGAATATATACAATTACTACATAATATAATCCCACTTTAGGAATGAAGAACAGAAAAGTTATGCAAGAAGTCCAAGTTTTATGTGGTTGCTATAATGCCATCACAACTAGAAAGACATTTAACATTATTTATGTCATCTTTATCACCTCCTTTTAATATCCATTCCTGTAACACACAAAATACGTTAGTATTTTAGAACTTATACACAATTTAAAAATAATAAACATGCATACCCTGGGAATGTATGATCAAAATATGTAACTAGTAGGGATGTGCAATTCTCTAAATACTGCAGGAATTGATCAGTGTGATTGACATAACTGTAGAAGGAAGGAAACCTTTACAAGCAAAGAGGGTGCTTTTCTTGACAAGCCAGGAAAGTCTTTCATGGCCATGACATCTGACATCCTCAGTTCTTGTCTAAATTCCTCTATTGGCATGAAACCACAAAAGATTACACTCTGACATTTGGGGTTTGACATAGGAGGTCTTTGACATAGGAGGTCTTTCGATGTCTCCTATGAAAATCAAAATCGCTGATGATTGACAGTTCATATCACTGAACCTAGCCGTAGAAGATATTCAACAGGTTTGAGACAGCCTATCTCTATAGAAATGAGGATGCAGGGGAAGAGTTGAATACAATAAGGAGAGGGGTTCTTGCAAAGAGATGTGGAAAGTCAGCAAAGAAGACAACCAACTGTGCCCAAATGTGACCCAGCGAAGACGCTGAGCCTTGAGAAATGAGAAATTTTGATTTATAAACACATAACTTTGTGTTTAGTGCTAAAGCATAGGGCCTTGTCACTCTGCAAATTCTCTTGTATTTTCTGGGTTCAACTTCCTCATGTTTCTCTTCTGTGAGGAGAAGGAGGCAATGCCTCTATCGTCTACCTCACAGTGTGGGTACAGATCAAATAGCTCCATGTATACAAAACCACTTCACAAACTACAAATATCTATGTCTGGAATTTTATTGAAGGATAGTAGGACTTGGTTAGTAAGAGATTATGGGAAAAATTATTTCAAGTGGGACTGAAGAACTAATATGTGAGAATTATGTTTATAGAAAGAGAAGCAGTGTTCATTTTACACCACAATTCATCAGACACTTTGCATTCAGTATCTCATTTAATCCTTACTGCAACTCTGCAGGTAGCATTGTTTATTCTTATTTACAGATGAAGAAATTGAGATTTCTTAATCTCACTGATATTTCTTAATCTCTCCAAGGTTACATAGTTAGGATATGGCAAAGAATACAGTCAAACCAATGCCTAACTCCCAAATCTGGTAAACAGCACAGCCTCAGTGAAGCTACAAGCCTCTCTTACTGAATGCATCTGCACCAGAAAACACATTGGAATTGGGTAGAAGGGATGAGATAATGGGTCTCAAATGCTAGGATAAAGGACTTTCACCTGATGGTTGGAAAATAAACATTTTGTATAGGGTTCTTAGCAGGACACATCTGTCTGTGTCAGAAAGATAATCTGGTGGAGATATGTTTGACAGCCTGCAGGGGGAGGGATTCAGACTAGCAGAGAACAGTCTTTGGCAAGGGACTCAAGCAAGTCGGTCAAGACTCACCTTGAATGTTGGTGTCTGCTTCAGCCAGAGCTGAATCATTTGGCTTTGGGCACAGGGAGAATGAGCTTCAGTGAACGCATTCTAAAGTATCTGTTTGGCAGGTAAGTTTCTGAAGGAGTGTAGGCATAGAAGCACACTCAGCTTAATTGTCTTAAGTACTGAGGTCTTGGACTGATGTTGAGATATTTACAGAACACCATCTGTATAGAAGGTCCTATTCTAGATTGTGAAGATTAAAACAAGAAATAGACACAACTCTGGCCATCAAATGGCTAGTGGGGGAGATCAATAAATAAAATGACATTTCCAATGCACTCTGACATGCTACAGAGAAAGAAAGCTCAGAACATTATTGGAACAAACCTGAGCATATCTTCTCCTTTCTCAGTGTTAACAGCCAAGGGCGGTTGCAACCATTGCTTGGACTGTTTCAAATCCCCAGCTAACCCTGTGAAGACAGGTCATCACTATTCCCACACATGTCTGGGATGATTCCCATACGTGAGCTATGGTGTGCATGCCCTGACATGCACAGAGTGATTGTACTTTATAATTGAAAATGTAGCCACTGACAGTTTTATGTCCCTGACAGTCAACCAATGTCAACGGGATTTTACGGTGAATTGATGATAGCAGGCTCTGGGTCCCGGGTTAATAGGCCTTCTGCCTCTGTAATAAGGGCCCATTAAAAAAAAGAGGAGGGAAGACCTTCTAAACACAACCTCAGCTACTGTGAGCTCTGGGGTATTAAATGGTTTCCTGGCTCAGGAGTCACATTACAGATGATATTTCCTTGAAGAGCAGCCATAATCTCACCTTCCCAAGTCATCTAGCCCAGAACTTGCAGCTATGAATCATCATACTAGGAGCAGATCACTCAGAGATCTTTGAGGAAGATTCTTCAATGATGCTTGAAGTCTGACATATTTTTGGAAAATAAATCAGCATCTCTGAACCTACAGTCCAAGAAGTTCAAAAATCATGGCTGTCAAATGTCCAGCTACTTTGAGTAACTTAATGAGCAAGAGATGGAAATTGACTTCATTGGTGAGAGTCATGATTGCCACAAACAGCTTATGGCAGCAAGACTTCACAGTAAACATAATATCAACATGCACATTTAATTAAAACCTTGTCTATTTTTGCAGGTAGTTAAAATGTCAGACTGTGCTAAGACTCATTCATTCTGTTTAATCCTTATAACAGATATATTGCTACCCCCATTTATCGACTAAGGAAGCAAATTTAGAGATGCTGAATATTTTTGACCAAAAGCAAAGAACAGAGCATAATTTTGAAGCCAAGTCTGTCTGATGCCAAAGTCTGGGCTCCTCACACGCTGTAACATTTCCTTTTTAACCCCCTATTCTGTTCTTGTTGGTTTGTGTTTTTTTAGCTTTAGAATCTTTTATTTCATACTTTATCATGCACAATTGCCCTGAAGATAGTTGTAGTCACAAATAGCTACTGAAAACCATTGTTCAAACTTCCTTTCTGAAGGGAGAATCAAGAATCCTTGTCTCCCATCTCTGCCCTTAGGGGGAAAGGATATACTTTGGATATTGAGCACATAGCATTCACTGAATGACTCCCTGTTAAACGTCACAGTCAAAAATCTTTTTAATAAATAAAGAGAAAAGCCTGACCATATGTGCTCCATAGCCAAGAGAAAGAAAGAAAGCGTGTATCAATGAATGCAGTAGATGTCCACTATCCCTTAACTGAAACTAGAGAAGCCAAATATGCTTTAGGGTTTTCTGGGTCTTATGATTCCCAACATTATGCAGCTCTCTCAGTAGGGCGTGGAACAGCACCACATAAACAAATATATTAATATTTCTGCAGTGAAACTCATGAAAATTCACACTACATGTAATACCCAAAGGCTATAAACTAACTCCCTTTAGGTTCAGGTCAGGTCAGAAAAGCTAGCTAATGAGACAAGAAAAGTACAATTTTTTTTCAAAGTTTTTATTTTCACCCCACGACATTATCCTGTTTAATTCTCAAAAATATTCTCTGGTGGAGAGGAAATCATTCTTCCTAGTGACTACCTGATGTCCTTTTGGTGTCAAAGGTAAAGTCTCTTGCCTAACACTACATATCTCTGATTTGTGTCAGGTTTAGGCCTAGAATTCAGATGCTATGGCTCCTATCTGCAGAGCATTTCTGTGTAGCAAAGGGCAGAGAAGAAACCTGGAGTCACACAGATCTGGATTCTCTTTCTCCTCTGGCCAACCTGGAAGAACAAAGGCCAGTCTCCATCCCCGGGTCCCACATCTCAAAATGCACAGATGCTCAAATTGAGAGACGATGATGTAGCAGGATTCTGTGGGGGTCCCTTCTGAGAGTCCTCTCTTGCTCCCAACTCACCTTTCTCTTAACACTGTTCTGCCTCCATCACCTGTGAATTCTCCAACTTTACAAATGCCTGAGTGCCAAATTCTGCCATGATAACCTAAATATACCTCTCAATGTTTACACAATTCCCTCTTTCTCTTTTCTCTCTTTTTCTGGCTCCTGGAAGTGGAAAGAATCAGAGAACAGCACTGACCCATGGATCCATCAGCAGCCCAGAGTCTCTGTTTTGTTCCCATCACTCTCCAGAATGTGACCTTACCTATGTCAAAAAACTACTGGCTGCAGGAGTCATCTGGTTTACCAGATGTAGGTGGTATGTGCCCTCATTACCTTCAAAGGAGACAACATGTAGAAAGCATGTGATCAAAACATAAAAAGTTCCATTGAAATATGGAATGTTCTTTGTTCATTTACTCAAGAAACATTTATTTGTCTTCTGTGTAGAAGTTCTTGTGCCAGGATCTATGCAATTATTACAATAAAATTAATTTTTATATTATAGAGGTAATATCATATTACAGAAAATCTTGAATACAGAACAAAAGGAAGAAACTTGAATATACTAAGAATCTCACTTTTGTTTCTTTTTGATGTCTACTTTCCACTTTTTCTTATGCATCCTTCTAACCAATTTTTTAATCAGAGAGACTATACAATGCTGTGATTATTTTACACTTATTTTAAAAGCATTTTCCGTTTGTGCTGTGGTGTATTTTCAATGAATGTACCACAGTTGTTAAGAGTGTGCATTCTGAAGGCACTGTTATGGACTGAATGTTTGTTTCCCCCCAAATTCGTATATTGAAGCCCTAACCTCTAATATGATGGTATTTGGAGTTGAGGCCTTTAAGAGGAAAATAGGTTTGGATGAGATCATGTGGGTAAGGCCTCTATAGTGAGATTAATGTCCTTATAAGAAAAGGAAGAAAGACCAGAGCTCTCTCTCTTTCTGCCCTATGAAGACACAGTGAGAAAGCAGCCATCTGTAAGCCAGGAAGAGAGCTCTCACCAGGAACCGAATTGGCTGGCACCTTGATCTTGGACTTCCAGCCACCAGAACTGTGAGAAATAATTGTCTGTTGCTTAAGCCACCCAGTCTACAGTATTTTGTTATCGCAGCCTGAGCTGACTGAAACATAGACTGCCTAGACTGCCCACTTATTAGCTGTGCAAACTTGAGCAAGTTGCATAACCTTTCTGTGCTTTGATTTCTTCAACTATAAAATGAGAATAGTAATAGCAGCTATCTCAGAGTTGTTGTGAAGACAAAATGAGATATTACATGTAAAGTGCTTATAAACAGTGTTTGACACATAGTAAGCCCTCAATAGATAATAGCTATTGCCTAATGATGGTCCAGTTTCCCCATCTGTTAATCTGAATAATAACGCCCACCTCGTGGGATTTTTGTAAGGTCAGAGGCCATATGTCTGAGAGCCTAGTGCAGTGCCTGATAGAGAGTAGGTTTGGAATTATGAAAAACATAAGTCAAAATCTTAAAAAAATATATTTTAAAACTGTTCAAACTGAGACATTTATTTGAAAATGCCTTTGAAATGCTTAAAGTAACACAGAAATTGAGTGTCAGAATTGGAGATCAAACGAATGACCTTTGATTGCTTTGGCCCAGAGCATTTTTCCACTTCTCTCTACAACTTCTCCAGGGGGGTCTTTTAGACCACGTGATGAGAGGGGTGGTGTTCCAGTTACTTACTGCTGTGTAACAAATTACTTCCAAATTTAGCAGCTTAAAATAGCCATTTTAATATGTTCTCTGATCCCATGGGAGGGGATATGGACAGGGCATATCAAGAATGGCTGGCCTCTTCTCAGAAATAATCAAGCCTCCGCTGGAAGATTCAGCTTCTGGGGATGACTCAGTGGCTAGGGTTGGAATCATCCAGAGGTGTTTTTACTCACATGTCTAGTGTTGGCTGAAATCTCAGATGTCCTGAAGACAGAAATACCTACACTCAACCCCTCCATGTGGCCTGAGCTTCCTCATAGCATGGTGTTCTTAGAGTAGTGAGACTCCTTACATGGTGGCTTTGGAAGCCAAAAGAAAAAATCCCAGTGAACCAGATAGAAGTTGTGTTACATTTTATGACTTGACCTTGGAAGTCACACAGTGTCACTTCTGCTGCATTCTATTGGCTACAAGTTAGTCGTTAAAGTTGGCCCAGATAAAAAGGAAAGAACACATAGTCCTCAATGAAATTTAAAACTGCCACAGGAGATTTAGCCCTGATTATCACAGAGAACTGTTCATTGAACCAATGAAATTAGAGATCTTCTCTTGCTCAAATGTTCAGTTAGTTAAGAAACAGTTCCTTAAGGTGAAGGACTTTGCCTTAGTTACATCTTCATTCCTTATTCTGCCAGTCCAGGGTCCTTGCAGAGTTGATGATAATTGAATGTTTTCTGATTTACACTGACCACAACTGCCTTTATTTTTTTGTAATTGTTCTCCAAATTTTCATTACTATAATATCAATTGCACATATCGTATGAAAATGATCTATTTTTTGCTGAATTTCATTGTTTTATTGCTCTTTGTTGTTGTTCCCTAAAAATCATGTAATTTTATTCTTATAACATGGCAAATTTTTATGTAAAAATTCATATTTAATAATAATAATGATAATAATATAAATCTTGGTCAAACAGCACGTTCTTATCTGATCTTTGGAAAGCATGGGCCCTGTTAGATTCACAAATAAATAGCCTACCATTATTTAGTGACTATTTTTCCCAGGAAATATAAAAAGAAATCCTAGGCCAGTAGTTATAATGATAATTCTAGTGAGCATTTATTGAATACCTACTGTGTACTAGGCATTGGGCTAAGCATTTTGCACAGGTAGTGTGGTGTAAAAGGATACAGTCTCTAGAGGAAGATGGAACTGGTTTGACATTGGGCTCTGTCCCTAATTAACTGTACAATCAAGGGCAGGTGACTTCATCTCTCTATGTCTCAATAGTAAAATAAGAAATGACTGTGAATATCATACGAGTAAACACACGTATAGCACCTATCATGGTGCCAGGCATCAAGCAAACATCCAATGGATGGAAGATTCTTTCTATTCCTTACAACAATCTTATATTATATAGTTCATGTTTACTGAGTGATTATTCGGTGATACGCACCGTTACAAGTGTGTTACACTTACAAACTCATTTAATCTTCATCACAGCCTATGTGGTGAGAAGGCTCATCCCCATTTTATAGATGTGGAGACTGAGCCTCAGAGATACTAGCCTGCTCAAGGTCACAACCTGTGGCAGAACGAAATAGCTAAGTAACAGGGTCACAGTTCAAACCCTGCCTCTGTGATTCTGACATGCATTTCCTTGTGCTCAACACTCTTTGGAGACCATAGAATGGTCCAGATGTACTACCATTCTAGATCCCAAATCTATATAACACTCTGCCTTTAATTATACCAATCCACTGTGTTTGTAAGGGTTCTCTAGAAAAACAGAACCACCAGAATTTGTATATATATAGAGAGAGAAAGATTTATCTTAAGAATTAGCTCACATGATTATGGAGGCTGACAAGTCCAAAATCTGCAGAGTAGGCTGATAAGGTAGAGAACCAGGAAGAGCCAGTGTTGTAATTTAAGTCTGAAGGCCACCTGCTGGCAGAACTTTCTCTTGCTTGGGGGAGGTTAGTCTTTTTGTTCTATTCAGGCCTTCAACTGATTGGATGAGGCCCACCCACAATATGAAAGGCAATCCGTTTTGTGTAAAGTCCACTGATTTAAATGTTAATCTCATCCCAAAAGAACCACTCAGAGAAACATCTAGAATAATGTTTTACTACATATCTGGGCACCATAGCCCAGCCAGACTGACATGTAAAATTAATCATCACTCTAACTATCAAGATAGAGGCTAACAGTAAACATTAATCTCAAATTACAAACAGAAAAAGAAAATATTATTTTAGAGGAAACACCAAAAATGGTGAAATAGCTGGTGAATACATGTCCTAATTGCTTTTTCTGTCACTGCTTGAACACTGGAAAAAAAATACAAGAAAAAATTCAACAGAAAAGAATAATAGCAAGGAAAATCATTCTTTGGTGCAAATATAAAACTGTTTATAACCTTAGCAGACATGGTGTCTTTTGTTAACAAAAAGGTGACGGTAGATGTGGATGAGTTGCAGCAGTGTCTCATCTGTCTTGTTGTGGAAGCAGAGAGACTGCTGAGACAATGGGGCAATGTCTAAGCCCAACAGAACAGAAAGGGAGCAAGGCCTCCATGCAGTTGGCGCCGCACATGGATCCAGGCATGCAGAATGCAGACTCCAGGGTTTGCAACTTAAGCTAGGAATCACTGCACTGTTGGAAAGTTCAAGGCCCAGCATAATCATAGTCACACATTTCCTGATGGTTTTCATGGAAATCCAATACTGGTCACTGAGCACCCAAATAGATCCTCTTTGATTCAAATCTTCACGAGGATGCTTGGTGATTATTTACTTAGGCAGATTGGCTGGGAATCACATAATCAATAGCAAGAACAGCAGAACCCAGGGGATGAGAAGGGGGGGACATGAGGTACCTAAAACAGCTGTAGAGATTCAAGTTCCTTCGGGTAACAGGAGACAGGACTTTTTCCTAATCTCCTATAATCTGATAATGTTGGAATGTATTGTATGAAAAACCCTAGGTATAACTGCACTTTGTAGCATTGCTATTTGCAGTCAAATACCAGGTAAAGGATGAGTGAAGAACCGGATATATCAATCATTGGGAAAAAACTTGACTCACCTCTCTGTGGAGTGGGAAAGGCTGCAGAGAGTTGAAATTATTCAGCATAACTTCCAAAATGTAGGGCAGTGTATGTGAAGAGAATATTCTCAATACAACCAAGCAAGCTATAGGAACATGATACTCCAGACTGAAGCTTTGTGGACGTCACACTCTGGACTTGCCTGGACAATCACAATTTCCTTAAGGTGTCCCACACATTATAGAAATATTCAGTTGAAACACTCTAGAAACGTCAATATTTTGGCAACCAAATTGTAGCTTCTATAGTCTCGACTCCAACCAAAAAGTAAAAAGAAGCATTCAGTATATATATCTTCATTTAATCTTTCTATTATGTGACACAGGAGTTATCATTCTCATATTATATAGATATATGAGCCACAGTTTTTGATGGTCTACCTAAAGTGCCTTAGGTCATATTATAAGTAAATTGAAGTGGTGGTATTCATATTCAGAAGTATTTTTCAATAGATGGATGGATGGATGGCAGGGTAGATGAGTTTTCAGTTATTTGCTTTAATTTGGATAGCCATTTCCTGCAGAGTGAGTGACACCTTCTTTGACTCTACCTAAAGAGGGGGAAAAAAGAGAAACACTAAAGATGTGTTCAAAACATTTTTTCGGAACCCATATAATCTTCAGAAATGTATTGGCAAATTTATAGCTAAACTGACCAGCTACATGCAAGAAAGAGTGTGATGATATAGCCATTGGAATGAAACTATTTATTTCTGTGAGTTACAAGTGACCATATAACTTAAAAGTAATGCTGAGGGGCCGGCCCCGCGGCTTAGCGGTTAAGTGTGCGCGCTGCGCTACTGGTGGCCCAGGTTCAGATCCCAGGTGCTCACCGATGCACTGCTTCTCCAGCCATGCTGAGGCCACGTCCAACATGCAGCAACTAGAAGGATGTGCAACTATGACATACAACTATCTACTGGGGCTTTAGGGGGGGAAAATAATAATAATAATGCTGATATCTGTATATTCCAGGAGATTCATGCTATATTGTATCATGGGGAATGGCTCATAATTTATTTGCTGGGCTTCTTTTGGTATGATCAACCTGAATATTTCAGCATAAAATTTCTTTTCTCTTTGCAGAAATGGAAATGCAACTGTGATTTTCTGGCAGCAGATTTGTCTGTCCGGGAACAACAGTGTTTTAAGAAGTGTTTAGGTACTTGACTCTGTTTGACAAATGCCAATATTGGCAGGCAGGTGATAGGGACACCTACATTGACACCACTCCACCACCCCACCATGTTCTCAGTTTCCCTCAGAGTTACCCAGTAATACATCAGAGCCCCCAAACTGCACTAAAAATAATGTATGTTGATACTTCTTAAAATGCAGAAGTAAGTAATTATTATAGAAAGAGTAGTAATATAGAGTAGCCAAAAGAAAAAATAAAATAAAATTTTTTCAAAGTCCATTATGAAAAGGAACTATTTTTAATAAATTGACAAATATACTCTTCTATCTATGTAGCAGAGGCTGCATAAACTCTGTTCTAGCTCAGTATCTATGAGTTTGCTCAATTTAAGACCCTCCTCATCTGGCCAAAATGCTTGGGATGACCAAGGGAGCTTACTCATCACCACCAAGCATAAAGCTCCTGCTGAGTTGACAGATGTTCTGATGCAATGAGACAAGGAGTCCACATGGAACAGTCAAACCAGGACTGAGCACAATCCCCTGACACTGCCGAGTATTTCTCCTGCTTGGCCAAGAGCTAAAGCAGCTTGAGGGAAGATCACGATAATGTCCTTCCTACACTTTAATGGTACTCCATTCCATAAAATATGTCATAGTTTATTTTAATACTCTTTTTATTCGTTTAACCTACTTTTTTTTTAAATGTCACATACATTTCACATTTGAAAATCATCTGTGAAATGAATTAGGGTGTTTCAAATATTTATAATCCCAGTGTCAGCTAAAGTGACCCAGTCTCTTAGGATCTAAAAAATAATTGGCCTCAAACACTCCATTTCATGACATTTGGAAAGTCCAATGCTCCTCCCACCAAACAAATGTCTGTGATTTTCTAGGGTGCTGAAATTCTTAAGTTCGTATGCACTGCTGTGTTTATACTCTTCCTGAAGGCCTTCACTTATCTGTCCTCTCACCATCTTGAATGTGATTTCTTTGTTCTATGTTAAAATTTTCTAGGTATAGAATGCAGAGAATGCTACAAAGCAACACAAATGACTTTCACAAGGCTTCTATGTATGTAGCCTGCTCTACTGAAAATTTGACAAGAGAGTGGGATTCATAAGCCATCATCACGGTGGACGTTGAGTTAGGGCTGCCTCTTCCTAGACAGCCCAGTGGAGACCTCTGGGTCTCCACAGTCAAGGAATTGACATAGTTGAGCTGTGCCATCCAATACTGCACTCCATTCCCTCGTGCTCTTTCGGTTCCTCCTGCCACCTTCCTTTGGGAATTCAACAATATTTCAAATTCTATCTATTTCTTAGGTATAACAATTTGGTTCTCCTTTGTTCTGAAGGCTCCTTTGGATTCTACTCTGGAGCCTATATACTTACACCTAAACGGTTGACCATCAACTCATTTTCTAAATAAAGATATTTCCTTCCAAGAGGAACTCCAATGCCATTTATTAGGATGATACGTTGTTAAAAATTTTGCTTATATACATTGACTCACAGAAAAACTGAGGGAAAGGGATATATATTCATATCAGGAAACCATATAATATCCCTTCCTTAAACTCCAGGGTCACCCTCTCAGGCCCATGTCATCCTTTCTTCTGTAGTGCAATTCCAAAATCTTACCTTGCTTTTCTTTGCTCTTTGAAGCTGCCACCACATGTTTTATCTGCGTGAGTTCTTTTCCCTCTGTGTTTCGTTGGATAATGGAATAAGTTCATAAAGACTTTAACATTCCTCGCTGCTCCTTCAGATAATAACGTGGACCATTTTCACTTTCCTCTGAATATTTCTAATCATGCAAGTAGGTATATAGACTTTATAATCATAGAAGAGATATATAAAAAAATGTTCAAAAACTCACAAAGTCCTCTCTGTCATGTTTTCTCTCTGACATCCCTGACTTGCTTTGGAGATGATCATTGACACCAGATTGGACTCCATTTTTCCTTCTCTGTCTCCTGGAGTAAAGTTCATTTTACCTGTCACCTTTGTTTTTAAACCTATAACTTCCCTTAAAAGGCCTCTCTTTCTAGAACACAGACCCCAGACAACCAGAACAGAACAATAGGTATCCCTCATCTCAGTGTATGCAGGGTTTGGCAATGAGAAGGAAATGGATTAAAATCATAGTAAAAAATATGACATTTAGGAAAGTGCTTAATCACACATCTTTTTTTCTCATCTGTAAAATGAAGCTAGTCGTATGGTATAATAATCATTATATAAATTAAATATTCCTCAAAAATTTTGATATTTAGATATTCTTAATGAATCTTATCATTGTAAAAAAGGTAATATCTGGCTTCCTTATAGCTTTGTTTTTAATTATGTGACCTTAAGCAAATCATATAACTTCTCTTAAGTCTCAGTTTCCTCATCTGTCAAAGGGGAATAAGAATAACTGCTATGGGAGTTCATGAATATGCATAGATGTCGGGAGAAGTGTCTCATCCCTAAATATTGAGATGAAATTTGCTTGAACTCTGGGGCAGGCCTGGTGGCACAAGGGGTTAAGTGCACGCTCTCCACTGAGGCACCCCGGGGCTCACCAGTTCGGATCCCAGGCACACACCGATGCACCACTTGTCAGGCCATGCTGTGGCAGGCGTCCCATATAAAGTGGAGGGAGATGGGCATGCATGTTAGCCAAGGGCCAGTCTTCCTCAGAAAAAAGAAGAGGATTGGCAGATGTTAGCTCAGGGCTGATCTTCCTCACAAAAAAAAGAAAGAAAGAAAGAAAGAAATTTGCTTGAACTCTATGTCATGCACTACGAGACACCCATCCATGCATGATTCAACCTTTATGGGACTTCTGTGGGGTGCAGTGAGGGCAGGGAGGCAAATGTTTTCCTGGTCACCTTTGCTTCTGAGCCCCCATTAAGTGAACTATGTCAACCCGTGATCTGATTGTCTTTTTCATGCTGACATTTTCCACATTATTTAACTTCCAGTCTAACACCCAATCCTTCTTACTGAAGAAGGTTTGTGGGTAGCTGGCCAACTTCATTGAACTTTTGGAGTGGCACCTGGCGGGATTACCCAGAACCTTAGTGCTCCGTCTACCATCTGCTAAAGGCACCTGGCCTCCTATTTTCACTCTTGCTCCCCTCCAGTACCCATGGCCTCCAGAAAGCTTAATTCTTGCACTCCTTAATGTGCTCTGGGGTACAATGGACCGTCTTGTCCTGGGCTTGCTCTTCAGAGGCACAGTAGATCTGGGAGAGATTCCACATTTCCTTCCCGTTTTTCTGCCCCCCTGTCTCTGCCAAGGGATGGGGTAGTAAGATTTGTGTCCATTATTACACCTCCCTGCAGGACAGAAGCAGCTACTGCCAGTTTTGGATTGAAATATCACCTCCTTCCTTGCCCTTCTTTCCCACATGTAAAGCATCTTATAGTCACTAGGTTCTTAATGATTATTGGAGAGGAGAGGTGTAGAGGACAATGGGATGATGTGGATGGAAACTACGGTCAGGTCAGAAGGAAAATAAATAACATTGAAGAAAAAATATAGAGCTGATGTAACAGATGGTAGGTTCCTAAATACTCCTAATAGCTAAATACTCTTAATACTACTGTGAGTATGATGAGCACAAAACCTCTGCTCTCTAAGCTTGCATAACTGCCCCCAGGCCCTTCACTGCTGATTCATAGCCCTCTCTCGGTTTCTTTTCACACACCCTGGCACCTGTGAGTTGAGAGAACATTTCTCTTTCTTAGGTAAAAGCACAGATGCAGGAAGGCAGTGATTTCAGAGGGTTTATTTTAGAAACAGAAAACGGCTTCCTAATGACAGGCTGGTTGAAGGGGGGTTGTATCTCATTGGTGATGCTGGCAGATCACCCTCTGCTGATCTGTTTTGTCATTTTGTTGTCTGTTGAGGAGACAACAAAATGTTGGTGAGCAGCTGGTGGCAGAATTATGTTTTATGTACAAAATGTGGGACA
The DNA here is from genome assembly GCF_020826845.1 of Diceros bicornis minor. NCBI lineage: Eukaryota > Metazoa > Chordata > Mammalia > Perissodactyla > Rhinocerotidae > Diceros > Diceros bicornis. Next base: position 11,068,049 of record NC_080747.1, on the reverse strand, counting down.
AAATTCTGGCCCAGTGCTATAATTGCCTGATTGCATGGGGGCGGGAGAATGAGCCATGCGTTTATCTGAATTAAATGTGCTTTCTCTCCTCCAGGTTTAGAATACCCAACTACAGTCAGAGTCAGTGTGCAACATCCTTTGTGCCTTTCAGATGAAGTTCTATAAAAACTACTGCTCTGAGCTTTCTGGAAAGTCAGAATCAGCATGGAATCTAGAAAGACTATGGTGATGTGATATCTTGATTTATCTGCAAGGAGTTAGGGCTCAGTGGGTCAAGTCAGTTGACATATTAATAGAGTAGGCACATGGAGGATTGAGAAGAATGCCCAGCACCAGGGCTTGGGAGGAAATATAGGTAGGCAGGCAAAATCCAGTAGAGTAGAAACTTTTAGATTCAGGTTCTAATTCTTTTTGTAAAACATGATACCTAACAGCCATGGCACACTAATTTCTTGGAGCAATTAGACAACTGTCCAGTACCTCATATTATTTTGCTTCAACCACTTGAGTTGTATGCTTCTTAACAGTTATATGTGCTTGTTTCCTAAACTGTTTATGACAATCGCACTTTTGTGTTAATTACATCATTTAATAAAATATTATCTAAACCGGTGTATGTGAATGTAAAAGGGAAGTTATTGTTTGTTTTGAAGAATCAGTTAAAGAACTTGTTAAGGATGACTAACAAAACATTCATATTGAGGGGCTGGCCCAGTAGCATAGCTGTTGGGTTTGCGCACTCCTTTTTTGCGGCCCAGGGTTCGCGGGTTTAAACCCCGGGCACAGACCTATGCACCGCTCATCAAGCCACGCTATGGAGGGACCCCACATACAACATAGAGGAAGATGGGCACAGATCTTAGCTCAGAGCTAATCTTCCTCAGCAAAAAGAGGAAGACTGGCAATAGATGTTAGCCCAGGGCTTATCTTCCTCACCAAAAAAAAAAAAAATTCATATTGAATGTGGTATGAGCAACTAAACCTAAAGTTTGGAGGAAAATCATGAACATCAAGATGATCTACTCTCAGATTGATTTGCAAGTGTGTACAAGATATCGCTCCACTCAAAAGAAATAGGAATTAGAAACTGAAAATGATTCTTTTGAGTGTGTTTTTTCCAAGATAGAATAAACAGAACACAATCACCATACTCATGTTCAAGGAAAATACCAGGGCCTTAAACGAAAAGATTGACAAGTAAATGTGTAATTAACATGCTTATGGCGTACATGAAGGCATGTGTATATCATTTTTATGACTCTGCCTTTAACCGTATTTTTGATTAACTAGTCAGTCTCATTTCTGGATTAGAAGGGATCAGACGTTCTTAACCTTGCTTAGAGTATATGAATCACTCTGGATGGATATGTGGATAATGTCCCAGAGACCAAAAGGATATAACATAGGGTAGGAGAGTGGAAGGAGATGAGAGACGTGTGCAGTCCGTAACAGAGAGAGTTGTCACCAGGAAGCAGGATCAAAGTCTCTCAAGTAGGTTTGGGGCCAGGACTCCAGTCCATGTGAAATGGGAGACTGGCTAGAGAAAGCTATAGCTTAGCCCTAAGGATCTGGGAAGATGAGGTGTTGAATAGCAGTGATACTTAAGGACAAAGAACAAAATAAGGGCCTGTATACATACAGAGGAGGGTGGTCCAGCAGAAATATTACGGACTGCATAGTCCAGCAGAGCCGCCACGCTCTGCCTCTGTCATGACAATTATTCCTTCTGATCCACAGTTTCCTCATCTATAAACTATGGATAATCATATCTCTGCCATAGGGTAATTTGGAGGATTAAATTGATAATATATTCAGACCTCCTAACACACATTAGTTACTATTAGTTGTACAATAAGTTTCTTATTTCCTTTCTTCCATTCATTCATTCAAAAATATTTATTGAATATCTACTCTATGCCAGCAACTCTTCTAGTTGTAGAGGATACCATAGCCAATGAAAGAGGCCGAATCCTACTCTCATGAAACTTACTTTCCATTGGAAGGACAGACACTAAATAATTAGAATATAATATAATGGCAATGATAGGTGCTACGAAACAAATAAAGTAGAGGAAGGAAATGGAAAATTTTCTTTATCTGATAAAGAAAGGTGGGAGTGAAGTGGGATATTAATCTACACACTTTCTCTGTTTTTATTCTAACTGGAAGGAAAATGACGATATGGTGGTGTAACTATTGCTGTAATTAGTGATGATTCCTCAGCTGCCTGCAGCTCAAATGCAGGAATGACTCATGTCCAGTAAGCTTCAGAGAGCTCTTAATTTTTAATGAAAATAGCTTTATTGTTTTTGTTCTGACTCTAAGTGTTATGTATGCTTGTTGTAGAAAACAAAAAAAAATACAGTAAATTATGAAAAAGTTAAAAAAAGAAGGAAAAAATAAAAATCACCCCAAATCCCAGCATCCAAACATAGCAATTGTTAGCATTTTTTCAGTTGAGTATTCTTTTTTGTTTTAGTGAACTCTCTTAAAGACATCTCTCAACGCATATTAATATCCTTGTTAACAGGACGAATATAAATACTCTCCAGAACTCTTAAATATATGTAAATATATACAATACATATAATACATACACACAATACACACATTACACACATGTATGTATTTGTGTGTATATATAGCACCCACAAGAGAGATACAAACATATGTATGTGTGAGTGAGTATGTGTGAGTGAGAGACGGGAAGAGATGAGAGAAGTTTGTGAATTGTGACCTTGAACAAGGTATTTAACCTCTAGGGACTCGCATTGACTTGTTTGGAAAGTGTGTGGGGGGTCAGAGATGGTAATGCTCACCCACTATTTATTTTCTCTCTGACATTGCTGGCTCCCTTACAGTTAAGCAAGGGCTTATGTGACTTCAATGTGACTGGTTCCACTCTGAGGCTGTGGCAAACAAGTGCAATTTTCCAGTGCTTCTTGTTCCCTGCTCTAGGGACCAAAGCAGCAGATGGTCCTATGCTGAGACCAGGAGCCCCAAGTGCCTGTTGCATCAGTAGAACAGAGCCCTCCCCTCTCTGTGACGGGCAAGGAACACAAGCAATAAATAAACCTTTGTTGTTTGAAGATGTGGGATGTTTCAGTTACGTTAGGGTGACCAGCCTACCTGACCAGCACAGGATGAGAAGACACATCTCAGAAGTCTGAGGGTTAAACAAGATGTGAGTCCTATAATAGAAACTTGGTAAACATTGGTTGAATCGGAATGACAGAGACTAATGGAGAGGAAATTAATTATACTGCAAATACTTTTGGGACAAATACAGATAAAACACTGATAATTACCTCTCAATTCTGTATTTTCTCCAGACTTGATTTGAAGTTTCTCCATGCTCTTTCTACTTCTCAAGGAAATACTTCAAGGTCATTGAGAAAGCATTATCCATTAAAGTTATTCAACAGTTATTTCCTCACCACTATTCTCTTCATCCGCTGTGCCCCAACCATCCTTGCCTTCTGGCTCAAAAACCCCACAGTCACTCCCACCTCTGGCCTTCTCACTTCCTCTTCTCTCTGCCTGCCATGCACTTCCAGTTGGTCTGCACATGCTGGCTTCTTCTTGTCATTCGGGTCTCACCTCTTGGGTGAGGAATTCCTTGACCATCCGATCTAGAGTTGCTCTTCACCCCCCATGTCAGCCACTTTCTATCACAAAGCCCTCTTTTATAACTTCATAATTCTTCTCAAGGCCAAAAATTAACTTTTTCATATATTTACTTATTTACTATCTGCACTCTACCCTTCACTAGTTTGTGTAAGTTCCATGAGAACATAGATTTTGCTGTCTTGGAACAATACCTGGTACATTGTATTCATTGATGCTTGTTGAATAAATGCATGAACATTTACTATGTGCTAGAAACTGTGCTAAGTGCAGTAGTACTCAGATATTTGAATAAAATAAAGTAGGAAGAAATGAGTGCAAATTAAAGGAAAAGGCAATTTTCTGTAGAAATATCAGTGGAAGGAGCAATTAATTCTTATTCAATTGGAGGCAGAAGAAAATTTTTCTTGGAGGTGAGATTATTCAATCTCAACTCTGGAGAATGAATAAGATTTTGAATTGTGAGCTGTCATAGCAGTAAGAGGGGAGAAGATAAAATAAACTCCTGGTCAATTGAAGAGTAAGATCAAGACTGAAGCTGTAACAATTCAGAGACTATTTCAGCAACAATGAATTGCTCACTGTGGCTAGGCCTTAAGTGGTTGCAAGGAGAGAAAACTTCAAATGGAGGATTGTGCCCAATGGTGAGAAGGTCTTGGAGGTTATACTATCAAGTGGACTTAATTCTGTTCAACAAGGAGGGGCATTAAATGTTTATAAGCAAGTGTATTAGTTTCCCAGAGCTGCTGTAGTAAAGTACCACAAATTGGGTGTCTTGAAACAACAGAAATATATTGCTGCAGTTTCGGAGGCTGGAAGTCTGAAAATGAAGGGGTCATTATAACCACACTCCCTCTGAAAGCTGTAGGGGAATCCTTCCTTGCCTCTTCCTAGCTTCTGGTGGTGTGTTGGCAATCTTTGGCGATCTTTGGCTTGCAGATGCTTCACTCCAATCCTCCATCTTCACATGACATTCTATCTGTATCTTTGTCTCTTTGCATAGTGCTTTTCCTTTTTTATAAGGAAATCAGTCATAATGAATTAAGGGCCCACTCTGCTCCAGGATGACCTCACCTTACCAATTTCATCCGCAACTACTCTATTTCCAAATAAAGTTACATTCTGAAGTGCTAGGGGTTAGGACTTCGACATATCTTTTTTGAGGGACAGGATTCAACCCATAACTCCATAGACTTGTGTTTGAAATGTCACACAGTGTGATGGTTAATTTTATGTGTCAACTTGACCAGGCCGGGGGCGGGGGCAGATATTTGGTCAAACATTATTCTAGGTGCATCTGTTAGGGTTTTTCTGGATGAGATTAACATTTGAATTGGCAAACTGAATGAAGCAGATTGCTCTCCCTAACATGGGTGGGACTCATCTACAAGTTGAGGGCCTGAAGAGAATAGAAAGGCTGAGTAATAGGGAGTTTCTTCTACCTGACTGCCTTTCAGCTGGGACATCAGTTTCTTTCTGCCTTTGGACTTGAACAGAAAAATTGACTCCTCCTGTGTCTCAAACCAGCCAATCTTCAGCCTTCAGACTGGAACTACACTATCGGCTCTCCCAGATCTTCAGATTACCAATTACAAGATATTGGTACTTGTCACCTGTCAGCCTCCATAAATGCATGAGTCAATTGTCCAATTCTTTATAATCTTTCTCTCTCTCTCTCTTTCTGAGAGAGAGCGAGAGAGTTGGTTTCTGTTTCTTCTCCAGAGAACCTCAACTAATACACGTTTCGGTACAATGAAGTGGGATGCTGCTGTAACAAATACCTAAAAAAGTGGAAGTGGGTTTGAAAGCGGGTGATGGGTAGAGGCTGGAGGAGCTATAGAGCGCATGCTAAAAAAAGACTAGATTTCTGTGACGATACTGCTGGTAAAAATATGGACGTTAAAGGCCATTCTAGTGCGGTCTCAGATGGAAATGAGAAACAAGTTATCCGAAAATGGAGAAAAGATTATCTCTATCATAAAGTGGCAAAAACTTGGCTGAATTGTGCTCTAGTGTTTTGTGGAAGGTAGAATTTGTGAGCAGTGCAATGGGATATTGAACTAAGTGGATTTCTAAACAAAGTGTTGAAGGATCAACATGGTTCTTCCTGATTGATTATAGTAAAATGTGAGATGAGAGAAATAAATTGAAGGAATAATTAAGAAAAAAGAGCCAGAACTTGAAGGTTTGGAAAATTCTCAGCCTATCCATTTTGCAAAAAATAAGATAGTTTATTCTGAAGAGAACAATAAGGGTGTGGCTGAACAACCATTTGATAAGGAGATTAGTGTTGGTATGAACCACAGATTTAATCAACCACCTCAGCAGAAGTCAGGAATATACATGGGATTATACCAGCTGGTACACTGCCAGCAGGAACTAAAGGGAACAGAAAATATTGAGATGGGATGAAAGAAAGCTGTCTGACTTCTGGTATTCTATAGGACTGGACAAGAGAGCTATCCAGCTGGAAATATGAATGACTCTTCAAGAAAAGGGAAGAATGACCCTGAAGGTGATTCAGAGATATTCAGGGCTGCCACTCCACCACAGGTCCAGTGGGCAGGGCTGGTTTCTCCTTGGTTTCTAAAGGTAGGACCTCTTTAGTTTCAGAGGCTAGGATGCCACAGCCTAGTTCCACAGGGGCTGGACTGTTCTGCCAAGCCAAAAGTGGGGGATACCCCACTAAGTTGTGGAGGTGACACTGCCACCCCAATGGGCCAGGAGGACAGAGCATTGAAATAAAGAGAATTATTCTCCAGTCTTAAGATCTAATGAAATTTGCCTTGCTAGGTTTTGACTTGCTTGGGACTCATCATTTCTTTCTTCTTTGGATTTCTCTTTTGGAATAATAATGTATATCCTCGTCCTTTCTCATCATTGTGTTTTGAAAGCACATAACTTGTCTTGTTTCACAGGTTCGTAGCTGGAGGGGAATTTTGCCTCAGGATGAATCCTACCTTATATCTCACCTGTATCTGATTCATGATTTTTAAATGAGACATTGGATAGACTTTAGAGTTCATAAGGAAATGAATTAAAACTTCGGGGGCTGCTGGGATGGAATGAATGCACTTTGCATGTAAGAAGGACATGTATTTTGGGGAGCTAGGAGAATAATATTATGGATTGAATGTATGTGTCACCCTGAAATTTATATGTTGAAGCCCTAACTTCCAGTGTGGCTATATTTGGAGATAGGGTATCTAAAGAAGTCATTAAGGTTAAATGAAATCATAAGAGTGGGACCTGATCTGATAGGATTCATGTCGTTATAAGAAGAGACACTAGCGAGCTCCCTCTCTCTCCGCTTGTGCACAAAGGCCATGTGAGCACACAGTGAGAAGGTGGCCATCTACAAGCCAGGAAAAGAGCTCTCGCCAGGAACCTAATCAGTCAACATATTGATCTTGGACTTCCCAGCCTCCAGAACTGTGAAATAAATATTTGTTGTTTAAGCCACCCAGTCTGTGGTATTTTGTTATGGCAGCCCGAGCTGAGTAATACACTCTGGCTGCAGTATGGAGAAGGACTGGGGCAGGAGGGAGAAGAAAGAAAACCAATATGGAAACTGCTGCAGTGAAAGAGAAAAACAGTGATGGACAGAACGGGGGCAATCGTGGTTGGAGAGAAGGGATAAAGCGAGAGAAACAATCCTTAAGGAGAGAACACAATCCTTAGGTGTTCACTAAGGACAGTTATAAACAGGAATCAGTACATTAATGAGAGAGATAAAGTGTTATTATGGACCAAAACCAAAAGGTTTCAGCCCTTCACTATCTTTAACCCCACTCGTAAACACATTCTGTCTTCCGAGTAAAATCTGAGCAGGAGAGGGCGAAGCTGTTTCAGTCCCTCTCTATCATGTCTTCCTGTCACTCCCTTTTGATTCCTCAGTTTGCTCATCTTTCAGATGGTGATGCACTAATTGCACTTCCCAACACGCCAGCCCGTTGGGACCACCACTGGTCATGTGAAGGTGTCTTGGAATATTTGGTGCTCTTATTTGGGCAGTTTTGAGATCTTCATTGACTTCCGTCCACTTTGGGGGCATTTTGAATAAAGGAGATGAAGAAAAGGAGGTGGAGGAGGAAGAATGATTAGCTTAGGAAAAAGCCTGAGGCAAGGCTAGCATGCTGATATTTCATTTAGGAGATGTAACTACAGAGCGTGCAGAGTGAGGAGAAAGGAAAGGGAGGCAGGGAAGAATGAGAAACAAATATCAGCTGGCCCCACTCCAAGAAGAAACACAGCCAGCACTCAGCATGAGGAACTTTTTCAGACAGGCAAGCAGGAGCCCTGTGTCTCAAATGTGCATGGGAGCTGGGAATCAAATAGGAATGAATCTGCTTGTTCTCTTCTGCTTCCTGCCCCTCACTGGTAAAGTCTGCCTCTCAGAGAATTCAGCCCTTACTCCATTAGCACTTTTGGGTTGCATCATCTGACACCTTTGGGCAGCTTCTGGGGAAGCCAGATTCTCGGCCCTGCCCTGAGACATATGTTCCACTTGAGGCCAGGTGCAGTTTGAGGAGCTGAAGATACCTGGCCATTGCCTCCAGTGGGGGAACTGTCTGTGAGCCCTCTCAGAGCTGGTCAATACAGCCCCTGCAGTAGAGAAAGTAGTGAGGCTCTGGAGACAGGTATGGGCAAGATAATGTGTGGTGGCACCTAAGAGATGACCAATGCAAGAAAGATATATAGCATTTGTGGAATATTTTACAGTGGATGAAATGTCTCATATGCATCCTCTCTTGATCCTTACAACTTCCAGTGGAGAAATCCAGAGGGGCGCCTCAGGGTGCCTGCGAGATACTTCTGAACTGTTAGAGCTTCATTGAAACAGTCCTGGTTGTTTTCATGAAACAGAAGTCAGTGTGAAAGGAAGAATGCCTACCAAGTCCAATGAAGGAGGATTGGGCTGGACTCCACACTGTCACTCGAAATCAATCATTTGGGAATGCACACACTCCCTCAGGAGAGGGGGGTGTGGGATGCGCAGGTGACTCTGTTACAGGTTATAGCTATATTTGTAACAGAACATTTCTTTAAAAATACTTGAAGCAAATGTGGCCACATTAATATTTGTCAGTCAAATACAAACCCCACAAGAACAAGGGTATCTATCTGTTTGCTTCCCAGCCATATCTCTAGTCCCTAGCTTGTTCACATCGATACTTGTTGAGTTAATTAATATGTGAAATCTGGATTTTGAGACTATAGGGGTCTGTTGTATATTTTTTCCTTTTCTGTATGTTTTAAATATTTCATTATTAGTTTTGTATCTGTTTTAAGATGAAATTTATTATCAAAAGGGAGATGATCATTTTCCTTTGCAAAATAGAAGAATGTTAGAAGATAAAATATGACAGATTTATCAAGCACTCCCCAATGAGGATAGACATTTTCCTCTTACTATCCCTATTTACCAACAAACAAATTGATTCAACAAAATTGAGATACCTGTAAAGGTCAGACAGTGAAAATTGTGGGTCTGGGACTCAAAACGTCTGTAGGTGGTAAGAACTTGAACTTTGGATTCAAATGGACATAGAATTGAATTCTGACCTCATATACTTTCATCTGTAGGGGGAAGGGAGGCATTGAAGGAGATAATGGGATTTAATAATATTCATGCAATAAAAAAAATTGAGTGCCTATGCCAGATATCACTGTTTATTACTATGTGCCAAATGCTATATTAAACATGATCCCTTTTAATCTTCACATAGATTCTCTGAGATTGGCAGATTAAAAAAAGGTGCCTCAGAGATGTTCTGTAACTTGATCAAGATCACACAGCTAATATATCACTACCAGCCAGTGATTCCAAGTATGGTGGTCTGTGGGATGCCAAAGCTCATGACGCTGATAACCAGTCTACCACCACAACCAAATGTGGAGAAGAGGTAGTTTTTTTTTTTTCTCATGAGGAAGATCAGCCCTGAGCTAACATCCATGCCAGTCCTCCTCTTTTTTTGCTGAGGAAGACTGGCCCTGGGCTAACACCCGCACCCATTTTCCTCCACTTTATATGGGACGCCGCCACAGCATGGCCTGACAAGCGGTGCATCGGTGCGCACCTGGGATCCAAACCCGGACCGCCAGCAGCGGAGTACACACACTTAACTGCCATGCCATGAAGCTGGTCCAAGAGGTAGTTTCTTAGATACAAACCCAGGTCTGTCTCACTTCAAACCCATTTGTTCATTCTCTCTCTCTTGCTCTCTCACTATGACTCTCTCTTTTTCTGACTGTTGATCTGAAGTCTTCATCTTGTTCCTGCCCATGTCAGCAAAGACACTGGCTCAGTACACTTTCCATCTTAGAATTCAAATGGGTAGAAAATCCTTAAATGTGCACCAATATCACTCTCTGTTATTATGTCTTCAAAGCTGCACACACTAGCTCTTCAGTTGTTTGATAGGTCAGATTAAGAAAGTACTAATTCCAAACATGATTTTCCTAATGGCATACAAATAATCACATTTTGGACATCAAACAACTCTTTTCTAACATTTCTATTTTTGCTTGTGTTCTATTAAATTATAAAGAGCAGCCAGCTATATACATATCAATCTTTAAATACTTTTGGAAAAACTGCTTACAAGTACGAGAATAAAAGCATTAGATTTAGAGAGGAGTGTTTTTGTTGTTGCTGTTTTGCTGTGGAGTCTTTATCTCTTAAAGCCAGTAGTCTGAGGAAAGAGGTGAAGTCAGCTTTAAATATTTAATTTCCATCTTCAAATCTCAGACATCAGGAGAGGTTTGGGGTGGCCCCACACATAAGTTCAGCAGCCAAAGAAGTTCCATAGCTTGTCTTCCTTTTCTGTTTAACGTATCATGGGACTTTCACTTGCTATTTATCTCCCAAATCCGACTCTCTCTGCAGGAACTAAAACCCCATTGTTCTTAAACGGTCTGGTTTGATGTCACCACCGTAGTGAAGTCATTATGATTCTCCAGGGCAATTTTCTTCCTGGACTAATAACGCTCCATTAGCGTCTTTCAAAGCCAGAGGAAAATCTGTTCTAGGAGAAGGGAGAGAGGAAGCTAAAAGTGAAAAGTAGAATAAAATATGTCCCACTGGCTTTATGTAATCCTTTGCTGACACACGATTTCTCAATTAGACAGCCCTGGCTTCCCCATTTACTGCTGGCGAAGGAAAGAGGCTTCTGTCAAACTGGGGAAAGGCTTGTTCCTTTTGTTGGCTCTGCCTGTCAGCAAACATGCAGAAATGATACTCAGAGCCTTGCAACCCAAGAACAAGCCAGATATGGTGGAGAAAATTGGTAACACTGCATGTAGTTTCAACAAATTGGGAGTTCACTGTGGTTATATAATGTTAAATATCATAAAAACCTTGGCTTTTATAGCTATTAAACATTTGTGACAAATAAATCACGTATCTTAGATAAACAGCTATATTCTTTTACCCTCTTACAAGTGACACTAATTCTAAATTCTATCTGCATATTCATTTGCATATATATGCATATGAATTGCAAACATATATTAAGTGTATGTATATGTGTATATATATGTGTGTCACACACACACACACACATCAGGCCTAAATATTTCCTTATGTTTTCACAACTTTTTACCATCTCTTGCTCCTGCTTTATTTCTACTGCACTGATTCTTCAGCAGCTGTTGTGTGATAAAGATGCTGGGTAGAAAATGCAAAGAGAGGAGATAAATTTGTAGCATTAAGGGCAAGGAGATACTAGCTGAAGAAGCAGAATCTATCTTGGAAAGTAAGAAAAGAGGGTTAGAAAGACAAAAGCTCTAGTCATCTGGGTTCTTAGAGTTTTAAAGACTTTTGGAGACTGTAAACGCAAGCCTATGGCAGTAATGATTTAACATCACTTTTTAATTATTTCTGGATATGGGACTGGTATGTCTTCTGATTGCTATATCCTGCGGAGAGACATCATTAAGCAGTAGCCCAGCTTTATGAGAGTACATATATATTAATAAATAGATGCATAAGTATACAAACCCAGGTTACAGACCCAATTTAAGAGTGTTATCTACTAATGGTGGCAAATTAGTGGTCTCTGTGCTAATGGTACTATTTTTCTCAACAGAATTTATTTGAATAAATAGTATATCCATTGTCTTTGAAAACAATGCAGTAAATAGAAATTATATTATATCTCATGAAATATTCTCATGAGTTAATAATTTCAAGTGAGGACAACAGCTATGAGCTTGAGAAATAAACTCTTGTAACCAGGTCATTACTTTGCCATACAATATTATGGGTAAGACTGCAGGCTTTAGGGTCAGACTGCCTGCCTTCAAATCTTATAGAATCACTTATTAATTGTATGACCTTGGACAAGTGACTTAGCCCCTCTGTACCTCAGTTTCTTCATCTGTAAAATGAAGATAATTGTACTTGTGTCATTGGATTTATGACAGCATCAAATGAGGTAATACAGCTAAAGCATGTAGAACGGGGCTGGCACATAATAAGTACAGAATAAATGTTAGCTGTCATCTGCTGATGACCCAGTTCTGCTATATATCCAATAAAAATGATCTTACATCCTGAACAGGGTGGTTGTAATAATTAGAGGGCATATATTTTAAAAGTTCCTAGTCCAGTGTCTGCCATGTAATAGATACTCTGTCCAAAAGGGTGCTTTTCTGTTGCTTGTTGATGTAAGTTCTATAGACCAACAAAGTGTGTAATAACTATATGCCTCAAATTTATACAGCACTTTATGAGTTGCAGAGAAGTTAACATGTCACCTTATTTAATCTTATTAAATGTCTTGTCATGTACACATCATTAACCCTGTTTTAAAGGTGAGACTTTCCTAAGGTTGTGCAACTCTAAATGAAAACTAGAGGACAGGTGGTTTTTTCCAGCACCCATTTGTACCAATAACTGCATTTGGCATTTAATCTTTATGAAGCTATTTAATCTTTCAACGATCCCAAAAGTTAGAGATTATTATCCACTTGGATGAAGAAAGCATAGTCCAATGTACACATTTATGGAAGTATCAGAATCAGTCTTTGCGCCTAGGTCTTTCTGTAGATTCAGGGCCTTGATTCTTTCCACTAAACCACATATCATCTTGCGTTCATATGAATGTTTTGTTTTTATGATTTTCCATGTTAAAATAAAAGATAAGAATAGAATCTGTTAGCTTCTTCGTGCCTCATGTACGTGAAATGTGCCACATGGGTGAGGTTTGAATCAATGCATCCTCCCATCCCCCATTTCCTTCTCCTGCCCTAAATTCACTTGAGTATTATTAAGGAAGAAAGGAAGGAGGGAGGAAGGGAGGAAGGAAGGAAGGAAGGAAAGCAAACAGCAATGAAAGCTGCCGGTGTGTGTGCAGGGGGCCTGATGTCTCTGGGGTCCCGATCAGCGATGTTGTCCCTTTTATCTTCCAGCGCCTTAAGCTACTGTGATCTGTTCAGCCTTCTGTGGCTACATATGTCTCCAAGCAGAGTGATCATTCCTAACAGCATGAACTCTGCATTATCATCCCCCCTGCCTTTTGAATCACTCTAAATTAAGCAGCGGCCGTGTGCACCGACAGGAGAAAGAACTGCTCAGGCTCAGTGGAATTAGTCACAGTTTACAGTGTTTTAAGATCTTTCCAAGAAAAAAAAGAAGAGAGAAATTCTATCTCTCTTCTTTAAAAATAGCATAGATAATTCTGTTTCCTTCATGCAGGCTTCAGTACCAGGAGACTAGAGCTCATAACAGATAACTAAAATTATTTATTCCAACAGTACTCTGTTAGACTCATCACCAGTAGGTGGGATGTGAAATTCTCAATAGGACAAGAAGGAGTTCTTCATCTTGGATCTTGTTAAGACAAAAGCAAGTAATAATATTGGAAAATAAGAGCTAGCAGAGAAAGAAGAAAAAATAAAGGAATGAAAGGCACTTGCTGGGAATTATTGCTAAATTGTTCCCAGGGAAAGGTAAGCAACACTGAGCACAGTTTGCTTGACGGTGTGTTGGCATTAGCACTGTCCAGTTTAAACTGCATGACCTTATAGGAGCTCTTCTCACGAGGTAAGTGATGCTAGTGGTCATACAGTGGAGGTAGCAGAGGCCAAGCTGGAACCCTGACATTCTGATCTGCATGTTAACTAAAGTAAGACAGCTTCCCAGAATACCTGGGAAATGTCTCTGATGACTGAGTCAGGTCACACTGGTGCTGATGTTAGCTCTGCTGCTGGTGGCCGAGTGGTCTTATGCCAGTCACTTTCCTTACTCAAAAAAGAAGGGTTTGTTATTTAATAGATGATTCTTCAATACCTCCTATGTGCAAAAGTGCTCTGCTGGGCATGCAAAGGGAGAAAGGAAGGGACAAGGTGGGCTGAACATGGACTCCCCTTTAAGCAGCTTATTATGGAGTGTAGGAGTGAGATTTTCTCAAATAGGATTGGGGGCAAAGGAGAGCTGAGGCAGCAAGTTGCTGTGTGGTGGCAGGTTCACATTGCTATTACCAACGTATAATTGGAATTAGGGTACTAGGATCTAAATCCTGACTCAGGTGCATGGTAAAGGGTCTTAATAGGATCTGAGATTGGCCTCCTAACTTCTCCCCTGCCTCCAATACCTTGCAGCATCACTACACCTGTCACTTGCCCTCCTCCCAGCACATATAATCTATACCCCACACAGCTGCTAATATTATTCCAATGCAGATTCGACCACGTTACTCTCCTGGCTTAAAACCCTTTAGTTACACACCTTCCATATTTTTCTCTTTAAGATAAACTCCAAACATTTTTAACAGAATATATTAAAACTTTCATCATTTGGTCCCTGCTTTCTCTTCCACCTCACCTCCTCCCTGCCAGTTCCCCCTCTATAGAACTATCTGAAGTTCCCCAGATGGGCCATACACTCTTTCTGCTCCAGATTTTTGCACATGCTCCTCTCTCTCTCCAGAAAACACTCACCCCTTTCTCTGTGCCTGTTACCTACTATTCCTATGCCAAGTCTCAGTCAAGATGTCACTTTCTTTAGAAGAGACTTTCTCTACCCTGGTTGCACATTGGCATCCTAAGATTGCGTCATCTTAGGAACGTTAGTAAAATACCATGCCTTGTCTTACCAATGAATTCAAATCTTTCTTGAGAGACATCAACGTTTCAAAAGCCTTTTAGATGATTTTACTGCGTAGCCAGGTTTAAGAGCTACTAGATAGCTGTACTGCACCTCTTCCCAATTCTGCGAAAGGCATTCTGTCCTCTGGAGAAAGGGTAAACTCTTTCTGTAAAGGGCTATGCTGGTCATTCCGTGTCATAACTACTCAACTTTAACTTTGCAACTTGAGGGCAGCCAAAGACAATACGGAAGAAATGGGCATAGTGTGTTCCAATGAAATTTTATTTACAAATAGGCTGCATTCCAAATTCAGCTTCCAGGCAGAAGTTTCCCACGCTAGATTGCAATTGTCTATACACACATCCATCTTATGCTAGATAGTAACATCCTTGAAGGCAGAGACTCTGTCTTATTTACCTTAGTAGTTTCATGCCCAGCACAGTGCCTGACATCAACTGGTACTCAATGAATACTTGTTGGGGGAATATCTGAGTGAATATATAAAGAATGGAGTGTGAGCAATGCTTAACTCCTGTTATAAGCCTGCATTCTTACCAGAAAGTGCTTCTGAGCTCTGGGTTTAAGAAGCAAGACTTGTAAATGGGGAGGGGCTAGCTAAAAACCCCATTTCACAATTACATTTGATGATGGAGCTTCCTTTTATAAAGTCTTTCCCAGTTCTGACGTTCTATGATATGTGAATCATCTCCTAGAAAGATGCTATTGACAAATATTCATTTAAACAAAGAAAAGAATTTCATCTCTCCTTTCTTTCCTCTATTCTCAAATGAATCACCTGGAAATGTGCTAAAGGCAGCCAGAGAGTCATGCTAAGTGTCCTAACATTGTTCAAGGCTTTCAAAAACATTACCTTATTTATATACATCCCCCAAAATGCCCATCAAACTTTGATTCAGATAGCTGATTGATCTTTCATGAATGGTACCTGGGACAAGATCCCTATTCTCCAAATTCATCCACAGTTAGCTGTTTTCTCAGGCCAAAGTCTAAAAGCATCAACTTAGCCTCACAGATCTTCCACACTCTCTCCTGACTCATTTCTTTTGAGAAGACATATCCTCAATAGCTTCTCAAAATGTTGCCTTCACTTCAGGTCAATCAGAATCTAGAATCCAGACTAAGTATCGGGTTCACAGTAGTGAATACAACACGTCTTAGCACTGATGGAGGGAGATCTCACATGCACGCACACACAAATTATAATCTACTTCAGAGTTAACAAAATATTTCCCATGTAATTATCCATGTGATCTTGAACACATTATTTAAATGCTCTGAACTTTAGTTTCCAAATCCTCAACATTACCTGAGTCATAAAGGCGTTATGAGGATTAAAAGATGCTCCACGTTGAGTATTTAGCACTCTATCCAGCATATAGACAGCTCCTCAGCTATTACTTTTAATATATTACTATTTTTATATCCTCTGACCCTCTCCAAAACCCTGTGAGATAGTCAAGGCAGGGATAATTATACCTTTTTTGTAGGTGAGAAAATGAAAGCCTAGAAAAGTTAGGGCATTTGCCCAAGATCATAGACCTACCCTAGCATTAAGCCATAATTAGACCTAAGCCTTCTAATTCCTAGGGATTTTTCCATCATATCCCGCTCCTTTTGAGACTTTACCTATTTTGGAAATATTATGGTAAGGTAAACCATATGTTATATTAGATGAAATTGTACTGTTACTAACGTGGGGTTAGAATTTTTCTTCAAAGGTACAAGAGGGGGAATAACTGGGGGTCCCCAGATCTACCATTAGCAAGCTGCGTCATTCGGCAGACAAATGATCTTCTCGAGTCCTAAGTTTCCTCATCTATAAATACAGACGGTTGTGTAAGATTATTCTTAAGGTTCTATCCAGCTTCAGCATTTCATAAATTTTCCAGTTTTCCAGGCTCTGGTTTCTCAATTACTCACTCAAATTGAGAGAAGACGTACTAGGGTAATTGAAATTCACAGTTAATCCCTCAAGTTGTCTCTAAATCCTTGCCCACCAGGCCTTCATCTTTTTATTTTAGTTGCTGACAAGTAGATGTAATAGACTGATTTGAGCTTGATCTTACTTCTGATCTTATTCATCCTCAAGAGGAAAGGACTAATGAGCAGAGAAATTGCCAGACGGGGGGGAGACGCGAAAGCAAAGGCATCAATGATCCGTAGGTTGGTTATTTGCTTCTTGAGTTACTGAAAGTGTCTGCACAGTTTTGCCTCATGCTATGAAAAGATGTGTTCCTGAAGGACTCTTTGCAAACCAAATTTCTGTAAACTAAGTCACATGTTCTATGCAGTGATAAGTTGATGAAGTGTATTAAAACAAAACAATCAAGCCAAACAAAAACAAACAACAAAACTCAGTGCTGAAACTTTGCCTACTTCTCTCCAATCTTTCTATTGTTTTATGAAGCCAAATGAGCATCATTTCCTTTTCCATCAAATGGAAGCAAAGTCATTGGGTGTCCTTCTCTCAGACAAAAGAGGTAGAGAGAGGAAATGTATGCCGGCAGAAGCACTCAAATGGTTCAAAGTTTGATGCCTTCAACCTTGACAATAGAGTTTGCAATTTATATATTTTGGGAAAATATAGATTGAAAAATTAGTGGAATTTCCCTAAAAAGGGAAAATCTGCTCTCAGTATGAAAGTTGGGACAGATTATAGAAAGAATAAAATCTCAACTAGTAGACAGAGAGGAGACGATAAAATATTTCCCTAAATAGAAAACACAAAATATTTCCAGATTATAGTTTCTGCAAAATATAATGAAGATAGATTTGTGTCAGTTAGGAAGCCACAGTTTGCTAAGCTGGTTCTGGAGCAATTGTTGTAAACTCAACAAGTGAAGCAACATAGCATACTATTTAAGGGTACTAATCTGGCACCAAATCCCAACTTTGGTCCTTGGTTGCTCTGCGGCCATGGGTGAATTATTTAATGTCCCTGTGCCTCAGTTTCCTCATCTGTAGAATAGAGATAACAAAAGTAACTACCTCACAGAGTATTTTTGTGAGGAATTAAAGTCAGTATATATAAAACCCTTAGAACTGTGTCTCCATGTATTATGTGCTAAATATTATTGTTCATGAGAGTATTTGTATGTAAACTTATATGACACATGCATATCTTATTTCTGTCCACTGTCATCTCTTAAACTTCGAAGACTGATGCGAAATAGAAACCATTATCATTTCCTCATTGAGAGGGCAGTGGTGGGTCTCCCATTCAGATCTTTCTGACTGCAAATACTCTGTTCATTCTAGACGCATCTGCATCTTCATGCAGGCTAAGGTTGACATCTCAGGTGACAAGCCCATCTGGCTTGTCTTCTTCACTCCCCAGCCTGCTGAGAATGAGTCTTGATTCAGCTTTTGCCTTAATCATGGCAACCACTGACAATAAATGTTTACATAATTCTTGCAAGGCTTTGGATGTGATTGAGAGCCAGTCCCCAGGCTTATTTGAAACTCTTATTTATTTGATTGCTTTTTTAAGAAATAAGAAACAAACAAATATTTAGACAACTGACTAAAGTTTATATATTATTCAGTAAAATAGGAAACTCATCTGGTATGGCAGGATTAATTTTATAAGGAGCCTCTTTTCAGGTTCACAAGAAACTTCTATTCTTCTGATGGAACCAATTCATAGTCTGGCCAATAAAAACAGGATAACCTGTTTCTTCACATCCTCACCAATTCTGGATTATATTGTTTAAAAATTGCAAAGCCTGTGGGCTAAGTAGTTTTTCATTGTGACTATAAGAGAGATTGACTAGCTTCTTATGTTTATTGAAAATTGGCTTTTCATCTTCTGAGAATTGCCTTTTTAAATATCTTACCCAGGTTTTTATTAGATGATTTGTGTACTTCTTATTGGTCTCAAGGTACTCTTTGCAGATTAAGAATAACAACTCTTTTTCTGTCACATATTTCAAATATTCTTTCCAGCCTATTATGATAGCTTTAGCCTTTTAAAAAACATAAATTCATTATAGTCAAATTTGTTTTCTATGTATTCTGAATTTCTTTAATTGCTTAAGACCTTTCTTTCACTGAAAGGTTTATAAACAGTCTGCAAACTTCTATTCTAATATTTTAGATTTTTAAAATACTTAACATTAACCCATTTGGGATGTTTGATATACTCTTAATTGTGTTTCCTTCAAGATGAATAACCAATTATGCTTGCACTGTTTATTAATTAAAAATATTATTTTTCTATGGAATTGAAATGCTATTTTTACCATATATCAAATATGGGGTTTTATTGATTTCTGGATTTTATATATTCCCTCTCTCTGATTGATTTGGTTATCCTTGGGTGATATCTATATAGTTTTAATTACATTGCTTTATACAAAGTTCTAATATTTGGGAAAGGAAAAAGCATGCCCTCCTCATTAATCTATTTGTCTTTTTTTATTTAAGCATATTTATTGCTATATCAATTTTAAAATTGTTATAGTCAATTCTAATTAAAATTGCATACACTTATTAATTTTTGGAATGATAGGTGCTTATATGATATTAGTTATGCCTATCCAGGAATAAACAGTTTCTCTCCATTAGTTCAGGTTTTATTTTATGATCAACAGAAAATATTTCATTTTTTATATAGATTTTGTGATTTTCTTTTGAAATTTATTATTTGGTGTTTGTAGATTATGTATATTGTAAATTGTATTTTTTTTTCATTTTCTTTTCTAACTGGATATTACTAGTATAAGGGAAAAACATTAATTCTGTATATTTATATTGGATCCAGGTATCTTATCAACTTACTTTACTAATTCTAGTACTTGATTTTGCTTTCCTAGGGTTTTTCTTCCATTTTTCCATCTTTCCTTCCTTTCTTCCTACTTTATTTCCTTTCTGAAGTCTTCAATCATAAAAAACTCAAATAAAGATTATTTTATTTTCTAACATTTATACCTATATTCTTTATCCACTCTGATCACATTAGCTAAAACCTCCAAAACAAGGTAATAGCTGACATCTCTGCCTTATGATTAACTTTAATAAAAGTAACTTTGAGCATATTCCATGTAATTTCATGTTTGGTATTAGAAAATAGTTTTTCCTGTATTAAACAGTTTTCTTCTATTTCTATTTTATGTAGAGATTTTTGTACCAATGATTGTTGGTTTATTGATAGAGTCATGTCATTTTTCTCTTTTGATATTTTCTGTCATGATGAATTATTAGCATGGATTTCCTGATACTAAACATTCTGTAATCTTGGTAATGGTACATTATTTTTTGATATTTTTTGGATTTTATTTGCTCTATTTTTCAAGTTTTAACATCTATATCTGCAGGTAAAATTAATATGTTTCAATTTCTTAGTGTTATGTTCATAAGGTTTTGATATCAATCTTATGCTTTATTCCGAAAATGAGTTAAGAAGCTACCATATACCATTTAATTTTAAATGAACCTTGGAAGTATCTGCCATTTAAAGGTTAGATAGAAATTTAAACAAGGGAGTAGAGCATGTTTCTCCTTTAATTGGAAAACTTTTATCTACCTTTCTGAACTGTCCATGTTTTCGACCTCTTTTTGAATCAATATTGGTAGTTTATATTTTGCTAGAAAACATTAACTTACTTGACAAATTCAAATCCATGCCCATGTAATTGCATATCTGTGTTCATACATACTGTCTCATTTCTAATAGTAATTTTACATTTTTTTTCTCAATTTTACTTGTCCTTACTTCCCAGAGATTTATATACTTTATCACCATGTTTTTTTCTCTTATCTTCTTCTGGGGTATTTTGTAATTTTTCCCCTAATTTAAAAAAAAATGCTTTCTTCCCTCTCCACATTTTATCACAATGTATTATATAGATCAAGTCATCTATTCATAAAACAATTATGGAATCATAAGAAATTGATACACATAAACATCACCATAAATTTCACATACAGCTATTTTGAGAAGAAAAGGATCAATGAAAGTGGGAATACACAGGAAGTTGATCATGAGTGATATGACATAGGAGTTGAAAGAGCAAGGAGAAGGAGCAAGATTCCCAAAACTACATGAGCTAATAGGTACTTCCACCAAGAGAATTCCCAGTTAGTTCATTATGGGATCACTATTTGCTTTAAAGAGAATTGAGCTCTTCCTGAAATAAAGAAATTTATCTTGCGAACTAATTACAACTGAAAGATTGTTTCTGTGTCCAGATCCTGAATTTCATTAAACTTTCACTGAGTTCACTGGATCTAATAAAATTCAGGCTCTCGAATAACAAGAATAAGAAGAAATGCCCGTTAGGTACAAGGTTATAAATGTGGCTCACCGTTTTCACAATTAGCCCAACATTAAACCCACAAAGATGGTGACCATGTGACGCAGTTCTGCTTGAGGTTGAGAGGGGTCTCCTATGGGCTTGAAGGAGGGTTATACACATCAATAGCCTGTAGGCCAAAAATTCAACTCAATGAAAATTTTTAGAGTAAATGTCCCTATTTGAGATGAAAGAGGAAAAAAGGAGGGAGCGATTTCCCTCAGATAGTCCTCTTCAAAAATGACGATATATTAAGAGAATATAAAAGTAAGAATAGTTAGTGTTTTCCAGACACATATTTGATTTATATAAGGAGTCAACGGACTTCTCGTGTTCACAAAATAAAAAAAACAACTACCTCTGGCCTCAGCCTTTATTTATAGGACATTTTGCCTCAAATTATGGGATAAATGGTTTTCATTCAGAGGAGAGAACCCAAAGGAAGAATTTTTGTCTTTAAAGAATATTTTGCTTTCATTCAGAGGTAAAAAGAAAATGCAAAATGAAAGGACCCTTTTATGTCATGTCAGCAGATATATGATATTTCCAATTTTCTTTCCATGACCTCTCAGAAAAACATAATCTCAAAAGTGCTGTTCAAGTGAAAAAAGAAATTGTTCAACAATTATAGATTCATTCAATATAAGGTAGGTGGTTTTTGGAAAATGCAGCAACACCAACAAAATATTCCACACTTTGCTACCATTTTAGTGACTCATAAAGAACTTCATGAAGGCCTAGTGCTTTGTAATAAAAAGTAATTTTTGCTAATATATTCCCTAGACATGAGGCATTGTGTTATATTAGATTGCATACATTAGATCAAAATGCTCTCTTGTTCAAACTTTCACAATTCCAGAGACTTCCTGCAAGTTTTATGTATGTGAAGGAATTTGCTTATAGGTCATTACAAACAAGTCCTTTTCTTCATGAGGAGGAGTGTAGAGGAACTACTTTTGGAATGCAGCAGGAGAAATGCAAAGTAAAAAAGAGCAGATGAAATTGCTGACTATTTTATTCATAGGATACTGAAAAGAGAAAATCAGGAAGGCTGAATTTTTCTTCCAAAGCAATTTTTTTAACACTCATAGCAATTTATTGAGGCATAATTTACTCGCAATAAAACACACAATCATAATTGTGCATCTTAATGCATTTTGCCAAATGCATACACCAATGTAACTACCACCTAGTTAGGATATAGAACATTGCACTCCAAAAAGTTCCTGTCTGCCCTCTACATTTAATTCCCCTAAAAAGCAATCATTATTCTTATTTCTATCATCATTGATTAGCTTTTCTTGGACGTTATACAAATGGAATTATACAGTAGGTAATTCTGTTGTGTCTATCTTCTTTCACTCGACATGTTTTTGAGAATCATCCATGTTGTTGCATGTCAGTCGTTGTTCTTTTTTATTGATATTCCATTGTATGAATATCCTACGATGTGTTTATCCATTTCCTATTAATGGGCATTTGGATTATTTCCAGTTTTTAGCTATTATGAGTAGCATGCCTTGGATAATTTTGTACAGTCCTTTTTGTGGATGTATTCATTCGTTTCTCTTGGCTGTGTAGTTAGGAATGGACTTGCTGGGTCATATGAGATGGTGTTTGTTTTTTCTTTTTATGTCAAAATTCAAGAAAAGTTTCAACTACAGCACAGATAAATTTTCCCCTAGCCTATTGCTGACATGATGTCCACCACCCTCAAATTCTTTAGTGTATGTTTCCATATACAAGAATATTCCCCTACATAGTAATTACAAACACAAAGATAATATTGGTATTTTCCTACCATCCAAAGTTCAGATCATATTCAAGATTTTTCAATTTCTCAATAATGTATTTTATAGAAAAATAGTAGAGTCCAGAATCATGGGTTGCATTTAATTTTTATGTATTTTTACTCCAACTTTTACCTGGGATTTTTCATGTCTTTCTTTGACTTTCATGATCTTAACACTTTTGCATTATAACCCAGATATTTTGTACAAGATCCTTCAATTTAGGTTTGATTAGATTCAGGCTATGCATCTTTGGCAGGAATAGTGAAATGAAGCTTCCTATTGGGTCCACGTGTTTTTGGCTTGTCCCATTAGTGCTGATATTCACTTTGATCACTTGATTAAGATGGTGTCTGCCAGCGTTCTCCACTATAATGTTACTCTGTTCTCCTTTCTATTTAATAAGAATTTTGTGGAGAGATATTTTGAATCTACACAAATATATTCTCACTACACTTTTAATTTATTCTTTTACATATTTATGAAAATATGGAGCCATGGGGTCCTATTTTATTTAATGGATTATAATCCAATTCATTCATTATTTTGATGCTGAAATTATCCCAAATTTGGACAGTGGAAGTGCTTCCAGCTGGCTTCTGTGTTCTTTTGAAAAGCCCCCTCATTCTTTGAGCACTTTCTTATTTTCAGGTACAACAGGATGTTCCAGTCTCATACTTTTCGTGCCCTGGCCCAGGAATCAACCAATTTGCAAAGTTCCCTGGTTCCTTTTCATGGATCACAGTATTTAGAAGCAAAATTCCTGGGTGTGCTAGTTCTACTTCCAGACCCTCTCAGTGTGATGGACCAGTGCTTATGTATGTTCACACACATACATATGCACACACATTCACATCTATATTTTGCTTTCTAGAGTTGTTTTTTCATGTGTTTTCAATACCTTTGATGCTAATCCAGCACCATGGGTTCAATTTTAGTTTACTTTATTTCAATATTTATAAGTCCTTTCTCTGACAGTGATAAATCTGGCTTCCATTACCCTTAATATTGACTTATTTGATAAATTCTTCCGTATGTAACCAATATCTCATGGTCAACACTACCTTCCCCACATAGATGTTCTCTTGACTCCACTCAGGCTGCAACAACCCACACTAGGCTGCCACCACTGTCCCCATGCTTGGATATTCTCTTCACCACACCTATACTTCAATCACTTCCCCTGGCTGCCCCTTGTATGGGAGCTTGCTTACCCTCCCTGGCTTCTGACATCCCAAGGTGGACCACTTCCTTAATCTATTCAAGCTCTGACACCCTCTTGGAATATTTTGTCACCTCTTGGAATGTGCAACCTCAACACCCTACTTGGGCTCTGACACTACATGCCAGGCCATTTCCTCCAAGGGGACACCCTCTTTACCCAGCATAGGCACCAACAGCTCACTCTAGGCCACCATGGCTACACACAGTCACCTACCATGGACACCAATCTTGCATGAGCCCACCTAATATCTTTAGGGCTGAATTCTTCAGGAAAAGCAGGAAAAAGGAAGAGACGAGTGGTAACTTTTAATACTAATACACATTAACCATTTTAGCCAATTGATTCTCACAAAATTCATTTGTCCATTTTTGCCAAACTCTTGTATCCATGGACATCTTATGGTTACAATTCAGCCATGATTTGACAAATGTAGTTGCAGCTAAATCTATTAACTATTTTTCTAATAAATTTGTTTTTAAGTCTGACAGGTGATCTTCTGTTAAATTATATCTCACCTTTGTGCAAATTATATTCAATAAATTAAAACTTCTTTCAACCTCAGCACTAAGTCAAACCCAGATTTGCACTCTTGACTGATCATCATGGTGTAACTATTCCCACTAGGGCCAATTTCAAGCTACTAATATACTGCAAGTGAACATGGAGTATGTAAGAGATAAGCCGTAGTATTTCTATCATTAAGGTACAGTAGACACACATAACCTCAACCGCATACACAACATTAAAATGCTATGAAATAATTAGGAAGTAGTGAGTTTTGAGTGTTTATTACATTTGTTTTTACATAATTTGTTTATTTGTAAATTTATATGATTTAATTTTTATTAATGGCTGTGATTAACCACTGGTTTGCAAAATTCCTGGAAATTTAAACATTGAATATCAGAAGCCAGGATAGGCCAGCTTCAACGTACTGCTGAGTGTTTTCTCAAAGTATTTGACCCCAAGACATTTGTCTTAATATAGACCTAATGGATATCCCTGGTGATACACTTTGAGAAATCGTGAAAATTAGGTCATTGTATTTCCCATCTAAAATAAAAACAGTGGTCTTTTGGAAAAAAAATAAATAAACTGAAAACCACACAACCATCAAACTTATTAAATGTTTGATCTCAGATAAGCCACATGACATCTGAGATTAAATATTTTATCTGTAACCTGAGGAACTTGGACTATACCTCAGTGGTTCCTATAGAAACGTTTAAATCTATACTCTTTATTCATAAACGGGCACAATTTCTTACTTGTTTTATAGAAAATTATTGAGTTCCTGTTATGCGCCTGAGCCTGGGCTAGGATCTGAGTTTATAGAAAATATCACATAGATTGTATTCTGAAGGAGCATCAAGTCTAATGAGATAGGAGATTATGCTCAGAAAAGACTATACTATAAAGTGATATCTATAATACAGTTGAACTTGATAAGGGTATTATGCAAGAACAGGGAAGGAAATAGATCAGATGAGACAAAGAACATGCTAGAAACACAGTTTTTGCTGATGCCTTTTATGCTGGAGATGTCACTGATTTGGCCTGATTCTCTTACACTTCCAGACAGCTCTGAACATTTTATACTTCCAGGTAAATCATCACTGCTTTTTTAAACAATGCCCCTAAAACCACAATCCTAGACCTTGACCTTTTCATTGCCTATGCTCTAGCACAGAACATCTTCAGATTCATTTCTCACTTTTTAGTTCTCAACTCCACAGTGATAGACCCTTAATTTTATTTCAGAGCCTTCAAACGAATAAATAGTTGGTCGTTGTTTTTAATGCAAGTGATGCCTCTTAGGGCTAAATCATTTCTGACTGAGAGATAAACAGAGAGGCCTGAACCCTGTCAGCCCTGAGGACACTGTATTTTTCTCAACAAGATGGCAAAATGAATTCTGTAAAAGGAACATAAAAAAGCTGCTTATGACTATAGCAAAAATGAGAACTCTACACCCAAACTATACTAGACCCGGTAAGGGATATGGAACACAAAGACGACATTGCCCCAGTGCTCTAGGAACTTAAGATATGGTCAGCAATGACAACATGTCCTCCTTAATATGGACAGTATTACAAGACAGAATTTGGTTAAGGGTGAAGGCAGAAAACCAAACGATGGGTACAGCGCTCTGGGGGGTCAGCAAATGGAGGAGTTAAACCAGCCAGGGTGGAGAGAAAGTAGAATAGGAGAAATCTTTTTGAAGATATGGCATTTGAAATGAGTTTTAAAAGATATATAGGAATTGGCCAGGGTAAAAAATATAGGGAGCAAAGAATTTCTGGCAGAATGAGTACATCCAATAAATGCTTGGATATAGAAAAGCCAAGTACAAGTAGGGTGAACAGTTCTTAGTCAGCTATGAGTCTTCCCACATGGAAATGTGTGAAGAAAATGCAGAATCATAAGTGACTGGCTAATAAATATGGTTTTTGTTTTAAAGAGAAAGGGTTAAATAAGATTTTCCTTTTATTTTTTATGCTCTGTATTTTCTAACTCTTTTGCAATTTTAATTCTAAATTTACAACTGGACACAATGAGGAAATATTGAATATTTTTAAGCAAAAGAACAGCCTCATCATGCTGTAAGAAGATTAATCTGACAGTAGTATAAGGAATGGACTTTAGAACAAGTCTGGAAGTTCACTGAGTATTCAGATGGTTATTACAACAGTGCAGGTAAGAAGGAGGGTGGCGGCACTGCAGAAAGGGAGGTGGGAGTGGAGATCAGAGGTAGAACTTGCAAGCATGGCAAGATAGTATGGGAAAAACAACAGAGAAAGAAGTTGGAGGCTTCCAAATACTGGAGCCTGGGTCACTGGGAAGATGTTGAAATCTTTAACCATAATAGCCACTCCAAAAATGTAGATCAGAGAGGGAGGAATGGCTTCTAGAGCTATTTTGAAAGGAAAGAGTTGGAGAATCTAGCCTGATTACCAGGTGGCCTTGTCCAGAAAGAAGTTGGAAATAGAAGGTTAAAGTCAGGGGTGCATATATTGATTCCCCCCTCTTCCCATAGAATGGAGAGTTATAGTCATAGTGTGGACAAGATTCCCAGAAGGAGAACACAGAGAAGGTCTAAAATCTCAACACTCTAGGAAGCTTTTCTGCTGGAAGGAAGTGGGGCTTCCAATGAAAACTGGAGGCTACCTCCTCTCAAGGATGTTTGAAGTTCATTCTCACCACTAGATTTTGTTGTTTTTTTTTGTGAGGAAGATCAGCCCTGAGCTAACAACCATGCTAATCCTCCTCTTTTTGCTGAAGAAGACCGGCCTGAGCTAACGTCTATCGCCAATCCTCCTCCTTTTTTTCCCTTTTTCTCCCCAAAGCCCCAGTAGATAGTTGTATGTCATAGTTGCACATACTTCTAGTTGCTGTATGTGGGACGCTGCCTCAGTATGGCCAGACAAGCGGTGCGTCGGTGTGCACCTGGGATCTGAACCAGGGCCACCAGTAATGGAGCTCACGCACTTAACCGCTAAGCCACTGGGCCGGCCCCTCATCATTAGATTTTAGCATGAACCTCAGGCCTCCTGACAGAACCAATTTCTCTTGGCCCATCAAACCCATCCCTAGTCCGGGACTTTTAGGATCTCAAGATAGTTACTTTATTTTATAGAAGATGAATGGATGAGGGTGGATGTCAGCAGTCTCTGAGGGATGGTGCCTTGTTATTGATTAGTCCAATGGATAAGAACCTATAGAACATAATGTTTACTGGTCTGTGGCAATATAACAAATACTTCTAATTTTCCTTTTTGCAGTTCTAGGGTGGACTCATTATAGATATTTGTCTTCCTATGCCTCTATGGTGATACCTTTTCCTATCTGTACTCTCTTTGTGTTATGGTCTTCATGTCTGTTTACATCAGTCTTTTACACTTCAATACACACAATAAGGACAGACACACTTGCTTCAAAATGTCAAAGAAATAATTTTTAGGTTTTTGTCTATAGGTATGAGTGTGTTTGTATGTGTGAGTATGTGTGTGTGTAGCTCTCTCTATTTATAAATATAGATAGAGAGAGATATATAATGCATGTGTATATAACTCTATTTTTCCTGGTGTTGGATTTTCATCTCAATGAACAGACTTTGAGTATTTACAGTGAGACTTTTTTGCAGGATATAAGAACTTGCCTTAATGTTTCTATAATTAAGGGTATCATGGATGTCCCAGGAGATTTTTCTGGTAGCCAAATTGAATGCACTTCTGTTACTAAAGCAAAATGCACATAGAAATGGACCCTAACAATCACAGTTAATGCACAGTTAACCTATTGTCTTTAGCAGCATCCTGAAAATGCCAAGTTATCTTAAATCCTCTTTCATACTTCTGATAACCAGCAATAGCTCCTTCCAAATGTCAAACTGGTCATTTATCTGCTGATTCTCAGATTCAACCCCTCCCCTCACTGTGTTCTGTAGTGTGGGGAGCTTTATTTCCCAAGATTCCCTGACATCTGGCTTCTGGGAAATTCCGGCCAATGGGCAACAACATCCTCAACAGTCTGGAGCCTGGAGGGAGGGGAGGAGGGTGTCTCTGTCCACTTTTCTCCACTTTGGGTAGCATTTCTGGCAGCAGCTGCATATTTTGTGGCACCATGTCCTCATGGCAAGATCTTCCCTCCATATACCCATCATGATTCCATCTTCTTCTAAGTGTTCTCAAATTCTGGGCTCTGGTAAGACTAGGTCGTCCCTTTGTCCCTCCAGGCTGAGTAGCAGTTTCATATGTTGCTAATCACTGAGTTGCGTCACAGATCTCAGTTTGAATTTTCAGCTCTTCCATCACCCATATAATCAATGCCTTGCTTTAAATTCTTTCAATATGAAACACCAAGAGTGATTTCTATTTTTTGACCAGATTCTAATGGGTATAAATGTCTTCTTTAGAATTTCTCTTTTGCTCAGTCATCTGAGAGGTAGAAAAGGTTGAAATGTGGTGTTCTATCTAAGATGGTTAATCCAGAGTGAAAAGGCATTTGACTCAGATTAGAACTCTGGATTCAGATATTTTGTCTATACATCTTTTTTTAATTTTTGTCACTGTAGAAAAAGTACATAGTTATAGTTTACTTAATAAATAATAAAGTAGGGGCCAGCCTGGTGGCACAGCGGTTAAGTGCACGTGCTCCACTTCAGTGGCCTGGGTTTCGCAGGTTCGGATCCAGGGCGCGCACCGACGCGCTGCTTGTTAAGCCATGCTGTGGCGGCATCCCATATAAAGTAGAGGAAGATGGGCACGGATATTAGCCCAGGGCTAATCTTCCTCAGCAAAAAAGAGGAGGATTGGCATCAGATGTTAGCTCAGGGCTAGTCTTCCTCACAAAAAATAAAAGAAAGAAAGAAATAATAAAGTAGATAGCAAAAGTCACAAATAAACCACAGCTAACTTTATTGTATATATCTTTCTAGATGTTTTTCTACATAGTTGCAATAGTACTTACAGGCATGCATATGTATCATATATATGTGTGCGTGTGTGTGTTGGTATGTATATATATAGAGAGAGAGAGGGAAAGAGAAAGAGAAGGAGAGGCAGAGGGATATATAAAACACATTGCATAATGAATTGTTATTCAAGAATTACACATTCATCTTGCCCTTTTGCTCATTCAACAATCCATCTGAGACATCTTTCCATCTCAGTGCAGTTAGATGTACCTCATTCTTTTTAATGACTATATTCATTCATTCATTCATTCGGCAAATGTTTATTTGTTGTGTTCCTGGTAAGTGCAGGCACTACCCCAGGAGCTTCAGATAAAAAAATGACCCATGTAGAAAAATTTATTCCCTCAAGGAATTTACATTTTAGTGTAGGTAGATAAATAATAAATGTGTAAACAAGTGAATATACATTTATTGCTGCAATTAACTTCTTGGTAAATATGTTTATGGGCACGTGTTACATGTTTCTATAAGCTAAATATCAAGAAATGGAATTGCTGGATTGAAATATAGACATTTTAAATTTTGAAAAATATTGACAAATTGACATATTCTTTCAAAACTGCTGAAATCAGATACTTAGTATAATAGGGAAAAAAAGGCACTACCAAGATACCCACGTCCAAATCTCCAGAATCTGTCAATATGCTATTTTACACAGCAAACAGAACTTTTCAGATGTGATTAAACTAAAAATCTTGAGATGCAAAGTTTATCTTGGATTGTCTGGGTGGATGCAATATAATGACAATGTGAAAGAGTAAGGCGAGAGTTAGTGTCAGAGTGAGGCAATGCGAGAAAGACTCCACTGGCCATTGCTGGCTTTGAAAGTGAATTCTTCCCTGGAACCTCCAGAAAGAAACTCGGCCCTGCTGACATCTTGATTTTATCCCAGTGAGACCCATTTCAGACTTTTGACCTCCAGAACTACAAGATAATGATTTGTGTTGTCCTAAACCACTACGCTTATGATAATTTCTTACAGCAGCCGAAGGAAACTAACACACTGGGCAAAGGCTTATGCTCTCACAGCAATGTGAAGTATGCATTCCGGAGTTAGACTTTCTGCATTGGAACACTTGCCTTGCTACTTATTAATTTTAACACCTCTATGCCTGTATTTCCTCATTTTCAAGTTGGGCATGAATTTACAGCATTTACCTCATAGTTTCCTTTGTGTTTCTGTGATTTATTTTTAGGATAAAATGAGTTAGTATATGAAAAAATGCTAAGAACAAAGCCTGTTATACAGATCCCCCTATGTAATAATTAGCTTTATTTATTACAATTATAGAACTATTTCATCTTCCTCTACTGTAACCAGAACAAATGCCAAACTTTTGGATATATTATGAATAATATTTTTCCTTATATTACTATGTCACATGGTTAATAGTAAATATAAATATATATATGTGTGTGTATGTGTGTGCGTCATAAAACCCTAACTGTTCATCTCATTCTTTCCATGTATGTGTGCGTATAGGTGTGTATACACACACGTGCATACACACACAATATGAACAAATACAGATGTAGATACTTACACATGAAAGCACTAGACACTAAACTGGAATAACGAAAGTGCTCAATAAATGTTATTTTGAGCCAGCTCAGGGTTGAGATGGGATTCATGCTGAGTCTAGTCACTGAGGGCCAAGAATATCTGCTTATTTTCCCTCTGAATTTCATCCAGAAAAAAAAGTGAAGAAAATACAGCCAGGAAAAGCAGTAAACCTTAGTCCTGCCCAAAGGCTAATTCATTTCACAAAAATGGCATTCATTAGCACATGGTTTTCTTCCCTTCTTTGGAAGCAATGCATTTCCCTAAAGAAATCAGAATGGTTCTCTTTTCTTGTGCCATTAGAGGCTCAAAAGACCCTCTCCCAGAATACCCACCAGGTCTGGAGTTCCATTTCCTTTGTGTCTTCAAGGTGCTAGCAATTAAGGTGTAATCTTACACCTAATCATCATGAATTACTGGTTTCATTAAGGACAGAGAATTGTGGCTATTCTTTTGTCTGGATTGCAATAGATTTACAGCAGATAAATAAGGCATGGTGATTATTAGTCATTTTTTCAAGTTCCCTCAATGGGACATGCCAGCTGCTATCTTACTCATGAATCTAGGCCTAGAGATTGTCTTCTTGAACCGTCTGCTAAGAGGCAGGACAGCATCCTGATGAACATGGGGATGTTGAAAGCAGCCAGCTGTAGAGAAAAGAGAACCAGAAGGAGATCCCAAATAACCATATTCTAGCCCAGATTTGGCTTCTTATAGACTTTATGACATTGACCGAACACTAATGCTGTGGATGGCTCTGCAGTAAAAACTGTGATGATCCCTTGCTGTGCCTTCTTGAAAAATCTGCTGAGGGTATCAGATGCAATGACCATGTTTAGCTCATTGTCCTTCAGGTAGCTCTTCCTTCTCCACTGGGGTCTGAGTTTTGTGAGGTCAATGACCTCTCTTTTGTATCCCAGGGTGGGGCACAGTGCCAGGGGCACAATGGGAACTCAATGATTTATTGAAGATCGGTTAAATGAATAATAGACTTAGGTTTCAAGTTATAAGGCACTGCAAACATAAGATGGTATTGTGTTTTACGATGTTGATACTAAACCTCTTAATCTCAAGTTTGCGTGCCTGATGTGCAGTGAGCCTATCACTGAGAAATCAATAATTGGAGACAGAGAAACGTTTATTCAAATTGGCCAAAATGAGAAGGTGAGAAGATAGGTTCCCTCAACTCCACCTTAATAAGAGAAGAAAGCAGGGGGTTTTATAGAGCTAAGGGGCTTGGCAGGAGGAATTTCAGAGAAACAAAGGGTAATTCATATTTCTTTCACTCCAGATAAACCCTTGGGCAATCTGACTTCTGGGCAGCCAGAGCAGCTGGGGGCTGGTTATTTGGTGATCATAACTTCCTCGAAGGTATTGTCTTTCTTCTATAAAACAAGCTCATAAATCCTTGTGACCCTTGAGTCACACCTCAGGTTAAACAAGAAAACAGCGAATTGGCAAGATTCATTTCTTTTCAGAACAAGGTTGAAAGGTAATCCTATTGAATATTTATAGTAATCCTCAGGTACCCAGCTTCAATGTCTCCACATCTCTGCCCAGATTATCAGAAACACCAAAACTTACAGTGAGAAGGAGTATTAGAGGTGTTCGTTTTTGTAGACACTGGCAGAGTCATCCAGAACCTCTCCATACCCTGTTTGTGTATTGCCTGAGACAGGATGCTCACTAATTCCCAAGCAATCTCTTGTCTCAGAGGTCCCTTCCAGAAGGGATTGTCTGGTACCTGCACTTGAGATGCAACAGCATGCCATAAAGCAGGTGTGTGAGGTTTCTGTAAGTATCTTTGCACAGCATATGAAAATACTTAACAGGTGTTATTGTGCATTGGTGATTTTTTTAAAATTCCACAGCTTTACTAAAACAGGTTAATTAGAAGCTATTAGAGGTGATAATGAGTTTACCAAATCTCTACATAACTGTTGAGGATTAAAAAAAAAGGGAGAGGGGAGTATCTGATTCTCTAAGGCTAGCAAGTTATTTCTTAATGATTCCCTGGGTTTTTTCTAGCCTGATAAACCCTTCTTGGCTATTTACCTTCATGTGCAAAATAAAATCAGCCATTCCTTTGGGTATGTTGTCTACACACCTCAAAAAGAAAACATTATGCAGCTTGAACTCTTCTTTAAAAGAATAAAAATAATTAAAAGATTCTAAGGTTTTTACTTTTCTGATCATCTATCCAGTGGTCTGAAAATGATCTCTGGGGCATCTTATAAGGCTTTTAACTCTTTTTCCTAACTCCACCTTTCTTTCCCACTCAAATCCCTTTTTCACTCCTTTGTAATTATGTTCTTTACACAGCCAGGTGTCTTCCTGTTACTTGTCTTAAAAATCATTTTTGGAACCCCAATATCTAAGAAAGATTTTTACTACCTTTTCACTTCATGATGGATAGAAAATGATAACATTAGTCTGACACTCAGGGATAAACAGATAATTTTCTTGTGGCCAGAGGTGTCAAAATTTTGGTATACCAGATGGGTTACCTTGGACTGGAGAATGCTTAAATTCCTTATCACAGCATCCAAGCTCTTTTCCAATAACCAAGTCGTTATTCCAAGACCACCACTTGTGCTTCTATCTATGATGGAGTGCCAGGGACTGGATTTACCTTTCTGTCTGAACAAACAAAGACAAAATATATGAAACAATGATTTTAATGACACGAGACATGAGGCAAGAAAGGACAGTGGCCTCTGAAAGATGTGAGACAAACAAAATGAGCCTCCAATTGCCCCAGCTTGCTGTTTTTAGAGAATTTCCAGGCTGGAATATAGGGTGGAAGAACCCAGGTGAAGCTATGGTGAACTCCTTGAGCAGAGGGGCAGAACTGAGGGTTCAGGGAAAACAAAATGGCTAGAGTTTGCAAGACAGATTACCAGGAAGATGCGAGGTACTACACATGAAGATGATCTGCAGGCAGTACCTCGCAAGTATTCAGCTGAGCACTGAGAAACAAAGGCAAGTGAGAAAACTTCTAACTCCATGGAAAGAACTACTTGAAAAGATTAGAGGTAACAATGTCCCTCGCTAACACAGGCCAGGGAGAGGGGCTGTTCTCTTGAGCTGGATTGGAAAACCTCATGATTCACGGGACATTGGATAGAGTACATAAAAGAGTCTAGCCTCAGTAGTGGCGAAAACTTAGCCTTAGGCTCTGTGCTGCTACCTAATGATCCATAAACTATGAATTTTTCCAGTTCGGCCAGTAGGAATTGACAGTAGTCCTTGCCTTGTGTAACGGATGCTAGATACATAAATGAATTAATACACCACAAAATTTTGTTGCCTGAGTGAAATAATGAATCGATCTAGTTGAATATATCCTCAGAAAACACCAACACTGATAAAGTTGTTTGAAGCTACCATTTTCCTTTCTCTCAAAGAGTAGAGCCTGATATGAAGTGTTTACCTCCAGTTTAGTGTTTTTATGGGACAAGAAAATAGTTTGGGAGCATATTTTGCAATCGGTTTCTGGAAATAGAGAGACAACTTTTTTTCCGTTTAACTTGAATGAGGTAGATGCCCTTCATTTGAAATTCATCAATGTTGTGAAAGCCATTCCTGGTGAAAACACAGGTGCTGTTTTCCATAAATTATTCGGGCCTCTGCAGAGCCCAAACAAAACAGAAATGGCAGGGAGTTTACAAAATTGTTTTCTATATTTGAAAATTCCACCTAAATGGAAAATGAAAAGGGGAAGAAGCACCTGGCCAAGCACAAGTTTTTGTGGCGAGAGAGAGAAGGAGGAGGCAGAGCTCAGTAGGATTTTATCTCAATTTGCAATGCTTCTCTTCACACAGGAAATTTTTGGATTATTTGATAAGATAGTAAACATCCTATCATGGAATCATAAAACTGCAAATTCTCATGAACGAATGGCCCTTGAAGAACATCTATTCTGTCCAAACTTCATTCAATGTTTGAATCCCTTATACCGTATTCCACCAAGTGGTTATTTCTCTTGTGTTTGAGCACCTCAGAGACAAAGTGTTTATGATATCTGAGATGCTAGTCTATATATATATATATATATAGCTTGCTTATTCTTTTTAATGTATATGAAAAGGCTATATTCTTTTTATTCAAATTCATTTTCTGTTTTCCTGTCACACTCCCAAGAAATGGAGGGTATTGATAAGGAAAGATTTCAGAGGCAATCACAATCAAAGGTGGAGCATAGAAGAAAAAGCTAGGGATGCATGCTTATTTGAATATGAGACATTTGTTTTGTTATTACAAGTTATTTGAACCTCGCAGTCTCTGAAATTTTTTGAAATTGAGTTTCCTCACCTATAAAAGGGGAGTATTAAACTAAATCAATGCTTATCAAACTCTGGTGTGTATCAGATTCACCTTGAGGGATTGTTAAAATACAGATTGTTAGGCCCCACACCCAGAGTTTCTGCTTCAGAAAATTGGGCTGGGCCCTAGAATTTGCATTTCTATCTAGTTTCCAGGCTGTACTGATGCTGGTCCATAAACCGCACATTGAGAATCACTGACCTAGATAATCCTAAAGGCAGCTCTTCAACACACTTCTGAGAACCACATGTTCGGTGAGATGCTCCCTAAGTAAAGAGAAAGTGGTTAAATAGATTTTGGAAACAGTTGATACACCATCCGCCTCTTAGAGGTTCATATTTCACATTGGCATGATATAGGTTCTATGAAAATCTCACAGTTAAAAGCAAAAACAATTTAACTTCATTTTTTTACCTAACATTCACATTTTTTACCATAAATGACATATTTTGCTGATAATTGATCTATGAATACCACTACTACTATGGAGAACAGTGAGTTAATCTGAGTTTCTCCTAGGTTTTAAGTTTGTTGAGTACTATGGATTCTGTGGACAATATCTGGAATTTATAGAGTAAATATGTGGAAAGGGGAATTCTCAACTCAGAATTGTTATTGAACCTTCAGTCCCAAGTTTGCTACTCCACAGTCAGGGTCCAATCAGGAGACAGAAACCTCACAGTAACTTGAACAGGATAAGTTTAATGTAAAGAATCATTAACTATAAAAGGGGACTGGAGTAATGAAGGATTAGTAATAAGTAAAGTGAACACTAAAGAACAAAGGAATTGCAGATATAAGGAGCAACCATTACCCCTAGGGCTGAGATAGAGAGCCCAAAGAAGAGGTCCCCCCATGGCTGAGATCTAGACCTTCTCAGAGAGGGCACAGCAATGGCTCACTAGATGACAGATATCTCTGTACTACCATGCCAGAGGAACTTTCTGGAAATCTCTCCTCCAAAATTTGCTAGAAATATGTTCTCTAGGGTCCTAGAGAAAATTGTTCATGGGTACGTGCCACACTGGAGGCACTCCACCATAAACCCGGCCAAGAGAAGAACAACAGCTGCTGGGGGAAGCTGTTGTCCACTGACTGATGTTGAAAATCAGGCACTGCAGGACCTGGGTGCTGGAGAAGCTGCACATGATAGAGGAGCCAAGCACTGGGGATACCACAATGCTGCAGATGCAGGGTGCTGGATAAGTCAAGTGCTCTACAGGATCCTGCCAGGTGAGCATACCAGAACCAGAAAGGAAAGCCTCTTCCTGCTGAAATATCTTTCCAGTGCCCTCTACTAACAAAGATTAGCATCATGTCAGGTATCAAAGAAGAAATATTCACAGAACCCATCTCTATTGTCATAGAGCAGGCAATGAAGGAAAGATTAAGAGCTGAGAGGCAATAGATTGATAACCAGTATCTGTGTCTTGCTTTGACATGGCATGACATTCAGCTTTCAGGATTCTATTCAACAAGTAATTGATTTACCATTAGTCAAGCACTGTTCTAGACACTTTGGGTGATACAAAAATTTTTTACAAAGGACTCTTATCCACAGAGGTGCATAGTTCAGTGGCAAGGCAGAAGTCTGTACAACTAAGTATATCCATTTAGTCCCACATACATTTATTTCACAAACATTTAAAGAGTGTTAATTATGAACATGGCATTGTGTTGCATGATGGGCACAGTCCCTATCCATAAGGAAGCACAATCTAGAGGATAAAACAAACAAGTAAACAGATATAACCCAAATAGTGCTTAAGACTTAGATAAGATTAAATCTAAGTCTAAGTCATATCTGACCTTTAAAAAAAAAAAAATGACCATGTAAAGCTTCTCTATATGGCAGACTTTATTGGATATTAAAGATAAATGAATAATTTACATAAGGCAAAACAAACAATATAAAACTGCATATTAGAAATCCTTGTTACTGAAACCATTCCTTTGGCTACATCACTACTAGAATTTTTTCAGTGGCTTGCTCCACTCCATGTAGTCCCAGACTCATATCTTTTCTGTTTCATCTCTCCTTCTCTGGTCTCCTATTTTTCTTCCTCACCACCCCCTCTAAAATTAGCCCCAGGAATTCCCACCTTTTCTAGCTATTTTGGGCTGGGCCAAACTGAACTATCTTGAGCTCCAACTTACTCAATCACCTCTAGGATTTGAATATTGAAATCAATCTGGTGCTCAGTGGAATAAAAGAATCATTCATGGAACAGAAGTCACCTACCTCCCTGTCACAGATTGTGTTTCTTGATAAATAGACTCAGACAAAGTTTATCAAGCAGAATATTTATTACAGAGTGCCCTTGTGACCAATACTGTAGAAAGGAGGGAAAGGAAGCAGGATCAGGTAGAGGGAGAAGCAGAGCTGAGATACAGGCTTGATGAACTCAACTCAGCCCACAGGGAGCTCTGGGGATAAAATGGCCACACTGGACTGAAACAGCTGGACCTTAATACTCCCACTTCAATCAGCCATTAAATATAGACTTCCCTGGGAAGAGCATGCCTTTGAGCAAATTGGATTTCTTGCACAAGACCTGAAGGTTCTGACACTGAAAGCTGTCTACCTATAGCACTTCTAGAAGCTAAAGCAATAAGTCTTTCTTTGAAGGGAGATCTGAATGGTGTATCACTGTATCTCCCAAAGTACATCCCTTGTACCACTCATATTTGCCTTTTCATATGCATTTGGGAAGTAGCTCCTCCTGGATTCCTGAGGCAGTTTAAAAGAGGAGTGTTAGTGAGATAAGCTACAACTTTTGCATGAGTTTTTGTTTAGCTGTTTGTTTTGTTTTGTTTTAGTCTGTTTTAGTATTACTATTTTCTCAGTCCTTAGAACAGTGCCCCTACATAGTAGGTGTTCAATAGATATCTTTTTAATTAATAAACAAAAGTGAAAATTTTCATTATAATTATCATTACTTATTTACTAGCACTGGTATAAAAAGGTATAGTTAGGTCTGTGAATACACACACTGAAAAAAGGATCAGTTGGATATGAATATTGGGCTCAAGATTTGGACAGATGTGAAGTCAGTGCACTGCTTTGGCCTCATCTTCTCAAGATATTCTTCATTAAATTCCCTGTTAAAGGAACAAGATAAAAATATGAAACTAAGAGTAATGTTGATTTTTCAGTAGCTTCTGCTTGACTTTGGCTTAGAATTATCACCTGTTAGAGCCTGAAGTAACTCATAGAAGGACAAAGTGATTTATGGAAGAATAGCATCTATTTTTCATTAGAGATGCCTTCCCACTAAAACCAAGGACAGCTATTTAACTTGGTTGATACTGAAAAATTTAAGAAGTTCCAAGTGTTATAGATTCTAGTCAAGCAAAAGAAATTTAGATGTCCCAGCATGAGTGATATTGTGGCTTCTTTTATTCCTGCATTGCTACCAAGTCAACATGATGTATATGTACAAGCATCCATTTACTCAATCAATTTTTAAAAACCTATTATGTTAACCTCTAAAGTATGCCAGGTATTGTGCAAAGTACCACAGACACTAAAAATAGATGTGACAAAACACAAGTCATTGAAGAACTTAGACTCTGGAGGTAGCAACAGATAAATAATCAGTGGTCCAACAGTAGATGTAACGCTATTAGCCAGTGGTAAGAGGGTGGAGTACATGGAGCCACAAAAGGTAAAAGGAGGTGAATTCAAGAAGGCATTGTGTAGATGATGATTTCAGAGTTGGACCCTGACGGATGAGTATTACTTTGCGTGGTTGGAATGAAAAGGGATTTTTTTTTTTTAGCAATATTCAATTTTTCCCCCAAAAATACATATATTTATACATTTATATATAATAAAAAGCCATGGTAAAAGAGCAAAGGAGAATGTTAAGTCAATGAGAAGAGACATAAGAGGGAATAAACTCACAACGTTCAAGAAAAAGTTAAACATGCAAGAGATGAATTAGGGGAAATACCTTTGAGGGAAAATGGAAAGGGATTCAGCTGAAGCCAGCAGAACTATCAGACCAGAATGCAGGTCTAACCTTTGCAAAGGAGAGAAGGAAGGAAGAAATGTTGAGTGAAAGAGTTTAATACTGCAGTGAGTCTGAGGAAGTTCCACAAGGCCAATGAGATGTCCTCAAAGACAGCTATCAGAGAAGTCCTGTATGTCCCAGGAAGGGGTCTGCATTAGTAGCCCTGCTGTTTTCAGTCATTTCTTGGCAGACCCTTTGGGAAGCATGGCCTCAGTGTGAACGTGGTGGTATATTTCAGAGTGCAACATCTGAGACCATTAGCCCATTTGATGCTCTCTGCAGTTGGAGATCTGAGAGGTGCATACTCATGGCTACCACATGAAGAAACTGAGCAACTGAGAGATAATTTGACTAATGTCACAGTTAAGATAAAAAGTGGCAGTCTATCTCAAGCAGTTTAGTCCCAGACTCACACTTAAAGCATAGTAGACCTAAAGTAGGAAAAAGTCATATTAGATTTCTATTTGAGAATACTCATTCTAGTAACTAGGTGACAGATGGAATAACACAATGAAAAGAAGTTGAAATGGGAAAGACCAGAAAGAAGGCTGATGCAATCACCCAGAAAAGAAATTATGAAAATCTAAATTAAAAAGAGTAGCAGCAGAGAGCAGTAGAATTTCCAAGACATTTAATCAGTAGAATCCGCAGGATTTGGTGACTGACAGGATGTGGGGAAGGAAAGGGAAGAGAGGAAAACATAGTAAATGTTTCTAGTGTTAGGAGATTTAAACTATTTGCTGAAAATGAGAATATAATAGTGGCTTGGCAAGAAAAGATATCTTGCTTTGGTTGTATTGAGCTTGAGAAGTTATTATGTATCTAAGATTTTGCTAGGCACAGTGGAAACTTCTAAAGGAATATAAAGCTTATTTTTGTCTTTTGCTAGATTTTTATTATTTACCATTATTTTGTATAATTTAAGAAATAACACTGGAAGGTAGGTATGTTTATAAGAGTAAGCACTTTATTGGTGTTGAGATTGATGCTCTGCAGGGATAGTCAGCTCTTCCAAGGATATATAGTTTATGAATGACGGAATCCATTGTGATGGAGCATTGTAAATGACACTACATTTACAATCACATTACAATTGTAATGGATCATTGTAAATGACAGTTACCAGTGCTCAGTCCCCTGCACAAAGCTTTTTCCTTTGGATGTAAGAAGATAGAAAGAAGATATAAGTAGGGTAAGAAACTGATTGAGAGTTTAAACAACAGACTAGAAGTTTGAGTTTCATCCAATGAGAAGAATTACAACTTACATTAAATAGCATGCTCTTTAACATATTTAACATATTTCTAAAGTATATCTGATAAACCTGTAGGAAAGAATGTACCATTTTACAGAGATGGACACTAAACTCGGTGACTTCCCTGAGGTCACATGGATCTTGGATGAACAAGCCAAGATACTATGCCACGTCTTCAGGCTCCACATTCAGTGAGTGAGTTATGGAAAATTCTTGAATTCAGAAGTGGGAAAATCATAGTTTTGCCGGAGGATGACTTATCTGGTGTCCAAGAGTAGAAAAGCCTGGAAGCTGGGAAGGCCAAAGGCACAGGTGAATAGGGTGAAGGCTGACATTCCCTTATGATATATACACAACTTTACGAACATAATGTTACTGCTATCCTTACCTGGGACAGCCTGAAACCAAAAGACAGACTTGTCACAACTTGGTATATTAAACTTGACAGGTGAGTCACATTGGCTTGACAGTGCTGCAGTTCACAAGGCAATTGTGTGACTTTTATAAGCCTATTTTTAAGCTGACTTGATGAACAATGAGGTCTTGGGTTCAGTCACAGGCATCAACGTTCAACTTTGTAGATAGAGCAGTAGGAACAAAAGAAACACAATCTCAAGGCAGTTATAAAAGTACAATATTCAATTTTTTCGAAGAAATATATTTATTTATACATTTATATATAATAAAAAGAGATGGTAAGTGAGGAAGGAAGAAGGTGAAGCCCATGACAAGATATAAGAGAAAATAAACTCACAACGTTCAAGGCTGATTGCAGGATTCCTCTCAAGGGGGGAAAAGAACTCTCTTATATAAGAGCTCGCTTTAATAGACATGTTTGGGAACATAGTCAAAATGTGCCAGAATGATGCAAAGAGATCCTTACTAACCCACCCTGTATCAGAGCTACAGAAGAATTCTG
The DNA here is from genome assembly GCF_020826845.1 of Diceros bicornis minor. Lineage (NCBI taxonomy): Eukaryota > Metazoa > Chordata > Mammalia > Perissodactyla > Rhinocerotidae > Diceros > Diceros bicornis. The sequence continues at coordinate 11,026,448 of NC_080747.1, read as the reverse complement.
AAGTTTAGGAGGAGCCCAAAGCGCAGAAAAGTGCAGTGGTGGAGAGAGAAATGAAGAGGAAAGTTTAAAGCAAAGGGATTACAAAAAAAAAGTGGACATTGAGAACTACCTGTGGTAGGTGTGAATGAGAGAGCTTTTACACAACAGTACTATTTAATATTTGATATGCAATTACAGGTTGTGCTCTTCTGCTTTGTACTTCATATCTGCTGTTGCACCAAAACCTCTTGTAAAATTCTCCTCTACTTCAATGCCTTCTGTGAATGGTGTTTTAGGAAAATCTAAGCAAAGAAGCAGTGTCCCATGACTGAAGCCAACTGGGACAAAGAGAAAAAGTAGCTGTGGGAGGACATAGACATATAAAATAGGGAATCAGAATCATATAAGCAAAGAGTAGAATGGTGGTTACAGGGATTGGGGGCAGGGGCAAAAGGGGAAACATTGGTCAAGGGTACAAAGATTCAGTTACGCAAGAGGAATACGCCCTAGAGATCTACTGTACAGCATAGTGCCTGTCACTAATAATACTGTGTTGTATACTTAAAAATTTGCTAAGATATTATGCTGTGTTCTTATTACAAAAACTAAATAATAAAGAGAGCAGGAGAAAAATTTTGGAGGTGATGGATATGGTTATAGCATAGTCTGTGGTGATGATTTCACAGGTGTATACTTATCTCCAAACTCATTAAGTTGATATATTAAATATGTACAGCTTTTTGCATCTCAAAAATATTTTTTAAAAATTAAAAAAAAAAGGAAATCAGTGGGAGAGATGACAATGAGCAATGAGTGAACAGGGCCCCAGGACCTGCTGGAGTCTTGGGGATGGCATTACATTTCCAGAGAAAATAGAATGTCATCTGAGCCCCCCTGTTTTCTCTTAAAGGGCAAGTGGAGTCAGCTAATGTCTACTGACTTGAGGTTTGGGTGTCACCCCCTGTTTCTGTGGCACTTTCCCTACTGACTTTGTGGTTAAGTCAGTGGTGGTTATTATGGCAAAAACAGCCACCCATTTCATGAAAACCTCCTGTAAGCAGACTGAACATAGCTACTTACTAACTGTGTGACTTTGGACAAACTATTTAACCTCATTGAGCCTCATTTTTTTTCTAATTTTTAAAATAGGTGTAATAACATGTAAAAATACTTATTCAATGAAAAGTGGTCATTATTATTACTCTGCTCTCATTGAACTCTGGGTTATATATGGTCTTACAACTCTTTGAATACACTTCCCCAGATATGTTAAACATGACATGTGTCCTCTTAAGTTCTGTCACATACAGAGGTTAGCCCTGATACTCTAGGAATCCATTCTTGAATTCTTCTCTTCCCTCACGCCACCTGCTGTCACATCCAATCCATCAGTGAGTCTAGTTAAAAACTTTACCCAAATTCAGTCCATTACACTCTACCTTCACTCTGGCCACTCCAGTCTAAGTCACAGCCATCTCTTATCTGGACTATGGCATTTTTCTCCTGACTGATCTCCCTCCTCCCTACTACATCCCCTTCTCCACATGGCAGCCATGTAAATCAGGCCACATCACTCTCTCATCTAAAACCTGCCAATGCCTCTCCATTATGATTAGAATAAAATTCAGACTCCTTACAATGACCTACCAAACTCTACTGAATCTGGTCACTCGCCTAACCTTATTTCACTACCCCTTTCCCACGCTGCTCTAGCTGCACTCGCCTTTTGCTTCTCTCTTTTCTGTCTCTTCCTCTGCTGGCTCCTTGTCCCTCCCTTCCTCTTTCTCCTTCTTTATCTTTTTCCTGGAACCAGTGAAGCTTGCTCCTGCCTTGGAGCCTTTGCACCTTCTGTTCCCTCTTTCTGGAAGACTTTATCCCCTTACCTTCTCATAGCTGGCTTGTTTGTGACATCCTAAACTCTATGTCTGAATTCAAATATCACTTCTTCATAGAGTTATTCTTGGTCATTCAATCTAAAAACTTCCTCTTCCCGTTACTCTACAACATACCTCACACATCCCATTTTATTTTCTTTAGATCACTAATTCCCATTTGATAATAGCTTATTCCTGTATTTGTTTGCTAACTTTTTCGTCTGTTTCCCTCCTAAAATGTAACACCCACCAGAGAAAGGACCTTAACCGTTTGGTTCCAATAAATGAAAGATATATTAGTTTTCAATATCTAATTAAACTAGTAGTTTTCAAGTTTTGGGAGTCACAGTCGTCTTTAGCAATCTGTTGTAAACAACACAGTGACACAATTTTGCTACAGCTAATTTCATACATTCATGCAATTTTGCGTGATGTGTTAGAGGATTCTAGGATCCTAGATGAAGATTTCATAAATTGATGGTGACCTTCTTGAAGGCAGGGATCAGAGAGTATAACACTATGGGTTTCAGCACAGGCCTTGGCATAGAGAAATACAAAATATATGTACTTAGACTCATAGAATGACAGCATAGAAAAAGAAATGTATAAATAATGTATAAAGCAATATATTGATATTACATATAGGACACCTGAGGTCCAGAAAGAGAAAGTCACTTATTAACTGTTACACGGATAATAAACTGTAAGGCTACCAGCAGAACCCAGTTCTCCTAACTCACGGCTCAGTGCTCATTCTCAGAATTCATGACGTCCTCTGCTTCCTTTTCCATAAACTTAATGAGTTGAACTAAAGCCTCTAATATCCATTAGCATTGGAAAACCAAAGCTATTTTTTATGACTCAAAAAGCAATTAAAAGTTGTACTTTTTAAAGTAGTTGCTGTGTGATCTTCTATACACTTGAGAGCATCTTTGCCTCTCAAGTTTAATATCTAAAATCAAGTCAAGAAAAAGAAGAACAAGATGGTCAAGGGAGTTGAGGCATTAATTCTAGGTGTGTGACTCAATTTGAGATTTAACGTAGTTCAAGGTCTAGGAAATTTCCAACCTTGTTTTATCAGATATGTGCAGAAGAATTGAATTTGTCTCTGTTTGGAAGGCTTATGATTTCTCCTGAGGCAAGCTGAAATGAAGATACAGGATTTCTCAACATGACACACACAAAAGTTGGAGAGTGACAGACTAGGGAATTTTCTCTGTTAAATACCTCCTTCTACTCCAAAGCTCATATCTTCAATTGCTGAGGGAGAAAAAAGAAAAACGTGCAAACAACCCATTCTCTGTGTGAATGATTCATTAAATTCAATGAGTTAACTGAACTTATGAAGAATCCAGGACAGAAACATAATTCTTCTTTCTTAGTTACTTATGTGTGATTGCAAACATTTTACTGTGACTGTGACTTGCAATTTAAAACTTGTTTTTCCCTCTTCTCTTTTCCTCTCCAATTAGAAAGAGTAATGTCTGTGCAACAGCCCAGGTTGCATGTGCCGATATTTATGTTATGGGTCTTTAAGATAGAAAGGCAGATCATTTTAATGGTGTCTATGTTTTTTTAGAACAAGTTTCCCATTCTTTTTTCTGTACCACAACTATCCATCCATCTGTGATCATCCAATGAGGTTACGAGACTGCAAATGACTAACATTTCCACTCATTTTTCTTCTGTGACTTTGTTCCAAATACACCCTCCCTTGAAAATGTGAAATTGAGGGGTTTCCCCAAACTAGGGGTGGGGAAAGGTTATTATGTCGACCTGAAATATGTGGTCTGAAGTGTTTTGGTTAAGAGACAATGGTGGGGACTTTAGTGACTCTCCATTCATTCAACATACAGAATAAAATCAAAATTTCTTAGCATTACACATCACACCCTTTAGGGTCCAACTTACTGACTTCATATTACTGTTGCCAACATCACCAGCCCCTTCCCTCAGCCACCAACCCTCTCTTTCATCCATGCTTAAAAACTTAAATTTTCTTCCAAACACACCATTATATTATGTGTCTTTGGGCCTTTGCACATGCTACATTCTCTGCCTAGGATTCCTTCCCTCCATCTCTACAACATTTATTCTTCCTTAAATATCCAAATAAAGGGTTTTCTCTCCTGTGAAGCCTTCTTTGATGCTTGCAAACAATGCTAATAGCCACTTCCTTTGTACTTGCCCATTATTCAGTGGATTTCTCCGTTACTGCATTTATAGGATTCTGCATGCTCATATCCGCCTAGCCCCAGTTCCCGTGAACATGCATTCATACTGTGCCCTTGCTGAAGTCAAGGTTCTTGTCCTATTGGTTTTTGTCACTCCATTGCAAAATATATTGCCTGGAGCAAAGTAGGCTTCCAGTAAATAACTGGTTTTCTAATGGCTCTTCTGTTTAACTTGAGGGTGAAAAAATACAATATAAATGGACCATCCTAGTTTCAGATTCTAAATTTGTAAAAAGTTAAAACTGAATGGTACTAAAATGGAATGATTCTGGGTATTAGGATGAAGGAGACTGTAAGGGGAGAAAGATAGTACTTTAGAAGACCAAGAGATATTTTCAGGGAAAACTAATTAGAAAAGAGGAAAGAGAATCAAAAGAGAGATGATGCCATGATGGGACAGAGCCCAGTTCTACAAATGACCTGCATCAAAGGGGATAATAGAGAGAGGCTGTGCTAGGGAGACGGCAATGACCTGGAGAAAATGGAGGCTGCAAAGGTTACAGTGGGTGTACCCTTGAAAGGCAAGTGTTCTGAGCCCCAGCAGAGCTTCTAATAAACAGCTTCTTAAAATCAGGGCAACTGGGCTGCAGCCTTAGTCCCTGATAACATCTCATAATCCACAAGCTCTGAAAGAAATGAAGAGAAATGGAGGAAGAAAGAGTATGGGAGAAGGAAGTCAGGACAAAAGAAGGCAGACGAGAGAATAAGGAAAGAGAGAGGGAGGAAATGAAGGAAGGAAAGAAGAGAGAGAAGAAAATCTAATCAATACGTAAAGCTGGCTTCGATGGAGAATTTCTCTGCCTGAACAGGTTTTGTTTCTTGTTTAATTAATAATACCCACATATTTCAATATTCAAAAGAGAAGGCCATGTGGAGGCAATCAATGATTCCGTATTTCTTATGAATCTTTTTTTGATATATTTTATAATTATGCAAACATGTCCATATTTCTTTTCTCCATCATATTTATATAAATAGTCATGTATTATACATTCATACTATGCATTTTCTTCTGCATTGCACTCTTTTTCACTTATAATACATCTTCAAGTTCACTATCACTGCATAAACAGTTTCCTTAATTTTAATGGCTACCTTGAATTCCACTGAATGTTTTTATACTAGTTTGTTTAACTAGTATCTCACTGATGCACACTTAGGTTGTTTCAATCTGCTGAAATGTAACAGTGTGTTCATGTGTCTAGATTCACATACTCATTAAAATTCAAATAGTTGGTGGTATATTTGCTGAATAATGGAATTGCTACATCAAAGTATATGGACTTTGTGATTTTGATGAATATGCCAAATCACCACCATAGACGAGGTACCAATTTCACATTTCCATTATTACAATGATGTGTGTACCTCTTTTCCTATAGCCACATCAAAACCGTATGCTACCAAAACTCTTGGCTCTTCAGCAGTCTTGCAGGTGGAGAACAGTATCTCTGTTCAGTTGTTTACATTTTTAGACATCAGGTTCACATAACTGAGTTATCATGGTTTTTGGTTCATAATGCACAATTATCATTGGGCCATATATGACTCTCCTTGACTAGATATTATTTGATTAAACAATTAATTAATTAATTAGTATAATTACATCCATGGTCCTCACCATACAACTCAAAAACTAAACGTTAATTGGGTATACATATAAGAAAATGGATGTACTTGGGGATTTGCTGGCTTTCCTTTGCCATGTTTTCTAGAGCTAGCATTCTCTACTTAGAGTAGAGTAGGGAGAATGCAAGGTAAACTCTCCTCTTGCACCACATTTGTGCCCTGCAGAACTATCTGACAGAATTCGTAGTACCTTTGCCTTTCCCCTGATGTCTCATCCAATTACCCTCATACTTTTTGCCATCAGCTGCATTCACTCTAATTCACCCTCTTGATAAGCTCCCTGGAAGTTTCCACTGCAAAGGTAAGAGATTAGAATTCAGAGACTGGAGATTTCGGATTTGTCTGCTGCATTGGTAATGAGAGAGGTACCACCATCCTACTGACAATGACCAAAGATATTTCCCCTTTCCTGACATAAATCTGATGAGATAGGGGTTCCTTTGCACTCACATCAGTGCTGTCTCTATGGAGAGAGACAGAGGATTTACTAACACATGATGGAGAGAGAGGACTGAGGGAGAGGATGTAACTCCCTATTCATCGAAGACTTTGGCAAATGGTTCACAATATTTCATCTCAACTCATACTCTGCCATAAAACTAAAGGACATAAAAGAATATCTACATGAATGTCCCTTCATACATCTCTGTCTTGCCTTCCCTTCTATCTCATCTCAGATAACATTCCCCAGAACCATCCTGCAATATGTTATACTCGGAAATTGCTCTACCTCAGAACTTCCTAAAACAGACCCCACACTTTCTCTTCATAATCTACTAACTTTACAGTGTGCCTGCTCATCTAACTTTTTACCTCATCAAACTATCTAATATCTTGAAACTCACAGGAAACTACTGAATCTACTATGCTCTCCCTCCAGATTATATTTTAATACCCCTCTTTATATTCATGTCCACACTGAACTTTACATGTATGTTTTTGCCATTTTGTCTATTCGTTATACACCCTTTTGAAAAATTCTAAAGATGAATGAATTCCAATTCTGCACCTTCCTGTGATCTATGGAGCCTCCAACCAGATGAGTTGTGTTGATATAAATTCATTGAGCCTAATTTCAGTTAGGATTTAAACCCTGCCCAGAAATATCTTAACCTATATTTCTACTCATCCTGCTTTTCCAATATTTGTAAAGTCAGACCCTGCCCTTCTCCTCTCACTCCTAGTAAATATCACTTTCTACTGTTTTGCAACAATTTAGAAACTATTAAAGTGAAAATATTTTAAATTTCCATCAATTCATAAATCTACCTTAATCAATATCCCTGGCAACATTAGCAAGAGCAATTTCGGTAGAGCAGCCCACGTAAGGGAGCCAAAGTTGGATTGGGTTTAAGAATGTTTCTGGAACTAAATTTTTACCCAACATATTTTAGGATGAATCAATAAATGAACAATGAAGAAATTGAACGTAGAAAATAAGGAGGAAAACTTGACTGTCTCTCTTTCTTCTCTGTTAGGGCAGGAAAACAAATGGGCGCAGATGAAGGTAGGTTTGTGTACTTTTTTAAGTCTTCATCCTACTTGCCCTTTTGGTAACATTAGGCAGTGGTAGTCTCTCCAATCTCCAAACACTCTGTTCCCTGGTTCTTATTTTGGTACTAGCTCTCTAGCTTTCTGTACCCAGCCACTGAGTATTGGAGAGTCTCAGGGATCGCTCATAGGCAGTCTTCTGGTCTCACAATGCTTTTGCTTTTTTTCAGTAGACAATTATATTCATGTTCTGAAATTCAGTAATAATCTATTTGCCAATGATTTTGAAATAGTCTCCTCTTCAGATGTTCAGTTCCAGTTGTCAACTGGACATCTTCACTTGGATGTCTTACAGTTGCTTAAAATTTCTCAGAGCCTTCTCATTGTCATTAGGATGTAGTCTAAGTTCTAACTTACATAATCTGTACTCTTTCCTGCCCTTCCTCCTCATCTAGTGCCATTCACCCTTGTTGTCCAGTCTCTGGCCACACTTCAGCTCTCCAAATGTGCCACAATCTTTCTTGTGCATTTTCCATTGCCTGGAACACTCTCTTCATCTGATCAGCTGGCTGCTTGTCATGTTCCTTCTCATCTTTAGGCCTCTGCTCATGCATTAGTTCATAGGAGAAGCTTTCCTTGACTCCCCAGAGAAGGAAAGCTTCCCTGTCTTACATTCCTATAGCATGCTCTATTTCTGTATTGCACACTTACCCTGCTTCTAACTACGTTTCAAGTTCTGTCTTCTCCACCAAACTACAAACTCCACAAGAGTGATGCTCATAGCTATTTTATTCATTGTCATATAACCAGTCCCTTGTGTTAGTGGACACTAGCCACCCCCACCCCTCATTGCCCTGGGGCAAGACCTGTGTCAGTAACCTGTGTCTCTCTTGGCCCCTCCCTAACTCCACTCCCACACTTACTCTTTCCCAGGGGCACAGAAGGAACTTAGCTGATTGATGAATTGGAGAGAAGGATTTGCGGAAATGTTACTTTCCCCCCTTGGTCACTTGGCTGACAGACTAAAAGCAGCATCTTCCAACAGCTTTATCAAAATATTTTTATCTTCATCTCTCAGTTTCTTTAATCTGTCTCTCAACTGCTTTCAAACTCAGGCAGAGAATGGAAATTTTATTTATTGGGCCCTCTAAAACTGCAGAATAACCCAGTGCCTGGCTTACCGTAGCTATGTACTTATTAAATAAATTTATGAAATAATTTATCAATGAATTAAATTTGAGGTTGTGAAATAATGGGAGAATCAAAGAGGACTTTGGAATAGAAAGAATAGAATCAGGGATGGTAGAGGAAGAGGAGAAGGCAGAATAAAGAAATGATTAAAAAAGAAGGGATATAGAAATAGAATATTTAATGTAAATTATTTCATTAATCTTCAAAACAATCCTGAGTAGAAAATAGAGAAGAAAGGGACATAATTAAAATACTGGTCAACATGAAAAAAAAGAAAAAGAAGTTGGAGAAAGGATCTATTTTTCAGAATAGAGTATCAAAGGGGCAAAGCTCTAGATAAAAGTCAGAAGTCATAGATAGTGAGGGTTGCAAGGAATTTAGAGACCATGTGGTGCATTTTGCTTCTTGAAAGGTGAGAAAATAGGTTCTCAAGGTCACAAAGCAAGTTGAAAGCAAATTTGAGACCAAGGCCAAGTTTTTTGACTCTCAGCTCAGAGCCATTTCATTTCCCCAGGCTGCTTCCTTTAAAATGTAAGGAATCTAAAGAAAGGTCAAAAAGAAGGATACACTGGGGGATTGGGAGAACCAGATGAATGATGAAAAATGTTGTGTGGGAGGAGAAAAGTGAATAAAAAAATGAAAGGACTCATTTCTAATTCATAGGTGTTTTACTTTAGTCAACATTTAGTATCTGTGATTTAACAATGGTTTGGCTCATAGAACAGGAGAGCAAAACATATGAAAATATGGTGCTGGCAATATCATCCATCAATCTGAAATATAGAGTCCTAGATGGTCTACATGCAGGATAAAAAGTCTTCATTTGGAACAGCCCAGTATGCTCAACCAAATACCAATATTTCATAGTTCTTTCATCTAAATTAGAAAAAGAAATGTCATCTGTCTAAAGCATGCACTCTATTGTGGTCTGCCTTCCAAAGAAAAATAAAGCAGCCAAAAGTTAAAGGGACCAGCATGTCATTTTGGGGAAATGTTCTTTTTCTATTTTCCAAAAGAAGTAGTGGAGTGGGAGGTAAGAAATAGTGATTTTCATTTGAAGGTCAAACTTTGTCATTAACATTCTTTTTGGGGTGTGTGTGTGTGTGTGTGTGTGTGTGTGTGAGGAAGATCAGCCCTGAGCTAACATCTGCCAATCCTCCTCTTTTTGCTGAGGAAGACTGGCCCTGGGCTAACATCTGTGCCCATCTTCCCCCACTTCATATGGGGCACCGTCACAGAATGACCTTACAAGCAGTGTGTCAGTGCGTGCCCGGAATCCGAACCGGCAAACCCCGGGCCGCCGCTGCAGTGGAGCGCGCGCCTTTAACCGCTTGCGCCACTGGGCTGGCCCCTGTCATTAACATTCTTTAGTGGTTTTATTTCTTGAAGTTTTGAGATAACAGTAAGTATGGAGTCATTAAAAATAGAGCAGAACTTATATTTTTGGGGGGTTTAATTCAATTGTATTGCATATATAGTGTATGAAAAGCTTATAATGTACCCTGTATGTTCTTTGGGCTTGTGAGAATATGGTCCTTGTTATCAAGTATCATGTAGTGTCTGGGGAAGGCAAAGAACCTGCACAGGTGCATGTGATTCTATATTACATAGCACTTACTCAAATAAGCATAGTGCAAGGAAGACAACATTTGTTTATAAGAATAATTAACTTTTTTTCTAAGTTATTGATAGTTTCTCGATATTGTTCTAAAATTTCTACGTAGATTTCCTCATTTAATCCTCAGCACAATCTTTTCAGGATTGCTATATTACTAATCCTGTGACCCAGATGAGAATTCTGGCGCAGAGAGAGGGTAGGAAACTTTCTTTAATTTCCAGAGCTATGAAGACACTGATTACATCCCAAGAACTTCCTAAAAATGATTTTGTTTACACAGAAGTCATGCAAAAAAAATAATAAGCTTTAATTTACCAAAAATAGAACTGTAGTACACATGCTTTATTTATAGGGTTTCTAAGGGCTCATGTAAAACATCAAATCAGGCATTTCTTGGGACTAATGTATGCAGTTTTCCCTAAATCATCCACAGTCAACAGAGAAAGTTTCTTGATGGAATTGATATTAAACTTAAGCTCATGAATTTTGAAAAGGCTGTCGGTAAAGAGTGGACCAAGGAAAAGTAAGAGGCAAGACAAAAATATTGGAAATGCAGGAGCACCTAGGGAGAAGCAGGCTGGCTAGTTGGGCTCCTGTGGGGTGAGATGAGCTTGACAAGGTAGACAGGGGCCCATCAGCAAAGGCTTTGAATGTGAGGCAAAGGAGTAGGGAACAACCGCAGATTTTCCAAGGCTCCAATTTGTCCTGGATTGATGACTGGGTAGTTCTAAATTGAACCCAGGCTTCCCATTGTTTGAAATAGACTTACTTCTGGCAAAGTTTCAGTCCAAGAACCTTTTAGAAGTTCATTAAAAACCTCAAAAGCTTTTTCAAATACCAAAAGACCCCAGCACTCTATTTAAATGTAAATATACTTGAGAGTTTAAATTCTAAGATTTAAGAATGAATGGGGGAAAGTGCTTGAAAATAAATGTTGTTTGGAAAAAAGAAAGGAAAAGTGATGAACAGTGAGGGACCCAGGCAAGACTTGAATGCATCCAGTGCCGTGGGTTTTCAGAAATCATTTGAGCCATCACTGCAGTTCTCTAATGCTGATCATAAGTCAGGGAATTCAGAAGTTGACATCAGAGACAAGAGCCTCTGGACATCGAAATACAAGAGAATAAAAACCACAGAATGAAAGCTCAGCTGGGTTCGGGCAGAGTTATGCTTCCAGGTGGCTGTTTGTATTAGAAATCTGTCAAGTCTGGATCTGTGATGAGGGGGTGACTTAACCGACTTGGTCCACAGAGAAGCCTGGTCCCATCCAGATGGTGCACGTGCTTCCATGTTGATGATCATAATCTTCTGCTTCTCAGTACCTCCCATGTCAGCGCCCCCTTATAGGATTTCTACAGCAAATCAGTTTTATAGAATATTGTGTTGAAGACAAAGGAGAGAATGGATGCTGAGTTTTTTAATATCGCCATTTTGAAAAAAAGAATACAGAGAAAGTAAAAAGACAGAGCTAAAATGTAAACTTGCCATTGTTTATAGTGCAGAAATATACATAACAGATATTTCTAATGCTTACCCCTTCCTTAATCTCCAAATCAATTTGTGAGACATCTAATTTTTATACTGTTAAATTCTATATTGTTTATAGAACATATAAGCAATACAGAGATTTTTTTTCTGTTTTTTTAATAAAAATCATGCATTATGTTAAACACCTATAATGTTTATACATTTCTATAAAACAATATAGTTTTTTATCACAAAACATAAAATTATTTATTAATTTTAGAAAATATAAAATGAGCAATAAAAATGCATCTATAAACTCACCAAGAAGAAATGATAGCTAATATGTTTGTTCAGATTTTTTCCATTCTTACACCATAAACACACTCTTTTGTACACAAAATTTTTGACAAAACTGGAATCATGCCATATGTAAATTATGTTTAAAAATTTATATTGTTTATACATTTCTATAAAACAACATAAGATTTTTAAACACAATATACTGTTTGTATTTAAAAAATAGAAAAAATTAAACTGTGTTACAGCTGGATTAGTATCTAAGAAGTCAGTCATCCTGTCCCCCAAAATTGTTATAAAGGGCTTTTAGAATATTAAATACGATAGTTGTATCTTTGGGAGAGTCTTGAAATGGTATGGAGAATTTATTGAGAATTGCTGCATATTTTGGTATTAAATTAAAGGATCATCATTTTTTGACCTCATAGGACCATTTTGGTTTGACTGGGCCAATCAGCCAGTTTACAAAATGCAGAGGTGCTGTTTTGGAGATTTTCAAATATAAGACGGAAGTTTTTTTACACAGCCAAGTCTATGTATTAATTAAAATCAAATGAGTATGATATTGTAACTTTAAATACAAATCCTATCCTAAGACATAGGCCTTAGGAGTTAAGGTGACTTCTCAGAGAATGACATCCTTCCCTTTGACAGTTTTTATACACCTGTTTGTGATGGGCATGAGCCCTGGTGGCCTGGATGCTGTTTCCGAGATGATGCATAATCTAATCCCAGCCATATGATTTTCCCCAACCCCTAACCATCCCTAAACTTCACACAAGCACCCCTCATCCAAAAGAGTTCTGTGTCAGATGTTAGCAATGGGTTACACTCAGAAACTAGATGAAGCTCTGGAAGAGGTGGAGGACATCTGACATTTTTATAAAAACTGAAAGTTTAATTGCTCGGTGTTTTGTGTTGAGTCAAAATGTCCCTGCAAATAACAGGGCTTCATGTAGGCAACATATCCAGTCCTAGGATGCAGCATGACACAGTGGATGCAGCATGACGTGGGAGAACGTCTGAGCTTTGGTATAAAAAGCCCTGGGCCTTAAGTACAGGTCACTTAACATCCTTGATCTTAGTTTCACAACCTTGTTTTACAATTTTCAGAAATCCAAAAACAAACAATTAACATTATAAAAGAATAGTAATGTTTGCAATAATTCCACAATGCAGAGAGAACCACTTCTAGTGTGTTGATGTGCTTATGTACAACTAAATATACAAAACTGGAACAATATAAATACTGTCTTATTTCCCTTTTCAAAGGTCATTTGGTTTTTAATCTCTATTGAAAATATATGCATAGTATTTGTCATATCTATACAATATCATTTGTTGACTCATTCCACTAATGTGAAATGCATAGGTTGTTTACCATCATTCATTATTATAGAAACTATTCTGGTGAATATAACTTAGGTAGATTTTTGTCTGAATTCCAAATTAATCCTCAAGATGGAATCCAAGTGTCTTTACAGACTTAAAAAATAAGCATAAGTAAAGATACTGATATGTATTGCCAAATTTTTTTATTATTATTATTATTTTTTATTTTTTTGTGGGGAAGATCTGCCCTGAGCTAACAATCCTCCTCTTTTTGCTGAGGAAGACGGGCTCTGAGCTAACATCTATTGCCAATCCTCCTCCTTTTTTTCCCCAAAGGCCCAGTAGATAGTTGCATGTCATAGTTGCACATCCCTCTTGTTGCTGTATGTGGGATGCCACCTCAGCATGGCCGGACAAGCGGTGCGTCGGTGCGCGCCCGAGATCCGAACCCAGATCGCCAGTGGCAGAGCACGCGCACTTAACCGCTAAGCCACCGGGCCGGCCCCGGCAAATTGTTTTTTTAATTTCCGTAATTTTACATTCTCACCAGTCGTGAATGAAGACTGTCTCAATACACACCTTCAGGGTGATGGTTATTTTTCTTCAAACTGCCATTTTGACACAAAAAAGACATCTTATGGATTATTTAATTCACATTTATTTGATTGATAGTGATGTCGAAGAAGATTTTTTCATATGGGTCATTTGTATTTCTTCTGCTGCAAAGTTTTTGTTCATATACTTTATCTACTTATCAACCTGCGTGTCAGAATTTTTAATAACATTTTACAATGTAAGATTATAAAGATACTATGAAGAATTTATTCAATAATTGAATAATTAATTGAATAATTTTAGAAAATACAAAAATAAATCGGCGCTAAAACTTTCACCTATAAACTCGCCACAGGAAGATGACAGCTTTTAATATGTTGGTTCATACTTTTCCAGTTTTGTGCCATAAACACACTCACTCACACACAAACTTTCGCTCACACATGTAATTCCTTACAAAACTGGAATCATGCCACATGTAAAAATTTTTCTTCATCCATTTACTTTTTTAATCTATGTTTCTTTATATTTATAGTGAGTTTCTTGTCAACAACATATGATTGCTTCTTGTTGTTTGAACCACTCTGACAATCTCTGTCTTCTAATTGGTACATTTAGACAATTGATGTTCAAAGTGAATGTTGATATAGTTGGATCAATGTCTACCATACTTGTTACTGTTTTCTATTTGATGCACTTGTTCTTGTTCTTATTTTTGTCTTTCATTCTTTTTCTACTTTTGTGGTTTTAATTGAGCATTTTATATGATTTCATTTTGTCCCTTTTAGTAGAATATCAGTTATACTTCTTTTTTTACTTTTTTAGGTGGTTGCCCCAGAATTTGCAATATACATTTATAACTAATCCAAGTACATTTTCAAATAACACTATGCTACTTCATGGGTAGTGTGAAAATCTTATGACAACTAAATAATCCTAATTATTCCTCCTTCTGTCCCTTGTAGCATTGCTACTATTTATTTCACCTATATCTAAGCATACATAAGCATATGTATGTACTCATATATGATATGCACGTAAGCATACATAATCAAATACACTGTTGCTATTATTATCTTGAACAAAGTGTTATTTTTTAGATCAATTAAGAATAAGAAAAGTAAAAGTTTTTATTTTACCTTCACTTATTCTTTCTTCAATGTTCTTCCTTTCTTTATGTAGATCCTAGTTTCTGATATATTTTCTTTCTCTCTACAGAGCTTTCTCTCAAGGCAGGTCTACTGGCAACAAATTCTCTCAATCTTTGGTTGTCTGAGAAAGTCTTTATTTTTCCTTCATTTTTGAAGGTTAATTTCACAGAGTACAGAATTATAGATAGGTGGGTTTTTTGTTTTTTCCTCTCAACACTTTAAATATTTCCACTCTTCATGCTTGTATGGTTTCTGAGAATTCAGATGTAATTCTTATCTTTGTTCCTCTGTAGATAAGACGTTTTTTTCCCTCTGGCTTCTTTCAGAATTTTTTCTTTATCCTTGATTTTCTGTAGTTTGAAGATGATACGTCTAAGTGTAGCTTTTTGGCATTTATCCTGCTTGGTGTTCTCTGAGTTTCTTGGATCTGTGGTTTGTTGTCTGGCATTAATTTGAGGGAAAGTCTCAGTCCTTATTGTTTCAAACACGTCTTCCGTTCCTTCTCTCTTTCTTATTCTTCTGTTATTTCTATTATGTGTATTTTGTAATTGTCCCACAGTACTTGGATATTCTATTCTGTTTTCTTCAGTCTTTGTTCTCTTTGCTTTTCAGCTTTGGAGGTTTCTGCTGCTACATTGTCAAGCTCAGAGATTCTTCCCTTAGCCATGTCCATTCTATTAATAAGCTCTTCAAAGGCATTCTTGATTTCTGTTTCAGTGAGCGTTTTTGATTTATAACATTTGTTTGTTTCTTTCTTAGGATTTTCATCTCTTGGCTTATATTGCCCATCTGTTCTTGCATGCTGTCTACTTTATCAAATAGAGCTTGTTAATTGTAGTTGTTTTAAATTCCTGTTCTGATAATTCCAACATCCCTGCCATGTGTATTTCTGATACTTGCTCTGTCTCTTCAAATTGTGTTTTTTTGCCTTTCAGTATGCCTTGTAATTTTTTCTTAATAGTCAGACATAATGTACTGGGTAAAATGAACTGCTGTAATTAGGCCTTTACTAACGTGATGATAAAATGTGGGAATAGGAGAAACTTTCTGTAGTCCAATGATTAGGTCTCAGTCTTTTAGTGAGCCTAGGTCTCTGTTCTGTGAACTTCACAACAGTCTCTCAGTTTTTTTCTCCCCTCTTAGGTAGGATAGGATGGCTAGAGTGGGCTGGAGTTGGTATTTCTTTTCTCCCACATAGAAGGCTAGTGCTGACTGGAGATGAGTATTTCCCTTCCCCAGGTCAGTTAGGCTCTGATAATACTCTAGCAGGTTAGGCTCTGGTTAAGTAGTTACTCCTGAAGGAAGCTCTTGTTAAGAAGAACAGAGTGCTCTAGTGTATTTCAGAATGGTTCTTTTCCCCCTTCCCCCTGCCAGAAGCATGTGGAGATTTTTTTCTTTTATTTACTAGGAGAACCTGGTTGAGATCCCAGAGGTAAAACTCACAAAATTTTTGGAGCCCCACTATGACTGTGTCCTTCTGGAGTTTTTTATTCTCAGACCTGTGTGCACCGAGTCTCCAGAATTTATTCAATTACAGTTGAGGTTTTCCTACCCAAGCACTGATTCCCATGGTGGTTTCTGCTCATGAGTCTCTGCTCTAGAAAGCCGATACTCCCTGTATTCATTTGTCTGTCTCCCCAGTCTTGGGGGCAATGATTTGCCCTGTGTCCTCACATTTCTTTGGATCCAAGAAGATTTGTTGACTTTTCAGTCTGTTCAGCTTTATACTTGTTAAGATGGAACAGCAAATTCCAAGCTCCTTACATGTGGAACTAGAAATGAGAAGTTGGTAAAAATTAATCTCATTTTTTCACTTAACATAAATTTTTAGCATTTCTTCCATTATTAAATATTTTGTTTAAGCATAATATTAAATATTGAATAATATTTCTTCAAATTGGTGTGTCATTACATATTTAATCAAATCCTCTTGTATATTTTTGTTTTCTGCTCTTTCTCTGTGATGAATATCCTTGCACATAGATGTTTAAGTGTAAAGAATTATAACACGTAGTTCCTCCTTTCCAAGAGTCAAAAAACCTGTTTAGTAGCATTCAAAGATTTAAATAACATTTGGAGACAATCATGGAAGAGGTGTTACAAAGCATTGTTTTCAGTACAGTGTTTAGAGAGTACAAAAGACAGAAGAAGGTTGTTGATTCTGCATGTGGTCTCTGGGATTATACCAGAGCATTCCCCTTTTTTCCTACTTTTACCACTTGAGAACATTTCACCCACTTCACACGCATTGTTCTCTCTGCATCAGGATTCTCTCCACTACAAAATGTCCCCTTCATCGTGATAGAACTGACCTTGAAAATGTTCTGCTTTTATCAAGCTATATTTGTATAACATTCATTCAATTTTAGACAATCTCCATTTATAAAATACTCCCTACATCTCATCATGCCTCATTCCTTGACCATGCTTTATTCCTTTTCACAGAACTGCCACCTGACATTACATCATATGTTTATTTGTTTACTACTATGTCATATGTTTATTTCTCATTAGAATACTAGCTCCCAGAGGGCAAAGCTAACTAGTTTGTTTTATTCATCATTGAATCCCCAAAACGTAGAACTGTAGCCAACACAGAATAGGTTGTCAAAAACATTTTTATATACATAAATTAATAAATGAATGTAAAACACCTGTGTATGTAATAAAGTACTTTCTTATGTAAATAGCAAATTTCATTTTATCTCTCCAATATCCTTGTGGTGTGAGTTGCTGATTTCCAATTACATGCATTGTCTGCTACTCATTCAGCCTCTAGTAGGAGCACTATTGATGGATGTGGTACACCTCCTAAAGTGCCCGAACTGTGAGAGGTACTAAAGATTCCACTGATACCAGCAATGCTTGTCTTCATCCTTTTCACAAATGCCCCTCCTACTCACTACTTCTGACCCCTGACTCTCCTTTCTTTGACTTCTCAGCTTCCCCTACCCCTTTGGCTATAGTTATCATGGTTTCCCATACCTACAGACATCTCCTGACTAGGCACCCTCTTCCTTGAAATCTCTTGAGTATGTTTTAGTGTTGGTCTTATAGGTCACAGTCACTCATACTTTCTGCCATGCCTTTCTTGCTTTCTCAGATGTAGTCATCAGGACACTCAGCCCTCTCTTTTTGGCCCATTTCACCCATTTCAGCTTGTATAGGTGCCTCATTATATCTTCCATCAACTTCCCATGTGCAACATCACCAGGTCCCTATTAAAACCAAGATTGGAATAGCCAATCTTAGCTTAACATATATTTCCTAAGTTATTGAATCTTAAACAATAAGTAAATGAATGAATAAACAAAAAAATGTATTTTCATGGAAGATAAATCCTTTAGCTAGAGAAATTCTTCATTACATTTAACAATTTTGGTTGAATTTCAAGAACTACAGATTTTGGGGGGAGTGAGTTTTAGTGGTGTGAAATTATTATTTATTTTATCATTTTATCTGCATTTTTGTGAGGACAATATGCTAAAAGGAGACCTGTACGTTTCATAACTATCTTTTTGGTCCTGGATTCAATTTTCAATACATTCCTCCAAAGGTCCTTGTAAAATATGCAGAGTAACTTAAGGAAGTGTGAATTTCTAGATAATAATATCTAGCATTTGTTGAGCATGGACTATGGGATTGGCATCAAATAAACTCATTTACTTCTCACAAAAGCCTTATGTTGTAGAACACTGGTCAGCATAGGCTAAATTAAACTCTGGTAACAAACTAAACTCAAAATCTCGGGCCGGCCCCGTGGCTTAGCGGTTAGGTGCGCACGCTCCACTGCTGGCGGCCCGGGTTCGGATCCCGGGCGCACACCGGCCATGCTGAGGCCGCGTCCCACATGCAGCAACTAGAAGGATGTGCAGCTATGACATGCAACTATCTACTGGGGCTTTGGGGGGAAAAAATAAATAAACAAAATCTTTTAAAAAAAAAAAGTCTTAAGGGTTTAACACAACAAAGCTTTATTTCTCGTTCATACTGCATGTTTAATGAGGATAGGCATGGGGCTTTGGACCACACAGCCACTCAGGGACCCAAGATTATGGAGGCTTTGCCACATTATATCTACTCCATATGGAAAATGTGCTTCCACAGTCACCTTAGCAAGAAAAGAGAGAACATGTGCATTTTTCTCAGAACGATCCACCTTTATAGAACTTGAGTTAATGCAGTCTTTGCCATAGAAGAAGATGGGTACAGGTTCAACTAAAGGGCCAATATAAAGCCCACCTGCTGTATATTTGCACTGAGTTTGGCCTTCTGACTTTGATGTGATATGCAGAGAATTTAATTAGTAGGTATTTTGATGGTTATATACCTCACAAAAATTTTATAGTGAATTATTTGTATAAACCTTTGGAAATTGCAGCAATGGTGTATTCTGCTTATCATCTCTTTTGGTAATATGTGAGCTTGAATCCTACTTCAACTACTCAAAAACTATATGACATTTATATGTTATTTTTTTCTGAATAAATCTCATTTTCCACATATGTAATATATGAAAATAGAAACTAGTTCATAGGACTATGCCTAGAATTACATGTTTACAAATGTATATATTATATGAACATAAAATTATATGTAAAAATATGCTATATCTAACATATATCTGACATATAATTGATGCTCAATAATGTTCCCTATTATGATAAAGCCAAATATTCATAGATTTAAGAAAAAGTGTTTTGAGAATTATATTAATAAAATATAAATGGATCATACCATGGAAATTCCAAAGAACAGGATCCTTTTTAAAGAACTCATAAACCAAGGAGAAAATTGTGTTTTTAACGTAAATACTATATAAATTAGTGCTAATATTTTCCTTTGTTTTCTGTCTTTAGATTCTTGTTTTTGGTAAAAGACTGGAAGTTTTGGTATTTTTTACATTAATTTTGTCAAAACTATTCCTGTTTTTAGAAATTGTGAAGCTGGAGTAAGAGTTAGAGAGAGTTTTTTATGATTTAAGTAAAGATTCCCATCAGATTTCCAAATACATTTTGATACATTAGAAAAGGATAAGAAATTGAATATTGGATAAGGGTAAAAATGAACCCCATTCTAAAATCAGTATGTTGAGTTTCACCACATTGTAGCTTGTTCAATAGAGCTTGATAGTGTAATCTAAAGGACATATTGATAAGTTCACTTCTTAAATGTCTATCAAATTACAAGTGTTTTCTTTCTTTATTCAGTGATTACACTTCTAGAATTCATGCAATTTATATACTCACAAACTTTTAAGATGATATTACAAGGTGATTTTTTTAAAGCAAAATAGTAGAAGTAATCTAAATGTCTATCAATATGGTACTTGTTATGCTACACCTATAAAATGGAAAACTAGGTTACTTTTAATTAGTTGTGTATTGGATAATAATTAGTAGATCCCGCTCAACCATTTCCTAAAATAGTGAAAAGCCTCGCCTCTTATAGTCCATCAAAAAATATCTCTTCATAAAACTTGAATCAAATTAAAGGTCTACCAATGGGGCACTTCCTATAGGTGTTAAACTTTAGAATATACTAAATTTGATGTTTCAGGGAAATATCCACATAGAAATGCCTCTGCTTCTTTGAGCTTGATGTTGCTCTACTTGGAATTCTCTTATCCTCAGGTCATTAAATGGCAGACTATACTCATTTAAGTCAGCTCAGATATCACCTCCTCAATGTAGAGCTACTTTACTTTGCTGATAGGGACATAAAATGGTACAATCATTTTGAAAAAACATTTTGTCGATTTCTAAGAGAATTAAACACACACCAACATTATGACCTGGCAATTTCACTCTTTAGTGTCTTATATTTGCTCCTTTCAAAACCAAATGTGGATTTTTCACCCTGTTTATTTAAAATTTTTCTATTCATCTTTGGTTTTCAGAAGTTTGGCGATAAGGTACCCAGGATTCATTTTCTCTTTTTTTTTTACTTATTTATTTTTTTATTGCTTCAGCTTTGTTTTATTTATTTATTTATTTATTTTTAATTTTTTGTTTATTGCAGTAACATTGGTTTATAACATTGTATAAATTTCAGGTGTACATCATTATACTTCTATTTCTGCGTAGATTACATCATGTTCACCACCCAAATACTAATTACAACCCATCACCACACACATGTGCCAAATTATCCCTTTTGCCCTCATCCCTCCCCCCTTCCCCTCTGGTAACCAGCAATCCAATCTCTGTCTCTATGTGTTTGTTTATTGTTGTTGTTATCTACTACATAATGAAGGAAATCATATGGTATTTGACCTTCTCCCTCTGATTTATTTCACTTTGCATAATACCCTCAATGTCCATCCATGTTGTCACAAATGGCTAGATTTCATCGTTTCTTATGGATGAGTAGTATTGCATTGTGTATATATAACACATCTTCTTTATCCATTCGTTCCTTGATGGGCATTTAGGTTGCTTCCAAGTCTTGGCTATTGTGAATAACGCTGCAATGAACACAGGGGTGCATGTATCTTTATGTGTTGGTGTTTTCAAGTTCTTTGGATAAATACCCAGTAGTGGAATAGCTGGATCATATGGTAGTTCTATCCTTGATTTTTTTGAGGAATCTCCGTAGTGTCTTCCGTAGTGGCTGCACCAGTTTGCACTCCCACCAGCAGTGTATGAGAGTTCCGTTCTCTCCACATCCTCTCCAACACGTTGTTTCCTCTCTTGTTAATTATAGCCATTCTGATGGACATAGGGTGATATCTCATTGTAGCTTTGATTTGCATTTGCCTGATAGTTAATGATTTTGAACATCTTTTCATGTGCCTGTTGGCCTTCTGTATATCTTCTTTGGAGAAATGTCTGTTCAGGTCTTTTGCCCATTTTTTCATTGAGTTGTTAGTTTTTTTGTTGTTGAGATGCAGGAGTTCTTTGTATATTTTGGAGATTAAGCCCTTATCAGATGTATGGTTTGCAAATATCTTCTCCCAATTGTTAGGTTGTCTTTTTGTTTTGTTGATGGTTTCCTTTGCTGTGCAGACGCTTTTTAGTTTGATGTAGTCCCATTTGTTTCTTTTTTCTATTGTTTCTGTTGCCCGGTCAGACATGGTGCTTGAAAATATGTTGCTAATACCAATGTCGAAGAGCGTACTGCCTATGTTTTCCTCTAGAAGTTTCATAGTTTCAGGTCTTACATTCAAGTATTTAATCCATTTTGAGTTAATTTTTGTGTATGGTGTAAGGTAAGGGTCTACTTTCATTTTTTTGCATGTGGCTGTCCAGTTTTCCCAACACCATTTGTTGAAGAGACTTTCTTTTCTCCATTGTATGTTCTTGGTTCCTTTGTCAAAGATTAGCTGTCCATAGATGTGTGGGTTTATTTCTGGGCTTTCGATTCTGTTCCATTTATCTGTGTGTCTGTTTTTGTGCCAGTACCATGCTGTTTTGGTTACTATAGCTTTGTAGTATATTTTGAAATCAGGAGTGTGATACCTCCAGCTGTGTTCTTTTTTCTCAGGATTCCTTTAGCTATTCGGATTCATTTTCTATATGCTACTTGGGGTTTGCTGATCTATTGGAATCTGTGGGTTGACATATCAATAAGTTTTTATAAACTCTAAGCCATTATCCTTTTAAGTATTGGCTCTGACCTGTTCTCTCCTCTCCATCTAGGACTCCTTTCACACACGTGTGAAATATTTTGGCTGTGTCCTATGTGTCCTTTGCAATTTGTTTTGTTTTTCTGTTCCTTTTTCTCTTTATGCTTCAAAGTACATTCCCAACTGGTTTATGTTTGACGTTATCAATCCCGACTTTTTCGGTGTGCTGCCTGTTGCTAAATCATCCAATAAGCTGTTTTTTTTTTCCTCAAAGCCCCAGTAGATAGTTGTATGTCACAGTTGCACATCCTTCTAGCTGCTGTATGTGGGACGCGGCCTCAGCATGGCCAGAGAAGCAGTGTGTCGGTGAGCGCCTGGAATCCGAACCCGGGCTGCCAGTAGCAGAGCGTGCGCACTTAACCACTAAGCCATGGGGCTGGCCCCTTTTTCTTTTCTTTTTTTTTTTTTTGTGAGGAAGATCAGCCCTGTGCTAACATCTGCCAATCCTCTTTTTTTTTTGCTGAGGAAGACTGGCCCTGGGCTAACATCTGTGCCCATCTTCCTCCACTTTATATGGGATGCCGCCACAACATGGCTTGCCACGCGGTGCGTCAGTGTGCGCCCGGGATCCGAACCGGCAAACCCTGGGTCACCGCAGTGGAGCACGCACACTTAACAGCTTGCGCCACTGGGCCGGCTCCCCAATGAGTTCTTAATGCTAGCCGTATATGTATTTTTCTATCTTTGCCTCTATTTTCTTTAACATAATTCTAAGTTTTAAATATTTTGTCTAGGTGATTTCTATTAACGTTTTTAAAATTAAGACTTTATTTTTAGAGCAGCTTTATGTTCACAGCAAAATTGAGTGGAAAGTAGAGATATTTCCCACATACCCCCTGCCCTACATATGCCTAGCCTCCCGCATTGTCAACATCTCCCACCAGAGTGGTACATTTGCTGTAATTGATGAACCTGCATTAACACATTATAATTACGCAAAGTCTATAGTTTACATTACAGTTCACTCTTGGTGTTGCATATCTATGGGTTTAGACAAATGTATAATGACATATAACCACATTTATGGTATCATAAAAAATATTTTCATTGCCCTAAAAATCTTCTGTGCTTTGCCTATTTGTCTTTCTTCCCTACCCTCAATACTTGACAACCCCTGATCTTTTCACTCTTTCCATAATTTTGCCTTTTCCAGAATGTCATATAGTTAGAATTATACAGTATGTAGCCTTTTCAGATTGGCTTCTTTCACTTAGTATTATGAATTTAAGATTTCTCCATGTCTTTTCATAGCTTGATAGCTCATTTATTTTTTACACTGAATAATATTCTATTGTCTGAATGTACCACAGCTTAGTGATCCATTCACCTAGTGAAGAACATCTTGCTTGCTTCCAAATTTTGGAAATTATGAGTAAAGCTGCTGTCAACATCCCTGTGCAAATTTTTGTGTGGACACAAGTTTTCAATTCCTTTGAGTAAATACCAAGGATTGTGATTGCTGGATCTTATGGTAAGAATACGTTTAGTTTTGTAAGAAACTGCCAAAATGTCTTACAAAGTAGATGCACTATTTTGCATTCCCACCAGCAGTGTATAACGGTTCCCATTGCTCCACGTTCTCGCCAGCATTTGGTATTGTCAGTGTTCTGGATTTTAGCCATTCAGATAGGTGTATAGTGGTATCTCCTTGCTTTAATTTGCATTTCTATTTTGACATATGATATGGAGCATCTTTTTATATCTTTTTTGCCATCTGTATATCCTCTTTGATTAAATGTCTAAGGTCTTTGGTCCATTTTTCACTTGAGTTGTTTGTTTTCTTATTGTTGGTTTGTAAGAGTTCTTTGAATATTTTGGATAACAGTCCTTTGTCAGATGTATCTTTTGCAGATATTTTCACCCAGTCTGTGACTTGCCTTCTCATTCTTTCGACATGTCTTTCACAGAACAGAAGCTTCTAATTTTAATGAAGTCCAGCTTATCAATTATTTCTTTCATGGATTGTACCTTTGGTGTTGTATCTAAAATGTCATAGCCATTCCCAAGGTCATCTAGATTTTCTTCCTATGTTATTTCATAGGGGTTTTATAGTTTTGCATTTTACATTTAGGTCTGTGGTCCATTTTTAGTTAATTTTGTGAAGGGTGTAAGAGCCATGTCTAGATTTTTTTTTTTTTTCACACTTGGATGTCCAGTTGTTACAGCACCATTTGTTGAAAAGATTATCTTTGCTACATTGTATTGCATTCACTCCTTTGTCAAAGATCAGTTGATTATGTTTATGTGAGTCTATTTCTGGGCTCCTTTATTCTGTTCCATTAATTTATTTTTTTATTTTTATTTATTTATTTATTTTTAATTTTTTGTTTATTGCAGTAACATTGGTTTATAACATTGTATAAATTTCAGGTGTACATCATTATACTTCTATTTCTGCATAGATTACGTGTTCACCACCCATATACTAATTACAACCCATCACCACACACATGTGCCGAATTATCCCTTTCACCCACTTCCCTCCCCCCTTCCCCTCTGGTAACCACCAATCCAATCTCTGTCTCTATGTGTTTGTTTATTGTTGTTATTATCTACTACTTAATAAAGGAAATCATATGGTATTTGACCTTCTCCCTCTGATTTATTTCACTTTGCATAATACCCTCAATGTCCATCCATGTTGTCACAAATGGCTGGATTTCATCGTTTCTTATGGCTAAGTAGTATTCCATTGTGTATATATACCACATCTTCTTTATCCATTCGTTCCATTAATTAATTTATTTATTCTTTTGGCAATACTATACTTTTTTGATTACTGTAGTTTTATAGTAAGACTTGAAGTTGGGTAATATCAATCCTCCAACTTTGTTCTTCTCCTTTGATGCTGTGTTGGCTATTCTGGGTCTTTTGCTTCTCCATATCAACTTTAGAATCAGTTTGTAAATAACTACAAAATAACTTGCTGGTATTTTAATTGAGATTGCATTGAATCTATAGATCAAGTTGGGAATAACAGAAAACTTGGCAATAATGAATCTTCCTATCCATGAACATGGACAATCTCTCTATTTATTTAGTTCTTCTTTGATTTTGTTCATCAGAGTTTTGTAGTTTTCTTCACATAAATCCTGTACATGCTTTACTAGATTTATTCCTAAATATTTCAGTTTTTTGGGTGCTAATTTAAATGGCATTGTGTTTTTAACTTCAAATTCCACTTGTTCATTGTTAGTGTATAGGAAAGCAATTGACTGTTGTATATCAATCTTGAATCCTGCAATCTTGCTATAATGCTTATTAGTTCCAGGAGGGGAACTAATTTGTTGATTTTTCTGGGTTTTTTAAAATGGATAATAATGTCACCTGAGAACAAAGGCAGTTTTCATTATTTCTTTCTGATCTGTATACCTTTTATTCTCCATTCTTGTCTTATTGCATTAAATACTACTTCCAGTATAATGTTGAAAAGGAATGGTATGAGGAGACATTTTTGCCTTGTTCCTAATCTCAGTGGAAAAGCCTAGTTATTTTAAAATCTTTTCTACTAACTCCACTATCTTGATCATATATGAATCTGTTTCTAATTTCTATTTATCTCTTCATTATCATTCACAGTTTCCTACATATTTGTGACTCTAGTTTTTTTTTTTTTTATTACCTGCTAGGCTTAAAATATTAGAGTATTATAAAGTCTTCTGATGAAATTTCCATTAGAGAGGAATTTTCCTTGTCTTCTGTCAGGCAAATGGAGTGGGGGGTGATGACCCCAATCTGAAGAACAGCTAATCTTGGCTATGACTAGCTTGACTTGTAAGTAAGAGTCAGCCTACCTCGAGTTTATGGGTGTACCTCAGATATGGTCTTTCTGGGATACTGGCAGAGCCTGGGAGGCTTCTGTCTCTTCATCTCTGAAAGAAATTGGGAAATGCAATTCTGTTCTTCAGATGATTTTAGCCTCCTGCCTCACACGGTTTCACAGCCGAGAAGTATAAGGAAGAGAACAGCTGTGTGTTTGTGGCAGGTGCACTCCCTCTATCAGGACTTTGTGTTCCTAACTCCATGAGACTGCAAGAGATTTGATTCTGCCTTACGGAAGCTTTGGGTTCCGCTTCCCATGATTCCCAAGAATGGAACAAGTGTTCCAAGGGGGTCAATGGCTATGAATTTGGACTTATTCTGGTTTCCAATGTGTCATATAAGCACTATATGATTGCCAGAAATTCCACAGGTTTCTCTTTCCCTCAATAGAGTCCCCTTTTGGATTCTCTTTCACTCAGTGGTCTCTTTTGCCTATATAAGCATGATTCTCGGCCTACACTCAGAATTAGTACATGATCCAGGGAAGAAAATGGCCACAAATTATCAGCTTTTCTATGAAGTCCTCTTTATTCTATGAAATTTTATTTCATCTTGACTTTATTGCTTCCACAACTTTTCACTACCTTAAAAATGTAATTTTTGCAATTTATATATTTTTTCCAATTTTTTGCAATGAGAGCATTGGCCTATTGTGAACTATTTTATCCTTTCTAGAAGCACAAGCTTGAGACATTATTTTGGTTCATCAAATTGTTAAGAAAATTTGAAATGTTAGGAACTCATTATGTTGGCAAAGCTGTGAAGAAATACATATGTTAATACATTGCTGGTACAAAGCATGTGGAGGGTAATTTGTCTGTAGCTATCAAGATTACAAATATTTTTCCTTTGATCCATCAATTATACCTCTAGGAATTTCTGCTGTACTCATATAGCTGCAAAATAACATATTATAATAGTATTTTGTTGCAACATCTTATCCGACAGCAAAAGATTGGAATTAATCCAAATGTCCATCAATAGGATTA
Organism: Diceros bicornis minor; assembly: GCF_020826845.1. Classification (NCBI taxonomy): domain Eukaryota; kingdom Metazoa; phylum Chordata; class Mammalia; order Perissodactyla; family Rhinocerotidae; genus Diceros; species Diceros bicornis. The sequence goes on along the minus strand of NC_080747.1, from coordinate 10,999,192 downwards.
TAGTCTAAAATGGAATACTAAGCTAACTTAAAATAATTATGGAGTTCTTTGTCAAATGGCGTGGAAAGATAAGCAAAATATATGGTTAAGTGGAAAGATCAGTGTGCAGATAAGAGTGTAAGGATGTTAATGTTTGTGAAAATTGAGGATTCTAGGACACATATATAATTTTGTAACAAATAGCTGGAAATACACAAGAGATAAGTAACATTAAAACACCTATTGAAGGATAGGAGAGTAGAAACTTAATGGATGGAAAATGGAGTGTAGGAAGGAAACTTTTCACTGTATGCTTTTATAGATAGATAGAGACACATCATGTGAACTTATACCCCATTCACAAAACAATATATACATCTAAAAGTAAAAAAAAGATAAAATCCATAACACTTTTAAGAGAAAGAATAAGTACTGTCACAAACTGCATTTAAAACAATACAAAGTTATCATGACTCCAAATTTGTACAGTATTTTTTACCCAAGACTAACCAAAATTTGGGGAGAATGCAGAGAATGGACTGTAAGCCAAAGAACTGAGGATTGAAAATACACAGATGATATTTGTTTCTCTCAGATATAGCAGCAATCTGAACTTCTAAAACTTCTCAGACAATAGAAACTACACTCATTGAAGAGAGGGGAAAATCTTTTCTTATCGCAAGAAATAAACACTTAATAACCTAAGTCTCAGTGAATCCCACCCACACAACCAAATAGTATTCTTCAGCATTGGTTAAGTGTGAGCAAGTCTCCTAGATGATAAAGACGTTTCAGGGCAAAATAGATACTATTCTTCATAAAATTAACAGAGAAGACTTACCAGAAACTTAATGGAAGCTCTAGGCATTAGACCAACTCACCTGGGAAAAATAAAAGATTACATGCCTGGGGATTTTGTCTTAGAAGCAAAGCTTACAAAACCAGTCTCCAGACTGATATTTCTCGGTGGAAAAGCAAGATGAGTTTCTTGGCCATTGTTAAATGAAGAACTTGCAACTATTAATTCTTAATATTTGACAGTGTCTCAGAATCCAGTTACATGTCCTTCAGAATCTTAGCTTCCTCCAAGTACTCTATTTTAGGGGACAGAGCACTGGTTTGAAAGTCAGGAGACATAGATTCCAATCTCAGCTGTACCGTTAGCTGATCATGGGCAATCTATTTATCCTCTGCCTGCATTCATTTCTTCCTGTGAAAAATAAGGTCCTGGATGTAGATAATCTCTATAATGCCTCAGGCATCGCGTACTTTGATTGTATATATTAAAAGAAATAAAAGTCCTTGAGAGTGAGAGATTCAAGTAACTCCATTTTTTTTATATTGAAATGCACAGAGCAGGTCACATAGATTATCTGTTTTACATTCTCAGAAGCAAGCTGGCTTAGAAGTCTAGATGAGTCACTTACCTTCTAGATCTCAGGGGCCTCTATCGTAGAATAAGAGAATTAGACTAGATCACTCACCTCAGTATTTTTTTGTGTGTGTGAGGAAGATCAGCCCTGAGGTAACATCCATGCCTATCCTCCTCTTTTTTGCTGAGGAAGACTGGCCCTGGGCTAACATGTGTGCCTATTTTCCTCCACTTTATATGGGACGCCGCCACAGCACGGCCTGACAAGCGGTGCATCGGTCGGCACCAGGATCCAAACCGCAGGCCGCCAGCAGCAAAGCACACGCACTTAACCACTACGTCACGGGGCCCTCCCCAGTACATTTTAAATGACATATGTGATTCATAAGCTCAAGATAATGATGTTAAATACTTTGATGTGGGAGAGCTCCTTGGCCTTGGTCAGTTTATGATTTTATTCATGTATTAAATAAACACTGTCCTGACCAGAGTGCTTGATCCAAACATTTAGGGCATCTTTTCTCTGCCTCTTTCTCCTTTCTAGTTCAGCCAGTCTTGACCATTCCAGAAAATTGGAGAAAGCTGGGCACTCTAGCGTTTCTTAGCATTCATCCAAGCTTCAGCAGTGATGGGGGCTATAATATCTTCAATGTGATTTCCTTTCACCAACCAACAACCTCTCAGAGTTAACACAAACATGTCTTCTGATTAGTCACTAGTTTGTCAAAAAATCATCTTTCCTAATGCTGTCTTCCGTTTTAATTTAGTTACCACTTATGGGACACTTACTGGCTGCCTGAATATTGTACTAAGCCCTTTCTGTATACCATTCCATTTAATCTGCATGACAATCCTGAGATGTTAGTATTATAACTCCATATACAGTACAGAAAATTAAGGCTTAGAGAAGCTAAACTTCTAGCTGAGGTCACACAAGTTGTGCCAAGTGTCTAGTAGCAGAAACAAGCTTCAAAGTCATATTTATAAACTCCAAGGACCACATTGCTTCTACATTGCCTTGCCTTGTCTCCATTTAAAAATATTTTTCAAACATGAAACATTATCTATTATTATCCTCGTTTGTTTTACATGTCTCACTCACTATCTGAGCTTTCACTATCCAAATATTTGCTGTAATAATTTGCAAAAACGTTTAATGAAAAAACTCACCATCCAAATTGAAAACCCATTTTAACAAATCCGTCATGCACACACATATTTATGTTGTTTGTAAGTCTAGACTAGAGGAAGCAGAATCTGCTGAGGCCTTGTCTCAGCTATTCTTCCCACAGGACCACATCAAGGACACATATTACTTAAATGTGCTATGATTTACTAATATCATCTTCTCTGCATTATTAAGTGAAATGTTTTTTAAAAAGTGCAAAAGTCAATGAATAAAATAAGAAAAATAAGTAGATAATTAACTAATTAATTAATTAAAGGGCCTTAAAAGCCTATGAATTAGGAGAAAATTTAGAAGCAGTAAAGTGAATTGAGGGAAGAGAAAGCTGTCCTTCTCTTCTAAATATATTCCAATGAGGCCTCCACTCAATCCTGACAGTGTGACAACGATAATGTCACCAATGACTCCACGTTACCAAAAACAAACAGTTAATGTTCAACCACTCTTTTACTCAGACTCTCACCAGAATTGAAGACAGTTGTTTGTTCCCTCTTTCTTGAAATACTTTCTTCACTTAGCTTTCAGGATAGCATGTTCTCTTGGTTCTCTTCTTATTCAAACGACTGTCACGTCTCGTCTTTCCAACATCTGAATGCTGGAGGCACCCAGCTATTAATTATGGGACCTTATCTCTTCTCTGTCCATGTTTACTCCTAAGGTAACCTCATCCAATTTAAATACTATCCACACACAGATGACTGTTAAATTTCAATCTTCAGTCTGACATCCCTCTTGTATTTCATCACAGCTCTCTGTACCTTGTAGCCCTCCCTGCTCTCTAAATTAAAAAGAATTTAGATGATTTTTGTACCATTTGATGATTTTTGTAGTGCAAATGCTCCCACCGTCGCCAATTTCAAGCTATCATTGTGACACTGGCTTTCTCGAACCAGTAGTATGTGGTTGCACACAACCACTGGACATATCTAACTGTGTACTTGAAATCTCTCCTTGGATGTCAAGTAGGCTTCTCAAATATATAACCAAATCACAATTCTTAAGTTATTCCTTTCCTAAACCTGCTTCTCCACTAATTTTCTTCTTCTTCTTAAATAGCTCCATAGTTTACCCAATTTCTCATCCAAAATTCTTGGGAAAAAGTCTATCACTTTCTCTTCCAGTGTTACTGGAAGTATTTCTTGAATCACGATGTAAGGTCATATATTAAAAGGGCAATGGTACGGTAAAAATGGAACTTTACACATCTTGTAATACCCACCCTTGCAAGAGGGTGACACAGACAGCTTTGAGAACCCAACAGGGAGTCTGGGGACCAAGGAGTGCCATACTGAATTAGTGGTACATCTGCTCCTGTCCTATGTGGCCACATCATTCCTGATAGAATTTGTATTTTGGGGCAATTAGAATAGATATTTAATATAATCATGCTCCTGTGTGTTTGTACACGTGAATGTCTGTGTGAGTATGTGTTTTCTTCATGCCAATTCACAGCTCAACAAAAAATCTGTGCTCCATAGATGAGCAGAATCAGAAACTAGAAATAGCTCTGATTCTCCATATTTTTACTATAAAATATTTCAAACATATAGAGAATTGTATAGGTTAATATAACAATGTACCCAACAAAGAGATTTAACCTGTGATAATTTTGAAATGTTTATTTTCAGTCTTTTTATTAACATGATTATGCATAGTTGCAACAGTTTTGTGTCCCTCCTTGAACCAATTTCTCTCCCTCTTTCTCCAGATATAACCATTACTATGAAGTAATATATATTCCTGGGAAGAAAGCTTATTCTGAGAATGCCTGGTAATCATATGCAATGCATGCAGGGCTTGGTGCTACTACATTCCGATGGAAATACGTGTCATTCTGCATCTTGAAACTTTTAGCAGTTATTGTTGTATCATTCTTCCACCCACAATACCTCTAGCCTGGCTCTAGAATGCATTCCCAAGAATAGTCTCTGCAATAGGTGCTAGACTGCCAGAAATGTCCTCCTGTTTTGGGGAGGAGTTCTTTAGAAAATCAAGTCTGTGCTTAGGCATTAAAAATGACCAATGCATTTCCTCCTTCCTCCCATGTCACTTGCATCCTCACAGAAATTGAAACAATTCTGGGGTACACCTTCCAACTACATCCTTCAAAGTCCGCGTTCTTTGAGTTTTTCTTTTGCCCCAGAGTTCTCTCGCATAATCACAGCTATGTTTCAAAATAACTCTACTCTAAGCAGAGTGTTAATTTGTTTCTGGTGTAGATTTTCTCCTGCAGGAATCTCAGATATTCTCACCAGCACCCCACATGAAACAAGTAGGAAAAATCACAGCTACCTGGTCAGATATGCAAAAAGAAATAAAATGTTAAAATAAGTACATTATATTCTACATTAATATATTTGACGTTAATATTATATTTTCATTTTTAAAATACAAATGTGCATATATATATTTAAGCACATATTTTGTTATATACTTATAAAACTAGCTTCCTATAACACTCTGTTTCTCCCATTTGAGCCTTGAATGGTAAGTTATTTCTTTCAGGTGTATGTATACATTGTATTATTGATTAGAATGTGGCCTCCTTAGGGATGAGAACTGTGTCAGACTCAATTTGTGATTTCTGCATTGATTCCTAGAAGACAGTAAGTATACAAAATTTATGGAATTGTGAAATTGTAACCACAGAAGGCAAGGTGAGCAATGGAAATATTATAGAAAGAATAAATGCCAAAAAGAAAATAGATTTTTAGAAAATCTGAGTGTTTCTACTCTGCTTTGGGGATAAGCTGAGGCATGTAGGCAACCAGGGGTCTGCATTAGGAGACCTGCTGGCCATCATGTGGGCAGGTTAATAAAATGGGGTAGATTGAATAGAGAAAAGGAAAGTCAAATTTTAGGGTGAAAGTCAGGTCAGATGTGAGTGGCCAGCAGATTCAGCTCATAGATAGAGATGCTAGAATGAGCTTCTTTCCCATCCTTACAACAAGAAAACTGCTGGGCAAACAGGTTGTTTGAATTTTTTAAGAGAGCTGAGGTCACAAGGACAAATAACCTAAAATATGGAGGCACAGAAATATCAGTAACGAATAGCAAGACTTAAGTAGTTACTTACCTGAGACATTCCCACTGAATGCCATATAAGTTGATAAGAAAAATCAAGTAGAAAATTTTAATGAATTGCTGAAGGCTAAGTGTAGATTAGTGAGAGAGTGTGAAGATACTATGTGCCATAGACATAGGGATGTTCATACATTCTTCCAGCCTTTTCCACCAGGTGCTCAAAAGGAAGATATGGGAGAATCCCAAGAAAGCTTCACCATGGTACTGGCTAGGAGTGAGGACTAGGAGTTACTGCTGACACTCTGCCCAATCCCAAATCCACTATCTCCCCTATGAAACAAAACACTCGACCTGCATAAGAAAAAGCAACCAAACTTGGGCTTGAGGGCATTGGTGGAAACTCATTGCAACTGGGGGAGAGAAATAGAAAACCAAACCCCATCTCTGGGAAATGAGGAGGAATAAATGCAAGACCCAGTATTATATCTGGAAGAGGGTAGGGACACTTGTAAAGTCCATAACCCCCAGGCCCAGGTTCACCGTGCCTGACTAAGACTAAGGTTTAAAACATCAGAGAATGCCCCAGGACCCCCTCCCACCCACATACAAGCATGGAGTAAAAATAACATTGGAATACAGCAGGGAGAGCTGCAAGAGACAGATTCACTCTGGGGAGAAGAGTAAATGGAAGACCCAGGGGCATGTGGGGACTGTGAGCAAATTTCAAACCAGGTCCAACTCCTGAATAGATTAACAAAAATCACCACCACATTAAAGGGCTAGGATAAGAAAAACCATGATTATCTCCAAGTATAAGAATTATTTGTGTCAGTATCCCCTGTCCTACACAATAGGCCAGGCTTTTAACAAAAAAGTTATGAGGCATACACTGCTTCATACAGAAGGCATACAGAAGCTGAATAAACATAGTCTGAAAAGACAAAGCAGGCATCAGAACCAGACTCACATATTCACAAATGTTGAAATTATCAGATAAGAAATTTAAAAGTAATTGTGATTAGTATGTTAAAGCCTCTGTTGGAAAAAATAGAGAACAAAATACAAGATCAGATAGTCATGTCATCAGAGATGGAAGCCATAAGAATAAAATAAAATTGTGTTCTAAAAATAAAAACAAAGGACACAGTAACAGATATGGAGAATGCCTTCAATGGGTTTACCAGTAGACTCAACACAGTCGAGCAAAGAATCAATGAGCTTAAAATAGATTAAATAGAAATTACTCAAATTGAAATATAAAGAGGAAAAAAAGGGTGAGAAAAAAACAGAACAGAGCATCAGAGAGATGAGGGATAATGTAAAATTGTCTAACATATATGAAATTGGAATAACAGATAGAGAAGAAATACTCAGAGAAATAATGACTAAGAATTTTCCAAAATTTGTAGCAGGCATCAAACCACAGATCCAAGGTCACAGAACATAAAGCAGAATAAGTACCAATAAAACTACACATAGTTCTATCATAATCATATTGCTGAAATCCAAGGACAAAGAGAAAATCTTGAAGGCAGCCAGGAGAAAAAAGACTTATTACTGAAAGAAACATTTTTAAGAATTACAGCAGACTTCTCATCAGAAATCATGTATGCAGGAAGGCAACAAAGTGACATATTTCAAATACTACAAGAAAAAAAAGTCAGCCTTGAATTCTACATTGAGTGAAAATATTCTTGAAAAATTAAGGAGAGAACTTCTGGTTTCAACTCCAACATGTAAAGAGCTTTGGAAATTGTCACTTCCATCTTTATGATAAGAAAAAGCTGAACAAACTGGATATCAATGACTTGTCTTGATCCATCATTGAACTGCTGTCACAGAACACGCTACTACCCCAAAAATCTGGAGAGAGACAAATCCAGAGATTCACAAATGAGGTCTGATTACCTGGAGCAGAAGCCATGGGAACCATAAATTGGTAAGGAAACTTCAATAGTAATTTTGACTAATTGCTGGGGACTGATGGCGGATTAACACGAGAGAGAAACTCTCGGAGGACCACAGACTTATAGGGGAACCCACAATTTCCTATGCTTTACCTCAAGGAATCCCAATAGCTTCTAACAGTGACTATCTGAGAAAGACTCCCCAGTGGCTCTTGCAGGAGGAGGGGAAGAATAATCGTTGTGAAATATGAGTAGAGTGTTCTCTGAAACAAAGACCTACTCTCCAAGCATGAAGACTACCTAGTAATATCTACTAATATGTAATAATATTCCTCAGAGCACATTTTGGGAAAGGCTTGGTAGAAATGATGTATGTAATTCATATGACACAGAGAAGCTACTCAGTCCTGACAGCTATTCTTGTGATTATTGGCATGGTATCTCTTCTTCTCAACAACATGGTTAATAACCTTTGAGCACACACCCAGTTGTATACATTGCTCCCTAATTGTTTCATTTAAAATATATGCTTCGGGCAAAAGCAAAATTCAAACATTCTTCCGTGAACAGCAAGTGGGATAAACACTAAGATATTAGGACGTCTGGGATGACCGTCTGTCTTCCCTGACAAAATACCTTTCCCCATTGTTTGCGGGTGCCAAAGTCAAATGCAAACATCTTTAAGAGAAGAAAAATATTAGCAAGCTCATTTATATACTTTTTTTTAATAAGAATCCAATTTTGTAGGAGGAAAGGGGTTAAAAATAACTTCCAGGTACACAGAAGGTGGCACAAGAGTGGTGGCATGAAACATGAGGGCTCAGGGCTCCAAAGGTGAGTTCTCTCAATTTCACATTTTTTTTTGTAGGCTCGTTTCTACTGTGGCTTACTTAAAACTATCAACGATTTGGAACAGAAAAAATGACTCAGCTCCTCAGACCTGGGACTTCTGGGAACAGTCTTTGAGGAAATTTTTCTGCTTCTTTGAACAGCGATCTTATTTATCAAGAACCTGCCCTCTCTGGGTCAGATGGATGAGACATAGGATTGGCAGGGAGATCTGGGGATATTTCCTTCTCTTGTTTCTAGATCCCTCCAATTAGACAACAAGAGAGGATGCTGACTTTTTTCAGGCTCATTTATTTTGCCTTCTTGGTATCAAGCTGTGCTTTTGAGAGTAAGAACATGGGATGAATTAGGCCCTTGTTAATTTGCATGAAAACTCTAAAATGCCAATGACACCTCTCCCTAGTTCTATGAAGTGTTCCTGAATTCATTTTATTCTCCAAAGAAATCTCTTATTCTGGGAAAACAAACAGCCCTATGAATCAGACTCGTATTTATTTACACCCCATGGAGAGCTGGGGGATAAATAGATTAAATCAGTTTGACTTTGCACAGAAAGGATGGGGGAAAAGGAAAAACTTCTCAGGAACACTATCACGGTTATGTTTAGCGCTTCTCCAGGAGATGCATGGCACAGTTTCCTTGTTTGGCTTCTTTATTATTGCCTGAAGCATCATCCATCAATCCCCAAGACTTAGTCATATTTACCTATGCTTCATAGCCAAAGTCATGTATCCTCTTTCAGGAAGTCTCCACTGACTTTTTCAATCTATGATACTGATTCCCCTTCATAGTATAACCTAAATGAAGAAATTGGCCCTTAACAGGGCACACTGACTTTACTCTTTCCAGGGGTCCAAGATTTGCTCTTTGTGAAGGCTCAGGCGTTGACCCTCTGCAGCACTCATTTATATTCAGTGTATGGCTGTTTAGTGGTCTCCATGTCTGTAGCTCTGGCCTCTTAACTGGTGGCAAGAGAAAAATCTGCAGAGAGGGACAGCCGTCCTCATGCCCCATTTGTAGCTTCCTGTATTGTCCCCCTTCTCTCTCACATTTTCTTATAATTTTTTCCCTTTCAAACATCCAAATCTTGTTACTGCAATAAACAGTAAATAAATAAATTAATTAATTAATTAAAAAATAAATAAATAAATAATCTCATACTGAAAAAATAAAATCCAAATCCTTTCACAGGCATCAACTCATTGAAGCTACAGAATAGCTTTGCGAGGTAGTTACTTATCATTGTCATTGTCACCAGAAACTAAGGTCCTGTGAGATAAACCACCTTGCTGAAGGATGTTCTGCTGGAAAGTGGTGAAGCCAACTCCATCAAAGACTTATAAATCTCACCCCACATTCTTCTCACTAGAACAGTTTGCTCTAATTCTATTGTTTCTATTAAAACCAAGTTAATGTAATGTTTTACATAGAGTGGATAATGGAAAGTTACTAAAAATGTATCAGATTAAGTTGTGGCAAGACTACGATAAAAAGTGTAAAAGAAAGAGTATTAATCTAGAAATAATCTGAATTCATATTATCTCACAAATGACTTTAAACCTTAGTCCTCTTTAAGGAAAATGAAACTGAAAGTCATAAACAATTCATTAGGAATGAGGTTTACACAAGAAATATAATGTGGAAATCCAATCAGAAGACCTGTGTTTAAACAAAAGATGTTGCCTTTACAGCAAAACACTGCTGAGTGACTGCACACTATTCTGTTATAAGTTAAAATACTTAGAGTAGGCATTTATCATTTCTTAAAATTCTCCAATTTAGCTGACCTTTCTGGTCCACCAACAGATGACTGGTCTCAATGGCATCAAATAAAATCATTTCTACTTCAGTGTAAAAAAAAAAAAAAAAAACTTTCTATAATAGGTGCTAAAGAAGAGAGAAGGAAGATCAAGTCCACAATGAGGACAGATACACTGTTACGTTTGGGTGTGTCTGCACTTGCTGGCTCCTTCCATTTGGTGTCCTCTTTCCAACTGTTCTCTCATTCCAAGGAGTCGCACATGCCACTCAAGTCAGCCAAGCAACCATGTCAGCTAGGTGCAGAGAGGTATTGCCCTCTGGGAGCTGCTTCACAGAGAATGGGTGTTTCTTGTCCTTTGTCTTTGGGATAAACAATAATTCCAACATAGGCAGTGCATTGGGAGGATCCACTGAACTGCAACAACAGTGGATGGAAAGCCCGTAATGAGTCTGGCACCTGTCCCTCAGCCTGGGCTCAGATGCCTAGAGAAAATCCTTGTCCATCATCCAGGGTCAGTGAAGCTTGAAAGCGAGAGCCAAACTCACAGACACCATCTGGGGAAGTGGAAAGGACCTGTGAAGCAGGAGGCAGAAAAACTGGCTTTGAGGCTTAGCTGTGACTCTTTCCAACAGGAATATTCTAGGCAAGTCATAAAATTGCTCTGGGTCTAAATTTCCTTCACTTATAAAATGGGGATAATAATTTCTACTCTGCCTGCCTCAGAAGTCCCTTGTGAATATAGGGAACAGAGACCTCTCCTGCGTCTCTTCTGGAGGATCTTTCTGACCTTCTCCCCATGCTTTCGCCTCTCTGTACTCTTCCCTTAGCAGCTTATTCAAAGTGAGGGAAAGGTGCTAATTTGTAAATGTAGGACATTTACTGAGGTATGTTTTACTAGTGGACCTTAAATATCAGTATCTACATGTGGCCTTCATCCTTGCTTGTAGTAAATTGACTTGGATAGGATTTTCCTCCTAGTGAAGGCAGACATTCTCTGTGGCCTCACATGGGGCCCAGGCATTTCTATCTATTGAGGAGTAGACATAAGTGAGTAGACTCTAGCTTCAAATTTCATTCTTATACTCCATTATATAGGGAGCCTTGAATCATGAAATAAAAATCCAGCTATTGGTACTATGAACTCTATTTATTATCTGACTACTCATGGTTTATATAACAGCTTTGGTCTGAAACCTAGAGGAGAACAGGAGTTAAATGGTAAGACAATAAACCCTTAACAGGGAAGATCAGAAAATATACATCTTAGGAAACTATTAATTCAATACAAAACAGAATAAAAAGGTAAAAATTATAAATATCATCATCTCAGTGTCATAAATTATTGCAAAGGGTAAGGAAAGAGACATGAATTTTTCATCGAAATGCAGAACTGAGATCTTGACCCTGTTTTCTTGGCCTCTGCAGAGTTGTACCTATTAACCAGTGCTGCTCACTTCCACCAAAAATGCTACATGGCTTAGATGAACAACCACTAAGCTTTCTATCGAGCGAATATGAAGTGTTTCTCTTTTTTTGGGGGGGTGGGGAGGGGACTTAAGCAAGAGATCTCAGAAAATATAATAATTTATTATTATAATAAATAATTATCTTATACCTCAGTTCCCCTATGTACAAAATGGACTTCATTGGAGCAGCTGAATTCCAGCTTCAGCAGGGACCTTCAGCTTCAGCATGTATGTGTGTATATATATGTGTGTGTGTATATATATATGTGTGTGTGTATATATATATATGAATGTAATTTTTGAGACAGGATATGTGACTTTCCTCCTCTCTTTAGGCATCCTTTCTGAGCACCTAATATGAGCGAAGCATAGTGCTAAGATTTTGTAGCATGTGTTCTTTCACTAGAACATTCTGCCAACTCTTTTGAGATGGAAATTATTGCCATCTCTTTACAGACAAACGAAATCAAGCTTGGAGGGATGCTCATCACTGGCCATGGGGGCGGATATGGCAGTCTTTCAGAGTTTCTGATTGAGTTGCAGTGAGTAAAGTTGGGTGAATTGTTATCCCTAAACCTCCTACCACCTGTTTTAACCACATTACCTTGAGTGAGGTATGGTGAGGTCAGGTAAAGATCAAGAAAGAGAAATCAAAACAGAGTTTTACAGTTTTATTATACTCACCATTCCCTGGAGAGAACACAGAATGCCATGCAGGGCCCCATGGGGAAGCAGCAGGGTCAGTCACAAGGCAGAGAGAAGGGAACTGAGAGCAAGCACTTTTATTGTGGTTTCTGCAGGAAGGAACGGGCAAGGAAGGGCAAGCAGGTTTAGGATTGGCTACTGTAAATAATTTCAGCAGTCTCTGGGGCATAGGGGCTGTCCTTGGTTGCCTCATACCTAGGCCTGTAACAATTGGTGTATCATGGCTGGTGTATCATGGCCTGGTGTATGAGATCCTGAGAAAGGAAGAGGATGAGAGTCTTAATTGGCTCTAAATAAGGAGAATTGACCAGCCTCTAGCCAGGACCTCCAAACTGGGTCAAGACAGCACACACAAAAATTTATATTATATCATCTAATATTTAGAGGATACATTTAACAACTTACTATAATTTACTCTTCTTGAAAAAAATAATTGAAAAGATGGTATACAGGGTGGCAATATAAAAAGGAAGAGATTCATTCTAAGACCTATCTCAGCTATCCTAATTACTAGCTATATGAACTTGGACAAAATATTTAACTTCTTTATGTCTCTGTTTCCATATATATAATACTAAAACTTAATTATATAGTGCCCTATAATGAGTTTTCTGTAAATGTTAGCTTTTCAAAAAAATCCACATCTAAATAAAGTTACATAAAGCTGCAATTGGTCCTTCAGAATAATTTATGATATTTTGCTACCCTAGCCTACTAAAATGATAGTGTTTAAATGAGAAATTATAACAACTAATTATAGAATCTAAGATCAAGTTTATTAGAATGAAGTGGACATATAAATGGAGTGATAACATTTACAAATCTTATAATCTCTTAATATAATAAAAAAATGATTCCTACGAGAACTAATGAATGTTTTACCATATCCATCTTAATGATACAGCCACTGAAAATTAGCAAAGCTATATCATATATCCAAGGTATCTGTAATATATTTCATTTATCCATTGTCTCATTACAAATGCAGAAAAATTTTCAAAGAAAAAAATGTTAGACTAGAGTTGAACCTTGGCAATCATCTGGTTTAGTGCCATCATTTTAGAAACAGACTCTTAGGATGAGAGAGAAGTCTCATCTATAAATATCCTTCAAGAAACTGTGTCCTCAGAATGGGTGGAGCAGAGCACAGATTCAAGTCTATTTCTCTTAGTTGCGGTTTACATTTTCCAGGTCAAGCATCAGATATCCATTCAGAACAGAGTCAGCAATAGCCTCATTTAAGCAGAAGCTTGTGATTTCTACTTCATTCCACACATTCTGTAGTTCTCCATTTGTTGACACTTTTCCTCAATGTAGAGAACTGGATGAGGGTCTTGACAGCTGTGTGAGTTTGCAGAAATCACTCTTCAATTCAATCTTCATTATGAAAATAGGCTGTATAATGATACTCACCTCCCAAGAATGCTGTTAAGAGTTAACTCATGTGACCAATATGATGACTAGCACATAATAGGTCCAATATAAGTGCTTATTTGGTCTTGGTAGGTTTTCACTAAATGCCTAATGCAATTTATCTTTTTATTCTCTCTAGCACCATAATCTCTTTCAAAGTCTTAATGGATAGCTTTATTATTATTCCAAAGCCCTTCACCTATTCTCCAAAATAAATAGAGGTAGTAAATATGGAAGCATCCTCTATTTAATATCCATCAAACATATACAGAGAGAGTGTCTACTGTGTCCTGTGTCTCATGGGATGTTCTCTTAGATCTCTTTCCTCAATCATTCATCATTTTATGCTTCTGTGTTGTCATTTATTAATATCCAAGTGCTTGATACTAATTATTTTGGTGGGGAAAACAGAGAAGCTTCAGACATGGAAAGAAACACTGTGCATCACTAACAGCATCTTTGAGGACAATCCCTTGAATGACAGGAATGATGATACCATTCTTTCTTGTCAAACTCCTAGGATTGGGGTAGGCAAACCCGCCATTTGCCCCAAGCCAAGCTGTGCAGAGGTCAATGTTTACACAGTGTGGAAGCACATATAAAATAAACGACAGGGGATAAAGGTTCATCATCTATTTTAAAATGCTACCTTCTATTTTAGACTGAACATGTACAATTTCTGTTTAGCAATTTCAGTTAATTGTTGGATTAACATTTTTGGGAACAGATTGCAAACTTCAAAATGGAAAAGATCATTTTAGGGAGGGAAGCTAGGCAGCTGTCAGGGAGTTGGAATTAACATAGATTTGCATAACAGATGTACAGTAAGGTGTCTATGACAGACAATCACTGAATATTAATGCTATAGACCACGACATCATTTGCGTAAATGCTGTCTGCTGGGTATTGAGGTTGGTGTGCTCTTTGCAGAAGACAAAGGGCCAGAGAATGGAACAGATGCACCAGATACACCAATGCATCTTAATTTATGACATCCTCATGAAAGACCTTGTGGTGTGATTTCAGATTTTATTTCAAATAATTTGGAGATAAAGGAACTAAGTAATTATCTTTTCCCCTACAGTTAGTTTTTCGCAAAGGAAGAGGGTTCATTTGTGGACTGCCATTGTGATGCTCACAGGAGAGTGACATTCTTTTTATGAGTGGGGGTGGGGTGAGGAAGAAAAGGAAAACGTTCCTGAAAGTCAACATTGTGCATTGAATAGATTTGGCTATTAGCATGCTGTCAGACACCTGTCACAGAGCAAGTCACCCCCCCCCCGAATGAAGCAGCAGGTGATTCTACAGCAGGTTTCAAATCGTATTTTTAAAAAAGTGAGTTAGTGTTGAAGCATAAAATCCATTTTGTTAAGCCAATGTTATGAACATATGTTGAGCTTGTACTATGTGCAAAGCACTAGGTTTCCTTTCTTTGGTATCTTTATCAATTCTTTGCTGTCTTCTGGCCAGTCTCTAGTGGACACCCTCCCCAGTAATTACACTCCACAGAACTGCTTGCCTTTTTGACCTCTCAATGAGTAACTAGTTCTTGATTGGCTAATTAAAAATGTCACGCATTTGATCAATATATATTTTAGCACATAACATGTGGCAGATCTTGTACTAGGTGCTGAGTGTGTAAAGGCACAGCTTCCATCCAAAGGTTTACTGTCTAGTGGGAATGACAGTTAGTCAGTCAACAAATATTTATTGCACAGTTACTATGCATTAAGCGTTGTCAGAGTGCTGAAGCTGCAGCAATAAATAAAACTGACAATCACTGCCCTCAAGGCACTTTATTTCTAGTGAGGGAAACAGTAAATTGGTAACCAAATAAATAAGATGTTATCAGATACAGGTAAAAAAGATAATGTGAGAGAGAGTGGTAGAGAGCGATTGGGAGTGACTGGAAGTGGGGCAGGTCGGCTTTATTTTAAATTATAAAAGACTTCTCTATAAAAGTAACAACTGACCTGATTCCTGAATAATGGGAAGAGGGCAGTCAAATGGAACATCTAGAATAACATCATTCAAGTAGAAGAAATAGCAAACGTAAACTTGCTGAGATAGAGTGTATAGCATGAAAATAATTTGATCACAAGGAGATAAATTCCAAATATTATATAGTTTGTACATGTAATGGATGGGAACAAAGGAGAGAGAGCTCTTGATCCAGCTGTATTGGATTGAAGGTCAAGGGAGTTGGCAGAAAGAATTTTTTTCTGCATTGAGTCTTTTCTGTGTTGATGCCCATAGTGTGAGGAGAGATTAAGTATTCCAAAAAGAGAACATAGCATACGCAGAGACCTCAGAGAGAGATGCAAGAAAGCAAGAAATTTCCTGAGAATTGCATTTTGTGTGTATATGGCTAGCTCATAAAGTGTGTGGGGGAAGTGTCAGAATATAAAGCTGTAAAGGCCAGGTTAGGGTTAGATTGAGAAGAATTTGTGTCCTAAATTATGGAGATTTTGATGCAAGGGAATAAGTAGACTTATGATTTAGAAATCTCATCTGGAGGCACTGGAGCATCTGTTAAGAAAGGACAATTCAACATGCTAAAACATGTATCCTCCGTATTTTGGGGAACCTCTCACCTATGGGGATAAATGGAGTCACTTTAATAATAACTCAGATTCCTTTGATTCTCACCACAGTGGCTTACCCAGGGTCTTTAATGACCCCCCAATCTACCAGGGAGTTGAGAGAGAATGCCCACACTAATCTGCACCCTTCTCTCTTTTTCTTTATCAGTGTTATTTGCCCACAAATAGCTCAGAGTGCTCATTCCTGCCAATGGTTGCAGCGCTCTCTGAGAGAACACCACAGTCTACCCCAAATACCCCTGGTATTTCTAAGGATGCCTCCCCCAGTGGTGCAGAAATCAAGTTACATTTCTGGGAGTAGAGGTTGAAGATCCTCATTCCACACGATGTTACACTTAGTATAGAAGCGACTGCCACTCATGCCCCTGTCTATTAGGGACTCTCTTAGGAACCACTAAGTTTGTGCTTGAAGCTTCTCTCTCCATAATCTCTAATACTAATTGCTAATATTCATTATGTACATACTCTGTTCCAAGCCCTGTGCTACATTCTAAACATAAAAGATTTTGTTTCAGCCTCACAATGTCCTTTTGATATATTATCCCCATTTAGTAGATAAGGAACAAAACTCAGAAGGAGTAAGCAACTTGCCCGGGGTCTCACGACCAGCAAATGACTAGATTCAATTTGGTACCCAGGCAGGCTGACTGCAGAGCCCTCATTTATAACCACTGTGCTAATACTGCCTTTCCAGAGACTTCAGGGATGTGTTCATGGAGTTGGGGTATGGCAAAGGCACCTACCATGCTGGTGGTTCTCTCTGTCTTTAGGTGCCTACTAATGCAAATACCTCCTGAGAGTCCATCCCCCAGTAACCATGACAAACCCAAACAGTCTTAAATCATAGTATATCTAGGCTCAAGAAAGGAATTTCTTATGTATCGTTCTTCAGCTGCATCCTGCCTGTTAGTTATGTCTGTTTAAAGTGGTTGCAGACTTCCAAAAAGCACAGATTACAGAATAAAAGGACTTTCTTTTTTATATTAGTCCACCTAAACTCGTTTTAAATTTATTGTACCTAGTCCGTTTTTTGAGATCTTCCATTGGCATTTTCCTGCCAATATTGGTTATGGGAGATACAAGGGGAAAAAACAACTCATTAAGACCTTTATCTGATGGGGAACAGTATGATGTGGTGAAAAAACCTGAACCCGGCTCCACATTCACACTCTCTTGATTTTCATGGAAACAATGAAAGAGATGAGAGAATAGCTCAGCTGGAGATAGTCAAAGATATATTGGTCTCCTATTCCCTTCTCTCCTCTGGTTATCTAAATTTCCTCTTCCATATGCCAAGCAATACTACTAATGGTAACATCAGTAGCCAAAACCAGATTTTTAAGCTACTGCCTTAAACCCAGGCAGGAGCTAAAATCATCACTTTCTCTTTTCTAGCTAGCATTAGATGGCTCCAAGTTTAGATTGTCCAATGAGTAAGTGGCCAGGTGCCATTTTAAGTGAGAATGTTCCCATTTTTCCAGTGCTATAAAGTTGCCTTTGAGAAACTGATAGGTATTGCCAAGGTCAAGGATATCTTCATGTCACCTCACTGCCAGAGCACTAATCTCTGAGTTCCTTTTTGTGATTGATTTCAGGGAAGGAATACCTGACCTCATTGATTGTGCATCAGTGGAACAAAGAGAATGATACAAACTGAGATGTTGCCTCCATAAGTAGGAGCCTAGCATTACTGAGTCCTATGATATTCCTGTTGAAACAAGCATCTTTTGTGTTAAGAATGGTATTGTCTTAAAGTGACTGGAGCTTAGGAAATTAGAGTTAACCTGTGATAGAGGGACTTAAAGATATTTGGATATGCCTAGAAGTTAAAATACATGTAGGAGAAAGGTAGGAGATGAAGCTGTCTTGAAAGAGAGAGGATCGATTTCAGAGTACCATTTAAGACTGGTCAACAAATTTGGACTATACAATAGGGCAACGGAAGTCATTGAAGCAGTTTATGGAAAGAATGAGATGCTCGATTTTGCTTTAAAAAATATTCTAAAAACCATGTGGAGGATGGGTTGGAAGAGAACAAGAGAGAATAAAGAAAACAAAGAAAAGTTGGTAGATAGTTGCAGTAGTCCAGATGAGGAATGATGACAGTACACTAGACTAAGGCTGGAATGGGGAATGGAAAGGAGATTTATGGAACATTTAAGAGATGGAATCAAGAAAATTTGGTGACTGACTGGATGTAGATGTAAGAAAGAAAGTAAAGACCAAGATAATTCCCAAATTTTAAGCTTGGGAAACTGAGTGGAAAGTGAGACTATTTTCTGATGGTTCAAGAGATGATGAGTTTACTTTTAGACATTTGAACATTAAGAGAAGATGTCCACTAACAATTTCATTTATGAACCTGGAACTCAGTAGAGATTGGATTGGATCTAGATATGTAAAAGATGTTGACATAGAAAGCTTGGAATAGTAATTGAAGCCTTAAGAATAGAATGAATAGGATAAAAAGGAAAAAAAAAAAGTATGTACGATAGAGTCCCATGGAACAACAGCATTTCTATGGCAGATTGAACCAAGACCTCTCCCTGTCCTGACATTAGGGATAGCTAGATAAATAGGACCTCACAGAGGAGACTGAAGAGGAACAGCCAAGAAGGCAAAAGCAAGAGTGTGTGGGGTCCAAAGGGGAGCATTTCTTGGAGGAGAAGGTAGTAAATAGGGTACACTCCTCTAAGAGTTCATTCAGAAAAAGAACCAAAAGTACCCTTTTAAGAATGCACTGGAATTTGGTGACTTTAGTGAGAATAGTTCTGATAGAATGGTGGTATTAAATCCAAATTGCATTGAGTTGAAGAATGAGTGTGAGATGAAGACATGGAGGCAGCCAGTTTGGGAAATGCACTTGAGAAGATTAACGTAAAGGTGAGGAGGAGTAGAGTGATAGCCAGAGGGGGACGAGTGGTTAAGAGAAAGTTTTGGAGTGTGTGTGTGTGTGCGTGTGTGTGCGTGTGTGTGCAGGTTCCAAGTCTAATGGAATGTGTCTACAAAGGGGAAAATGTCTACGATACGGGGGAAAAAATGTCAAGTCAACACAATGAGGTCCCAGAGAAGGCAAGAGGGATTACCCCTATAGGAAAAGAGGTAAGCTTCATCATTTTACAGGAAGAAAGAAGGAAAGGGTAGAAAGGTAGATTTTTAAGTTTAGTGACAGATACTTAAAGAACATCTAGTAGCTTCAAGAGTTTCTAATCTCTCTTAAATGTAGAGGAAATAGCATCTGTTAGGTGTGATGGAGGAAGATAACAAAGTTCCAAAACTGGAGAAGAACGAGAAAGGTTTTAAAAAGCTGTTATGAAGAAAGAACTGAGCATGGAAACTTAGAAGTGTCAGGCAGAACTGAATTTTCTGACTCTGATGCCTGAACTCTTCCCACTGAACCATTGTGCCTCCTCAGCGGCCTCTTGCAGAGCCATGATGGAATCTGCACCCTCCAAATTAAAAGAAAATGGTACTTTTGTTTGTAAAGCAGAATGTGCTGTTTCTCATATTTGATCAACTGTACAATCATTCTTCCAACCTTAACCCCATTCCCTGCTCACTCTCTTACTCTCTATTTGAATAAGCCTGTGACTGTTCTCTGCCAAATGTATTAGTCATAACAGGAACAAATTCATATGAGTGAGTGAATTCTGCTCTAATAAAATGTCCTAGTCTCAGCACATATCATCATCATAAATTTCCTGGGTTGGCCTGCCAGTGGATCTGACCCCTTCCCCACTCATCGCCTCTTTCCCATTGCATCCTTCCCAGCACCCACAATATAATATGGGCTTATACATGCTTTTGATTGCTGGACAGTGACTTGGTGAGCTGAAAAGGCACTGTTTTAGCAAATTTATCTGACTTAACCATTTACCTCATGACATATGGGATCAGTTTGCAGTTTATACAGGATAAGGAAGCACTTTACAATAACAGTGCAGGTGAAACTGTGAGGTCATGAGACACCAGACACTGGTAGTATTTAGGAAGAGGTTGGAAGATCACCTATGGGAAAATACAGAAAATATTCCTGAGTTAGAGAGAAAGTAGTTCATATGTCTCATCCCAGATTAAATGGTTATAGTCTCAGGGAAAGGAAGCTACTTAAAATAAATGCAAAAGTGTACACATGAGGGAACTGAGGTATTCATAAATGTTGAGGTTCTCAGAAGCAACAAGATGAAGAGAAAAAAGCATGGCCAAGGAGCAAGCAGACTCAATCCCAGCTCATTTATTTGCTAGCCGAATGACCCTAAACAACTCACCCAACATTTCTGACACCATTCTCTATTTTATAAAAAGAAGATGATGTTTGTTTTGATTATTGTTCTAAGGCTGTGCTGGCCAATATAGCAGCCACTAACAACATGTGGCTGCTGAAATTTAAAGTATTTCAAATTAACATTAAAAATCAATTCCTCAGTTGGGCTAGCCACATTTGAAGTGTTCAATATCTACCTGTAGCTGGTGGCTCTCCTATTGGACCATACAGGTATAGAACATTTTTATCATCATAAAAAGTTCTATTTGACAACACTTTTTAAAGAATTAGAGATAATCTATAAAAAAGTGCCCTGCACATATTAGATACTCATATATGAAAGCTAATTTTTTGTTCATTATAACTAATTTTTAAGACTATGTGCCAAAAGCTGTGCAAAGTGTGTTACATACATTATTTAATGTAATTTTCACTCCCATTGGAAATGAGAATGGGAATACTCCCATTCTTTAGATGAGGAAACAAAGGCTTGATGAGCTTAATAATTCCCAGAGGTTACAAATATTATAAACTCTTATTTTTAGGAATGTCTTCAAAATTATAGAGGAAAAATTTATCAGAAATGGGTTTCAAACACTCATTTGTCTGACCACAAACGTGTGTTGTTATATGCTTGGCAGTGTGCTTTTGTATGCACTGAGGAGAATGGGAAAACTGGGCTGTGGTGAAAGGGAGGGTAGAGAATTTTGAGGGTTTTATGCTGGAGAAAGAAGAACAGGGTAGGGAAAACCCTTGTATGCAAAGAAATAAGGGCTAAAAGAGACGGCCTCTAAATTCTATAATCTTGGGCTGTAGGATTTTGAAAGACCTTGTATTACATGTTCTATTGTCAGAGATAATTGGAAGGTATAGTTATTTATTGTAAGAAATAGAGGTATTTTCTTTTTGTCTTTGCCAATCAATACTTGCCTCTTTGAGGAGACCTATGTTCTGAGGAACATGTAGAATGGAGCAATTTGATCTTGAAAGCAAAGAAATAGGTTGGGAAATGGGTCCAAGTAGTTGAGTGTAGGATCTTATCAATAGGACAAATTGTGCTTTTAAGAAGTGCCATCCTTGTCTGCTCAAATCCTAAGCTTCAGACCTTTATTCATTATTTTCTAAAAGAAATAAAGTCAAGAATTCAAGGAATAAGAATAACAGTGTCTTGTTAAACACATTCTTGATTAAAAAACAACAGATTCAATAACTACAAAGAAATTAATAGTAATATAATAGTTGGATGAAAACATTATGAATAAATTAATACAACATCTTAATAGTGGTTATATTAGTCAGAATGAGCTACATTATATGACAATAACAAATACACCAAGAAATCTCAGTGATTTAACCAAAAAAAAGTTTATTTCTCAATCACATCACAGCTAAACTAAGTAATTGTAATTTTTTTTGGTGGCTCTCTTTCAGATGGTGACTCAGGGATCTGACATCCAGAAGTTGTGTTTTCCAAGGGCTAAAGAGTCATGTAGGAGACTTAAAGGCCAAGCCTGGAAGTACTTTACATTACTTCTGTCCACCTTCCATTCACCAGAACTCAGTCTCATGGTTCACAACTCAACTATAAGAGGCACTGGCATATGTTGCCTTACTGTGGGCCCAAGTATGATAAACATATGGTCTTGTCTCTGAATCAGAGGTCATAAAACATTTTTAGCCTATATGCATCTGCAAGCTACCTGCTTATTTAAAAAAAAAATAGTCCCTTTGCTTTTAAATAACTACTCATTTTTGTAGTTTTCCCAAACTCTTCTTCTACTTAAATGCCACATTCCCCACCTCCCCAATAAATAAACTTAATTCCTACTTCACTGAGAATATCAACCCCACCAGACAAATTTTCCACTCTCCTTTTTAGCTTGTCATTCTCCCTTTCAGAGGAGCAGGTCTTCTCCTCTTATATAAAGCCAAATCCTTTATATGAAACACTGAGCTCTTTTGCTTCTTCCAGACCTCGATCTATTAATTATTGTCTCTCTTTTCTGCATCTTTACTTCTGTGTATTTTTATTTTGTTAGCCTTTAAACTTGTTCATATCTTTTTCATCCTACAAACCTTTCCTTGACACTCAGATTGCACTCCACCTATAAGTACAGTTCAGTTTCTCTGTTTATCCTTCATTACACAGTCTTGGAAGAATAATCCATACTCATTTAAAATATATTTCTAAATATTTGACTCCATAACACTTATCAAAAATTTAATTTTATATTTTTGTGTGTGACTGTTTATTATCCACAACTCTTGTTAGACTTCAAGTTCTACAAGGGATTGATTATATCTTTTTTATTCTCCCTGATCCCCAATGCTAAGCCCAGGGCCTGATACGTGGTAGCAGCTTCATAAATATTTGGTGATTCAATCCACTGCAATTGATGCAAACTAAAATGATCAATTATATTATCATTATTAAACCTAAAGGATACATTTACTTTCTTGAATAGTTTTGCTACATTTCACACCATTGGATGACCAGGCTTCTTTAAACAATCTGATATACCTTGATGTGTTTGATCCATCAAACTCCAAGTTGTCTTCCTACCTCTGTGATGGGTTCTACTTCATATTCTACTATGCACTCCTCAAGTGGAGGTGTTCTCTGGAGTTTTATCCCTGAGCTGCTGATCCCCTCAGTATTCATATTGCTAAAAGAGTGATGTTATCTACTTTTAAGATTTCTGCTGCCACCCATATGCTGATGCCTTCCAAAATATACATTAATCCTAGACTTCTCCCTTGAGTTACAAATTTTTGGGCCAAACTGCCTGCTCTATATCATCATCAAAGTGTCTTGTTGGCATCTCAAACTCAACTGGTCCAAATCTGAATTCATTTCTCCTCAAGATTGCTCATCCTCTTACTCTGTATCTCAGGGCCTTTGTCCATACAGTTATCAAACTAAAACCAAGAAGACCTATTTCTTTTCCCTTACCTCTCTCTATCCTAAGAATCACTAAGTATATCCTGCCCTTCTACTACCAAACATTTCTTGATTTCTTCCTCTCATCTCCATCCTTACCAGTTTTCCTACTTGTATTCTCCACCCTAGATTACAAAATCTTGTAATCAATCTCCTTGGCACCAGATCCCTTCCAATCAAATCCATTTTCCACACAGTAGCCAAAGTGAACTTTTCAGAAGCCACAGTCTGACCATTTCACACTCCAATTAAACCCTTTCAAAGACTTCCCGTTGTATATAAGACAAGGTCTAAATACTTTATGCCTACCTGGACTCTCCATAATTTGATGCTTTCCCGATCTAATCTTGCCTCTTTTTATCTCTAACCTCATAATTAGCAATATTAGTGTTCTGCACATACCGTGTTCTTTCTTGCTTTCGTACTTTGCTTAAGAAAAGTTAAGCAAACCCTAGCGGACCCCTCCTCATCCTTGCAGTCTTATCTCAGACCTCATCTCCTCCAAAATGTCTCTATATCCCTGTCCAATCTGGGTTAGGCACCACTCCTCTGTGCTCATATAATGCTCTATAGATAGCTATGACTTTGAATTGTGTAGAGCAGAATCTTCTGGCAAAACATCTTGGACATACCATTCGAGTGAGAAATAACCTTTTGTGGTCTTAAGTCATTAAGATTTGGGTGTTAATTTGTCACCTCAGCATAACCTTGCTAATTCTGAATAAACAATGGTTAGCATATTACAAATGAAGAATGAGGCTTAGAAAAGTTAGATCCCCTACTCTGTTCATATAGACAAAGCACAGTTCTCTTATCATCTCCAGCTCCAACATTCACTGGAGCTATTTTACTAGGAAATATTCAGAGAGCCAGTTTGCCTCTAGAGGGAAACGAAGAAAATTCTGGAAAACTGCTTCCTCTAAGTACAGCAAACATTTGTAGAATAAATGAGTTTGTGGTTTATAATCTGTTTTCCATTCTAGCAAAGCCAGTGCTGTTCCATCTGAGCTGAGAAACCACTGGAGCTTAAATTATCCGTGAAGGCTCTGCCTGTTTGTCATGCAGCCTGGCCCACAGAGGATGAGTTTACACATTGAAATGCAATGAGGTCAAATTGGAGACCCAACAAACACTGCTACACTTTGGTGGCTGGAACATCATGTGCCTGTCCATGTTTAGGAGCCATTTCAATCCCCCTGGAGAACAGTGGCAAGGAAACGGGCCTGGCAGTGCACATTCAGGGCTTACTGGATAATCATGGGACGGCTGGGCTCCTCTCTCACGGTGTCTGCCCTAGACATAGACAAGAGAGGGAGAGGCAATGAAATGGTGAAGCTCAGTGTGTGGAATGCTACTTCCAGATGAAAAGACTGCCAAATGCCTCTTGAGGAAAGCGATAAATACACCACATCACATCAAATGTTTAATCTTTCAACAGATAAGAGGGATCTGCAACTGTCTCCATTCCATTGTGAACATTTTTGATCATTGTCATATTTTATCTCTTGATTAGTCCACATTAGGTGCTTTGAGGTTTGCTGGAATCTAAACCTCTTGCCTACGCTTATTGAATTCTTCACCAATGAATTCTTCCCAATGAAAAGCAGAACCTGCTCTCACCTTGGAAGCCAAAAGGCCAGATCACACTTTTCTAGCCTCTCTTGCATCTTGGGACTTGGCACATGCCTCAGCTAATTAAATGTACACAACACTAACTCCAAATTGGAAAGGAGGAATACAAAGAAGCAGGGGCCTCAAAGAATGCTTTCTGGGGGCAGTGGCAGTGGTGACAGCGATGTACATATGCAAGGGTAGCAGTACCCAAGATGACCACAGGAGGGACGTAAGTTGGGACATACAGAATTCATGGGCAATAGCAGCCGTGCCTGGCCAAATTCACACTGAGCATGAATTTGGCTGGGTTTCTAGTGGCCTAGCCTTCCTTTTTTTTTTTTTTTAATTTTATTTATTTGTTTATTTTTTCCCCCAAAGCCCCAGTAGACAGTTGTATATCATAGCTGCACATCTTTCTAGTTGCTGTATGTGGGACGCCGCCTCAGCATGACCGGAGAAGCAGTGTGTTGGTGCACGTCTGGGATCCGAACCCGGGCCGCCAGCACTCAACCGCTAAGCCACGTGGCCGGCCCTAGCCTTCCTTTTTATGGGCCGTTTTCTGTCCCAGGTTCTCCAATCTTCTTGGCAATTCTATAATTTCGTAATAGCCTTTTAATAAAATCCTCTTCTTCTTACATCAGTCAAAGAAAGTTTCTGTTGTTGCTATTACAATTCTTTGTTGATAAACTCCCTCACCCACATGCCAAGATAAGGGACATTCCTAAATCAATTATATAAACATTTTTGTTAATGAAATCTGTTCGTAAAATAGGCAAAGAGAAATGGTCTCAGCATTCAAAAATCAATGTAACTTGTATCAGAGGTGCTTGGTTTAATTTGTCACCTTAGATCAGTGCTTCTCAACCAGGGGCAATTTTGTCCCCCAGGAGACATTTGGCTAAGTTTGCTATTGTCATCTAGTAGGTAGACGTCAAGGGTATTCTTAAACATCCCACAGTACACAAGACAGTCTCCTTGACAATGAATTATCTGGCCCCAAACCTCAATAATGCACAGGTTGAAGAACCCTGTCTTAGATTATTTGAGCTTCAATGGACCTTAAAGCCAACTAGTTCCATGGCTTCCTCAGATACTCAGAGGTTCTTAAAACTTGCAGAGGAGACACCCAAACTACTTTCCATGTTTTATGAAGACTTTTATGTTTTAAGTCTTTCTCCATCCAACAAATAGTTGTTGTCAGCTTTGCACCCGGTACCACCCTGGGATAAATAGGTTAAAAAAACCAACATAGTACTATCTTCAGGATTTTTCACAAAAATGAGGAAGACACAACAAATAAGTAAATTAACAAATAAATCCATAGATACAAACTGTTATAAAGATAATAAAGGAAAAAAATCTGGGTTAAGTGATAGATATTAGCAAGGAAAAATCAACTTGGAGAACATGGTCACAAAGGCTTCTCTGTCACAAAGGCATTTAATTGGAGCTGCAGGGAGAGCATTTTTACCAGAGAAAGTAATGTGAATGAAGTCTTAGGGCAGGAAACAGCTTGATGAATAAAGAATTGAAAGGAAGCCAATGTTATTATGGAACAGTGGGAAAGGAGTGAGTAACAGCAGATAAGATGAGAGGTACAGAAAGAGGCCTGTGGTGTCTGTCCCAGTCTATTGATAGTGATTCTATCAGCCAGGAATGCCTGAGGCACTCACCTGCGCCTGTATTACTCAAAGCAAGCCCCCACAGACCTTTCCCCCCTAAGGCCAATATTGTGGCTGGACCAGCCCTATGGTCCTGATTGTGATTGCAGGATGCACTTCAGCAAAATCCATCAGGGAAGTTTGAGGAAAAAGATTTATTATTCACAGGTCCTGGAGGGTACACAGCATGCCCAAGTGGCACACAGTGAAGTCATCACAGGTAGAGAGAGAAGGAGAGAAAGAGTGGACCTGGGGCTCCGCCTTTATTAGGATGTGAGCATGGGGCATCTAGGGTTTCGCAGGTTCACTCTTTATTGGCTAATTTAAAGCATAAGAATGGGGATTAGGGCAGGGGATGGGAGAAGCAGGGATCACTCAAGTGGTCAGTCATCTGAAAGGGGACCTTCATGGATGGGGGCAGCCTAGTTCTTTATCTGGTTGTTTTGCTAGTGGCTGTGCCATACAGTTGTCAATATGTTTAGTCACGATGAATGTCTTTTGAAATGGATGCCTTGGCAATCAAAAGCTTAGTGTCAGGCACTTAGATAAGGCCATATCCTGTAGAGCTCCATAGGCTGTGCAGAAGAGGTGCAAAATCTGTAACAAAATTCTTCTGTTTATACACTCTAAGGATTCTTGGGCTATCAAAACATGGAGTTGGTTTGCACTTGTCCAGAATGATAAAAAAAAAATCAATTCAATAAAATGGATTTTTTCACTATGATCAGACGTCCAAGTTGACAGTTTTATTTATGCCTGATTAATAAAAAGGTACACAATTAATCTTGTATTAGTCAGTGTCATTTACTTAATAAACAAAAATCTTTAAAAGTATATGATCTGTGAGGGAGAAGATTGAAATTCTCAAATAAAGTCCAATTACATCATTTTATGCAAGATGAAACACAGACAGCAAATATGATTTATCCAAGGTCACACAATTTAGAGAACCACGTTTAAGATCTAGATATCTCTCTAGTTACCTCAACGCTCTTTCCACCAAATCACTCCTGCTTAGGTGTAAGGCAATTGGAGTCTGCGTAGAAGTTAAGTTAATTACAGAAGAGAATCTGGTTTTCTCCCTTTGACCAAAGATCCCCCTTGAATTCTGAACTCCCTTGAATGGGTGACATTTTCCCCATTGCCTGGCATAGATTGAAATTTACTTCAAGAATTACCCTTTTCTTATGCATTATGAATAATCATTGCCATCAGATGAGAGGCCAGCTTAACATTTTCTATATACTTGATCCAAATGACTGCCTGGAGGTTTTTGAGTAAATGAACTATACAGTAGGTAATCATTAATTTCCATTCTATCGCCCATGCATGGAAGTCTATGCCAGTGTTCAAACTGCTTTCTCTTTAGCCGACAAATAAATTGCTCCTACCTTGATGCCTCTGAACTTAATTTACAACTGCTGTTAATTAATATCTTGTACTTTTTCTGTACTTGAGGAATACAAGATAAATAAAAGTCCCAAGGAGACCAATATGTGCAGGGACTAACAATGGGAGCCTTCTAAATACCCATTATCTACTGGAGACAAGCAGGCCCTTGTAAGGGCATCACCTGTGCTGCCCTGGTTGGATTCTGGAAAGAGACTGTTTGCCTAGTGTTGGAGAGAAAGGCCTATGATTGATCCGAGATTAAATTCTAATGTTTCTATTTACTACCTGTGAGATCTTAAAACATCTCTTAAATGCTCTAAATGTCCACTTCCTCATTTATAATGGAAAGATGATAATATTCACAGCTAACATTTATCGAGCCCTTACTACTGTATTCCGGACGTGTCTCTATGTAGTTAATAGGGATCAATACAAGGTATGTATTAACATCTTGATTATAAAGGTAAAGAAAAATAAATTATTTGAATAACTTGCCCAGGTCCACACAACTGAAAAATAAGAAAGCAATCATATTCCAAAGTTTTATTCTTTTGCCTGCTTAAATCCTATGAAGTTTTAGCCCAGCTCTTGTGTTCTTTTTTTCTGAAAAATGAGAAAACATTGAATTCCAGAGAGATAAAAATGACAAGGCTATTTCATGACCTTGCTAGGCATACAGCCTCAGCCTCATTCTTCACCTTAATATATTTTCAAGAGAATCATGCTGCTTCATGAGGAAATTTTTTTTGTTATTTGGTTATTTTATTGTATTTGCTTTTTAAACTATTGGAGATTAACTGAGCTCCATGTGAATTTGCCCAGAAATATGTATGTTCTAGAAATCTTTGAATAGGCCTTGAATTCTGCAGTGCTCCTTTGGGTTGTGGGATGGCAGTCGTGGTGCCTTTCACACCCACAATGTAGCTGATTCCACTGCATCACTCTCAGCCCTCTCCCTGAACTGTTGTACTTTTGCAAGCAATGCTCTTGCAGCATTGTGCACAGCGGAGTCAATTGTGAGCATGCATTCTAGAAAATAAAGACCATGCGATCTGTGAACAAGACATTAGCATATAGCCTTATTGCATTTATTACATTCTGTTGGCACAATAGCAAACCCAGACCAGCACAAGGAAGGTAGAAGCATCCTCCAGACAAGCAAGATGGGGCAGGGAACTCTCAGAATGTTCTGTGCTGTCCACTGAAGGTTTAAAGATAAGGAATCCAGTAAAACAACATAAAATAGCCCATTGGTATACTGGAAATAATAAGTGGCCATTGAGAAGGTCCTATTGTCATCTATCTAGATCTTGATGTCAGTGACCCCAAAAGACAAAACCAAGGCTCACTAAGCATATTTCCTAGAGTTACTCTTATCATTTGTTTACTTACGCTGATTAGCTCAGCTCTACCTTTATCCCTGAGTTTGAATTTTCAGATGTGTTTTTACAGTTACAAAGCAACAGAAATGAGATTCAGACCAGTCCCTTAAATTTTGGTGCTGTGTTTATAGTTCTATATTAAGTCCCAATTTCTATTTTACTTTTTTGGCTCTTTTCTACTCTACTTTCTTACACTGTATGTAATTTATATGTCCTGATCTTCACTTTGTGGATGTTAATAAGCTTCTCTGACATTTAAACTTGCCAACTGGTCATGTCTACTTGGATGTTGCTATCCGCTCACCCATAATTCAGTTCAACAGTCCCCACCCCAAACCTCCTCTTTCTGGGTTTCTCATCACAGGGAATGTATTTTATGCATTTGTCAATTGCTAAAGACTGAAACTAAGCATAGTCCTTATCTCTTTCTTTGTCCCTTTTCCCTCACATTCAGTCAATTACCAAGCCGTGTTAAAACTGCCTTCCAACCAACTCTGAAGTCTATCCACTTCTCTCCTCATTACTGCCACCATGTTGGCCCAAGTTACCATTACCTCTCACCCACAATAACTTCTAATTGGCTTTCATGTCTCCTGTCTTTCTCTCTTTCAACCATTCTCTACACTGTAGCCAGGATGTCATTTTTAGTTTTTGCATGTGATCATGGCTGAGTAAAGACATTCAATGGTTTCTAATTGCTCTTAGATCAAGTTGATACATATTCTACAACTGTCTGCATGATCTGGGTCCTACTAGTTTCTCCAGCCTTAATTCTTCCCTTGCCACCAAACTGCCCCCTCCACAATGTCTGCCCTTCAAACAGACTCAGAAACGTTACTAGGTTCTTCCATCAGTGAGAGAGAAACTATAAAAA
The DNA here is from genome assembly GCF_020826845.1 of Diceros bicornis minor. NCBI lineage: Eukaryota > Metazoa > Chordata > Mammalia > Perissodactyla > Rhinocerotidae > Diceros > Diceros bicornis. The sequence continues at coordinate 10,968,798 of NC_080747.1, read as the reverse complement.
TGTGCAAACTTTGGTTAGTTTTTTTTTAGTTGTTTCAATATATGAAAAGTAACTATTTTTGGAGAATGTGTTCATTTCCTCTCCCCTCCTGGATACACCACTACACAGATCATTCTCTCTTTCTAAAATATGACTCCTCAGATATGACACATCCCAGCCCTTCGTTCCCTGTTAATTCTGTATATTAGTCAAGACTCTTTGGTTTGTAAGTTATAGAAATCCATTTCAAAGCACAGTATAATAATAAAACTAATAACATTATATGAGAATTACTGCCTATCCCTCTTCTCAGAGTTGCCTGCCACCTATCCCTCTATACAAGGGAGGGCTCATGGAGCTAGGTTTCTTGTGTATGATGCCCTTCACGTGCCCCAGGCCATAGTAGATAATCCAAGGTGAACACCTAACCCAATGAACCAAGAATTACCTCTTCCTCAAGAAACTGGAATTAGAATCAAAATGTTATTCTGTTTGACTGGACTCAAAAATAAAATCTCTGGTGTAGTGGGATGGCTATAGCTTCTGTCATGTGTACCAGGAGCAGAGAGAGACAATCTAGAAAAATAGAGAAAAGAAGAAATTAGACACAATTAAAAATAAATAAATGAAAAACAACAGTAATAAAAAGCAGAAAGGATTCCCATATCTTTCTGGTTGCTCTTTCCCATCTTTCACCTGAGAGCTGGAATCATTTTTGCACTTGGCTTCCATGAAACAAGGAGATTCCATGGGACAAAAGGAGCTCTCTTTTGTCTGCTTAAGTTTGCTCAATTTGATTTCTATTACATTAAAACAAGAGTCTGCAATAATATATCATTTGTCTTCTATGTGATAGGTAATATGTATATATATTTATATATACACACAGGCGTACACACAGAGTCTCATGTAATTATCACCATAACTCTGAAACGTCTGTGCTATGATTTCCGTTTTACAAGTGAAAAATATAAGACTCATAGAAGTTATGTAATATATCCAAGATCCCACAGATGAAAATTATGGAACCAATTGTGAAATCAAGATATTTTTGATTCTCAAGTGTGTGTGTCTCCTATTTTGCTGTCTCCCACTCCCGTTCATTTTGATCTTCAATATCAGCCAACTCTTTACTCATTCATTCGTTTAATTACTCAAGAAATATATATATACATGTTTTCTTCTTCATGGAAGACACTATTAGAGGCAATTTTCTCATAAATTTTTTTGGTAATTTCATAATACTATTGGAAGACAATTCTCCATGGATCTCTCATATTTGTGCATGTCTTGTATCAGCCATTGTTCTGGATTAGCTTTGTTTGCTATACAAACATCCTTGGAAGATAAAGATAGTGTCTCCCTCCAGACGAGAGGGAACATTTGCTGTCTGGCCAATATGATAAAGATAATGTCTCCCTCTGGTGTTCGGTACATTTGCTAGTAGTCCTTTTTAAAAGAGTGAGGTTTTCTAATCTTGGGGTTCCTCAGCTGTAATGCAGACTTTTTGAGTACATAGCATCTATGAGGGCCACTCCCCATCACCCCATGGGACTTAGGCACAAGGAAAACCAATGTGAACGTGAAGCCCATGTTGTCTGCTATGCTATGAGTAATGAAGTCCTTTACCTCTGACCCTGGAGTCTCATATCTCCCACGGGCATCCATGTGTGGCAAATTCACTTGTTAGCTTGTAAATGGAAAAATCTCAGATCCTTCACAGTACTTGAAAAATATGACTTGTGAAATAATTATGGGCCGATAGTGATGGACAATCCAACTTGATTCACCAATGTTCACATGAACTGATAAGTTGTAGAGTCAGTATTTGAACTCAGATCTACCTGACTCCTAAACCATCAACGAAGATATAAAGGAGTTAAAGGAGAAGAATAGAATTAACTAAGCAGACAGATAGCCTCAATCTGTCAGCTGTATGATATCATATAGTACGTGCATGGTAAGAACTTTTGGAATGTCTGGCATTGTAAAGTATCTCAGAGACAGGCACAGGGATTGATGAGCAGCAAGCAGAGGAGACAAACGATCTTGGAGTTTAAGAGACTTTGAAGTATAATAGCCCTAGGTTCAAATCTGACACTCTGCGTGACACTAAGCAATTTCTTTAACCTGTTTGAGCAGTAATTTCCTTATCTCTATGGCAAGAATAATAGATCCTATATCACAAGAGTGTTGTGAGCATCAAACAAGGTGATATATAGAGCATTTAGCATGAATCTGCACACATAGAAAGTACTAATTAAATGATAACTATTATGTTCCTAATAAGTCCTCCGTAAAGTTTGCATGAGTGATTACTTGATTTCTCTACATCAGTTTACCTGCACCTTAACTATCAGATCAGTTACCACAAATATCTCCCTAGCAGTTAGCAGGTTTATAAATACAGAAAATGTAATCAGGTTTATAAATACAGGTCCCTACCTGAACCATTGCAGCTTTAAGATCTACAGGGGCCCCTGATTTTAAGTGTGGTGGATACTAATAGTTCTTTTCTTGTAACAAAAATATCTTCAGGCTGCAATTTTGAGATAGCATTAAGGCAGAGCATTCACTTTGTGCCTTTCCACAATGGTGTGAGAAATTACAAGGCTGGGGGTTTTCCTGGTTATCCGTTTGTGTCTTTCCCATCTTGCAAGTGGAACAAGTCCTGCTGTTGCCAAGCAACGGTGCAGTGGTGGGAGTGATGGTGCATGTGTAATGTGGCACTCTGGGAGTGAGGGGCTTAGTTCTAGAGCTGGTCCAAGGGCACTGAAAAAGAACGCTATAGAGTGTTTTTCTCGACAGCTGGACAGTCACGTCATTAATGCAAATCCTCCAATAATTAAAAGAGCTACTTCCACTGAGCAATCCCATCACCAGCTTTCCGTGAACTGTGGAAAATCCTAAGAACCACAGGACAGAGTAGCTCTTGAGAGTCGCCATTTGCCTTCCTAGTACCTTGGCCTAAACACACGCCATAAATGCAACAATCCCTCCTGACAAATAATGAGAACTCAACTCACGATAGACTCTGAAACAGGAAATCTCAATCCCAAACATGCATCCATTCTATGGAATTAGTCGTAGAATGGTTCTTTTATTGAACTAATAAAAGAGAAGATCTTGAAAAAAAGGAGTGGGAAGTACAATGGGTGAATGAGAGAGAACACACAATTTGGTAACTGGCAACCATCTGTTTCACATCATTAAAGAGAAAAAAAAATGGAGGTTGAGAATATCTCTGTTACATTAGTAACTGAAGCCTCCCTACTTAATTGTGGTCAAATATCACTAACATGGGACAAGGCGTTAAAGCTGATGCAGTGTGTTAAGCAGGCTTGTATAGCAGTTAAGCACAGGCTCAGGAACCAGACTGTCTTGGTTTAGATCCCAGCTCCCAACTTATTTACTGAGTGATATTTGGAAGATCACTTAACTTGTCTATACCCCACTTTTTAGGCACAAAATGTGGATAATTATAGTACTTATTTCAAAGAGCTGTTGTAAAGATTAAATGAGTTAATATGTATTAACCGTTTGAACTAAAGTGAGCATATAAGAATTATTAAGTAAATGCTAGCCATTATTATTATTTTTTTTTTTTCAGTTAGGAAGATTGGCCCTGAGCTAACATCTGTTGCCAATCTTCCTCTTTTTGCTTGAGGAAGATTGTCGCTGAGCTAACATTTGTGTCAATCTTCCTCGATTTTTGTATGTGGGACACGGCCACAGCGTGGCTTGATGAGAAGTGTGTAGGTCCACATCTGGCATCGGAATCCGAGAACCCTGGGCTGCCAAAGTGGAGTGTGTGAACTTAACCACTACTCCACCAGGCCGGCCCCACTAGCCATTATTATTTATTATTATTATTTATTTTTCCCCCTAAAGCCCCAGTAGATAGTTGTATGTCATAGCTGCACATCCTTCTAGTTGCTGTATGTGGGATGCGGCCTCAGCATGGCCGGAGAAGCAGTGCGTTGGTGCACGCCCAGGATCCGAACTGGGCCACCAGCAGCAGAGCGCGTGCACTTAACCGCTAAGTCATGGGGCCAGCCCCCCCGTTAGCCATTATTAATAGTAGTTTTACACATTTTTACTAAGAAAAGGGCTTCATCTTTTTCCTATTTCTATTTTTATCATCAAAAGCTATATCCAGCCTTTAGTTGGTGCATTATAATTTTTTGTTGAATAAGCAAATGAGAGGGCATTCTAAAAATTTAATGACCTCACTTCAGTTCAATACATTTTTAGCTATCTAAAGTACAATTCCAAATCAGAATACAAATAACATCAGGAGTTTACAGAGTAGCTTAACATGTCTTTCTGCTTACCTAGACTCTCTACTCAAAATACATTTTCAAGGAATATTAAACTCATAATTAAAGGCTAATATTGACCCTCTGTCCCACATTTTATTCTTCCAGATGGATATCTCTGCCTGCTGGAGGCAACAAGAGTGCCCTGGAGTTTGGTTTGGATTTTTTAAATATTGTGCTCTTGTCTCACATTGAGCTTTAACAGAGAAATTATCCAGCCTCAATGGGAAGTGAGAAATAGCTTTATAAGCTATGGCAGCCCTGGGCCCTAGAAAGAGCCCAGGACTGCATTTGAGTTCTTCCCTGGTCTTTCACTTGGACAAACAGCTTTACTTCTTGGTGCATTGGTTTCCCCATCTTTAAAATGTAGGTCGTAATTTCAACTCTTCATATGTTAGCAAGTGAGACCATGCTTACTAAAATGTAATGCTACTGAGAGGTCCTTGAGAAAATTTTAGTCTGAGAAAAATGCCTCATTTTGAAACCTACCTTTTCAGTGAAGAAAGTTATAAGTTTCCAGATTAGTTAGTGGCATAAATAGTTTTCCTCTTTCTTCTGGTATCTCTGAAATCACTTTTCCTTTACTATGTAAGTGGTATAGATTTTTCAGCAACAAGCACAGGAAAAATAGCTGTTGTTCCAGCAATCAAGAAACATATGATAAAAATAAGATATGTTCACATAAACAGGTATAAACAACTCTTGATTATTCAAGATTTTAACTATTTTATAGAAAATAAAAGTCAGGAAGCCCTCAAACCATATGCAATTATATAAATGAAGTCAAAATGATTTAATAAATTTTTCCTACTGAGCCAAGCAGTATGCTAGTTTCTGAGATAAGACAAATATATACAAAGTTCTTAGACGCATGCCTTCTATGTTTTGATAGATTGAAAAAATTCCTCCAATTCTTCACCCATTGCTATATTTACTCTCTTTCCCACATAAATTTATAGTATCCTCTCACTCTGACTCAACTAAGTCTAGGAATTAGAGATAATAAACATACATAACAGTATCTGGTTTCTTGTAGATAATATGTCTATAATATGCTCATATACTAACTACAGTGTGGTATTAGTTTTCTACAACTGCATAATATTTAGTGGCTTAAGACAATACCCACTCATTAGCACACAATTCTGTAGGTCAGAGTTCTTCGTGGCATATCTGGATTCTCTGCTCAGGTATTATCAGGAAATCAAAGTGTCTGTCAGGCTGAGTTCTCATCTGAAGGCCCTTGGGAAAAATCCACTTCCAAGCTCATTTCTGTTGTTGACAGAATTCACTTCCTTCCAGTTGGACTGAGGTCGCTGTATCCTGGCTGGCATCAGCTGGGGGCCATCTTCAGCTTCTAGGCTGCTCTTAGGTCCTTGACATGTGGCCCTTTCCATCTCAGCAATGGAGCATGTCACTCATATTAAACTCCCTTCAATCTTCAAATTGCTCTGACTTCCTTTTCTGTGAGCAGTCAGAGAAGACCCTGGGCTTTTAAAGGGCTCATGTGATTAAGTAAGGCCCACTCAAATAATCTCTATATAGTAAGATCGATCAACTGTGCCATATGATATAACCTAATATCAGGAGTAAAATCCATCACATTCATGGTCCTGGGGATTATGTGTGGCATGTTACACCAGGATCAGGAAATCTTGGAAGATAGAGTTCCAAGTGAAAGCTGTGAAATTGATTCTACAGAAAGATCTTTAGAGGAATAAGGTGGAAGAAAAGAGAACCCAATGAAAGCTTAAAGTTAATCTGACAATGTATGACATTAAGAGGCATCCCAAAGCAAATTTACTCCATTTTCCCTTTTCTAGAAGGCTAAGGAAATCTAAGAATTGAGAGGAAAGGAGCACAAAAGAAATTTCTGGAGTGCTGGAAATGTTCTAGATCTTGACCTGGATGTTGATTGCAAGTATGCATTTGTCAAAACTAATTGAATCACATACTTAATATCTGTGCACTTTACTGTATAAAAATTATAATTCAATAGAAAAAAATACCTTGGGAGCCAAGCACACATTGGAAGATATGTAGTAAGTGATAGATTAGTGCTAAGTCACAGAAGATAGAGATATGAGACCCAGAACTGGTACCCAGAGGGAGCAACCAAAGAAGATGCCCTGCTCCTTTAGTCATTTTGAAGGTGTTGTACACTTTATTTTTTATTTATTTGTTTTTGGGGGCTGGGAAAGATTGACCCCGAGCTAACATCTGTTGCCAATCTTTCTCTCTCTCCCTTTTTTTCCCCTCCGAAGCCCCAGTACATAGTTGTATATTCTAGTTGTAGGTCCTTCTAGTTCTTCCATGTGAGCTGCTGCCACAGCATGGCTACTAACAGACTAGTGGTGTGATTCTGCACCTGGAAACCAAATCCAGGCTCCCAAAGCAGAGTGCACAGAACTTGAACCACTAGGAGATCAGAGCCAGCTTGGTGTTGCACACTTTAAATAGCCACGTTGGGGAATTGACAATTTTGACTTTTGATTAAATACAGACCATGTGTATTTCTTATGTCATTCCCAATGACTTATTCAATGTCTTTTGAGATAATTCTTCTATGAGTGCCTCTCTCTTATCTCAGATATACCCAAGACGGTTTAGCAGCTGTGCACAGGAGGTAAGGGGGACTCTCAATTGCCTTATTCATTATTCTATACAGTAAATACCTGGATGATAGCATTAAATCTGCAATGCCAGGGATGTTAACAGAAACCAGCAGCATTCTAATAAGAAATCAGTCTGATAACACCATTATTTAATATTGCTATTAAAATTGTCCTGCCCATAGACACACCTGAAATGTGGAAATGGAGTTATGATGAGATGTGGCACCACATGATAATTTTTGTTGCATGAGAGATTTCAAAATGGGTCAAAACCATAAATTCTTTCAATAAAGTAAAGCCTCAGTGTCCCTTGATTAGATGGGGAAATTTCTAGATCTTCTCAGATATTTATAAAAGAAGACCAATCCACAAGGAGAAACTTGAAACCAGTGAAGATTTAGTAGGAATAATGAAAATATAGAGAATACTTTGATTACTCTCCCAGTCCCTCAGTGACATGAAACTTTTGCCCCATTGCTCATTTTAAAACAATCAACAGAGTTTAGTTCTGAACAAGAGGCAACCACCACTAATTTGCCAAGCATGCATGAAGGAGCTCAGGAGAGGAGAGAAGGCTTAGAAAGGGTGGGTAAGTTTTAGAACAGTTACTGTGGATAAAGGAAAAGGAACTCCAATTAGAAGGAGTAGGTGGGAGAACAATGCTTCCAGTTTGAAATGGAAATGATTAATGGAACCTGCCGTTCTCCAGGCCTCACCTGCTTCCTGGTCCAAAAGGGTGTTGATATGACTAACAAAATGATCCTAACATTAATATAGCTGGAATCCAGCCTTCATAACCCGCTCTGTACAATTTACACAGACCCCAGGAATCTCACATCTTCCTCTGGAGAAAATCCTCCTCTAGGCTCCCTCCTACCTTCTCCCTCCTCGATCACATCTGGGATTCTCCTGCAATGGGGTTCCTTGGTCATTGTGTTAATGTTTTCTTCAGTTGTTTAATATTACTCTAGAACAATAAAAGGACACCTATGGTTAAAGCCAGTATGTGACCATAAATTTGAAAACGTATCTGATGGTGCAAAATACTATCAGGCCAAAATCAAATAAGTAAAACAAACAAGCAGAAAACACCACCAGGGTCTCGTCTTAAGTCTAAGATTAACTCTCTCCTTTTGGTATCCCATTTATCTTCAAAATAGCTTTGAGGTTTGAAACTGTTAAAAGACTTGATTTTATCTTTCTCGATTTCATTTTCCCTATTTTTTTTATTTTCCATCATCTTGCCACTTAAGAACCTAATAGGAATGGTGAAAAGACAAGAGCAGTGATTTATAGGATATAAATCTTTTCTTCAGTGCAAGCACTAGAATGCTGAAAAATAAGATGCTTGCTAATGAACTAGATGAAATTGAGATTCTTAAATCAACTGTTGAACCAAGAATCTAATTTAGCTCTTTTGAGCACCTTAGCCCGTAAATGCAGGAATGCACCAATTTATAGCTGAAAGCACATGGCATCTGTATTCTGACAGATTTGGGTGGAAATCCTGGCTGCAACACCATCTGTGGGCATTATACTGGATAAATTAGTTAACCTCTCTGAGCTTCAGTTTCCTCACCTCTAAATTAAGAATAATAGCACGTACTTCACAAGGACTTGTAAGTCTTAAATATATTAAAAGATTTTGGAACAGCTATGTCTTTCCACCATAGAATGTTGTGGTCACATAAGTGGTGGGGGTAAGGCACAGGTATGTTAGTTTAAGTTGTCCTAAAACTTCCCTAAACATGTAACTGTTGTGGAAAACTGAGTTCATTTCTCCCCTGGGATCCTCTGAGACACCACGTAAAATGACTCTCAGAAGTGCCTCACCAGAGGGTGAGAAGGCTAGAGCATTTATCCACTGGCTTCCATTCCCCCATTAGTTGAAGGTTGGTCCTGGGGCACTCCTGGGTCTATGCACTTCTGAGTTCTGCCTACTTTCCCATAAAAGAAAAGCATCAGGCAGGGAAGAGAAAAAAATGGGCACTTGAGGTGGGAAGCTGAAAGCATGCTGGAAACTGTCATGATGTGTACACTCAGGTGGGCCAAGGGTATATAGGGCAGATTATCAATAGTATTTACTATATTGGTGAGGTGGCAATTATACTCAGTTGGAAATCAAAAAACTTAGGGACAAATCCTAACTCTATACTTAACTAAAGACAAGCCATTCTTTTATTCATTCAACAGATATTTGTTGAGCACCTACTAAGTTTCAGATACTATTTTAGATAGTGAGGACAGAGCAATGAATAAAACAGATAAAATTTCTGCCTTTATATTCCTTAGAGTGTTTTGAATGCTCAAATCCTGTACTAACTAATTTGCAGAAAAGTAGGCGGTTTAGATTAGAATAAGGGTTACATATCTAGTGTGAACAGGAACATAAACAAGTGAAGCTGACTTGGTCAGATAACTAGCAGAAAATATTTTCATTTGTTTTTTTACAGCTGACTTGTTTGAATCAAGATTCAAATGAAGTCCATGCCTTGCAATTGAATGATCTGTCTCAGAAGTCACTTTTAATGTATAGGCTTCCACCTCCATCTCTAGTCTTTGTTTTCAAACTATTTGTTGAGGAAACAGAACTGTTTGAATTGTAGAATTTCCCACAGTCTGGTTTTGGTGATTGTATCTGTGTGGTTGCTTATAGTTCCTACGAATTGGTGCTTGGATCTAGAGGCTTGATAAGATTTAGGTTCTATTTTTCGCCAATATTACTGAACAGGTTGTGTCTTATAATTCTCTCATGAGGTATGAAATATCAATTTGTCTCTTTGGGATGTTAGTAGCTGTGAATGATCATTGCCTAGATTCATAAATCCATTAGCAGTTACACAAATTGTCATATTCTGTCATTCCTAATCCTTTATTAGCTGAAATATCCCTTTAAGAAGAAATTTACTTTCAACTATTTAGTTAAACTGAGATACAGATTGTTTAGAAAGGCAAAATAAATGCTATATTCTATCCCCTTATTTACCAATGTTAGGGCCCACATCAACAACCTCACTTTAATTGGATTACCTCTGTAAAGACCCTATCTCCAAATAAGGTCACATTCTGAGGTACTGGGGTTAGGACTGCAACATATGTATTTGCTGAGGTGAGGGACACAGTTCAACCCATCACACTATTTTTACTTGTTTACTCTTCACTGTTCCAAAAACTTCTTTTCCCCATGTTTCTTTCATGACTTCAAAATCGTATCAGTTGTTCAATGCAACCATCTTCATAAAGTCTTTTTTCTCTTGATATCCTCTGCCTCCCAACTAAATATACTCTCATCCTTCAAATATCCGTTATACTTAGCTTTTATTTTTCTCATGGTACTTATCTCCTACCTCAGATCATATGTTGTGTGTACTTTTCTTTCTCCCCTTAATAGAGAGGGGATGACCTTCTAGATGGTCTAACTCTGACTCCATGCAGTACCAAATGTGGGTCTTAATATTTTGGAATTGAATAGGTGAATGTTTGTGTATAAAGCTATTCATTTGACCGACAATTGGAGCAACCAGTTTGGATTGCAATGGCTGTAATTCTTGGGCATCTGCGTCTTTAGTACTGGCCACAGTGCCTGGCACAGAAGCATGACCTATTAAAGTGAACTAATGATTTTTCTAAAATGGTATCTTCCAGGGAAGGAAGGGAAACAGCTGATAAGAAAGGTCAACAAAGTCGAATGCTTGCTACATAAGTCCTGCCAGCATCTCATTGCCATGTCCCTCTGGACTGTAGAATTGGAATGTGAGTCTTGGATTAAATGAGCTCATTTCAGAAGAAGCATCCATTGGGATAACTTTGGCTGGCAGAACACTGCAAGAAGTGAAGAGTGTGCCTCTATAACAGGTTCTTTTAAGTTTCACATTGGCACATATAGAGTGACAGAATAAAATGACCAGAAAAAATTGATTTTATAGCAGAATATCTTGGCCTGTCTATAAGAAACAAATCGAGAATAATAGCATGAATGAAGAGAAAGCCGAAGAGAAATAAATTCCATTAGCTATAGTGATTCTGGCAAGTCGGGAGTCAAAAGCAAGGACGACGAAAACTCTCCCTCCTCCTGATCTAATGTGGGTCTTTGCCTCTCTCCTGCACTTTACACTCTCTTTGTGGTTTCAAACTGGGCTTACAGTAGTTCTGTGATGGTGGGTGTTGAGATGCAGGGGGAGTGAGCAGTGTTTTAATATGTTTTATTATTATTTAGGTATACTAAGGCCAATAAGATTGGAAGATGACTGCCATTGAAAAGAATTTTAACACACAGAGACAGAGATTAGATTGGTGATTATCAGAGGGGAAGGGGGAAGGGAGGAAGGTGAAAGGGATGATTAGGCACATGTGTTTGGTGATGGATTGTAATTAGTATTTGGATGATGAACATGATGTAATCTATGCAGAAATAGAAGTATAGTGATGTACACCTGCAATTTATACAATGTTATAAACCAATGTTACTGCAATTTAAAAAAGACAAATAAAAAAAAACTTTAAAAAGAAAAGATAGTTTTTATACTCACAGATCCGAAGAGGAGGGGACATGCCATGCCATGGTTAGGGGGAAACCATTGAGTTTGGTTAGGAGGCAGTGGAGTGGGGGAAACTCCGGACACGTGGTTTTATTGTGGTTTCCATAGGAAGGAATGGGTGAGGCAGAGCAAGCGAGTTTAGAGTTGGCTAGCTTGACTAATTTCAGCAGGCTCTGGGGTATAAGGACTTGCCCTAGCTGTCTGGTGCCTGACCAGTGGTCTGGTACCAAGAGTGATTAAAGCAGGTGAAGAGTGGCCCAAAGAGCGAGAGGCCAATAAAGGAGGTGCCTGGAGCATGGACTCCAGATTGGTTGGTTTGCGTTTGAAAAGTATGCTCAGTGGGTGAGTTGTTTGCTGTCTCCAGGAGCCGGCTAGCCCTGGGAGAGGCAGTCCTTCCAGGGTCAGCAAAGCCCCAGGTGTCAAAGCATCAGAACACAGAAAATAGAAGACATAGTTGACCTGAGACACCTCCACTCTTCTCAAATAGAACATCTAAAATATGATTTTATTAACCTGCATTGTTTCCCTTAATTTTCGCAGTGACCTTTCAAGACAGGTTTTCAAATTCTCATTTTATAAATGAGACATGCAAGGCTTACAGAGGCCAAATAACTTTCCAAAATTCATACAGCCAAAACGGTAGGCAAGTTACTGCACCTCTTCAAGTCTAAGGATGATTTTGCTTTCCGCCTTACATTATTATGGTCACTCTGTTTGTTTACAGTTCCCAGGGGCTTTTAATATCAAATCTCTGTGAAAACATGTGAAGCAAAGTCTTGGGAACCATGACTTGACATTTGATGGCTATCTTAAGATCTCTATACTATTCTTAGCAGTGCTAAAGGGACTGAGGTTTCTGGAAACTGTGTCAGCAGTTCTATACCTGTTTTTTTGTTTTTTCTGGTTGGTTTTTAATTCCAGCCTCAAAGACTTTAAATGGGCATTTTTTAATGATCTTTAACATAACTGATACTCCTTACTTTTCTACCACCCCTTGGCCACTGAATCAGCAGTTACGTTCAGAGGCTCAGCTTTCATTCTTCACTAGCATCTGATTTTACTTCCATCATTAGTAATTACAAAAGTGGATTCCAGCAATCTTACAAATGAGGTTGCCTTTCTCGCCACCCTCACCTTCTACAAGTATCAAATATTGACAAGATGAGGCAAAGGAAACAGTTGAAGGTCTCTGACTGGCCCTTGGATAACCCATCACGGAGTTACACGGATCCGAGTGTATATATGTTTTCTTTATCCACCGTTTCCAGGGGGACACAGAGACTTTCATATAGACTGTGAAAACATATTAGGATGAATTTCTCTGCTCAGCATCCTAAGCCATTGCCTTTCTAAAATTGATCAGTATCGCTACTTATAAGGTCAGACTAAGAAGTGTCACAAACACAGAGAAGAAGTGAGGCAGGATGACAAACAGAAGTTTCAAGTGCCTCCTGATACAACATTTCACACTGTTAGGAAATTTTAATTTCCTTAAGGAAGGACTACCATGTCTCAATTTTGTGTAGGTGTTACACAGCCACAAGACACTCAGTTTAAGGAGAGATCAAAGGCAGAGAGATTGTAGGCAATATTGGTAAAGAGCAAAGACTTTAGCATCAGATTCCTAGGTTCCAGTCTACACTCTTACCCCTTCCAGCCATGTGACCTCGGGCAAGTGTTATTGGTGGGCCTCAATGGTTTCAACCATCAAATGGGGATCGTACATTCCAGCATACAATACAATAAACAAAATAAACAAAACTCCAGATTTTCTACAACCTAGGAAGATATTTAACTTTTTTACATTTCAATAGTAAAACAGTTGGAATATTCTACACAAAAATAGTATGGATTAAATGTCCTAACACAAGAAATGCACAGAACAAAGTTGAACGCTTTCCTCTCCTCCCAAGAAGAGAGCAATAGAACATGACAATGCAAAGAAAAAATCTTGTTAAAGGGTTTTTAGCAGTTTCTAAAGAAGAGCTAGATGTTTATATTGGTTGATACTTATGATTATGTGTTGATTACTAATCACAAAGCAAAAATCATAATATTTTCTCTCCAGAGTACATACTTTTTAAACAAAAGCCTTCATATTGGCTCTTTATAAATCCAAAGGTAAAGAACTCGAGATTTCATTATCAACAATTATCTAAAGTGAGTAACTCTCTGAGTTAATCTTTAATATTCATCCCAGAATGAATAAAGGCGTATAAATAGCCTATCCAGCCACAATTTCTTTTCAAATATTTTATTTCTGCTAAATATTATTTCAACAAAAATGAGCCCAGAATAGTTGTTGACATTGCAGCACCAAGAATATCTTTTTGTTTGCATGTAAATTATAATTTAAAAGTCTGGATAGAGGCACATCTTGATCAAGCATTTATGATTTAGCAGGGCTGGAAACAGATGCTGGCAATGAACTCAAGAGCAAGAGGCGACACGGTGATGCCGTTGGCCCTATGAACATAAAATATATTACCTATTAATCTCTGTGGTGCAAACAAGAAATTGTAGAGGAATACCTAAAGAAAGGCAGGAAACAGAAGTCTCAAGTTTTGGAGATGCTCATGAGTAGTACGCTAGGAAGAAATAGCAGGTAATGAGTAGCAGAAATGGAGGAAATAAATCATGTGTATATCAGACTATTAGAACCTCAGTTGTATTCTGCTAGTGATACTCAGTTCTCTGTGGCATCTGTTGTATAGTTGCTGGAACTATTTTCTATCTATCTTAGTTCCTTGTGCAGCATTACTAAAACAAATAAACAAAATAAGAACCAGTATAGTTTTTGGCCCTGTCTACACAGACTCCCATCGTTTGCCCCTGACAAAATCTTCAACCTCACCTCCTACCACTACATCTCTAGACATTCTTGTCACAGACCACACACAGTGTTCCCTTCTAGCTCATTCCTATTCCCATTCATCCTCTATATTTCAACTTATTCCGTCCAGCAGGCCTCCTCTGAACCACTAAACTACAGTGCATGTTCATAGGTATTACATAGGCTTCAACTGGAGGAGCAGGACCAGATGTGTATGGTACGTATATACACAAATTCATGCATGCATATATGCATACACATGTATGTGTATATATGTTTTTACATGTCGTATGTATGTATGTGTCCATATATGTGTGTGGGTATATATACACGCACACACAGAGACTTGGTTTACATGATTGTAGGGACTGGCTAAGCAAGCCTGGGCAGGCAGTTAGGAATGGAAGATCCAGGGGGAAAGGAAAGTAATTGGAGACCCCATGATGCTTGGAGTATCTGATTATTAAGAAGGCCCCAATCTCTTTTTAAATGTGTTCCACTTGACTAAGTCACACTCACCCAGTATAATCTCTCCTTTGATTAACAAAAAAGATAAACTAATTTGGAACTTTATATTACATTGATAAATTCCCTTCACAGAAGCACTAAGACTAGTGTTTGATTGAGTAACTGGGAAAAGATGTGTATTGCTACAAAATGGCTGCTGGCTCCTTTCCCACTCTCTAATTCTCCTGAGAGAAAATTCCTCATAGCCCAACCTAACTGAAAATATATGACAGAAGGGGAGTTCTCGGAAACGTAGTATAGCCTAGCCAAACTGATATATCACAGAGCCATCATATCATAGCTCTCGGTACTTCGTTTTTATTTCACTTATCACAGAATCAAGTTACTCATGCATTTGTATTAGCCTTCCCCCAGGAAACTATGCACCCTCTGAGGGCAAGTACCATGTGTTTCGTCTATCCTAATATCCCCATCACTGACAGAGTGCATGCATAAACAGGAGTCAATAAATATCTGAGAAATAAATGAACAAACAAATGAATGGGTGAATAAATGTTTTTATGTGAGTAGAGCTTGCAACTATTTTGTTAAACCAACATGAACATAACAGCCATCACGCGGATCTTGGAGGTCGTCTACCAGGTGATGAGGGAAATAATCTCCAATGTGATGAGTGGAAATGTAAAAATAAAGCTACATCCGCTTTAGTTAATTCCTTTTTCATCTAGTCTTCTATAGCAGCAAGGTTCTTTCTAGCTCAAAAAAGACATGATTTTAGAAGCAGAAGTTGTTTCAATTTTAATTCCTTCCACCAATATTTGCAGAGCACCCAGTTCAGGCCAGGAACTGTGTTAGGGACCTGAGAAACAAATATGACATAGAACAAGGGCCCTGCTCTTACATGGCTCATAGCACAGTGAAGAACAGCGGGCAGGTTAGATTGCACATTACAGGGCTACAGGAGCGTGCAGGATGTCTATTCAGGGTATAATGGATGGAAGATGAAGTTATGAATTTTTTTTGCTGAGGAATTAGAGAAGATGGTACAGAAGTGACATCTTAAAAACAGTTCCACTCTAATTTGGTGGACAAGAGTGACAGAAAGTGCTGCAGGTAGAGAGAGCATCATGAGCCTGCAGCACATTAGGAGAACTGGGGAGGGATTTCATTAGGGGTGGATGGAGGGTGTATAGGAGCAGTTGAGTCAGGGGCTGGTTAAACTAGAGGTGTGGTCAAGTCATAGAAGCTTCTCACAAGCCCTCCCATATCATGATGACCATAAGAATCTCTGATCCTAACTTTTCGTCATGTCCACTTACAGCTTTCCCAATATTTCATAGAATCTCCTTTGACTCCAGGCTAGGTCTGCATTTTTTCCTTTAAATAATTCAAAGATGTCATGCTCAATCTCCCTCCTAATCTTAGGTGCTCTACAAGTCACTCTTTCACATGCTGCAGGATCAGTTTCCTGAGCACCCAGGGCAGGGTCAGGAGGATGGGCTCAATTTTTATTAAATAAGTAAGCATTGAATCAATGAATATTTATCAACTGTGCTTTGAGGCAATCAAAGTAGCTCTTGTTGCTAAAATGTCTCCTGTCATCGTAAACAGATGCCGTTAGCTAATCCAGGAGTTCTCAACCTCAATTTTATTAACATTTTGGGTTGAATGACTCTTTGTTGTGGAGGCTGTCTTGTATATTGTGGAATGTTTATCAGCATTTCTGGCTTCTGCTCACTAGGTCAAAAACATCCCACTCCCTGAATTGCGAAAACCAAAACATCTCCTGATATTGCTGTGTCCCCTCTGGAGCGAAATCACCCACGGTTAAGAATCATTTACCTAATTCAATATTTTGGCTAGTATATTTTATATATACTGATGGTCACTTCTTACAAATGCAATAGGTTTTCATGAAGGTTCTAATATTTTCCCACAGTCATGGAAGCTATTAATTAAATGCTATTTGCCAGGCACCCTATGAAGGTGTTGATGCCATAAACACTATTTCACAGATAGAAAGTTTAGGCTCAGGGAGTTTAAACACTTTTCCTATGGGATAGAGCCAGTGAGGAGTGGATCCAGAATTAGAATTAAAGCTGTCTGACTCCAAAGACAGTCTCTTAGCCACTCTGAAACACCACCACCCAGGCAAGGAAAAGCCTAGACTCCTAGAAGATGGTTTTGTCTATAGAAGATAGAATGCTAGGGAACCTGTTAAAACCTAGTCTAACCCACTCAGTTTGGAAAACAGAATCCCCAAGATAGTCAATGATTTGCCTACCAGAATATTGAGTGTTGAGATAAAAAGAGAGATCAATCCAGAAACACATATGCTCACCTGGCTTCTTTAATGGACAATCCAATTGTGTCCATTCTTTCTAGAGGGCTCTGCATGTCCCTCATGATAATACATCACACATTATATTGCCAATGCGTCCTGCCTTATATGTCCCTTCTACTAGACTGGGAGCTTCTTCAGAGCAGAAACATTTTTACTTTTTTGTGCGGAGGAAGCATTTTCCCATGCACATAGTAAAGACTCAATCAAAGCTGATTGAATGAGTGAATGAACAAATGATTTCTAGATGTATAGAGAACTGTAAACCCGTAGGATGGGAGCTGCAGGTGACTCCTGCAAGCCCAGGTACAAATGAAAGCCTGTCAAGTTAACAACTTACAGAAAGTGTTTTCTATTATCCAGACAGGAAGCCGCTGGGAGAAAAGTACATAGATTTAAAGCAGCAAATAAAGTAAGAAAAAATTGGCCCCAGATCAATAAAAATTGTCCATCCTCTCTTTTCAGTTTTATAATCCAGGCCATGGCTGACCCAAACCACCCAACTCAATTCCCACCCCATTTGGGACTATTACCTGCCTTGTTAAATATTCAGGGGCACTGCCCCTCCAGAAAGCGTGCAAGCACTTTACTACCGCAAATCGATCCGCGGCGCCTCTGTATGAGCAGCCTGTTGAAAGAGATTACAAAACACAGCTCCAGGTTTGACAAGTTTCCCAGACTTGGAGCTCAGCAGCTGGAGGCAATCAAACAGGTTTCTCTGTCCCCACCACCCACAGCTCTGGACACAGCATTACTACTTTGTTCCCAGGATGGATTACTGACTTGGCATATTTCCTGACGCATCCCTTTCCTCACAATTTTCATTTTGTCTCGGATGATAATCTTTAGAATCCTCTTTTGTCAGAGACGCTGAGTCCCAGGGTTACACTCAGTCTTGATGAGGCAGCTGAAGCTTGAGGAGGGGCAATGATTTGCCCAAGATCCCTGGAGGAGGTAGCTGTAGACCTGGGACTAGCTAGGGAAATGTTGATGGACTGAATGCATTGGTTGGACTGAGGAGCTAGTGGGTCAGATCTTCCACTGGACCCAAAGGAAGTCTCCTTAGAGACAATGACCAAGCTAACTGGAGCCAGGTTGGGGAATCTTTCAGTTGACAGCAGTAGTTTTTCAGAGTGCCTGGAATTAGATTCATTCATTCATTTATGCATCTACCAAGTATTATTGTATGCCTACTGCATGCTAGGTAATATGCAAGTTTCTGGACATAAATGATAAAACAGACGAGAACAGAACAAATTGTCTGGCAGAAAATAGAGATTATTATTATTATATAGTGTATTGTATATAATTATATGTGATATTATTTGATACACATTGTCTTAGACTGCTTAGCCTGCCACAACAAAATATCATAGACTGGATGACTTAAATTTATTTTCTGACAGTTCTAGAGACTGAAAGTCTGAGATCAGGGTGCCAACATGGTTGAGTTCTGGTGATGGCCCTCTTCCCAGGTTGTAGATGCCTTCTTCTCATTCTATCCTCACATGGTGGAAAGCGAACAAGCTCTCTCATGCCTCTTCTTATAAGGCCACTAATCCCATCATGGGGGCACCACCTTCATGGCCTCATCTAAATCTAATTATCACCCAAAGGCCCCATCTCCAAATGCCGTCACACTGTGGGTAAGGGCTTCAACATATAAATTTTTGGGGGGACACAATTCAGTACATAGCACGTATAACTGGATATTATAAGATATG
Source organism: Diceros bicornis minor (assembly GCF_020826845.1). Classification (NCBI taxonomy): domain Eukaryota; kingdom Metazoa; phylum Chordata; class Mammalia; order Perissodactyla; family Rhinocerotidae; genus Diceros; species Diceros bicornis. The sequence goes on along the minus strand of NC_080747.1, from coordinate 10,949,981 downwards.
ATATAATATGATGCACTATAGAAAATACAGACTAAGGACTAAAAGAGGAAAGAAAAGGCCAGACAAAGGTCCTTGCAGGAAGTAACATCTACAGTCAAGTGTGTTCTCTAGTTCAAAGGACAAACACAGAATCAGAGACTAGAGAATGATGCAAAAGGTCCTGAGTAAATATGGGATAAGCGGGCAAGGAGAAAGGCAGGAAAGTCGAATTGCTGAGCTCATAGGCCACGGAGTCAGACAGACCCCAGGCACTTGCCAGCTATGACTATGAACAAATCATTTGAATTCTCTAAGTCTTGATTTCCATAATTATAAAATGTGGAGAATAATTATAGCTAATTTATAAAGTAATTGTGAAACTTGCATGAGGTAATTTACGTAAAGAGCCTAGCCCTGAAGCCAGCATATTGTGTTTGATAAATGGGAACTATGATTATTTAAGTATTGAAAATATTTCATTAGCACATTGTGTTGTCTTTAGCTTCAGGACACATCCTTCACCCAACTACCTGTAAGGCCACCATCATGGTTCAACTCATCAATGGCCAGTGTAGCCTTTAACAAATTATTTAAACTCTCCATGCCTCAGTTTCTTCATCTATAAAATAGATAGAATATTATTGCCTACCTCATAGAGCTGTTGTGAGTACTTACAGATTAACACACATGTAAGGTACTTTAAGGGATGCCTAGCCCATGGTAAGTGCTAAGTAAGTGGTCCCTATTGTTATCATCTCTTGCTTGGATTGTGTCCTCTTACCTTCTCTCTCTGCTTCTACCCTTGCTCCTCAGGTCTCTTCTCGCAGCAACCAGAGTAACTCATTCAATAAATAAATCATATCATCTTACGATGAATTATCATCTCCCTCAGAGAAAAAGCAAAGTCTTCACATTGACCTGGACCCCTTACCTCTCAGACCTTATTCCCTGCTGCCCTCACCTTGCTCATCCTGCCTCTGCCACCCTGGTCTCCTGTGCTGTTCCTCGGACACACTAGGCACCCTAGCACATCTGTGGCTTCTTACTTGCAGTTCTCTCTGCCTGGAATGTTCTTTTCCTAGATGTATTCATGACCTGTACACTCAACTCCATTCAGGTCTCTTTCTAAATTTCACATCAGTGGGAAGACCTTCCCTCCAAAACTGACCTAAACAGAAAATGCCACCAGTGTATCCTATCATTTGGACTCCTCTTTATTTTCCCTCTTATCTGACATATTACGGATTTATACTGATAATTGCCCATTGTCTACTGTCCCCACAGAATGTAAGCTCCATGAGCGCAGGGATTTGGTTTGTTTCCTGGCAACAAGAAATGTGCTGGACACATGGAAGGAGCTTAATAAATATTTTCTCAGTGATAAGTGAGTAAAACAGTCATGACCAGAGTGTCTTCCCTGATTGACCACCGAACATATGGGCCAGGTGTTGACCCTCTGGCTGGAAGGCACATGAACTGTGGTCCTGAGTACAAGACTCACGGGCTCAGAGCCAGACTAGTGTCTTTTCTAGAAGCAGCCTGGAAGATCTGACTGAATAGTTCTCAGTTGCAGAAGGCAAGTAATCTGTAGTGTTTAGCAGTTCCAAGCATTAACTTAGTGACCTAGTAAATCATCCTGAAAATTGGAAGCTCTCTAAAACGTGGAGACTATGTGAAACTGCTGACTCAAGCAGTCTCTAAAGGGATGTTGTTAGTGACTGTTTTCTGATGGGCCTTTTGTAGCTACTTTTATGTTCCACTTTGGTCATAGTGTGAGGGAATAAGGTATAGTTCTCTTGTCTGTTATGCACAGACGATAATCCATTCACAGGCAGGGCAGGGCTGTAAATCCTGCAGAGTGTGTGTGTGTGCACACTCGCACACAGTGTGTGTTTGGGGAAGGGTAACTTCTGTGGCATTATTTCAACCAGAAATCTCAGTTAAGTGGAGTCACAAAGCTGTGGCTTTTTTATTATTTTATTGATGTTTTAATAGTTTTTAACATTGTGAAATTTTGGGTTGTACATTTTTTGTTTATCCATCACCATATATATGTCTCCCCTCACCCCTTGTGCCCACCCCCCACCCCCATTGCCCCTGGTAACCACAATACAGGTTTCTCCGTTCATGTGTTGGTTTATATTCCACATATGAGCGAGATCATACTGTGTTTGTCTTTCTCTTTCTGGCTTACTTCACTTAACATAATGCCCTCCAGGCCCATCCATGTTGTTGCAAATGGGTCGATTTTGCCTTTTTTATGGCTGAGTAGTATTCCATTGTATATATATACCACATTTTCTTAATCCAATTGTCAGTTGAGGGACGCTTGGGTTGCTTCCACTTCTTGGCTATAGTGAATAATACTGCAATGAACATATGGGTGCATAAGCCTCTTTGGATTGTTGATTTCAGGTTCGTTGGATAGATTCCCAGTAGTGGGATGGCTAGATCATAGGGCATCTCTATTTTTAATTCTTTGAGGAATCTCCATACCGTTTTCCATAGAGGCTGCACCACTTTGCATTCCCACCAGCTGTGTATGAGGGTTCCTGTTTCTCCACATCCTCTCCAACATTTGTTGTTTTTTGTCTTGGTGATTATAGCCAGTCTAACGGGCATGAGGTGATATCTTAGTGTTGTTTTGATTTGCATTTCCACGATGATTAATGATACAAAGCTGTGGCTTTTTGATATTGATGTCCAGTATCACAGGGGCCACTTCTCAAAATAGATTGGCTTCCCACAGTTTTTCTTCCTTACTTCCGTCCTGGCTGCACTCAGGATGAAACTGAAGATGAGCGCTTACTTCACCCTGAGTGCAGGCACTATCCAACCTGTCCCTGTGGGGCACTAACTTTAGATATAGGCCACTATCCTGGGCCTCATGCTTTAGAAGGTGCTATATATTAGAAACACGTCAGAAAATGCATTTATTAAAGAGTATACCGTCGCCTCTGCTTCTTGGCATCCAGCTCTCAGCTTTGACACACATGATCCCTAACCCTGAACCTCCACTCCTGTGATTGTTCAAGACCCAGGAAAATGCTTCTCCACATCTCTTGTGCTCCATCCTCAAAACAAAAGGTAAGTGCATCTAAATGTCATGAAGGTTAGCAGGTGTGCTATTGCCAACATCAGAGACGGACGCTGAGGGATTTGAGCAGCAGGAGCAATTTAGGCAAGAGAACAAACAAATTAACTTGTGAAATCTTTCCTTGCAGAGTACAAATGCAATAGATTTGTGCATGACAAAGCAGTACAAAGCATCCATTTTCTTACTTTGTGTTCATATTCCATCTCATGGTTCCAGAGGTAGATGTGAGTTGGTGAGGTAGTCATGTCAGTTTCCCAGGACAGCTAAGCAACATTTTCCTATATTAAAGAATTTGTCTTGCTCTGAAAGTTTTATATGTTTGTATTGTAGATGTAACAGTCATGAAGGATGATTACAGATTCTTTACATTGGTAACTAGATGGACATTATATATAGAATGGTAAATAGTATTATTGCTAAAATAAAAAATAATAGTTAATTAAATTTGCAAACAAAATATTTCAGTTTTATTTAAATAATTTAATTTTTTATATTCTGATATAAAGTAATTATAATTTGAAATTTTATTTTAATTTAAAGTTATTTGAGTATTTTAGGAGAAAACTTCAAAAAATAAACAATAATAATTTTTGTCTTTTGATTTTTTACACTTAATTCACATTTTTGATGAAAATTTATTAAAATTTTGTAGACTTTGAATCTAATTATATTTTACTTTTCAACTCTTTAAATCATTTAGAATGAGTACAAATTGAGATTTTTATACAATTCAAAAGAATGAAAATTTAAATCAGAGAACATAAAAGCTGAAAAGAAAAGAAAAAAGAAAATTTTTCACAATAAGAGTCTGCTTAGAACTAGAAATAGTAAAAGTTGATAAACTCCATTCAATAGGAATCACATAAAATTACCGACTATTGCATTACAAATTCTTAATGTAAAGAAGATTTAATTATTAATCAAAACAATGAAAATGAGCAAGAAAATTACTCTCATCAAATCTACAACCTGAGCAAGTAAGATGAAATCAATGCAATGTCATGATCTTTACTAAATTAAGACGTAATTACTGATCGAAAAGAGAGAATGCATGGGCCTCCATTTTTACCCTTGCTCTGGACCCTGGGAGTCAACCTTCCTGCAAATTCACTGCAGAAGAGGGTGCTGCAGCCTCAGCTGTCACTTGCCTTACTGTCCCTAAATACAAGTCCATCAAAACCTTTATTTTCATATTAATTATTATAGGGAAAAGGACAGAATATTTTAAGAATGACAAATATGTGAAAGCCACAGATGTTCAGGCCAAGTGTCTGCGTGCAAGTTCAATTTTCATCCTAACGTAGTGAATAGAACTTACTTTGAGCATCTTCCCTTCTATTTTATATATATATAAATATTTATAAATAAATATTTATTTTTTTAAATCACACATGCATTGGGTACATGTTATGTACAAGGTCTTTGCCTTATATGCTCTACCTTATTTGATGTTCAAACAACCTTATGGAAGAGTTAATATTACTTTCTTCGCTTAAAGATGACACAGAGTAGTTAGTGCCTTACCTAAAACAATCCATATAGCCAGGGTGGTGCTGGAATTTGAACCCAGGTAGTCTAGCTCAAAACCCCACAAATAACTTATTAAATTAAACTATCTTTGGAATGAGGGTAAGGGAGTGTACTCATCCTCTATTCCTTCTGGATTTTTCTTTAGCAATAAGCCATGTTGACTGGAAGATCTTCTTTCACTATAATAAACAATGTTAGTGTCAATATTCTCCCCATAATGTGTGAGCTCCTTGAAGCATGGACTACATCTTATTCATCTTTGGATCCCCTGTGCCTACAACAGGGCTTATGTATATTAAGAGTTGAGTTAGTATTTGACAAATTAATGAAGATAGTATAATGAATGATTCTTATCTCAAGTGATTAAATATTTCTAAAGATCTCCAAAGCATGTGATATCTGTTTGGGAGACTCATTATCTCCCTGTCCCTGTGTTCCCTCCCTGACGCAAGCAGAGGCTTGGGCCCTCTTGTAAGTATTAAGTAGAAACATCATCCCTTCTTTCTGCCTCTCGCTCAGTCCCCACTACAGGAGGATGAGTGATTTGTCTTACTGCCAAGATTGGGATGGAGGACCAAGAATGACTGGTGCAGCACCCTCTGGGCTCTCCTCTTGCCTAGCGAACCCAAAGAATAGAGGTTTTGTTTTCTCCAGCCTTTCATCCACATGGGGAGCATATCTGATTAAGGGCCCAGGGATACCTTCTGAAGGCAGATCAGGAAGATCACCTCTGTACCCACTTTCAGCCTCTTTGGGTTCATGGAGGTGAGCAGATCATGACATCCATAAAGCAGGCTGGACAAACATCTGATCTGCAAACCCTACTCTTCCTACATGTGGGCCCCAAAGCTGAAACTTTGGGGTAAGGAGTAGCAAGTCTGATATGGACTGCAGGTCAAAGCCACATACTCTAATCGACCTTAATCAAAAATAAAGCTATTTTCATTCCTATTTGACTGCTATTTATGTGTCTAAATTAATTCTGAACTTCCAAGTGGGAAGACGTTGAGCAAAATCCATTTCTTCATAACATTATTCTAATCAAGAATGATTAATTTTGGTAAAGTCTTACCATTTGAGCCATAAAACTTGATTGCAGTGGATTCCCACTCCCACTTTATCTGGCCCACTTCTCAGAGAGACCTTCCTTTATCCCCATATTTATTAAGGTGGTCTCCCGTTTCTTTCCCATGACGTTTGCCTCCAGTACTCTCCAGAATAGTACTCACCACAGTGAGTGTCATATTATGAGCATTACTTGTTTTTTTAGGCTTCGCAACCCTCAGACTCAAAGCTCCTTGGAATTAGGGAGATGAAGATCCTGTCTATCTTACTCTTCACCGCATTCCCTGTAGCTAGCTCAGTGCCCAAGATTTAGAGGGCACTTAACAAATAAATATAAATAAATATTAATAGATGAGGAAATTATAAGCAAATTTAATATGTAACTGTAGTTACATATTAAGCTGGAACTTGAACTATCTTTTTAATGTTTAGAAAAATTATTTTAAAACACTTTAAAAATTTAATCTGACATTTAAAAATGTTGCTGAATCAAGCAAGCTAGTGAGAGGCTAAGTGCCAGAGAGTTAAGAGGCTCAATCTGGGAGTGCGAGAGCTCAGAGCAAGTGCCAACTTTGCCTCCAGCTTGTAGTGTAAACTCAAGAACGTGAACTCTCTGGGTGCATGATTCTGGGCCCACAGTTTGCATTTTAATGGCGTTCTTGGATTTTCATAAAATCATATGATGCTTGATTAGGAAGAGAAAGCACAGAGAACGTAGTTAGCCTCTCATCCCACTGAATGAGGAAGCTGAAACCTGAAGAGATGAACTGGGCTTCTCAACCACACTTTGACAGTACCAGAGCCAGAAAATGGGAGTCCTTGCCTACCAGGTCTGTGTGTCTCTATGTGTTTTCCAAGAAGCTATCCACTCATATGCCAAGACTCAGTGAGTACTGAAGATTGAATAGGATTCTGGAAGTCTATTTTCTAGTGGAGGAGAGAAATTAATCAATCAATAATTATAGATAGAATTGAAAAATGTGATGATGTGGTATGCTTGGGACCCAGAAGATAGGAAACCATGCAGAATAATCTTCTAAATTCACCTAGAGAGGAAGGATGTCAGGTTATTCACTCTAGAGTTATTCATGATCTATCTTTCTACATTTGAGTAAAGATGGTGAATGAGTATGGGGGAAAGGATAATAGTTAGTGGAGGGTGTCATTACAAGGAAAAGGGAGACCATGTAGGAAAAAATCCCTTCACCCCACTTCCCACTTCATTTTCTACTCTCCACTTTGTCTAGTTTCTCAAAATATCTACTTCCCCATAGCCTCTAGACCACACGTTCTGGTCTCTCCACCCAAAATGTTCCTACCACTATCTTCACATAACTGTTTCCTATTTCTTTACAGTTGACCTTAAATGTAAATTCCACAAGGAAGCTTTCTCTATCTGCCCCTAGTCTAAAGTAGTACCCCCAATTATTTCTCTCATAGAACAATATATTTTCATTCAAATTCTTAACACAACTTTAATAATGTATTTAATTATGGTTTAAAGTTTCAAAGTCCATCTCTGCCATTGACCTATAAGCTCCTGAGAGCAGATACCATCTCTATCTTGTTCTCCACTGTACACCAGTGTCTTACATAGTATTTGGCACATAATCAACCCTCACTAAAATCTCCTGAGTGAATGAATATGTTATTGGGTTAACCTTTTTCTTTTTTTTTTTTTTTTTGCTGAGGAAGACTCACCTTGAGCTAACATCTGTTGCCAATCCTTCTCTCTTTTTTTTGTATGTGGGTCGCCGCCACAGCGTGACTGATGAGTGGTGTAGGTCCGCACCCAGGATCCAAACCCGTGAACCCAGACTGCCGAAGCAGAGTGCTCCAAACTTAACCACTATACTATGGGGCCAGCCCCCTGTATTAACCATTTTTATCATCACCCTTCCTGAACACATAATGTGAGTGAATGAATTCATTGTCAATTGATATTTACTGAATACCTATGTGCTAGACACTGCTCTAAGAATTTTACAATTTACCTCATTTATTTCTCTTAGCTTCTTAAGGTGTTAGATGCGAAAGTAACCCTCTATTTACAGATAAGGAAACTGAAGCACAAAGACGATAACTTGCTCAAGTTTGCATAGTAGTAAGTAAGTAGCAGAGCTGGAATTAAAACCAGGTGGTCTGCCTGGAGAGTCAGTGCTCTCAGCTTAGATGCCATGCTACTTCTCATGAATGAATGAGTGAATCAATGAATTAATGAAGTGTAAACAGCAAACTGTGTTCAAGGATCTGCCAGAAGTTTAATATGGTGAGTAAAGGTGAGTGATAGGACAGGGTATATGTGGTGGGGAAAGGACTGAAAACAATGAGAGTAGTGGGCTCAAAGCATGGATGGCCTTGGGTATGAAGGGATCCTCACTTTGTTGGCAGGTGCACTGAAGACTTTGCAGCTGGATAAATAAAGCAAGATTTTCATTTAAGAGAGGTCACTGACTCTCCTTTTAAAATGATGATTCAACCTCAGATCTGATTCAAGAATGCTAACTTTAACCCCACACACTATTTCTCTATCCTATTCTCTCTTACCAGCTGCATCCTCCATGCTGAGCCTCTCAGATTAGCCATGTTGGTGAACTGCCTGCCTGTTTTGAGAACAGCCTTGCCACCTGTTAATGTTTCTCCATTCTTCTTTGGTTCTTTGTTTTGCAACCAATTGAGCAGCCCTACCTAGCCCATCCTAATGTCTCAGGCCCAAATCCTCTTGAAACATCCTAGGTTTCTAGATATTATATGCCAGGTTATTGGCATAGGACTTAATAGACTGTGAAGGCAACGGGGTGAGTTGATCCATAGATAACAGTATAAATGATGTTAAGGAGAGAGAAGGACCAGGAATGAGGGTACTAGTACTTGTTGTAAGGCTATTGCAATAGTCCAAATTCAGTTTAAAATACTGTGTATTCTGTTGGTGTTTATGGGACAGAAAAAAAGGGAGAGGTGCAAGACAATGCAATATAACTTGGAGAATGACAAGAGAAAGACAAAACAGCACAAGAAATCAGAGAGACCTCTAAAGTTTTGAGATAATTTGGGATAATTTAAATTTGGGATAATTTAAAGAAATAGGAAAAGAAAGGAAATAGAAAGAATGATGAGTTTCCTTTGAACATACTGAGTTTGAAGCACTGACTGGGCATCCAGGGGTATATGTCTAGCCTAAAGCTGGCAATGAGGTCTATGAATTGGGAAAGAACTTGGTAATTAAGATACAACCATGAGGGCCATTCTTGCTGATCTGATAATTGAAATTGTAGCTTGAAAGTGAAGTCATCAAGGGAGAGTGTATAGAAATAGAAGAAAGCAAAGGATAAGTGCCATAAAAAGAGCCACCGTAGCACAGAGTACTTAATATCATATTAAAGGAGTAGAGCTTGGAGACACAAAGATAAACCTTGGTTTGGTTTGAACTTAGGCTGCAGCACTTTCTGTCTGTGTGACTTGGGCAAATTACTTAACTTCTCACAGCCTTAGCTTTCTCTTTAGTAAAATCAGGTAAGTAATCTCTATCTCCTAGGGTCATGGTGAGGAGTCATTGGACAAGCATGAGAAAGACTTAACACAATGGATAGGCCTTAGTGGATCCCAAAAAGGACTAGCACCCTTGCCCCACTTAATACAAAGTAGATATGACTACTATTTTTGCTGCTTGAAAATCACTGCAGTTGCCTGCCACATATATTTTCTCTTTAAATCCTTGCTACAACAGTATATACAGAATTCATGGGATTGCCACCATCATTTATTTGAGGAAATTTAGGTTTAGAGGTAAGTAACTTATCTAAGCTCAAAGTAATTAACTAATAGGTATAACAAACAACCCCTAAATTTCAACCACTTAACACAACAAAATTTTATTTCTTGCACAAGTTACAGCCATCTTTGTTTGGGAAGCAATTCTGGATGACTCTTCTTCTGGGAGAGACTCTGGGATTCAGTCTCCTTCCATGATGTGATGTCACCATCTTTAACACTTGTCCTATATGCTTATTCATGGAAAAGGAAGAGAGAGCAAGGAGGATAATCAAGCCAGGTGTTTATAGCTAGGACTGAAAGGAGCCCACATAACCTTCACACACAGCCTATTGGCCAGAACCTAGTCACATATCCCTTCTCAAATTAATTTCAGTGAAAGCTTGGAAACGTAGTCTTCTTGCCCAGGAGAAGAAATGAGATTGGTGAGCAAGATTTTCCATGTCTTATAACTGGTAAAGGTGGGACTTTAAAGAAGTTCTAAATGAGGATAAAGAAAGACAGAAAAGAAAATTCTTACAAGTAAGAGGAGACCTAATATAGGTTTCATGTTCTGAAAGCTAAGGGAAGAGAGAGTATCTCTACTTATTAAATCTCTAATATGTGCCAGGCACATATTGTGCTGGTTCAATGTAAACTTATGAAGAGGCAATAATCATGGTGAGGATTTGGAAAGGTCCACTGGTTTTAGCAACTGGACATATAAGGGATTTGTTTTGGGAGAGAGGGGAAAGGGACAGAGAAGGAGGAGACAGATCAGTCATCAAATTTTGTCATGCCAGAGGCAAGAAATGTAGTTCTATCTCTTGAGAAGATTATTGTTGGTTATTTGACTTTCACTGTCTTCGAGGAAAAACTCTGTGAGATGCTGAAGACTTCCCAGAGAACAGCACTGATTTATCTCCAGAGGAAGAAGATATAACAGAATTGAAAGGTAGGCTATGGGGTGGGAGGAGCAAAGAAATTATGAAATGCATATTTTATCTCTTTATACATTTATGCTTCCTCTCTCAATTGGTGAGTAGCCCTTGAAGAAAAAACAAACAAACAACAACAACAACAAAAAGCAAAGCAAAACAAAAAAATCAGAAAAAAAAAAAATCTAAAGCGAGGGGGCTGGTGGAATCTTTGATTGGAACTGCCTTGACACTAAATAACTGAGAGAACCAATGTAGCCATCAGATCTCGCCAGAGCCTCAAAGATCCCTCCCCTGCTAGACACAGGACTTCAGGATCTATAAAATAAACAAATGCAGGAAATCCCTTAGATTTATGAATTTGTAAGGAATTTTTTCCATTGGTCAGTTTCAAACTCTTAGCCCCTGACGACATTCCCAGTTTCTATCTCACTGCCTTTTAATCTTACTCTCCCTCTTTAACTCATTTACATTAGTGACTCTTTTTGATTGTCTGCCTGACTTCTGAGTCAGCATGTCTCTAAGACGCCACCCCTCAGAACACCTCCAGAGCCTGCTAAAAATTGATGTGCTATACCCACACCAAAGCCAGAGTCCAAGACACTTCCTTCCATAGGTAACCCAGCACCCTTCCCCTAACCCACCTCATCTGGTGGGGGAAGTTCAGGCAGATATGGCCCAGTAGAAACAGCAAGAGAAGGTTCTAGCTGAATATGCCCGGCTTTGCTCTAGGCTTCAGCAAAGAAATGAAGGAGTACTTATAGCTTCCAGATTGTCCAGCCAGCTCCCTTATAGGGAAGTACATTAACTAGTTCATTCAAAGAACACACACTATGTTATACCAGCAACTTTGCAAACAATACAACAGTGAATGAAATAGATCTCATCCCTGCCTCTAAGAAGGTCACAGTATAATGGGGGAGAAGGGCAACTGTACGAGTAATTGCAGCACATTTAGAACACTGGAGACAATAGCAGGTCATGAGGCAGCTTAAAGTACAGGCCCTACTCCAGCCTAGGGTGAGGGAATGTGCTCAGGGAACATTTCCAAGGAGGTGAGGCTGAAAGTCTTGAGCAAAAGCCCTGCTGAAAAAATGGAGTCACCTCTGACATAACTCTGAAATCTGGGGAAAAAACAGACAAAGAAAACAAACAAATAAACAAAAAACAACCAACAAAAAACAGTGACAAGTAGCTGGGTAGCAATCAAGGAAGATAAAATCCTAACAGCTACAAGTGAAAGAAAGGGACGGTATGCCGACTTCACAAGCAGGAAATAGAGCCTGCAGAAGATTTTATTTAAGGAAAAAGAAAACCAAACATACATGTGAGCTAAAGGCAAGAACTCAGTAAATAGAGAAATGCTGAGGGTGCCACAGAGTGAGAGTCAGGAATGATGGCCCCACATCTGCCAATTGGATTGTTAGACAATTTATTCTATGCAGAGCGCTTGTCAGGAAGAAAGAAGTGAAGTGACATGGACTGTAATCCCAAGGGCTACAGGGCAATGAACGTGCATCGTCTTTGCTACCACTTTGGTGAAATGGAAGTGACGTTATATTCAGAATCAAAAGATGAGTTTCTGCCACACATTGAGTCCAGGAATTTAAGAATATTCTGAGTTTCTCGATCGTCTTTTCATAATGAGGGAATTGAAAGGAAGATTTCTATGGTTCATTTTTAAGGGGTCAGCATGCATAGACAGGCTTTTTCTCCCCTATGGATTCACATCTAGGAAGCAATTCTCCTTCTATGCAAGCTCACATCTAGAAACAACTGATTTTTGATAACCTATGAGACTCCAAACAACACATATGCATTTTAATGTGAGTAGCATGCCTAATCCAGAATCAGGTATGCCACTCATCAGCTTAGTTTGGATCAGAAAGAAATTCTTGATCCCCAAACTCTCCAGTCTATTAAAGAAACAAATTGATTTTTGTTCATTCCATTGTAATGATCATTTTCTTCCTAACTAAAAAAAAAAAAAGAGATTCTATCACAGAGTTTTATAAAAACTCATCTTGGTGCTCAAGGGACTGAGTAAATATGGCATTTTGTTTTGTTGGTTGTTGAAAGTAAAGTCTGTTGACTGGCAAAGTGTTGACTTCTGCTGCCCCGAGTGAAGATGTGTGTATATGTGTGTGTGCTCCCAGTTCACTAGGTAATAAAAAGATTAAATCTGAAAATGATTCCATTCTACAAGATATGGCATTTCACATTGAGTTGTGTATTTTACAACATTTTTAGGTGGAATTTGATTACTGTGAGCAATTGACTATTGATTCATGTTTCTCAGAACTCAGCAGGACATGGAGAAAAGTCTCAGCCAATTGGAAATAGTTGAAAAGTGTTCTTAGGCAACATGGCTTACAACCAAAAGTACTGGGAATTTAAGTAAAATCTTAAAGGTTCTGCCCTACTTTGTATCAATGGAATAACTTACTCCTCCAAGCAGAGCTTTCCTGGGTCCAGTATAACTCACGCCTTCTATGGTAAATGGCACAACCATATAAAATCTGTTCAGTGTGAACCTGGCATTTTCATTAATAAAGTCCAATATAAAAAATAAACACCCAGATATTATCTTACATTTGCATTCATCATCGTACTTATTATAGCACTGCTGTAAACATTTTTATAGATGTCTTCTGCTCTGTATGAATAAGGCTTTTGTTTTCAGTATTATCCCAGGACTGGGCTTTCTAGGTCAAAAAGTATGATAATTTTAGGAAATAATACCAAGCCATTTTCCAGAGTGATTCTACCATCATACATGCTCACCAAAAGTATATAAGGATGTTCTCCAATACTTTGTATTGTGATTTTATTTTAATTGTGCTAATCCAATAGGTGTAAAATGATATGTCATTGTAATATTGATTTGCTAATAAAGGTAGTCATCTCCCTTCTATTTTTTCTTATGTTTACTAGATATGTGCCTCCTCTTCTATGAAATACATCTTTGTGTCTCTTGCATGTTTTTATTGAGTTTTTAGTGTTCTTATTGCATAATCTTGATACTAATTCTTTGTTATTGTAAAAAATATTCCTATCTTCTCTCAGCATGTAACTTGGATATTTGCTTGCTTCTAGGAATCTTTTGACGAAAATCTTAATTTTCTTACTTTTAATAATTCAACTCATTGTGTGTTTCTCTCTCCCTATTGGACCCAAACAGATACACATGCATGTTAATGTTAAGGAATACTTAATACTATAAAGAAGTAAATTAAATTCAAGTTGATTCACATATTCAAAAATTCAAACAAAAAATCACAATAGGAAGAGGGGACTAGGAGAGGAGGCTTATAATATCAATGCTTGTTGTAAAGCTTCAATTAAGAGAGTGTATGGTATTGATGCAGGTGGAGGATAGAAATTTGACCAATAGAATAAACTGGGGGTCCAGAAACAGATCCTTATTCATATATGGAAATTTAGTATATGGCAGGAGTGATATGCCACATCAGTCATGAACAAAAGGACTGTTGAATAGTTGGAGTTGGAAAAAAACGTATTCATTAAAAAACAAAAAAAATCCCTGACATACACCATAAGCTAAAATTCCATTTGAAAGAACCAGTATGAAGCCTTTGTTAGCTGTTAAATGTACCACTCCCACTTATAAACTCGGAAACCAGGGATATAACCGCAGGCTAGGTCTGCAGATTTATTAGACACTATAGAAAATGGACTTGGGCCAAGTCATTTGTGCTTGACCTCTACAAACTCACAATCTAACCAGAGGACCGTGAAGACACCTCCAGCTTGTGTGAGCACCAATATCGTGCCAACTTTCTATCCAACAGTCTTAAAATCTGAATATTCCCAGAGCACAGTTTCCCTGGAAGTTAAAAGGGCTTTCATAAAATTATGAGAGGGATATTTATTATATATTTGTGGTCACATTACAGAGTCTTTCCTTAAAGCATTCTGGTTCTGCTTTCAATCAGTTGGCTTTGGGTCTGTGGACCTACTTCAATCTGGAAACTGGATGAGAAGCTATAATTTTCCATTGCCTTAGTTGATGTTAGCCTTTGTTACTCTCCATTGACTTCCATTTGTCAAAGTTACACTCACAGAGTTTTAATCGCTCTGTACTTCCAGGTTGGGTGGGCATTGTGTCGTCTCTCACCCTTCACTGGAACAGAGAAACCTCAGGTCAGAAGACAAGAAGTGTACAGTGCCATCACAAGGTGGTAAGCTTTCAGGTTGTGCCTATATGAATCTTTTGTCATAGGGTCGGGAGTAAAGCAAACGGCCAAGGATCCTGGAAGTAGATGTGACCAAGAGACTGTGAGAAGACTTATAAGAAGCAACTAATACAAGTAGATAATAAGTCAGTGATGAATGGAAATCTTAGTAGGCAAAATTATGAGCAACACATAATTGCTGGTTTTCTTCTTCACTTTTTCTGTTAAGAAAGATGCTGTAATGAGTCCACACTGCCTTATGGACAGTGGCTAATTGGTTGGCTGGCTACTTTCAGGCAACAGAAAAAAAAAAAAAAAAGCTGCATGATTAGTGACCAGAAAGTCTGAGAAAGAAAGAAGTATAAGGGGGCCGGCCCAGTGGTGCAAGCGCTTAAGTGCGCGCGCTCTGCTGCGGCAGCCCGGGGTTCACTGGTTCAGATCCCGGGCGCGCACCGACACACAGCTTGGCAGGCCATGCTGTGGTGGTGTCCCATATAAAGTGGAGGAAGATGGTCACAGATGTTAGCCCAGGGCCAGTCTTCCTCAACAAAAAAAAGAGAAGGATTGGCAGATGTTAACGCAGGGCTGATCTTCCTCACAAAAGAAAGAAAGAAAGTATGAGAATAGATCTTTTGCATCGAATATATATAGCACATATTTTGTACTATATAAATGTCCACAGGAGGACATCCTCTATGGAGGAGTTTTCAGTAAGACAAGATAACCCATAGTATGGATGTCTTTCCCAAGCTATATTTATACTTTTTCTGTGGCCCATTGTATAAAGTAATCTTGGCAGAAAGGAGGCCATGCATAAGCACAAAGACATGAATTATGTCTCATCAAGGCTAATGCAGGTACTGAAACAGCTAAAAACTCATCTAGACAACAGTGGATGCCAATACTAAAGACAAAGTATAACACCATTTGCTGAGATAACTAGTGGCCTAATGGCTAGTTGATTACATTAGATCCCTTCCATTGTAGAGATGGTAGTAATTTGTATTCTTGGAAACAGATGTTTGGGAATCCCATTCTGGATAAGAATTACTGCTTACCATGCTCTGTCAGCTTCACCATTTGTGGACTTACAGAATGCCATTCTCATCACCTTGGTGTCCCATATAACATCTCTTCCAACTAAGAAACTATATTGCAAATTAAACAAAACAAAGTTTTTGCTTGTACAATTTGTTTGTCTTCTCATGTAATCTTTCATCCAAAAACATTTGATCTAATAGAATTGTAGAGCTCATACATAGTCTCCTTATCCATTGCCAAGGCTACTATTTAAGTATTACTTATAGCCTTAGCTAAAAGAAAACACCCTCAAATATTGATGCTGTCTTACATGAAGTAATATGCTATTTAAATCAATAGCCACCCTTGGTGTCATTCTCTTCAAAGCCAGAATACATGGGTCTGGGAACAAAGTAGTGGAAGTAGAAAGGACAATTCTCACTCTTATATCCCATAACTGACTTAGAGAATTTTTGAATCCCTTGATTGAATTTCTTAAGAAAATAATGTTTCCCTTAGGGAGAACAGCCACATTTCTATTAACTTAGAAAACAAGAAAATATCCTGGTCGTTTTAGTTCCTCTGATAGTGAACTCACAGAAAGAGAAGGTGATTATTACAAGGGGCTTGATTCCCATTCTCTAAGGAGAAATTAAGTTGTTTAAGGAGGAATCTGATTGGAATCCAGTGAAGTTGTTAGGGTAACTTTAGCACTGTCTTGCCAATAGTCCTGGTCAATGAAAAATTACGACAACTCAATAAAGATAGAATATTTCGGAATGAATATTTGGTTACTCTACAAGAAAGAAACTATCCAAAAGGTTGACCTAGAATAGGGGGAACCTGGACTGTGGCGGGAAAAGAAATTTGTCATTATCAATAAGTTTATCTATGCATAACAATTTACTGTATTATTTCTTGTACCCTCCCCTTATGTTACCTTTTCTTTTTTGAAAACTGCTGCTGATGATTTATATGCATTTATATTGCAGGTGGCAGTATAACAGAATTGGCATCACTGCCACCAGAGCTAGGACAATGGTGAGACAAGAGAGGTGCCTGGGATGCAAAATCAAGAAGTTTCTCACTCTCCAGTTAGAACTAGTGCAGGGTACCATCTGTGCTGAATTACAGTTTCTATTGTGTCTTTCCTGATAGACACTCTGTACTTACTTCCATAATAGCTCATTGATACTATTCTTTGTCTCTCCATATTTGTTTTAGCTCTTAGAGATAAGGAGCTCTATCTTGTTCAACACTGTATTCTAAGTGCTTATTACTGTGCCTGGCACATTGTAGACACATAATAAAAGTATGTGGTCTCAGAAGGTTAATTTTTGTTTTGTCTTGTTTTAATTTTTGTATTTTTACACAAGTTTTGTTACATAAATGCTAACAAACAAAGGCCAGCACTATTCTCCTGTTCTTGGCAGGGGGTGGAGGACATTGCTGATGATAAACTAACAAACAAAAAATTTGAAACTAAAATATGGATAAAATATCATAGAAGGGATACATAAAGAAAGAAAGCATATAGTGGGAAGTAGTGTTGGTAAGACTTAGATTTGAGGACCAAATCTCTTATTTACTAGCTCTGATACCTGAGACAAGTCATTTGAGCTCACTGAGTGTCAGTTTCTCTTATTTGTAAAATAGGGTATGATATCTAAGATATTGATCTTACAGAGCTCTTATAAAGATTTAAAATTAAGTTTTAACTATATGTGAAAATAATTTGTAAGTTTTAAAATTACATATAATTGTAAAGAATTCATATTTAGGAACTTCATTGTTTTTCTAACATAGCACTAATCACCGACTATCCAGTATGACAGATAATTTTACATATGTCAATATTCTGTTTATAAGGTTTCTTGCTATCAGTGAAGATGGTATCTTTTGCTTCTCTCCCCATCTCTCTCCCTCCCACCCTCTCTCCCTCCCTCACTCTTTGGCTCCCTCCTTCCCTTTTTCTCTCTCTTCTTTCCTCCTCCTCCTCTTCCTCCTCCTCCTCCTCCTCCTTGTTCATCATCCTTATCATCGTCATCTTCTTTCTCTCTCTCTCTTTCTCTCTCTCTTTATCCGCCTTCTCGCTCTTTCTCTTTCTCTCTCTCCTTAGCACCTGTTCTTAGAACTTACCATAAGTTAAGGGCTAAATAACGTCTATTGGTTGAACTAAAGAATATTTCTCCCTACCCACTTATTCTGTGTTTTCCTGCCAAGAGTTGTACACAGTTTGTTTGTCTGACAAGTCATGATCCAGCAAACTAGTATTTAAAATTATAGAATATAAACAATAAAACAAAACAGGTACAATTAAGTTAATAAGACATGGCACTAAACTCTATTTTTTGTGGTCTAGATGAGGCAAGGTTGAGGGAATACACATTTAGAATTTGTGTGAGAGGAGAAATAGCATTAAACAAAGAGAAAAGAATGGGATTACTGAAGTGAATCAGTCTAACACAAGCAAATGTTACAGCAGCGATGCTGTCCGTGGTGCTGTCCATGGTGCTGACAATTTCTTAACCTTGGAAAACAATTAACTCTCGGCCAGTTTCTCCCAGAATTTCCTAACCAGACAAGAGGAGAGGTCATAAATATGAGAAAAGAAAAGGTTAAACCACCAAGAAAATGCGTAGGTGCTGTCAGTGATGCAAGATATTGATTCCTTTATTTTATAAATTAGGAAAAGTTAAATAAAAAAAGATTATTTTAGCATCAATATTAAGAAATCCAAAGTTATCAAGAAAGGAACCACAATATACTATTATTGCAATTTCAGAAAAACTATAGAATAATAAACATGTGAACCAAGCAAATAACACCTGTGCTTATGTTAATCTAAACCAACTTGCCGGGATACCAAGACTGAAGTTATATCTTTAATGGTAATAATTTTTCTTTACTTTTATTTTCTATCGTGATTTCTTAAAAAGTTTCATTTTTCTATCTTTTTGCAGAATGAATTAATGACATATTTTACAATATTTGTCACTGGTTTTTCATTAGTTTGATGGTTTTATCTTATTCTTGATTACTATAATACCTTTTAAATCTATAATTTGTTTATGTTTGGATGGAGTATGTGAGAGACTCTGGATTTTCTTATTCCACCTCCTGCCTAATGCTATGTGAGAGATGTTAGCAATAAATTACCCCTTCTCCTCATGGGCTTCCAGCATCTCTTATTATCAACCACCATCAAGAAAACTTAAGGTAATCCTCAACTTCTCCTTCTGATGAATCTGTTTCTTGCAACCTTTGCAGCTATATACAATTACCTCTCCTATTGAATATAGGCTGCGTTCTTTTTTTTTTCTTTAATCCATTTTTATTTTATTACTATTTTTTTTAATTTTTTGTTTATTGTAGTAAAATTGGTTTACAACATCATATAAGTTTCAGGTGTACATCATTATACTTCTATTTCTGCATAGATTACATCATGTTCACCACCCAAATACCAACTACAACCCATCACCACACACTTGTACCAAATTATCCCTTTCGCCCTCCTCCCTCCCCCCTTCCCCTCTGGTAACCACCAGTCCAATCTCTGTCTCTATGTGTTTGTTTGTTGTTGTTATTATCTACTACTTAATGAGGGAAATCATACGGTATTTGACCTTCTCCCTCTGACTTATTTCACTTTGCATAATACCCTCAATGTCCATCCATGTTGTCACAAATGGCTGGATTTCATCGTTTCTTATGGCTGAATAGTATTCCATTGTGTATTAGGCTCCATTCTTTATAATGAAAAGAAAGTCCACTTTAATTTGGTCCAGATCTATATTTCACTCTTATCATTCATTGCTCTGATCAAACAACTCTAGTATACTTATTGTTCCAAACACATGCCATACATTTCATATTTCCAAGTCTTTGTTCATGCTATTTTTTCTACCCAGGATGCCCCTCGATCTGTTTTCCTCAAGTCAAAAGTCCAGTTCACTCTCAAGACCCAGTCAAAATATCGTCTCAAAATGCGCCAGTCACAATCACTCCTTCTTTCTTTGATAATGCCACTGCATTGCTCTAGTTCTTGGATCCTGGAGAATTATATCATGTAATTACAGAGAGTTGTAGACTAGGAGAAATCATGGACCATGGAATTAAAAAGATTTGAGTTTCAAGTCAATATTAATTCATTCAGCAATATTTACTGAAGTTCTATTAGGTCTAGGCACTTTTTTAAGCATTGGGACAGTGAACAGAATAGAAAGTCTTTGCTTTAATAGGACCAAATTTCTTGTCAGAGGTGGTAGACAAAAACCATGTAAATGAAAAAAAATGATGGTAAAAAATATTATGAAGATAAGAAACCAGAGTTATAGCCTAGAGAAGAGTTCCCAGATGATTAGGGAAGGCTTCTCTCTCTCTCTTTCACCTGAGAATATGAATAATATGAAGAAGCCAATGATGCAAAGATTACAGATGGTGATGACAAGGATAAGGAAGAGGAGGAGGAGGATAACCAATATGATAACCAACATTTACTGAATCCTTATGTCTTCTAGTCACTTGTTTAAAATTAAACAATTCTTGAACATGGCACTAGTGCTATCTCCATTTTGCAAATGAGAGAAAAAAATGAGTTTTCAAAGACTGAAAACTTAACATGAGTCAAAAGGAACAATAAGGCTGCTTAAAAAGCTATTTGGTCTCAGGATGCCCATAGTGGCCAGAAATGGACGTAAATGTCCCAGGTCTCCTAACGTTTCTCATTTGTAACCAAGATCTTTATAGCCAATCATTTACCAAAGATCTTACCAGACAGGGTAAAGATTAGGAAAGAAATGCAAAGATATCAATAAGCATCCAAGGTAAAAAGAAAAATTACTATACATTATTTGGGACATATATGTATATATCCTTTTAAAAGTGCGTCTTTGTGCATTTTGTATGCAAAAAGCCCTTAAGTGTATGTGTAGCAAAATAGAATTAAATAGGAAAACAAAAAACATTAAATAAAAAGTTAGATTGAAGAAGTTTACAATAATGTATACAATAAAACAAGACACTTAAGTAATAAATAGACATTTAAAACAAGGAATAATACATATCAAAATTAAAAAGTCAAGTCAAGAAGGATTAAATTATATGTGTGTGTGTGAACAGCTATTTTATATGTGGTTGTGCATTCAGAGGAATTACTCTTCTGAAGTTGACTGCAAATCAATGATGCTGAACAGATAACGTTAGCAGAGATTTTCTTTTTTTTTAAGTTTTCTATCAGTGTTGAATATTGCTCTCCTAGATCTAAGGAAGGTTATTTTCAAATCCTGAAGTTTGCCAAGGTTTCTTTTTAAAGAATTTCTTCTCCTGTGAGTCATTACCCTAGGATTTCGTTTCTCAGAAGGGCTCTTAGTCTAGCTTTTCAATCCCTTGTGGCTATTACCTCTGTTTGTTAACAGCTAGGTGGTTGATGCACAGATATATATTTTTGAGATTTTCTCGAGTAGACTTAGAAGTTGTTGAAGACAAAGTTTTCTCCCTTTGTTTCTGAGATGTGTGTGATAGGAATGCAATGTTTTCTTATGTGCTTGTTGATTTTTTAAGTTGAACCTCTTGGAAATGATTTTTGTTTTCTGTAACTTTTCTTCTC
The DNA here is from genome assembly GCF_020826845.1 of Diceros bicornis minor. Taxonomy (NCBI): domain Eukaryota; kingdom Metazoa; phylum Chordata; class Mammalia; order Perissodactyla; family Rhinocerotidae; genus Diceros; species Diceros bicornis. The sequence goes on along the minus strand of NC_080747.1, from coordinate 10,928,795 downwards.
AATTTGAACTATTGGTTTTAAGTCATATAAAAACACCACATTGTAGTCTATTTTCATATCAAAATGTTAATGTAAGTTCAGTGCATCGTGCTTTATTATACTTCTCAAGATGGCAAAATCCAGAATAAGCAAAATTACTCAATAATATTTGAAAATCAGAATTATGTAGTAATTCCACTGACTGATGTGGCTTTTGGCCCATATGATTCCATCAGAGATAAAAATCTTAAATTGACCATGTGTTAATTGTCACTTTGACTAGCATGCTTGCCACACAAAGTAGGAACATGGATTTTATCCCCAGTTTGTCCCCATCCAGAAATCAAAATCAAATATTCACAAATAATGCCTTCAGATTCATTACTCTATTTCTGACTCTATTATGTCAGAAATAGATGCAGAGATCTAAGGAACAGAAAAGATAGAATACTCTTCAGCTGCAAGGATTGATATTTTTGAGTTCAAGATGCACTCGAATGCACAAGAAAGGCTGATATTAACAAGGATTGTAGAAAAGAATACCAACATTTGTATTAAGTGTGTCCCATGACTACGCCCGTATCAGTCAGGCTAGACTTGGATAGGTTCCAAGAACAAATCACTCCAAAATCTCAAAATTTAAAATAACAAACATGTATTTTTCATTCATGCTATATGTCCAGTGCAGATCGGCGGGAGCAGGATGTGTCATGGGGACTTATCTCATTGGAATTATCTGGGTCAATGGAGCAGCCACCATTTCAAACATTACCAGTCAACATACCAAATAGAGTGAGAGAATTGGAGGGTCTTGCACTCGTAATTGAATTCTTGTCCATTACCACCTCTGTTCACAATCCATTAGCCAGAAACATTCATTTAGCCCCACCTAACTTCAAAGTCATCAGAAGTTCTATTCTTCCATGTGCCCAAAAATGAGAGAGGCAGAAATAGCCAGAAAATAGAACTAGAGCCTACCACAACTTCCATGCTTTGTTTTGTGAACACTCCATTTTTACCTATAAATAAACCTCTCCTTCGATTTGTAGTAAAGCTTTTGTGTGGCAAGTGCTGATTCCCCAAATGAAAGGAAGTGGTTTGTCTTTGTTAACGTTTATATTTAGCGACAGAATATAAGACATCTCTGCTAAGACACTTGTCTTTATTTTCTATTCTAGCCAGAGTCTGATCCAATTATCAATGATATTAGCAGAACCAAAATGAAAAAGACCAACGCTTTCATAATTATATCACACTAATCCCTCGATTTTCACTGCGGTCTGTCGTCAATCTGCACAATGGCATGCATTTAGGAAGAAAAGAGGAATTTAGTCTTTTTCCTAAGAGCTGACACTGCAGTACTCTCTGAGTCCCAGAAATAACGTCCTCTTCTGTTGAATGCCCTTCTCTGGGGCTATTTCTGTTGTCTGATGGGATGAACCCAGGTTTGAGGGTTAAAAGTGCCTGAATTTCATTCCTGGCTGTATCACTTACTAACTATGAAATCTTGAACAAAACGATTTACTTCTCTGTGCCTTGTCTTTCTCTCTGCAAAACCAGAATAAACAAAATGCTTCATGCATAGAAAACTTGCAATAAGATTTTATATTGTTTCTTCATCCCTTCCTTCCTTCCTTCCTTTACTTGCCTCCAACTTTAGCTGCACTTTTTCATTTTATTTTTAACTTTATAATAGTAATTTTTGCATATGTATACTGAGATTACATTGGACAAGAAGTAAGGTATGCTACTTACAACAGCCTTTGGCAATCCTGCATCAGATACTGTATCAAATGGGAATCCATTTTACAAATGAGGAAACTGGGGACCTCCAAACTAGATGGATAATACTTGCTCTTGTCTACCTCACAAGGTGGTTGGGATGATGAAATTTGATAATATAAACCACATTTTTTTTTTTACCCTAGCCCTTGTAAATGATGAAATACTATCTCCTTACAGATGGTAAACTTCTTGTAGGCAGGATCTGTGTCTGTTTCATCTTTTCCTTCACGATGTCACAACCAATGCCTGACAGTAGTAGGAGCTCAAGAAATGGTTGTTACCACTAAGCCTATGAAAGCCCTTTCCCATGCTTAAGGAGACGTATGAGATGGAGACTTGTATAATAAAGTTTCAACTATCAGCGCACTGACAGAGATTATGGTGAGCCAGTGTGATTAGTGGAAATAGCAGTCTTTAGTCACATGCACACCCACACTCAGACTCTGGTTCTGCCTCTAAAATCTAAGTGTTCTTGAGTAACTTGAATCTGATTCCAGGTTTAGAAGAGTAAATAAAATCATGTATATAAAAGGCTTTGCATAGCACCTTGCACATAGTAGGACATCAGTAATGGTAGAATTCATCTTTTATATCATTATTTTAAAATTTCTTAATATATGTGAAAGGGGTTAATAAAAGCATTAAAACAAGGCATTCACAAATGGTGACAGAACCCCAATTATACAATGTATTAGAATTAGTGGTTATCTCTCATCTTCCTGACCCAGGATATCTATATTCTTGCATTTTTCTCTGTAAGTATTGATAGTTTTTTATGTATTTAGCTCAGGTGGCTGAGGAGGAAAGATTTATACAATTGTCATAACTGAAATGTATTCACAGAGACCAAGGAAACTACTTGTAGAGCCACTTGACTTCCATCAACCAAGAAAACCTCGTAGAGGAAAGGGGAAAAAAAAACTCACTTTTGGGGCATCCACTTAGTACAGCAATGATCTGTGGAAATCCATTCTATAGAGAGCAATTCTGTATTAGCTCGTTTCAGGTCTTTCTAAAAATCTGTATCATCTACATTGATCCTTGCGTTTTTCTCCACTTCACTGAGTCCTCTCCCTTCTGAAAGAGAGATGGCACCCCTACAGTATACGTTAGAAGTGCTAAAGATATTTCAATTCATGCTCCTGCCTGGGGGCAGGTATTGCATTGACATCTATCCAAAATCCAAATCATAATTTTCATTTGGGGAATCAGTACTTGCTACACAAAAGCTTTAATACAAGTATTTTCTAGGCTGATTATAAACGAGGGCATTTATTTCTAGTTAGCTTCATTTCTTTGTTTGTTTGTTGGCTAACAATGAAAAGCATTAAACAGAAATGCATTAAGGTGTTAAGACACAAGCATTAGATCAGGAGAACTGATGACTGGATGACCTTGCCATGTAGGGCTTTCAATGAGAGGAACTGGAGACCCCAAGGCAAATTTCCCTGGAGCAGCCCCTCCATTGTGTCCATGTGAGAAGAAGTTGTAATAAAGATCCAAGATTCAGGTGGCATAGAGGCAAGCACAGGGATTCCGTAGTCAGAGGGTTCTAGTGTCAGCCCTGATTTTGCCCATTGCCATGTCTATGACTTTGGGAAAGTCATCTACCCTCTCTAAGTGGTCAGGCAATAACCTTGCTAAGAAAAGTGACTTTGTCTGGCTTGTTTATTACTGACTCCCAATAAACCTTGCACATTTCCTGGAATATAATAATGCCAATTAGATGTTTTTTGACATAGTGAATGAATAAGTGAACCTCATTTTTCCCCTTTGTGATATGGAGCAATATGTATCCCTTCCTTATAGGAAACAATAGAGGTGAAATGTGCTGCATAAGACACCCTTAATGCATCAAAAAAGAAAGAGTGACACATCAATGTGCAAGATGAGGAATGTGCACCTTGAAGAAGGGTAGTTCATGCTGTTTGCTCTGATGATGAGGGAGACTTCACACGAGAGTTATTTGATAAATGCTGATGATTCGGCCAGAGCATTGGACTATAAGCAATAAGTTTAGTGTTCTTACACTAATTAAACTTCAATTTCATCATCTTTGTTATGATACTTAACAAACCTAGTTTGTTATGATACTTAAAAAAAAAAAAAAAGAATCCAGGTGAAGTACCTTGAATAGTGACTACACATGCATGTAGTAAGCTTTCAATAAACGTGAGTTACTACTATCAGTATTATTATCCTGAATTTCAAGGACTATTTCGTCAGACAGCCTCACACATTAGCACCCTATAGGGAGCCTCTGCTAGAAAGGGCACTTGCCTAAACTCACATCACCTTCCTGGGACTGACTGCACCCATGACTGCTCAACGTGAGGGTGTAAACCAGACGTGGATCCCTCACTCTCAACTCAGGACAACTCTGAAAGTTTATTCCAGCCTCAGAAGTTTAGCTGAGTCTTCTGACAAGACTGTGTCGCAACTTGCCTTCTCCTTCTGCCAAATCCTTCTTCCTTCTTTTCCCTGCCACTGGTGTGGACTCTAAAAGCACTCCCTGATAAAACTCCCTGCATGCTAATTTCCACCTCAGTATGTTTCCTAGGGAACCTAATCTATGGCATCGTTATAATTCCAAGGTGTCTGTCACCTCTACGTCAGCCCTCAGCAGAAACCAGATTCAGAAAATGTAAGCCTCATCCAAGGCCTGTGGAATAAGCCATTTACTCTGACTTTCTCCTTTCTGGTCTATTTCCTGTATCTCTGGACCTTGAACACTCCCTTACTTTTGGCTTCTAATTGAGAATCTAGACCTTACACACAATTCTTGACCAAAGATGTCATATTTTATTCAATTCTTACTGTTGCTGTTCCCATAGTCACACAGTTTCTAAGAAAGCAAAAGTCAAAATAACCGAAACATTGTTCATTAATGAAATTGCTGTGTATAAAGTGAGTCAGTACTCACACATATCTCACTTCTAATACTAGTGTTCACCCTGATCTATTGTATCAACATCTTGTTGGTTAGACTCTCAATGGTTGTCAGATGTTATAAATGCATCCATTGTTTTGAATGGTTTTCCCATATTGAGGAATACAATACAAAGTAATTGGAAAGGAACTGCAAGTTTTGCAAGCGATTTCATTAAATTGATCAAAGTGGTCTTGCGGAAGGTCCCAATTCTTCTGTAAAATCATTGATAGATAAGAAAGTGGCAGGGTTAAATCACTTAATACTTGAAGAAGAGACAAACTACAAAGCCGACAAAGTATTTCAAGAGAGAATAATTTATCAAAAGATTAAGAAGAGGTCTCGGAACAATGAGTAAAGTACTAAATATTTTTTAAAACATGCTCTTTTTAAGGTCATGATATGAAAGAGAATTCGGAAGTGAAGGATATTTTATCCGGATCTCATATGTTTATAATAAGAATCAGGCAGCCACCTCCATAACAATGAAATCCGCTTGATCCATTCTTTGTTCATTCTAAGAATCAGATTACGATTGCATTTATAATTTTTACATATAAGATAAACTTATTTTCATAACTGTTAGTTTCATTTGTCATACATTATCCCAATCAAATTTGCTTTTATTATTTTCTCAAAATATGTGAATTCACTTTAAATGGTCTTATCTCAGTATGAATTATCCTGAGATAATGAGGCCCTTTCTCCTGCTGCCCTGGAGCTGACCTCTGACCTCCTCTGCATATCCCTAGTCCTGCTGCAGCTCTGGCTCCTCTGTTACATCTATTTAGGGACTCCTTGCAAAAACACCTTTCTCTCCGGGCACACAGCATCCTAACATCCCCAGACCTTTACTATTGATGCTCCTCTCAGCATCTGAAACTGGACACCAGGATCTAGATCTTTCTTTTCTTTTTTATAAACAAAGGGCATCATTATTTTCATGAATATGGATAAAAATAATTGCAGAAGCATAACATTGAAATATATATACATGCATATGAATTTACATGTATGTGCATATATACATACGTAGTAATGTGTACATTTGTATGTGTACCTATATATGTATACATAAAAAACATTGAAAAATCATAGCTATTTTTAGCCAGTTAAAAATCCATCATAGAGATGCATTCATATTGATATGTGAAGATGTGATGGATTATAAATTTAATAAATATAATCAAAGTGGTTTTAATTCCCCAAAATTGTGGGCCTTATATAACAAGACTAAATGCCTAGAATAACTGTGGGAATGTGAGGAGTTACCAGACTTGGCTAAAAAACATGTTCTGCCAGCAAGATCTTGCTTGTATGACAAACAACCAGAACATCCATCAAATTAAAATCATGTTTGAAGCAAAATCCTATTTGCATGACAAATAGCAGAGCATCAGTCAGAACAAACACCAGTGTTTAGGGCTTGGTAAAAATTCTGCCAGAAGAAAATGCAGCAAAAGGAAATAAGTATGAAATTAAGGAAGAAAAGTGGAGGCCAGAGGCACAGGGCTTTTGGATAGAATGAGCCCTGTCTACAAGTTTCAGCAAAAAGCATTCAAAAGAGGTTTTGTTTCTTTTTTTTTTTTATTTTTGTAAAACAAGAACAAAGTCCAACCAAAAACGAAGAGGGAAGGGAAAGAGAGGGAGAGGGGCAGAGATGGGGTGGGAGGGGGAGAGACAGAGACAGAGACAGAGAGAGAAAGACAGAAGGAGATAAAGACAGAGAAAGAAAGAGAGAGAGAGAAATTCTTTCTTCCATGGAAAGAGAATCCAGCATGGGGTCTGAAGGGAGATGATCGTCCAGCCTAGCAGCCAGCAACTAAAGGGTTTGGCAGGCTGCAGGAAGCAGGTGTGCTTGGCTGTAAAACAAGCATTGCCTGCCAGGCCCTGGCATCTTCCCAGGTTCATGTGTACCACACAGGCATATGGGGCTGGGGATAAAGAGGCACAGGACTGGAGATGGAAGACTAGAATCAGGGTAATAAGCAGAACCCAGCCGTCTCACACACCTTCAGGTCCCCTCTGGTCCTCTCCTACTAGGAGTTTTGGAACGGGATCTCAGGGTGCATTCCATCTACTCCTCACACCAGTTTTAGGGAGTGAGTTTGTTGTTATGGTGAGAATATGAGGTCTGAATTCGGAAGTGACATCATCTAAAAACAGAGACAAGAGTAGATTTCTATGAGGATTAAAAGAACAATAGGTTTGAGCATGCTTGGTACACAGTATGTGCTGAACAAGTGGTAATCTACTCCCCTTCCCTCGGACATTGTAGGGCCATCTTTCTCAGTCTAGGTAGCATCATGACTGTCAAGTTTAGGTCCCATCTCATCTTGTGAAGAAGAACTTTGGTCTACATTCTCTTCTTCTTTAATTATGAAGTAGCATCTATTACTGAAAGGCAGCATGAAGTGAAGAATTATACAGGAAGAGCCCTGGACTGGATGCAAGAGAGCAAGAAATTACCCTGCCTTCTCCCTGGGTACTAGGATAACCTTGGGAAGATCCCATTCCTACACTTCAGTATCCTCAACTGTATTAGTCAGGGTTCTGCAGAGAAAAAGAACCAATAGACTATATATAAAATACACTGTATATAGTATATAATGTATTATATATAGTGTATTGTATATTATATTTTATAAATAGATAGATGATAGGTAGGTAGGTAGGTAGGTAGATAGATAGATAGATAGATAGATAGATAGATAGATATAGATAGAAAAAAAAAAAGGAACTGGCTCATGCAGTTTTAGAGGCTGAGAAGTCCCAAGATGTGTGGTCAGCAAGCTGGAGACTGGAGACCCATGAAAGCCAATGTTCTAGTTCAAGTCTGAAGGCCTAAGAACAAGAGCCAGACCAAAAGCCAGCAGGTTCAAGATCCAAGAAGAACCAATGTTTCAGTTCAAGTCCAAAGGCAAGAAAAGACTGATTTCCCAACTTAAGGCAGTCAGGCGGGAGAAGTTCCCTCTTACTCTTGGAACGTCAGCCTCTTTGTTCTATTCAGGCCTTCAGCTGATTGGATAGGGCCCACCCACACTAGGAAGGGTGATTTGCTTTACTCAGATTACCGAATCAAATGTTAATCTTATCCAGAAACACTCTCATAGACACACCCAGAATAGTAATTACCCAATGTCTGGGCACCAAGTTGACACAGAATTAATCATCATATCAATCATACCATGTGAAAGAAAAGAAGGAGGCAGAGGGTAAGTAAAGCCCCATGGAAATGTAGAATTTAAGGCCTCTAAATCCATTGATATTTTAGCATCCTACAGGAAACAGGGTGAAACATCTAGATTCTATAGAATACTTAGAAGGGAGACACAGAGAAAGATAACACCTTATAGCATTATGATGAAAACTGGACATGCATTAAATCTCTAATGATGAAGAGAATTATCATTACTATTTAAGTGTGCGTCTATCATGACCCAGGCATTTTACATGCATTATTTTATTTACTCCTCACAGTAACTCTCAGAGCTGGGCTTCATTAGGTCTATGTTAGATGAAGAGGCAGAGGCTCAGAGTGGTTAAGTAGCATGCCCAAGTTCACTTAGCTAGTTGGTGATAATACTGGGATTTGCCTGCCACCAAAGCCTCTGCTCCTTTTAAATTATAGTTTTGTTCCCTGCAGCACGTGCTGCATCCTGGTGCCTAGGACCTTGCTTGGAAAATGGCAGACACTCAACAAATATTTGTTGATTGGATAATTAATGTCACTCAGACAACATTTCTTCGTCTGCCTTAATTTTCACCAGCTCTCTCTTGCTGTAAGGCCTAGCCAACCCTACCCACCTGTCCACATTTGCCCTGTTCCTGAGTCAGTCAATCCTAAATAGAGAAAGAAGATGATCCTTAACCTTAGCCTTATCAGCTGATAAGGGCTGGATATTTACTCTCCAAAAGATTAAGTTTTCCCTTTGATAGAAAAGAATTCTGGAAACCCATAAAACACCCAAATTTTAGTGCTTCAAATCCATCTTCCTGTGGGACACTCCAAACAACATAGCACATACTCTGAGGTACTCTGGTACATGATACACAGCAACAATTTGACATCAACTGGGATTGAGTTTGCATTCTGATCCTCCACTTTGGGCTTAAGAATTGGGGCAAAGATATCAAACTTTTAGAGTGTTTCCCCATCTGTAAATTTTGTCTTATTGTCCCCAGCACATAGGGCTGTTTTGGGGATTTAATGTGCTAATTCATGGAAAGTACATAGCACAGTGCCTGGTGTATGAGACAGGGGGATGAAGGATTATCTATGAGCTGATATTATTCCCCAATATCAACATCCAGTTTCATTCTACAGGAGATTTTTGGTTCCTCTGAAGAGAAATTTTCAGTGCAAACATTATTCAAAATGCTACCTGAGTTCCATACACTTTTGGGACTCTGCATTAGAATGACTGCCCTTGCCAGAGTCTGTTTTGCTGGTCGAGTGGGTTCTCCCTATCCCTCACCCTTCTTCTTGGCTTCTTACACATATTGACTCAACAAAATACTCAGCTGTGATTCTCCCACCCCCTTGGCCTACACTGTCTGCCAGCCCTTGGGAGCTGCCTTCTCTATATTTACATAGACATGTGTCACTTTCTCTTTTAAAACGTTCCCTTTTATTTGAATTAACAGCCTACTCGTCCCAGCTCACCTCTTCTAAAGTGACTCCAATAAACGGAAACCAGAACATTTGGAAATAGCCTCCAGCTCTCTCTGTGCAACCCTCACTTGGAAGTCTCTGGCAGCTGCATATTTTCCTAGTGACCTTCAGTTGCTCAGAAAATGTATAATTCATTCCCCACCCATCTTCACTAATCCCACTTTCCTAAAGTAAATATTAACTGAACTTAGCTGCTAAAACAAGCCCAAATCAAGTGTCTTATCAAAGGAACTCAGAGGCAGAACAGAAAGCTGAGAATCTGGTCCAGAGGAAATTATCTTTATTGGGAAGGCAGATCTAAAACTCCCTTTGGTCTGCAGTTCCATTCAATCTAGTTCGATAAATCTTTATTGAACACTCTATATTCAGGAGGCAACAGGGCTGGAGAGGACAGAAAATTGGGTTCAGAGTTAGAAGGACTGATATCAGAAGAATTGGATTTAAATTCCATCTTTACTCTGGAGCAATTGTGAACATCAGGAAAATCACTCTGAGGCTCATTTGATGTGGGATAATAACACCATTATTATTACCAGAATCCCTCAACACCCTCCCTGCCTCCCTGACACACACAACTTTCAGGAAAGGCTCCCTGGATTTGTCAGGGATAAGACAGTTAGTATCTCGTAGAATATTAGAAAAAATTATTGACGCCATGGATGGGTGATGAGAGTAGAAGTTGCAGTCTCTAGCTCAATTCCAAGGAGAAAGTTATTTGTTTTGTTTCATGAAAACTCATAAATCCTATTGCCTATTAAAATGCCTTTCCCAATCTAATACTGTTGTAGCCCACTCCAGTCCTAATATTCAACAGCACATTTGCTTGCTGCTAGCATGGGAGATTAGAGCAGCAAGTCTAGAAATGTGACTTACACCTCAAATTCAGAGGCATTTGTTCCCAAAGGACTGATATGATGATCTTACCTTCCTGTTTGAGATTTTGGATGGTACACTCTTTGGAAGCCTGCCTCCTTCTGAGTTAGGCCACTGAGACCGTCATGGCACCAGGCACATTATGTTGAGCCATAAACGCCTGACCCATCATCTAGCGTCAACAGGTAACGGGAGCACCAAGATGACACACACAATTTCCTGTGATAAAAAGGTATTGTCTAAATAGAAAATAGATGCTTTCAGATAAACAAAAGAGGAGAGGAAAGCAAAGCACAATGTTGAGAAAGGTTTAAGACAGCCACTGATTGACATTTACCTCCAAAATGGCTACTAATGTTGTTTCAGATGCTTGAGTTTCCCCTTGTATCACTCTCCTCAATAAAATCCTCTCCTGTTTCCTTCCCATGGATATGAGGATGGACTGACCAAATATTTGTGAAAGGGCCAGGTAGACAATGAAGTCCTGAAAATGTCAGAGATTGTCAACATTAGTATCCACGGGGATGGGTGCTATAAGGGGTAAAAAGATGAAAATTTCATGACCCCCAACACTCCATGAGTACAGAGCCCAATGAGAACTGGTTATAGGCTTTCCAGCAAGAACACTCTACTGAGAGTTGTGTGAGAGGAATGAAGATAGACGACAAATGCAAACGTTTGGGAAAAGGTCTGTGCTATTAAAATAAAGTCAAAGCCAAATGGGGCAATTATAGAGAAAGGGTTACAAATGCCTTAGAAACCTTTAAGGAAAACAATGTCTTGCTCTCTGCAGGGACTTTTCAATGCATCCTCAGTAAAGCATCATTAAACCTGCATGGGCCTAATGAGGTAACTCAATATCATCCAGTTATTAAACAAACAAAGAGATCTGTTCTTATTTCCCAGAGAGCCCTCCAAACCACACACCTGCCTTGAGTTCAAACTAAGGAATTAAATATCCTGTCATTTTGTAGCAGCCTGGATTCATATCTTTAATTTACATAGAGTCGGGGGCAGAAAAGTTAAGAATTGGAGTATGTTAAGAAGCTTATTTCTCTCATCAACATCTATCCACTAATACTTCTTTTCAAAAGGAGGATATGAACTAAAAACATACCTCACTATTATAAACACCTTGGGGATAAGATGATATAGTAGAAAAATAATAGAAAAAAAGGCTACAAAGAAAAAACAAAGTTACATAGGTGCCTCTCAGATTATAGGCGTTTTTTCCCCTTCATCATTCACTGTTATTTTTTATTTTTTACAAATTTTGATAACACGCAAATATGTTATTTTAAAAATACCCCCCCCAAAATTTTCAATGGGCAACTGGACCATATATGTGTGGCCATTTGGACCTTATACTGATGACACTGATGAGTGAAGATTTATTCCTGGCATCACTGTAATGAACAAGAAACAAAAGACCAGGACACATGAAAGTTTTATCCAAGATCATTTTACTTAAGTCAGAAGGTTTTACAATGTCCCAGTCTCATGATGTAACTTCAGTGGAATTAAATGTGAGAAGTTCTAGATACAGTGAATTCAACCACATCCTCTGTCCTTCCCCACTCCCCTGCTCTTATCTCAGGGACTAGAAACTGTTCCCTCTTATGCCCCTGTCAGGATTGCAGATTGCTAACAGGGCTAGAAGTGACTCTATCTATTACACTGCTGCCCCTTGAGAACCACATAGATAACCATGGCTGCTACTGTCTGTCCAAATGCATGAAATCAAAATCTCCTTCAAATAACCAAACAACAAAAGCTACCAATTTAAATTCTACCCACATAAGCCATTTATTTCGGCCACTTTTTCACTATTATTTTGTTGCTGTTGTTCTAAAATCTTTGGTGGACCACATTTGTCCTATGAGTTTCAAGTTGGTTTTCTGCTGCCTGAATATATCATTCCTGTACATTCTAAGTGGAGCTGCGCATGGCAAGTCGAAAAAATGGAAACTATTACCTAGAGACAAGTGGGCACTTGAAAAGCCTTTCCCTTGAAAGTTTTAGTTCTGCCCAAATGTTTGGTCAAGTCACACATGCTGGGAAGATGGCATTGCAGAAAGCTTGACTTAGAGGACACTGAGGCACCTTGGTGTGATGAAGCTAGCTCACACTGGCTCACACAGGCTCGAAACCCGCTCACACTAGCTGGCAAGAGCCAATCAGATGTGCTTCTACCCAATCCCTTGTTCAATGGCTTCTTGATGGTAGCTTAAAAGTAGCCACATGGGAGTACTTACACCACTGAAATCAGCAGACTTTACAAATCGGAGTGTTCCGTTTTGCTTTATTTTGTTTTGTTTTTTTCCCAGAGAGGCAGTTGATAAACTTTTTTCTAGCACAGCACCAGTTGCATGATCAAGAAAGGACAATGTTTTAAAGAGCTCTCTGGCTCCTAAAGGCCTTAAGAGAAAGGCTTCTTATTTCTATGATTTCTCAAGGAAGTGGTAGCAAGAAAGGAAGATCCATTCCTATGACCGCTTTTCTTTCAGTGCTTCGAAATAACCCAAACCAGAGTTCTGGCCAGTTACCTCCTGTCCTCTTTGTGTACTGCATAATCTTCAGAGTGGTTCAATTACTTAAACCACATAGCTTTTCATACCTTTATTGTGTTGTAAACCAGTCTGTCTAGTTCTGGAGTCATTCTGTGAATACATTGGCTTAAATTGTCCTTTTCTTCTGCTTTACCCTTAGGCTCTAACTTTCATTCCTTTCCAAACACAGCTTTCCCAAAGCGGTTTTCTCTCCTACCTCCATGTCCTCATCTTTCTTCACTTCTCACTGCCGGAGATCTGCCTGCTGCCCCCTCGGCTCAAAGTGCTCTAGTTCCTGTCAACAGTGGCTGACTCTCCATCATCCTCCTGGCTGTTCCACATCCCCCTCTCTCTCCCTCTGTGGAGCATGTGCCCGTGAGTGGAGTTATGTCCCTAAAACTCCTCCCTTGGCCACCATAGCTACTCCAAATTGTGGTTCTCAGCCTTTATTTCTGATTAGTCTTCTTTCTCTTCTTGGTTGAATTGTTTTCCTACCCTAGTCCTGAAATTCAGGGCTTCTCCAGGAGTCTGGAGTGGGCACCCGCCATTGGGTTCATACAGCCCTTGAAACCTTTTAAATAGCCACCGACACTTTATATTGTTGTTATACACGCAAATGTGGTATTCCCTCTCTTAGAATATAGATGCCTTAAGAGCAAAAAACAGGCCTGTTGAACTCTGGATTCTTCAAAGATCCTTTTCAAGTAAGAAGTGTTATGAGAAAAATAGACTTCCACAGCAGGACCTCCCCAACGTCCTGAGTTATCCAATCTAACATAGATCAGTGGTTCTCAAGCAATGAGATTTGCTCCTCAGGGGACATTTAACAAAGTCTGAAGATGTTTTTCATTTTCACAACTAGAGAAGGCATGCTACTGGTTTCTAGAGGCCATGGATACTGCTAAACATCCCACAAGGTACAGAACAATCTTCACAACATAAAAGATTTATCTGGCCCAAAATGTCAGTAGTGCTGAGGTTGAGACTCAGTAGCATAGTGACTCTCTTACTGCAGTTTCCCATTGCAGTTCACTGGCTAATGGGAGGAAGAGTTGGGTTGTGGCTAAGTGATACTAAAAGAAACACTTGTTCTTGAGGTATAGAAGTACAATTGCATTTTGTCAATCTCTAGTTACACTTATTTAACCACCCAATAACTGAATACCATAAGGTTTGCTGTACCCATCTACTTATCTCAATCTGGCAACAAGAGAATCCCCTGCTGGTCCCTCTAAGGTCTTTGTTCTGACCCTAAGTGCTCCCTGAGTCCTCAGCAGAGCCCCTCACTTTCAATCCTTGGACATGTCTCTAATGTGCAATAAACAAGTCATAGCATCAGTAGTACTATGTGTGTGGGTCTCAGGAATGTGCAACTTTAACAAGTATGTCAAATATTCAAAAGCTTACTCACATTTGACAATCATTAGTTTGGGGAAAGTATAAGTGAGTGGCTAGAAGCTAAGAGACACAAGGTTGAATGACAGTTATGATCCTGATAATTTGAGTGATTCTGAGTCTTTGCTAATCCTCACTCAGTTTTCTGGTCTGTAAAATGAGGATACTAATAAAACACATCTCATGGAGTTACGACAACTAAATGAGATAATGTGAACAAAGTGTTTACCAGAATGCCTAGCAGCTAATAATCACTTGATAAATATGAGATAGTGTTAATAAAACAACTTTGGATTCTTTATGGTTAGGAAAAAGAAAGGGAAGATAAGAGACCCTTTTAATATTAGGGTATTATGGATTATCATCAAATAAATAACCTATTTTCTGTAAGTACTCCATTGATCTTTCTTGTGTTGAATTGAAATGAACTGATTTTAGTAGAGTATACATTTATCCCATCATTTGTAACCGAGCAACAATTCAAATAGAACAGTACAGGGTTTGAAAGGAATAATTCGTGTGACTTTGAAGTAGCGAGGAAAGGAAAAAGGAGAATTCAGTACATAGAATACAAGATGTATTGCTGTGAGGCAAGTCTTGGATATCCTCTATTTCTACATTAGCCTGTATCTCAGGAATCCAAAGCATCTTGCTAATCTGATGAGTCTCCACAACATCCTGGTATTATCATTACAATTTTTTGAAACCTGAGCAAACCGGACTGCAAAAAATTTGAGTGAATTGCTCAAGGTCACACAGAAGTCAAGCCCAGAATAGAACTGATGTCTGCTGGTTTCCCGTTCAGCCATGACCCTTCCCAATACACCTTATTTAAAGCAGTCTGCTAAGAGTGGCTAATGGCTTTGCTATTCTTGAACCATTAATATTTTTTTCTGAGTAATACTTTTGGCAAACTTGCTTATTTTCTGGAGTGAGGAATAGTTCTGCAAATAGAGTCTCTGAACAAAGTTGATTGTCAGTCTAAAAGAATAGTCAATCTAAAAGCAGTGCATTAATTTTAAGCTAAAAATGTGGGTTTGGGGACTATAATCAAAGAGGAACATTTTATACCAGTATCAAGAATCTTGAAAGATGGAAATGCTGAGTGAAAAATATTGAATATCAAGGTAAGAGTTTTGCAAAGGCTGGAAAACCTGGATTCATAATAAAAGCAGACCTTTAGCAATGAGCTTGAATTCTTGCCAAGAAATGCAGTACACCTTGGCATCCTTCCCTGACCTCACAGTCCTGGGCATTGGCTTATATCTCATGCTGCAGCCAACTCATTTCCTCCAGCCCAATCGATGGCTTTCTAATAGTTGAGCATCCTGCTCTGAATCACTTGCAAACCACTAAGATACACTTTCACTGTTTATTTTCTGACTTGTAACAGAAAAGGGCAAGGTCGGTTGATTCTTTCAATGATTGCTCTTAACATAAAAACTTTCACTGCAGTTTTTTGAACTTTTGAAAACCAATGTCCCATAATACAGCCATTTTAGAAAATTTGGCTGCTTGTGATTTCATAGTTTTTCTATAACTCTATAATCTGTATCTATCTATTTATGTATATGTCCATATCGTATATATTAATGTATCAGAATTTTTTAATGAGTATGTGCTTTTATATCTGTCAAATATAGTATCTTGTGCTTCATATGCACTCAATTAACATTGGGGAAAAAAAGAAAATACATATAAAGATAGTAAATATTTCCTTTATAATTAGGAGTTTATTTTTTATGCCAGGTTGAACCTTCCTATCATAAAATAAGCATATATTGATCAAGTGATGGTGAGGAGAAGAGTTTCACTGGTGGGAAAGACGCATGTTTAGGAGCAGTGGAAGACAAGATTGAATAGGTTTGTAAATTAGGCAGAGAACATAGTCTTGATGTTATGGGATAGTATGAGCAAAAGAATGAAGAGAATTCCAGCCACAAAATGAAAGTTCTAGTGTGAAATTGTTGTGGGCAATAAATTTGCTGCCCACGTTCTCCTTCACCGCCAACATTCTCATAAGCAGCTGCATCACCACCACCACCCTCATCATCATCATCATCATTATCACCTTACGACTGCAAGTCAAAGAGAAGAGAACTCATCAAAGTCAGGAAACTGGAGGGCTGGCCCCGTGGCTTGGCGGTTAAGTGTGCGCGCTCTGTTACTGGTGGCCCAGGTTCAGATCCCGGGCGCACACCGACGCACCGCTTCTCCGGACATGCTGAGGCCACGTCCCACATACAGCAACTAGAAGGAGGTGCAACTATGACATACAACTATCTACTGGGTCTTTGGGGGAAAAAAAAAAAAGGAGGAGGATTGGCAATAGATGTTAGCTCAGAGCTGGTCTTCCTCAGCAAAAAGAGGAGGATTAGCATGGACGTTAGCTCAGGGCTGATCTTCCTCATAAAAAAATAAATAAATAAATAAAACTGTTTAAAAAAAAGAAAAAAGTCAGGAAACTGGAGCATAAATATTCTTATTAATTATTATTATTAGAATCCCCATGATCTTTTGGTGTTTATTTGAGACCACTTTTACACCAACTGAGACAAGATTGCTTACTTTCTCAAGATTTGAAAAATCACAAAATGTGTGGCAGAGAATTTACTTTTGGTGGTCCACATCCCAATTTACTTTGTCATCATGGATCTTGTTTGAATGTGATGGATCAACAGACACGGATGGGCCAATGTCTAGATTAAACTTTTCTGACCGATTATCAAGGAAGTGGAAAAGAATGCAGTGAAGCCAGTGTCTCTCTCTATTGTAAAGCTATGTTATCTTTAACTTCATTTTGTTTGAAATGGAAGATGCTTTTTCCACATGCTGACCCCTTTGGCAAAGTGACCAGAATAATCAAAGATTTTTTTTCTCAAACTCCAAGTTCTGTTTCAGATGTAATTGCCAGTTGCTAAGGGAACCGTTATAGGCCAATTATCATTAAAACAGTCTCTGAAACTAGACATCTGATGGAGGCGGAATTGTTCTCTCATCTTTTAAAGGTGCTTGTGCAACCCTTTCTCTGGTGAAAAAAGCCTATTCATGCTCAGGCTACTTTTCCTTTTCTCCCCACTTCTTGGGAAAATAGCAAAGGATAGAAATTTTATAAAAAGACATGGAGAAGAGAAGACTGCGTGTATGGATGAATCTTGAAGTCAGATTGAACCCATAGACTCATGATGGCTGTGATATAAGGAAATTGCATTTAAACTTGGAAAATGACTTTTTTTCCCCACGTTTTTAAAAATAGAAGTATAATTTACACACAATAAAATGCAGATTTTATGTACATTTTGATGAGTTTTGACAAATGTATACATTCGTGCAAACATCACCCCAATAGTGATACAGAACATATTCATCATCCCAGAAAGTTCCCTCCTAGTTCCACATTCCATTCAAATCTCAATATTTCACATTCTAGGAGGATTCTAAGTTCCTCCCTGCATTTTCTTTCTTTTTTTTTTTTTTTTTTGTGAGGAAGATCAGCTCTGAGCTAACATCCATGCCAAGCCTCCTCTTTTTGCTGAGGAAGACTGGCCCTGGGCTAACATCCGTGCCCATCTTCCTCTACTTGATATGGGACGCCACCACAGCACGGCCTGACAAGCGGTGCATCGGTGCGCGCCCGGGATCCAAACCCTGGCGGCCAGCAGCAGAGCTTGCGCACTTAACCGCTACGCCATGGGGCCAGCCCTCTCCCTGCATTTTCTGAGCTGTAGGAAGGGATACGCTAATAAGACCATATTTAAAATTCAGCTCAGTGGTGCTTCAAGATCGTAGCTGGGAAAGATGTATTAAAATGTTTGCTATAATCCACACTAAGACCTTTCTGATAATTTAAGTTACAGTGGGGAATACTTTCTTGGAGGATGGTGGTCTGGCTGTGGGATCACCAGAGCATTTTTTTTGGCCCGTGGGTTAGTAAGCATGTTATCAGCGCTTTGATGCTGGCATGCACAGGTTATGCCTGAAGCTCTCACACATTTCTTATGCTTCTGAGGGCGTCACATCTCTAGCTGACTCAATCTCATCAGCTGATTCTTTTTGTTTTTTCTCTCTGAGATGAGCTGATGTGCAGGGGACACCATTTAAACACTCTTGATTGTTTCATCTCCTGGTTTTTGGGTTTTGATTGCAATGTTATATGATTTCTCAACAACATTCTGGACTTTGTTAGCCAAGTAGGCGTGGAGGGCCATGCCCATTTTACAGATGATAAGAATGAAACAGATTAAGAGGCTTGTCATGTTGCATTATAAATTATGCCACTTTAAGCATGAACAGCTTCACCTTTTCTGGGTGGAGGCACGAAGTTGTCTCTGCTCTGAGAGAAATCACTAGAGTAATTCTAAATTTCTTAAGTGGAAGAAAGGTGGATGCTCACTCTATGGGAGGGGCTTGACAAGGTAGCCCCTCCAAATTTCTATTGACATACACTGATTTCCTCTGGCTGCTGGTTGCTGAGGCAGGGGTCAGTAAATTTGCATACAAGCAAAGAAACCTCCTGGGAGGAGAGGGATCTAGATTCTGACCCCTTTCTCTTTTAGGGGCCTATTTTTTAGAGTGTTTCTGATGAATTAAGATGGTCAGAACTGAAAGTTGCTAGTAATAAAGAACACCAAAGGCCATCAAAGGAGAAATCATCATGAGGAAAGAAGTAGTTTGGACAAGTAATCTAAAAACACCAAAGATTAAACTAGTGATATCCAACAGAAATATAATAAAAATCACATACGCAATTTTAATTTTCTAGTTGCCACATTTAAAAAAGAAACGTGCATAATTTTAATACATTTTATTTAACCTAGTATATCCAAAATATTATCTCAAGAAATAATTAATACAAACATTATTGATGAGATATTTTATATTATCTTTTATTGTATTAAATCTTTGAAATCAAGGGTGTATTTTCTACTTACAGTGCACCTCAATTTGGACTAACCACACTTCAAGTGCTCTAGCCCTGACTGGCAACCACAATGGACAGTTCATGGGAAAAAGACAAGAAATGCCCTCTTAGTAGCTACTCTTACAAGGCTGCTGTGAGAGAACCATGGTGGGCATGTGAGTGTAAGCCAGAGAGCTATAACCATGAAATGCTGCCAGCTACACCTCAGGGACACAAATGGTAGTTTGGAGGACACCAGGGAGCAGCAAAAGAACCACAACCTCATCAGACTAAACCAAGTTTCTTACCCTCTGTGAACCTAAAACGTAGAAATTTAAATGAGATTTGCATACGAAAGCCTTCAATAATGATCTAAAACACCACGTAAACGTAACATAGTGGTGGGTCACAAGAGGATTTATAATTTTGCTTTACTCTCTCTCTATTATATGGAAATAGAGTTGATCCCATAATTCTTGGCCAGTTGGTGTAGGGGAAGAAGAACTCAGAAGAGAATGCAATCTTACGGCAAATTGAAGCAAATGAGACTTCAGCCAAGAATCTGAAAAACAATAGAAATGTAATGTTCTTTATTCTGGAACCTGTGAAGTGGGTCAAATCAGTCACAATTATTTAATTGTGCATCAATCTTTCCTTCCCAATGTACTGTGAACGCCTTGAGGGGAAGTATTAGGACTTACTCTTTATAATAGTTCCTGAATCTTATGCAGCACCACAATTGTGGTAAGCAGGGTAAGCATGGTCTTCTTCAGCCTCTTCCCAGCACCTACGAGAGAACTTGGCACAGAGTCCTATGCATTAAAAAACTGTTGAAAGATTGGCCAGGAAAACCTGAGCTCTCTCACTCTCCAATTGCAACTTTCTCCTTACAAAATGGACATAACCAGAAGGCTCACTCTGCTCCTGTCTCAAATAAGTCTCTGTAGGTGTTACCATCTTTACCTACCTAACTAAATCAATAGAAAAAAAATGATAGGAATAAAAAATGTTACATTTGCATGGTGTTTTAGATCATTATAGAAGGCTTTTGTATGCAAATCTCATTTAAATCTCCACGTTTTAGATTCATGGAAGGCAGGACACTTGGTTAGCCAAGTGACTAGCAAGTCATTCAGCTGGAAATCGAACCTAGGATGTCTGACTCCAAATCCAACTCATTTTCAGTCTTCCTTTCCATGCATCATGGCTGCCTCCAAATGTAGGACCATGTTGTGCTGACAATAAAACACTCTAGATAAATGCATGGTATTTTTATCCTGTTGTTATCAGGAGGGGATCAGTAAGCCCTGACTAAGAAAACGTTATTGTTGTTTGAAATTGCCTTTGACCTATCTTTACATATATTAAATACAACTATTGACCCATAGGAAAACCCAGAGTGGTTCTAAATAAAGATTTTCATTTTTAAAGTTATATCAAAGTTTGTCATCCAGAATAAAATGACCTCTTTGGAACCAAGGGAGAATTGATTTCTTCAATCTGACCCAGACACCAGATTGGTGTGCTTTATTGTATGAATCTAACTGAACGTTTTCTTAGCAGCATCCTCTGTTACTGGAGCAAGTAGATTTTGCAAAATTTATTCATCCAAGCAATGGGGAAAAATAGGCCAGACCACACAGGTGGCTTAGAAAACAATGTAAACGCATTTTTGTTCAGTAAACAATTGAAGAGGGAAAATAATTTCCTCCCAAGCCAACAGAAAGTAGGAAAGGACAAATATTTGTTCTTGCCAAATTCAGTCTGAATTATTTATTACCTGCTCAGATTGGGATATGCTAATAATATTGTAAGAAACAGCAAAGTTCTGACACCTTTTCAAGAAATAGTTTGTAGATATCAGTAAATTATCACACTTCAGCCATTGTAAGGGGTGGGTAACGGACAGTTGTGACCATCATTATATTCTCTTAGGTTCTACATTTTTGGCGAAAAATTTTAACACTTCTTAAAATGCTTTTGAGGAAGATGAGTGGACATGAAGCCCAAAGACCTGGTTTCACTTTGTAGCTGTGTCATCTTTTGCAAATCACTGAAACCTTCTGACCTTCCCCTCCTCCAATGTTAAGCTGGCTAATAATATCTACTTCATACGGTTGTGATGAGAATTTAATGAGCTAAGAGAAGTGAAATGTGCTGGTTCAATACCCGATCCATAGTAGAAACCCCCAAGGATAATTGATTCCTAGTGGGAGCATATAATTATAAATATCTGTCTTATTTAAATATGATTGAAAAATGGGATTTAATGTCTAGTAGTCTGATATCATAGCTGTTCCGACACTAGACTTGTAATGATTTAGCAGTAATAAACCACTCATTCATTTATTCTTTCACTCTCATAGTCATTAAACAAAGATTTAATTTACTGCTTACTGTGTGTGAGGCATTGTACTAGACCCTATAGAGATACTAGTTAACAAAGCAGACAGTATATCTATCCCCCATAGTCTATAACCTACAAGTTACTGTTTGGATAGAGGGGTGGTAAATGTGGTTATACAGGAAGAGCCTTGGCTTCCTAATATTAGAGTGCTGATTTAAACATCCACTATGAACAGCAAGGGATGTTCTGCAAAAGGATATTTAAGACACCCATCCCCATCACTCCAGCTTGCAGTCACAGAGTACATGCTGAGATACAGAGAGAACTGCAGTATCTGACAGCATTCCCTTTTGACAAGCACAATAGATAAACTGCTATGTCATGTGGCATGTCAAGGAGAAGCAAGAGTTCATTGGTAATCAAATTATAAAAGCTTCAGACTTAAACAGTATTCTTCGAGCAAAAACTAAAGGAAAGATCTCACTTCTATTAATAATAAATACGCCACAGCAGAAAGCATATGTCTCAGAACACAGTGATCAAGACAAACTCCAGACAAAGAGGGATTTTTAAACAAATGGCGCTAGGAGAATAGAGTAGTCATTTGGAAAAAGATAAAATTAGATTCATATCTCACACCATACACAAGAATAAACTCTAAATGGATTAGGAATCTAAATATAAAAAATGGAACCAAACACGTACTATATGGCTGAATTCCTCTTTAACTTCAGAGTAGGAAAAGACTTTCTAAGTATGACAAAATCTAGAGGCAATAAAGAAAAGATCAATACAGTTGACTACAGAAAAATTTGTTAAAATGCATAGCACAAAACACCATAAACAAAATCAAAAGACAACTGAAAAACAGCAAGAAAATATTTGTAACGTGTATCATATACAAAGGTTTAGGATTCCTAATATATAAGGAATTCTTAAAAATTCAAGAAAAAAGAACAAAAAATGATAGAAAAATAGAAAAAATATATGAACAATTCACAAAAAATAGATAAAAATTGCCCTCAAATAAACAAAAAAATTCAAATTAACTTATAATTAAAGAGCAAGTTATAACAGCACTGAAGTATTATTTCTTACCTCTCAGATTGACAAAGACGTAAAAGTAGCAAAACAAACGGTGCTGGAACAACTGGACATCTACATGCAAGAAATGAATCTAGACATAGACATTATGTGCTTCTTCAAAATTAACTCAAAATGGATCATAAACATAAATGTAAAATGCAAAATTGTAAAGCTCCTAGAGGATAACACAGGAGAAAATCTACATGACTATGCATATGGTGATGACTTTTTAGGTACAACATTGAAGGCACGATCCATGAAAGAAATAATTGAGAAGCTGGACTTTGTTAAAATTAAAAATGTCTGCTCTGTGAAAGACACTGTAAAAAGAATAAGAAGACAAGCCACAGACTTGGAGAAAATATTTGCAAAAGACATAGCTGATAAAAGGCTGTCATTTAATATGTACAAACTCTTAAATAAGAAAACAAACAGCCTAATTTAAAAATGGGCAAAAGACTTGAATAGATATCTCACCAAAGAAAATATACAGACGGCAAATAAGCATATGAAAAGATGCTCAACATCATATGTTATTGGAGAATTCCAAATTAAAACAAGATACCACTATACATGTATTAAAATGGCCAAAATCCAAAACACTGACAAATCTAAATGCTGGCAAATGAGGATGTGGAGCAACAGGAACTCCCATTGATTGCTGATGGAAATGCAAAATGGTACAACCACTTTGGAAGACAGTTTGGCAGTTTTTTACATTCTTATCATACAATTCAGCAATCACTCTTCTTGGCATTTACCCAAAGGAATTGAAAACTTACATTCACACAAAACCCTAGGCACGGATGTTTATAGCAGCTTTGTTCCTATTTGCCAAAACTTGGAAGCAACTAAGATGTCTTTCAGTAGATGAATAGATAAAGAAATTGTGGTACATCTAGACAATGGAATATTATTCAATGCTAAAAGGAAGCGACATATCAAGCCATGAAAAGACATGGAGGAAAATTAAATGCATATTACTGAGTGAAAGAAGCCAATCTGAAAAGGCCACATATATGATTCCAGCTATATGACTCTGGAAAAGGGAAAACTATGAAGATAGTAAGAGGACCAGTGGTTGCCAGCTGTTAGAGAAGAGGGAAGGATGAATAGGCAGAGCATGGAGAATTTATAGAGCAGTGAAATGATTCTATATGATACTATAATGGTGGATATATGTCATTATACATTTGTCAAAACCCATGCAATGTACAACAACAAAGGTGAAGCCTAAGAGAAACTATGAACTTTGGTTGAGTATGATGTGTCAGTGTGGGTTCATCAGTGGTAGCAAATGTACCATTCATCAGTGGAGCATGTTGACAGTAAGGGAGGCTGTGCATGTGTGGGGCAGGAAGTATATGAAAACTCTCTACTTTCCATTCAGTTTTTCTATGAACCTAAAACTACCCTTAACGAAAAGGATCTATAAAAATGAAAAGTAGGACAACACATCCTGTTAGCAAACCTGTGAGACAACACATTCTCTTCAAACATTCTTGGCAGACATGCAAACCAATACAACCCTTCTGGAAGGGAATTTGGCAAGACCCAATAAACTACTTATGTGCCTTTTGACCCTGCAATTCCACTCCTAGAAATCTACAGTATTAAATACATATATGTACAGGATTATTCATTGCAGCATTTTTTGTTATTACAAAGTATTAGAAACTATCTAAATACTCATACAAAGAAAAATTTATTGAAAAAACTATGGTACATCCACACAATAGAATTAATATATGTAGCTATAACAAAAATTATGAAGGAAGATCTCTTTTAACTAATATGATGTGATTTTCAGAATATATTGTTAAGTGAAAAAAACAAAGTGCAAATATATATCTATACTAAGCTAGTTTCATATAAGAAAAAGGAGAATTTAAGAAAATACACACACATACATAATTTTTGCAAAAGATATACAGGAAAGATAAACCAAAAACTAAGGAGATTGGTTACACACAGAGAATATATGGGAAAAGGCTAGAAAGAAGCATGGAATAGGAACGGGTAGTAGAGATAAAGAGAGAGGGATGCTTCTCTGAGTAGACCTCTTGGTATAGCTCTAACCTCTTAGTATCACAGGAATGTTTCACAAATCCCCAAAATAAGGAATTAAAATCAACCAGAATGCAAGGGAATCTAAAGTGAAATAGAAACAATACCAAATGAACTTAATTGCATGACAATCAATAACAAAACCACACTGAAGATCAGGTTGGGGAAGCAAAGAACCAACCTAAACAACTTGGAGAAACTGCAGCCTGACTGGACAAAATATTTGGTAAAGGGAAAAACAGTAAGAACTATACATAAATGCAGTAATTTAGTTAGTAAATTTGTTTCTCATGGGGTATGGGTTAGCAGTTCTGAAACCACTTTATGTGTGTAATAGGATTGTATAGGGATTATATGTTGTGTATGATGAGAACCAGATTTCTTGCAGCCCAAGAACTGGAGGATGGGTACACTGTACCTCTCTATATTATCTCTGCAATTTCCTATGAATTTATCATTATTTCCAAAAAGTGAAAATAAAAAAGAATGACAAAGGCAGCAAGTGGGTCTCAGGACTGGGTTGGGATGTTTATTCTGATTAGTCAAGGGGGGTCCAAAACATTTATGATAAATCACACTTTCTTTTGTAGGGATGTGTGTGTATGTGCATGCGTGGCTGTGTACACACTTATACGTAAGTACATATATATAGAAAAGTGATAATTTCAGAAGTTTTTTTTTATTTCTGCAATTTCTTATTTTTCTACCATAAAAATATCATTTTAGTAGGACAAAAGAAAGGCATTTTGTAAGAATGTTAGAGAAAAATTTAGGAATTGCTTATCCAACTTAAACAATTTGCAGATGGGGAAACCGAGACCTAGAAGGATCAGATGTCTTGGCCCGAGTTCCCCAGTGACACCACAGCAGAGCCAGTACCACTGCCATCTGTCCAAGGGCTTCACCCCCTGGACCTATGATGTCCATGTTTCTAGAGGAAATGTGAATGGTAGGGCCAAAAATATTGACAGAATGAATAATAGAGATATAGTTACCATTGCAGAAAGAAATTTGATTATTGAGGGTTTTGACTGGTAACCAGAAGTGTACAAACAGGCTATCTCTGCTGATCAAATTCTGGCAGATTGGTTCAAAATGCTGTTTCTCTATTGATGAATGGCCACACAAGGCAAATAATAGCTATAAATAACACCGAAACACAAGTCTTTTAAAAATCTCCAGCGTACTTTTATTTACATAGGACTGGTTTTTTTCCTAAAACTAAAGTTCTAAAATAATCTTAAATATCAATTTCTAAAATTAAAAAAAATTAAGACTATTTTTTCATTGAATTCTTCAAGTTAGAGATCTTGGTTATTCCTTGAAAGAAGGTACAAAGAATTTTGGGAATAGAGAAAATTTTTCTAGCAGCTTGACAACCCCAGTTTTCTTTAGAAATGGCTGAGACCATTACCTTTATAGGAATAAAATCTGATATAAAAGTGTCATTTTAAAAATAGCTACTTTTAATGTGAAGAAAAAATCTATTTTATAAAAACTAAAATGAGTAGAGAATTTTCTGAAAAGGTTATTTTGCTTTCAGGTTCCATTTATCAAGATGTGTATTCAACAAAGACCCATTAAGCACCTGCTTTGGACTGGCCCCAGTCCCATTCTGGTTCCAAGCATACATCGATGCATGACGCCAACAGAGCTTAAACTGTAAGAAATTCTTACAGATCCAGCCCTAGGAATTTGGAAAATAGACACTTGATTCTTCCATATTGAAGGAGGGTTTGTGGTGAACGTGAGAAGAGCTCTAACTCTACTTTATTCTGCACATGGAAGGAAGGGGTACTAATACTGGCTAAAGTTCCAAGCACTTCACAGAAAGTACTCTGTCATAATTACAACCACCCTCCATGGTAGGTAATTTCTTTACAAGTCTGGAAACTATGGTTCAAAAGCTCAGGTAACTAAATAGGATAAAATGGAAGTAGAGTTAGAGACATTCAAAGAATGGCAAGAGGTTTTTGGTTTGAGCAAGTATGCAATAGGTGTTTCACTTTCATTATCATGTTAAAGAATAAAAATGAGTGAATGAATGAAGGAAGGAAGGAAGGAAGGAAGGACATATGGATTCTCATTCTGCAGCTATTCTTTGCCCATGCATAGGTGAGGTTTTTGTTCTACTTTGAAGAATAAGTAATTGTCCCTTAGATTCTGGAAAGAACCTTCTAAAGAGATGTTAAGAATAAGGAATTAGAAAGAAAGGGTAAGATTGTTGCTTAGCTCTGATGAAGTCACAAGAAGGCAGAGAACCCAGAGCAAAGCCCTATCTTATTTCCTATTACTGACTTTGTGACCTTGGTGGAATAGTTAACATCTCGGACTTCAAAGTCCCATCTATAAAACAAAAATAATGAAACATGTCTCATACTACAGTTGTGAGGAGGAGGAAAAAAAAAAAAAAAAGCATATTGAACGCAAATTGCCTGGAGGATAGTCTGCACTTGGTTAACAGTACCTCCCTTCACAAGTCCCCACCGGAGGTCAGAGCAGGACCAACCAAAACACTGGCTTGACCGTGGGCTGCCTGACCTAAAACAAGTCCCTGCAGGGAGTGGGCTATGGAAGTAAGAAGAAGAGGAAATAGGATCTGAGTGAGCAGAGTACACACAGTCAGGGTTTCTGAACAACACCACAGATGTCAAGATTAAATTTTGGATTCATCCTCTGAAGGTCTTCAAATGTCAAGCTGAATCTAATCCAATGAGGTTTCACCTAGAAAAAGCGGCTGGTCTTGATGGTTTGTCAAGACCCCCTCTAGCCCTCAGGTTCTATGATAAAATCATCTTTAAAATAATCAGCCTTTAATTTTTTTCCAGTGCTTTCATTTTGTAGAGTCAGAGAGTGCAACTGATTGCTTACCTTCCATTGCCTCTCAGTGGGGTTTATTTATAGAATAACTACATGACAGCCAGAAATACCTTCAGACCAGGAGGGACACCGACCATCTGTTCCTCTGATAACGTGCTTTGAGTGATTTCTCCGGGATTCTGGTACTTAACAAAATGTTGCCGCAGCATCACCCAATCTGTGTATTTATAGGAAGGAGAATGTGTGTACATTACATATTTGGACTTGTTTCTTTCAGCGGGAGAAATATAGCCTCTACCATATGTTTGGCGCACACATAATTACCTCACCACTCCATACATCCAATTTTAAATATTTCACCATTCACATAGCAGCAGGTTAGAATCTTCCCCTTGAGTCCAGATACACTTAAACCCATTATCCTGGAACAGAAGTCCTTTGTGGGATGGTCATTAATTAGATAATGACTAACTATCAAGCTGATTCTCTAAATAAACATTCCCATCTTGTGATATCTCCTGGAGCTGGGAGAGAAGGCCATGGTTCCCATGTCACTTCGAGGCGTGTGCCTTCACACTCCCCCAGAATCCCCCCGACCACCACTGCTCTTCTTGTGTAAATAAAGAGGTTGTTCACAGGAACGAAAATTGCAGCTGCATTGAATAAGCTTGTTCTTTATGCCGTGCTGTGCTACACATGTTGTATGCATTATCCGATTTCACTTCTCACAACAGCTCTGAGGAGTGGGACTCTTCTTATTCCCATCTTACAAATGACAAAACTGAGACTTAGAGGAGGTGAGTAGCTAGTAAAGGACAGAGCTGGCTCTCAAGCCCAGATCTGTCTCTCTAAATGGGATGCCATTTTGTCAAATACTTTCAACATCTATTCATTCAACCAATATTTACTGAAGGTCTTCCAAGCACCAAACATTGCTTAGACTCTGGGAATACAGTGTTCCAAAGAGAAGGCAGAGTCCCCTCTCTCACGAGACTAGTAATTATGATAGAAGAGGATAGACAATAAACAAATAAGAAAACAGTAGGTAATCATAAAGGCTGCAATGGAAGCAATACAGGGCAATACACAGAGAGCCCTGTGGCCATTTGGACTTTATGTTTGGTGGAATGAGCTGAGAACAGAATGAGAAGAGGCTGGGCAAGTGAAGCTCCTGGGAAAGAACATTTTGGCCAGGGGGAACAGCTCATGGCTGGGGTGGGAACAAGCTCGTCCCCTTATAGGTTCAGATGGAAGCTTGGTGGAACAAGAGCCTCTGTGTGGGAGGGGACCCAAGTATGGAAAAGAGTCCCAAGGGCAGGCAGGGACATGTCTTGCAAGCACTTGTAGACCAGGGCAGGGAGACTGATTTTTATTAAGATGTTTGAGTTGCCACTCACGGGGCAGGGGGTGTTTACGTGGGGGATTTTTATAATCTGATTTACATTTTTCAGAATTCAGAATGGGTTGTGAGGTGGAGTGGAATTGATGAGAACAGAAGCAGGAAGAACAAATAAGATGTGACCACAGCAACATCAGGCTCTGGAGGGAGTGTTACTTTTGCCTGGAGAGGAGTAGGGAGTGGCCAGACAGGGAACAGAGCATGCATCTTATTTGAGTTCGATCTAGAAAGATAAACAAGATCTCATCAGGAAGGGAAAGGAAGAAGGATATTCCAGTTAGAGGGAACAGTAATTGCAAAAGTGCAGATGTTTCTAAGTACAGAGTATGTTAGGGTAACAGTGAATGTTTATCTTCAGACTAGGGTGGGACCGAAAATGTTAGGAACAGACTATGAGGGGCCTTGAACAAGTGCATCCCTATCTCATATGGTCACCCCACCATGAGAATGAGCAAAAGGTGCCCCTTCGTCCAGGTGGACAGAGCCACACACCAGAGCACCCGGGTAGGAAAAGTGGAAACGGTGATCACCTCTGGTCCTCCTTCCTGATGTCAACAGGAGCTGCATCTAGAGCAGAGTGCAGAAGTGTCCAATCTCCCTTACCTGTACCATCATCTCACCCCTGCCGCCCTCTTACAGGGTCCATTCTGGGCACTTCCTCAGTCCACTGTTGCTCCATGCTGAGACATGCCTGGGGGAAGCAATACATGCCCCACATATGAAATGGTGGTGCAGACTCAGAACTGATGTCAAGATTTTCATCTTGGATGGCTCCATTCCAGACGCTTGTATAGATCCTTTTTCCTCAAAGTGGGGCTCAAGGATCACCAATATCAGCATTGCCTAGGGTATGCTAGCAAGGCAGAATCTCAGACTCCACCCTAGATCAACTCAATCAGAATCTGTCTTTTAACAAGATTCCCATGTGAGTTGCACGTACATTTGAGCTGGAGAAACACTGGCCTAGATAAACATGTTACTGGCAATCATAAGTCATGCCTGAGAAAGCCAGAAAAGGCCTGGAACTGTGCAGAAACCTCCAGTGTGATGGCAGCTGGGACCTGGGGTAGGCAATGCTGTGTGAGGGGCACAGATGGGCACTGAATCTTTCGAGTCCTCCTTCCGGCAGTGCTTCTGACACAGAGTTGTAGGCAGAGAAGTGTCCTCAGGGCCTGCCTTCCCTTCTTTGCCTGTGTCTACCTGTGAAGATACTTCTTTAAATGGATGCAAAGACAAGTTTGGAAGGTTCTGCTAATAAATACATGAATTTCTCTAGAGAAAAATATAAGGATTTCCCTTGATTGTTATCAGAAGAACTCAAAGTGCACTACAAAAAACCCCGATAAATTTATAAAGTGAGAAACTGTCTAAATCACTTTATAGCTGCAAAAAAATGTCCAATCAGTTATCTATTCATATGCAGTGTTAGTAAGTCTCGTGCATTTGAGGAATCTGTTCTTTTATTATGCTATATTATTGATATATAAATGGAAGTCCACTTTTCTTACACTGTTTTTTTATAACACTTAGCATATTTTAACACACTACATAATTTATTAATTTTAAATGTTTGAACCTGAACATTTAGAGTGTGATCTCAGTCTGAAGTGGACTCCAGTTTGAGGTGTTGGGTCAGAGAGAGGAAAATCAAAAACCTAACATGTTAAACGACCACTCAGAATATGGGAAATGTGTCGTTGAAGTTCATGCAACATTTTATTTCAATGCTGGATGGCATGTCACTCCATCTTAAATCTCTGCAAGAAAAAAATCAATTAGCATTGTAGAGCTGGTAATTCTACACTATATTCTGCAACAAGGGGAATGACAGAGAAAGAGCAATTTAGGCTGATAGCTACATCAACCACAGTACAGTTGATTAAAAATTTAACAGTTTTTCTGATGAATTTCCTAGCTCAGATTTGGAAAACACTGACGAATTTAATTTTCCACTGACTAAATAATCATTTTATAAGCCATGTATAATTCATGTAATGGCAATGTTAGGGGCTTGTTAAAAATGACTGCTACTAAACAGTTAACACTCTCCAGCAAGCAGAGACCTGCAAAGGATTATTATTGGAATTAGTTGGCACCTGTTAACTGAGAATGGGCGTTTGCCTTCTGAATCTTTAAAATGAAATGTGTTCAACCTATCAGTATAAGTAACAGCCCACCCACCCCCCCAGCCAAAAAGCAAAAATATGTGTTTGGAAAAGAATGGGATTTGTTTGGTTCTAACCCTGCTTATCAGCCAAATAACGCTGAAAAAGATCTTTAGCTTTCCCAAGTTCAGTTTTCTTACCAAGAAAATGATGATAGTGTCTGTTACTAAACAGGGTTCTTGGCGGAAGTAAGTGAAACAATGCTTTTTTTTAACCACTTTAATGGCATTTTTACAGAAATAGAAAAAAAAAAAAAACTAAAATTCGTATGGAACCACAAAAGATCCCAAATAGCCAAAGGAATTTTGA
This sequence comes from Diceros bicornis minor, assembly GCF_020826845.1. Lineage (NCBI taxonomy): Eukaryota > Metazoa > Chordata > Mammalia > Perissodactyla > Rhinocerotidae > Diceros > Diceros bicornis. The sequence continues at coordinate 10,897,517 of NC_080747.1, read as the reverse complement.
ATAAGAAGAACAAAGTGGGAAGGCATCAGGATTCCTGATTTCAAAATGTATTACAAAGCTACAGTAATCCAAACGGTATGTTACTGGCATAAAAACAGACACATAGACCAATGGAACAGAATAGAGAGCCCAGAAATAAAACCACACATATACAGTGAATTGATCATTGACAAGGGCATCAAGAATACACAATGTACAATACACAATACACAATTTACTTTGCTAATATACCAATTAGTACATCTGTAAGACTTTAAGGAAACTACTTGTTTAATCTTAAAATTTAAGACTTCTCTTTCCTACTTGGAGAAAGGTATGGGTTTTAGTTTATCTGGACCCGTAAAACTGATACAACCACACAATTCAAGTTTGCGCTGAAAAATCAATTAGCTTAGAGGTCTCCTATTCCTCCTCCACCCACTGGAGTATAAAGAAAAAGGCACCTAAGCAACTCATGGCATGTCAGACAATAATACTGAATTGCTCAATTGGAATTTTCATCTATCACGTCATCATTTTGTTATCATGCCACTATATGATTTGGCTCTTTTTCTTTTCTTGCTTGCTTTTTTCTTGCTTACTTGATTCCTTCTTTTTTTTTTTTTTTTTTTTTTTTCTGTTTTGAGTAACATGCCAGGGCATGGGATACAAAGTTGAATAAAACATGAGCTTCAAGGAGCTCTCAGTCAAGTGGGGGAAATAGATATTTTCAAACACTCACAAATCGAAGAGGTAAGTGCTAAGAGAGCACAGAGGAGAAAGTGATTCTCTCTTCCTTTTACATTCAAGGAGGGCTTCCCTGAAGAAGGGACCTTTAGTTGGGCTTTACAAGATGAATAACGGTTCTGCATGTACAAAGAAGGAAGAACGGTATCTTGTGCAGAGAGAGAAATACACAGAGGTAATAGAAAGCTTCATGTTGCTGCAGCGGAGTGTGAATACTTGTTGAAACTTTTCTCATTATCAACATTAAAGGAGCTATTCCAGAGGAACAAAAGGATAATCTCCGACCTGATCCCTGCCCTGAAGTTCGTAGTTGAGACAGATAGAAAGTCACTCCTGCACATACAGTACAGAATAAAAAGTGTAATTCCAGAGGTATGCATGAGTTGCCATGGGAACATGGAGACACTGAGTGACTAACTCTGCCTGGAGAAGGGAGAGAAAGTTAGACGGAGAGAATGACCCGTGAACTGTGAGTTCACCAGGAAGGGAAGTAGTAGACGGTGACATTCCAAGCAGTTGGAGCATCATGTGGCATCAAGCTCAGATTTGGGGAAGTCCATAGCTTCAAAAGGGATTGTTCAAAAATTATTAAGCATTTCAAGACAGTGACAGCAAAGCATTAAACCAAGGTCACGGCTCTTCTAAGTGTGGAGACCTATGTGACTGCACAGGCTGCATGCCCATGAAGTCACCCTGCCTACGGAGGAAGGTGCACGAAATATACCACTGCCATTTTTACCTCTTCAGAGCCCTTTGTCTAAATCCACCCTAAAGTCATTGGAAGCAACTACAGGGTTGTTACTTTTCTGCATAATGAAACTCTGATGTTGGAACACCTTCAACCAAATAACTCTTCATTGCTACAAAACCAGTCCAGGTAAACTCCATTGAAACTCACGGCAGTAAACAATAGAGAAACGCAAAAGGAAATGAGAACAACAACAGAGAATTCAAAAGAAACCAAGAGGGTAAAAGCCCAACCAGAGTAACTCCTGTCATGCAGAGCGATTATCTAAGATCAGCAAAGCTAAACGACTCCTTGAGTCGCAGAATTCACTCACGATAATTGAAAAACACTTTATACTTTCCTGAAATCATTGCATTTTTTTCCCAAATACGGCTTGAAAGTAGAATGCAGGATAAACAAAAATACCATGAAAAATTGTCTAGGGATTGGAAGCATAAAACCTTTTATGTCTCAGTAAAAAAGGCCATAAAAACAAAATATCTATATTTAACTGTTCCTGTGGAGGGTAATGAGATATTTTGAGAAGAGAAAAAGCTTATATGGCATATCTGCACTGCCTGTTTAGATCAGGTTAGATTACAATGTAATGACTAACCAACTCCTGGTTTTATGGCTAAACAAAACTTCACCTTATTTATGTGTGTGTTCTCTTTATTGTTCTGCAGAACTTCTGCTTCTTAGCATTGAATATCGATGAGCACTCATCTACCTAAGATTCAGAGAAGTCAGGTCATTTGTTTTAAGGGATGAAGTGTATCAACCAAAATCAATTGGTAAGGCAAAATAGTCTTGGAGGTATCAAAAGAGGTTCCAGTCTTCTCGTTCCACTGCATGGGAGACATGCTCATTAGCTAAGCCCCAGGACATCTGCCCATGTCTTCATTTCTCTTTGGTCCTGTGCAGTGCTCTACCTCCATATCCGAGGTTCCTTTCAGCATGTCTACCGGTGGAATCCACCTGGAAACCGCTGGACCTACCCCTATGCAAGTTCTTGGGAGTAAGGCAGCAGCCTGAGCCCTCCATTCAATGATGCTTAGACTACTAAGCAGGAGTTGACAAGGTGGTAGTTATGTTATTACAGCAATGATTAATAATAATCATCATTTACAGGTGTAAATCACATCACATTCACAGGTGTCTGCTACAGAGTTTAGTATTTCACATGGATTACACATTTCGTATTTCATTTACTCATCATAACAGCCCTATGAGGTAGGCACTATTATTAGACACGTTTTTAAATAAAAGGTCCAGACAGCCTTTTCCCAAGGTCACTCAACTAGTTTGTGTCTGAACCAGGATTAAAACCCAGCTAGCTAAACTATAGAGCTTGTATTATTAGCCACTGTGTCAGTGTTCTCCAAACTTTGATCCGTTTTGTAGCACTATTAAAGCTGATACTCTTTAAACTTAAAAAAAATATATTCATCTATTCATACAAGGTACATCTTTCCTAGAACATTAAAATAAACACTAATTTATTAAAATACAAGTTGTTCATCCACATACCCCCTAAGATCTTCTTACACACCATCTGAATTCATTTGACAAATATTTATTAGTTTTTTCTAATGTGCCAGGCAGGGATATAGCAGGGAAATCAGGAAGGCAGCAACCGTTGGAGAAGGATTTGACCATCAAAGAACAGAATATTCTGTCAGTGTTCTATGAGGAGCCCAAGGAGACAGTCACTTTGGGAGAGCACAGCTTGGTCGGAGTGCAGACAGGTTTGATGGGGACAGAAGAAGCGCCATTCTACTATGTGTAATGACTGAATGGGGGATCTCAGGACATGACACTAGAAACCAAGAGTGAGACTCAGCCCCAGTGGAAGCAGCCTCTAGCCAGGAAAAGTGTAGGATCCTATGCTTAGCTTACTGGTAGACATAGGGATCTGTACTCATCCTCAACTGTCCCTTCTGGCAGCTGGTTGGGTAGCAAGGACCAGGATGAAGCTCAGCTTTCCCAAAAAATATCCAAAGGAAATAAGTGTGTGGAAAGGCTTAGGGTTCTTACCACTTAGACAGAGGGAAAATGAAACCCATTCTCTATCCTCCAGTAACTCCACAACAGCCAGAAGCACAGAAATGAATATTAGCAACTGCTCAAGTGAGTCCCACTAGAATGGAAGCTCCCAGAGGGCAGAGAATTCTGTCTACTGTGTCTTAATGCTTAGAACAGTCCATGCATAGGATAGATGCTCAATAACTACTGGTTGAAGTAACAGAATTGGAACAGGAAGTTAGAGAGGTAGACAACAAACCGTGAATTAGGTACTATACTATGTCACTTTTACAAAGAGAAATTGAGATAATGTCACAAAATTTTTTAAAAGTACACAGCTAGTGACTGACAGAGACAAGATTCAACCCCAGGAAGTCTGTCTTCTTAATCATTGTATTTTATTGCCCTTTCAATGCTATGGAAGACAAGCCTATAGGAAAATTGCAAGACTGGCATCACTTACCTTCAGGGACTCTTCTCTCCTCTCTGTCACTTTTTGTCCATTTCGGCCCTCAATATCCTTTATTACCCTCAGGGCTTTGTCTAGAAACAGCCCCACAACCTATGCTTCTTTCCAAATAGAGAGATTTGCCACTTATCAGAGCATACGTTTCTCTGGGTCATGATTCCTCAGGTATACTGTCAGGTTTACTGATGTGTAGAAGGAAAATGGATTGCTTTTCGGATAAACCAAACTATCCCTTCTTCTTCCTCCTGTCCTAAGCTCTGCACCATCAAGATAGAAACAGCATGGGTGGAATAAACTAGGAGTTTTCGATTAGACTCAGTCACCTGGGATCAAGTCTGTCCCCACCAGGACCCATCTTGACCAATTCCTCTTGTGCTCCTCCATGATAGTTTCTCACTTTAAACTTTATACTTAGTTCTGACCTGGTTTATGCTATGGTTTAGGTACCATCCTAGCTATCTTTTTACCTGTCTTGGTTTATCAACCAAGAAAATGGCTCTCCTTCCTGGCTCTGATCTCTGCTCCTGGCTCCTGTTTAAACAATTCAGCTTGAGGCTCTCAGTCTCTCCAGGAGCTGATACAACAAGGCTCCACTACCATGTTCCCTTCATAAGTCAAGCAGTTTTCCAAGGTTATGACTAATTAGTTGAGATCATGTCTGATGCCTTTTCCCCCTCTCAGGGTCTATGATTCTATCCAGCAAGAAACAACTACTGAAGGAATACCGATTTTTCATTTCATTATCTGGATAATCAGAAGGAGCAATGAGTCGATGAAAAGGGCAATGAGATTGAAATCAAATGAAGTAAATTTGGACCTTAAGGGGAGTGACGTCAGCATCACGGCGGAGTGAGCTTCCCCCATCGAACTTTCCCCCTCTAAGACACAACAAAAAGGACATTCATATTCCAACAGAAGCTACTCATACAACACTGGGGACATCTGAGGCACCCAGGCAGCTGTACACCCAAGGACTGAGGTGCTGGAATCTCCAGAGTAAGTGGAAGGAGGCTCCAGCTGACTTGACGCCAGCAACTTCGGCCCACCGCACTCCAGTTCCAGCTTCTTTGGCCCAGGACACTCCAGTTCCAGCTGCTTTGGCCCAGTGCACTCCAGTTCCAGCTGCTTTGGCCCAGCGGCTCTTCAGCTGCAGCTGCTTCAACCCACCTGCACCTGAGCCCCAGCTGCTTCAGCCTAGCTGCGCTCCAGCTCCAGATGTTTCCACACTTTCCCCCCCAGCAACCTCCACTCAGCCACATTGCAGATCAGCCAGGGGCTGACAAGAGTGCCCACGGATTGAGGCAGGACAGAATACACAATCGTTGACCCCCACCCAGTGACAGCAAGAGGAAACTGTTGACAATATGGAGGAAATAATTACCAATACTGAGGACAGCAATGCAGAAATGCTCCAGATGGAGGAGGAAAGAGAACTAAGACTAAAAAGAAATGAAGAAACCCTCCAAGAAATATCCGACTCAATGAGGAAATCCAACATAAGGATTATAGGTATTCCAGAGAGAGAAGAGAGGCAAAAAAGAGCAGAGAATTTGTTCAAACAAATAATATCCGAGAACTTCCCAAACCTGGGGAAGGAGCTGGAAATACCAGTGAATGAAATCAATAGATCTCCTAAATATAGCAACACAAAAAGACCCTCTCCAAGGCATATAGTAGCAAAGCTGGCAAAAGTCAATGACAAAGAAAAAATATTAAGGTCAGCTAGACAAAAAATATAAGATACAAAGGATCTCCTATCAGGCTCTCAGCCGATTTCTCGACAGAAACTTACAGGCTAAGAGAGAGTGGAATGATATATTCAAAATTCTAAAGGACAAAAACTTTCAGCCAAGATTACTCTATCCAGCAAAAATATCCTTCAGATATGATGGAGAAATAATAATAATCCCAGATAAACAAAAGCTAAGGGAGTTCATTGCCACAAGACCCCCACTACAAGAAGTGCTCAAGAAGGCCCTCATACCTGAGGAAAAAAAGAGAAAGTGGATTCAAAGTTTTGAACAAGGAGGAAAAGAGGTCATCAAAACCAGAAAAATTGCAGTCCTCTATGAAAATACATTAGCAAACACTTAGTTATAAAACCAAAGATCAAGGGAAGGTAAGCACCAAGCATAAATATAACCACAACGTGTTAAACACAAACTCATAACACAAGAAGGGATACGATGTGACAACAATAACATAGAAGAGGAAGAGGAAAGGGGTCAAATCGACTTAGTCTAAGGGAATAAGAGGCCATCAAAAAATGGACTATCACATCCATGAGATTTTTTATACAAACCTCATGGTAACCACTAACCAAATAATCAGAACAGAATCACACACGATAAAGAAAGAGAAAACTAAGAGAACTCCCATACAGAACTACCAAACTGCATGGGTAGTCCAAAACACATGGGATGAGAAACACAAGAAATGCAAAAGAACTGGGAAAAGAGTGATAAAATAACAACAAGCCCCCATATATCAATAATTACCCTAAATGTAAATGGACTGAACTCTCCAATCAAAAGACACAGAGTGGTGTTATGGATTGAAAAACAAGACCCAACAATGTGCTGCCTCCAGGAAACACGTCTCAGCTCTAAAGACAAACACAGGCTCAGAGTGAAAGGATGGAAGACAATACTCCAAGCTAACAAAAGAAAGCAGGTGTTGCCATACTTATATCAGACAAAGCTGACTTCAAGATAAAACAGGCAATGAGAGACAAAAAGGGGCATTATATAATGATAAAAGGGACACTCCACCAAGAAGACATATCACTTTTAAATATATATGCACCCAATACAGGAGCACCAAGGTACATAAAGCAATTATTAACAAACCTAAAAGGAGATATTAATAACAACACAATAATAGTAGGGGATCTTAACACCCCACTCTCACCATTGGACAGATCATCCAGACAGAAAATAAATAAGGAAACAATGGACCTAAATGAAAAACTAGATGAGATGGACTTAATAGACATATATAGAGCACTCCATCCAAACACAGCAGATTACACATTCTTCTCAAGCGTGCATGGAACATTCTCAAGAATAGACCACATGTTGGGAAACAAGGCATGCTTATATAAATTTAAGAAGATTGAAATCATAACAAGCATCTTTTCAGACCATAATGCCATGAAATTAGAAATCAACTACAAGGGAAAAACAGAGAAAGTGACAAAGCTGTGGAGACTCAACAACATGCTGCTAAACCACCAATAGATCATTGATGAAATTAAAGGAGACATAAAAGCATATCTGGAGACAAATGAAAATGAAAATACACCGTACCAACTCATATGGGATGCAGCAAAAGCAGTCCTGAGAGGAAAACTCATAGCAATACAGGCCCACCTTAACAAACAAGAAAAAGCCCCAATAAGCAACTTCAAACTATGCCTAACAGAATTAGAAAAAGAGGAACAAACTAAGCCTAACATCAGCAGAAGGAGGGAAATAATAAAAATCAGAGCAGAAATAATTGAAATTGAAATTAAAAAAACAGTGGAAAGGATCAATGAAACAAAGAGCTGGTTCCTTGAGGAGACAAACAAAATTGACCAATCCTTAGCCAGACTCACCAAGAAAAAAAGAGAGAGAAATGTCAAATAAATAAAATTAGAAATGAAAAAGGATAAATTACAACAGATACCACAGAAATACAAAAGATTATAAGAGAATACTATGAAAAACTATATTCCAACAAATTGGACAATCTAGAAGAAATAGATAAATTCCTAGACTCATACAACCTCCCAAAACTGAATCAAGAAGAAATAGAGAACCTGAATAGACCAATTACAAGTAAAGAGATTGAAACAATAATCAAAAACCTTCCCCAAAATAAAAGTCCAGGACCAGATGGCTTCTCTGGAGAATTTTACAAAACATTCAAAGAAGACTTAATACCTGTCCTTCTCAAACTGTTCCAAAAAATAGAGGAAGATGAAACAATTCCTAACACATTCTACAAGGCCAACCTCACCCTGGTACCAAAGCCAGGCAAAGACAATACTAAAAAGGAAAACTACAGACCTATATTCTTGATGAACATAGATGCAAAAATCCTCAACAAAATATTGGCAAACCAAATACAGCAATACAATAAAAAGATCATACACCATGATCAAGTGGGATTTATACCAGGGACACAGGGATGGTTCAACATCTGCAAAACAATCAATGTCATACACCACATTAACAAAACGAGGAATAAAAGCCATATGATCATTTCAATAGATGCAGAGAAGGCTTTTGACAAGATCCAACATCCATTTATGATGAAAACTCTCAACAAAATGGGTGTAGAAGGAAAGTACCTTAACATAATAAAGGTCATATATGATAAACCCACAGCCAACATCGTGCTCAACGGGGAAAAACTGAAAGCCATCCCTCTGAAAACAAGGACAAGACAAGGGTGCCCACTCTCGCCATCTTATTCAACACAGTACTGGAGATTCTGGCCAGAGCAATTAGGCAAGAAAAAGGAATAAAAGGAATCCAAATAGGCAATGAAGAAGGAAAACTCTCACTGTTTGCAAATGACACAATCTTATATATAGAAAACTCTAAAGAATCCATTGGAAAAGTATTAGAAATAATCAACAACTACAGCCAAGTGGCAGGGTACAAAATCAACTTACAGAAATCAGTTGCATTTCTATATACCAACAACGAACTAACAGAAAGAGAACTCAAGAAGACAATCCCATTTACAATTGCAACAAAAAGAATAAAATATCTAGGAGTAAATTTAACCAAGGAAGTGAAAGACCTATACAATTAAAACTATAAGACATTATTGAGCAAAATCAATGATGGCATAAAGAAATGGAAAAATATTCCATGCACTTGGATTGGAAGAATAAACGTAGTTAAAATGTTCATACTACCCAAGGCAATCTACAGATTCAATGCAATCCCAATCAGAGTCCTAAGGACATTCTTCAAAGAAGTAGAACAAAGAATACTAACATTCATATGGGGCAACAAAAGACCCCATATAGCTAAAGAAATCCTGAAAAAGAAGAACAAGTCTGGAGGCATCACAGTCCCTGACTTCAAAACATACTACAAAGCGATAGTAATTCAAACAGCATGGTACTGGCACAAAAACAGACACACAGATCAATGGAACAGAATTGAAAGTCCAGAAATAAAACCTCATATCTATGGGCAGTTGATCTTTGACAAAGGAGCTAAGGACATACAGTGGAGAAAGGAAGGTCTCTTCAATAAATGGTGCTGGAAAAACTTGACAGCCACTTGCAAAGGAATGAAAGTAGACCATCTTCTTTCACCATACACAAAAATTAACTCAAAATGGATCAAAGACCTGAAGGTGAGACCTGAAACTATAAAACTCCTGGAGGAAAGTATAGGAAGTACACTACTCGCCATCAGCCATAAAGGGATCTTCTTGAATTCCATGTCTACTCAGACCAGGGACACAAAAAAAAAATAAACAAGTGGGACTTCATCATATTAAAGAGCTTCTACAAGGCAAATGAAACCAGGATCAAAATGAATAGAGAACCCACCAGCTGGGAAAAAATATTTGCAAACCATATATCTGACAAGGGATTAATCTCCATAATATATAAAGAACTCACACAACTGAATAACAAAAAAACAAACAACTCAACGAAAAAATGGGCAGAGGAAATGAACAGACACTTCTCCAAAGAAGATATACAGATGGCCAATAGGCACAGGAAAAGACGCTCAACATCATTAGTCATCAGGGAAATGCAAATCAAAATCACACTAAGATATCACCTTACACCCGTTAGAATGGCTATAATCACCAAGACAAAAAGCAACAAGGAGAGGCTGTGGAGAAATGGGAACGCTAATCCACTGCTGGTGGGAATGCAAACTGGTGCAGCCTCTATGGAAAACAGTATGGAGATTCCTCAAAAAATTATAAATAGAAATAACTTATGATCCAGCTAACCCACTACTGGGTATCTACCCAATGAACCTGAAATCAACAAACCAAAGAGGCTTATGCATCCCTATGTTCATCACAGCATTATTCACTATAGCCAAGACATGGAAGCAACACAAGTGTCCCTCGACTGATGAATGGACAAAGAAGGTGTGGTATATGTATACCATGAAATACTACTCAGCCATAAAGAAAGACAAAACTGTCCCATTTGCAACAACATGGATGGACCTGGAGGGTATTATGTTAAGTGAAATAAGCCAGAAAGAGAAAGACAAACAGGGCCTGATTTCACTCATATGTGGAAGAGAAACCAACACATGCACAGATAGAACTGTTTCGTGGCTACCAGGGGTTAGGCGGGTAGGGAGTGGGCACAAATGGTGGAGGGATACACTTATATGGTGACTGATAAACAATAATGTACAACAAAACTTTCACAATAAAAAAAACTAAATTTGATCTCCACTTTATTACATCAAGTCACTTAGATTCAGTCATCCTATCTATGTAAACAATAATAAAAGCTGATTCACTAATATGTTAAGGCTTCAGTAAGATAATGTGCATGAAACCATGTGTTATTATAAGCTACAAACATGTCAAATATATTTTTATTATTTTCAGTGTCATCCTGTACTGATAACATTTTCCAAACACTATTTGAACTAAAAAAGGGGGTCCATTCAAATCAACACACATTTCTTGGTCATCTACTTCTGTGCGGGGTGTTGTGTGTGGTGCTGGGTACAAAGGTACATGGGTACACCTGGAGGACACAGGTTGTTCAACACTGAAGAGATGGCAAATAACCTGAATTAAGATTTGGAACATACATAATTATGCCTGAAGATTGGTGAAGATTCATTTGTCATTTGGAAAAACGAGCTAAGTATGAGTCTTTCCAAATAAAAATCTTTTTATTCTATGTAAACCACCTTTAAAGAAAAGTGCTTTTCTCTGTGATGTCTGGTATCACTTCATGAACTAGATCTGGTTTAGACGGAGCCCTCTAGAGGTCAACTGACATCATTGCCTGCATTTTCTGATAGGAGCCCTCAAGTCTTGCTTTAAGTAATAACTATTTTCCAGACGTGGATTGTTGAATCTCAGAGAATTTAGCACTCATCGTCAGCTTTTAAAGATAAAAATTATTTTCATTAAAGTTGTGAAAAAATTGATTAATTTACAATATTTGCGTTTATATTTTGAGAAAAATATTCCAAAGCAAAATCTAAAGAAGTACAACTCTTGCATCCTCTGGAAATTTTATCCCTAACTTGCACCTGTTTCCATCTACCGCTTAACTAAATTCTTACTTTCCCCTCTAGTACTAGGAAAGATATGTTTTCATGGACTTTGAAGTGTGTGAGAGAAAACTATTTGTTAGATGTTTGTTCATGTTCTTGATTGACTCTTACACGTAAATTTTCTTTCACAGTTCAGGAAAAACCTTGAATTAACTATTTAGAGTTTGGCAAATAATGGGGGCTTTTATGAGTCTTTTTAATACCCCATAAATTCCAGGGCACCTATTTATGCTTATTTTGTGACAGGTAGAATGTTTGCACAAGGAAGTAGTTTTTTTAGTTCCCTCCTCTATCCTCATCTGTTGCTCACATAACTCAGCTGGCAGTTGATCCTGGCCCATCTTTTGATTGTCTTATCTTGTGCTCTTACATTTCTTTTTGAAGATATGTGTATGAATTAAACTTAATTTTACTCTAGTTGAGGTAAAATGTGTTCGTAGAAAGTCAATAGATATCTGTTGATTGAGTTGACATAATTCTAGTTTCCTAAGTACTCCCCCCATTGTAAACATCAGAAAAGAGAAAAAGAGTTTAGTGATTCTCGTATCCACAGGGTGGATTCCCAGTGATGACAATAGATTTTCTCTCATCCCAATGGTTTTGAAACTATTTAGTAATTATATCTACATTGAGATAATGGGTGTTTGAACTGGAAATGAGAAATAGACTTGATATCTTTGCCAGTTTTTATGATAATTTTTAAATGTCACCTGTCCCAGGAAGAGGGCAAGGTTGTTAAGACACTGAGATAGAAACTCGAAGCCAAGATAGAAAAAAAAAAAAGCTGTTGTTGAAATGGAGCAGGATGGAGTTGGGCGGAAAAAAGAAGCTTGCCATTCACGCTACCTCAAAGGACGAACCAGATCAGAACTTAGTCTTATTACTTTTTTCTGGCAGATTTTCTATTTCCTTCTTCCCTCCATTTCTTTCTTTATATCTGTTAGGGGAGAATTTCCATCCTCCCATAAGCCTTGGTTTCCATATGGAGGGACTTGTACTAAACAAAGTGTTGATCTCTCTTCTGACTCTCACTGCTTCCCAGAAGAGGAAAGATTTATCTGAATGGTGAACTTGTGAAAAGAAATTGAGAAGGCTCTGCTCAGCCCTTTCCAAGGGATGCCTGTGGTTGCCCATCTGTGGCAATGGCTGGGTTGGTAAGTCTGTGTAATTCTGAGGTGAAATATAAGCAAGTCTATTTGGCAGTAAATCTAAAGTCATAGTCTATCCCAGCCTTTCTCCTGCATTTTACTCTCAATAGTTCTAAACTCAGGCTGGGAGGGGGGTATTATTTATGACCACCTGAAATTCCAACAACTCCCTTCCTTGTCCTTTTGATTTGAGGTGGATTTCAAAATTATGTACAAAACAATGAGATAAAATACTAGTAAGTAGGGAAACAGAAGAGAAGAATAAAATAGTAGGAAAAATAATAAAGCCACATGTTTATCTGTTTTATTCATTCAACATATGTTTATTGAGACTCCACAGTGCCAGGCTCTATTTTAGGTGGGGATGTATAATGATGGACAAGGCAGGAGGGGTTCCTCCTTCATGATCTTTACAGAGCACGCAAACTTCACATCATGTGGTCCTTCATTTTTCTGTAGAGGTGGGGGCAAAGTGTGCACTTATCTTAATAACAGGCAAAGAAGAAGGGAAATAAGCTTCATTTACATGATGAACAGGAGTGTTTACCTACCCAAAGAATTGTCTCTCACCCCAGATTTCTGGGAGATTCTATTGTTCATCACAAGATTACCATTAAAATAGACATTTTCTTTATCAGGATAGCTAAGTTTTGGCCCCAGTGATTAATCCAGAAGTAGGTATCTAACCCAGACCAGGTCAATCAGAGCCCTGACTCAATATTTTTTAGCCTTTTGATACAGAGAATCCAAATAATCTCTTGAAAGTGGTTAAAACTCAAGAATTGTCAAAAGCCATGATTCTGGATCAGCAGCAAAGAGAGAAAAGTCACTGAGAGACAAGAGTCCTACCTTGTACCAGCTGTGCCCAATACTGTGCCCATGGTTGACATTTGAATAACTCTGTGAAGTATTCCAATATGACACTGAGTTTTAAAATGTTTGACTGCAGTCATATGGAGGTAGAACAGTTATTTGTTTTCCAGCTCTGTGCTCTTGAATTTCATATGACATTTTCTGCATATCTACCTGTCCCATGTGTCTCCTCCATTAAAAAAAAAAAATCTTTTATCTGTACTTAAATCTGTAGCAATTTTGACACAATGGCCAGCAAAGCCCTGAAGTAAATACTGAATCCACCTTCCGGCTTGTTTTCAATAATCATTAAAATACATCTCTTGCTTCTCTTTTCTTTCTTTTCCAATCTTGTCTTGTGTTAATTTAAAAAGTGATTTCCATTTATTTATTCCTTAATAAACAGACCCTCTCAAAAAGACACCAACTGATGCAAGGCAGTTATTTAACTTTTCAGAGCACATCAGAGGCTTAGAATTTCATCTCCCTCTGTCTAATTTCTGGCTGTCATTAATGTTGATTCTGAATGATCACTCCTTACCCCCAACAATCTTCAGCATTTAGAGTAATAAATATTTCTTGCTTGCGTAATTTAACCCTCTCTAGAGGCCAGAGACGAAATGGGATCATTAGTTTCCACAACTTGGAAGGAGAGAAAGAAAGATGTTTAGATTAGATAAATGTTACAGTGTACCCTATTGGCGCCATTGTAGCTAAAACAACATTTCTGATCAAATAACAAAGCAGTCTGTGAAATCTGGGTTGTTCTTCCACTCTAGGATGCCACATTTCCATGGCAACACTCAGCCAGATTTTACAGTGACTACCTAAGATTCTGATGATAGCCTCTGAAAGGTTTTTGTTTTCAAGTTTCTAGGGTTATTAGGAAACCAAGTAAATTTTATCGTCTGTGATTAAGGAAACTGAAACTAAAGCAGATAGGGAATAAAGATTTTCCTTAGATTAAAAGCAAAGAAAGTAAAAACAGATTCAGAGCTCAGAGCTCAGAAGGAAGTGGTGAAGCCTAGAACACAGCTCTTTTGCAGCATCTAGGTACCCTGAAAGCTCTCAATAGTTGGCAATATGAGAAAGCTCTGATAGAGAGCAGTCAGCATTGTAACTTCCTCAGTATTGGTGATTAGAAGTCTTTGCCATTCAACAAAATCATAAGGATTTACCACAAATCTACATTCTTTTCTCAGTGGCAGCTCTCTTGATCAAAAATCCTCACGGAATTTTGATCAATAGCAGTGGAAAGTATGATGCTATTAGCTATCTAAACAAATAGATTTTGTAGCAGTAATACAAAAACAGCCTAAATAAACCTAATCAATTTTATTCTTAAAAGATTGCGCTGCTGTAGATCTAATGCCTGACCAATTTTGATCAAGTCAGTCAGGACACAATTGTTGAAAGTAGAATATTTTGTGAGATACCAGCTCCAGGCAAATTCTAAGCCTATATCCCATTGAAAGTGGCTCAATGACCCCTTTTCTGTCATTTCATGAAACAGAATACATTCTCACATAGCCCAATAAACCCAACATTCCAGAATCTGTTCACATAATTACAAATTGTTGGATATCTCTGAGGTTTTTATACTAATCTTCCAAATTCTCGTGCTATGCTATATTCTTGGCAACCATATTTTGCTTTTGGCCCAATAAGATTTTTCTGGAAGCTCAACTTCAAAGATGAGGCAGATGCTAAATGACTAAGATAGATCTTGAGAGCTGGAGTCTAAACGCAGACACAAAAACATAAGACTTGATTCATGTCCATCAAACCTATGAATTGTTTCTGAAATTAGGTTTTCATTTCCACTGAATAGCTTTACAATTCTTTGACAGCTGTGATTCCATTGACTTCAGGGTAGTTTAGCAATGGGAATTAGGTGCAGTCTCAAGTCTCCATCTGCTCAATCCACATGTCCAGTTTGCTCTTGAGTGCCTGTACTTCTTCAAAAAAATCAGCAGAGTTGAAATAAATATTTTCCTTTTACAGTGTCAAGTTTGGTGAATCCATATCTTTGCCATAGCAGTATAAAAATGCAATTAAGAGTTTGTTATTTGAGTTGTTGAAAGTCATCAGATTTTCTAAACTCCTTAATCTGAAAAAACAGATCAATAAGCCTCTTCCAAATTTTTTCTTGATTTATTCATCCATCTATATTAAATAAACAAAGTTGTTTCAACTTCTTTCCATATAAATAGGCCAAAGCATGCAGAAAATTCAGTCAATCGTTTCCTCCATTAAAATCTGCAATGAACTCGACTTACAAAATTCAGAGCTCTAACTGTCTTGATGTTTGCAATAATAGAAATTGAGTCCACCAGTGCACTTTTGTGATTCACATTCATTTCATAAATCTTCTTCTCTTTCACTGTAGATTCCCCTGTAATACTTGGGCTCAGCTTGTTATTGTTCAAACCAAAAAGCTCTGATTACAGGAAGGCAAGTTCACATATTCCAGATCAGTAGGTACTATGTATGTTTTGTAGCATCCTCAAGGTGAATGCATTTGACGTCATGGTTACAGTCCCTCCAGGGCAGACAGACAAATGAGTAGGGAAGAACTGGCTATTTGAACTGAGATTCTTGGAAATACCTTTGCCCACGGTATATGATATGGACTTTGAGACCTGCTCCTTTATGAGTTCCAGGGGGACCCTCAGGGAAGCCAAGCTAGAGGCCATTCACAAATGGCTTCCTCCAGGGGCCCCTCCTTTTTTCTATAGCCTCTTCTCTTCATCAAGACTTGTTGGCCTGGATTTTCCACCTTCTTTTGAGTTTGGATACCTGCTACCTATCACCTGTATTCATATTTGGTAACTCACTTATCATCTAATTCCTCACCCTACTCTCTCCACTTGTTTTTTTTTTGGTCACTTTTTGTACATTGTGCTTTGGTGAATTGCTTAAAATCTCCTTGTGACTGAAACTGAACTGTATCCCATTTGGAACTTTGCTATTTCTAGGTGTGTGTTCACCCCAAAAGCCCATCCCCTTACCCAGGAGGAGTTATGATAGTCACAAGAGAATCATGGTGAAGAACATGAGTTGGAGTGGGGCTCAAACATGGGTGAGATCTGGGTTCTGTCCACTGCCTGCTAAGGGCAATCAGATTTGTTTGCTTGCTTGTTTATTAGCTTTTGTTTGCTACTGTCTCAAGAGTCACATTGAAACAAATACTCTGATGTTAGATTCATTTTTTCCATCTGATGTTAAGCTAAAGCATGTCACCTTGTCCTCGCTAAAATAATACAACATATTAAACAGAATGATGAGGTGACCAACAAGGTTTTGCAGTCAGATAGGCCTGGGCCAAACCTGACTCTGTCCCTTCTCCTAATCCTCTGAAGCCATGAGTGCTTGAGCTGTTTCCTCAGCCTCTCTGTGTCAGTTTTCTCAGCTGTAAAATGAGGATAAAAGTCATACCTACCTTATAAAGAGTTATGAGCATTAAATGTGAAATCACATGCAAAGCACCAAGCCTGGAATAATTATGAAAATAGGAAACTATCTCATTCCTTGTGGTGTTACTGTTTACCAGGCTCTATTCTCTAACATTTTACATGTGCTCATTGAATCCTCACAGGTGCTATTTTTTTTTAATAATTTTATTTATTCCCCGCCCCCAAAGCCCCAGTAGATAATTGTATGTCATAGCTGCACATCCTTCTAGTTGCTGTATGTGGGACGTGGCCTCAGCACAGCTGGAGAAGCGGTGCGTCGGTGCACGCCCGGGATCCGAACCCGAGCTGCCAGCAGCGGAGCGCATGCCCTTAACCACTAAGCCACAGGGCCGGCCCACACAGGTGCTATTTTTATCTTCACTCAGTAGATGAAGAGACTGATGTTCAGGGAGGTTAATATAAGTTTCCCAAGATCTCAAAGTAAGTGAAAGACTTGCTATTTGAAACCAGATCTTTTTGGTTTCATAGGTTATGCTCTAAGGGTATTGCTCAAAAACAGAAGAGTAGAGTAATTGGAAGATCTTTCTATTAGGTGGTAAACCAATGGCAGATGACTGAGAGAAATTGTATTTGGAAACCAATTTTCAGATTAGTGTGCTTTACAGTGTACTAGGTAGGAAGTTTAAAAATTAATGGTAAGATATATGAATTCTCAGAAGTAATCCTTGATTTTCCAGTAGCCTTAAGGCTATGTTTGAGGTTATATTTCATGTAATTGTGTAACAGTTATCGAGTGTGTATTTGGTACCAGGTAGTGTAGAGTACTGGGGATACAAATAGGAATAACTGTGATCCTTACCCTCATCTTCCCTGAACCACATCCTTTATCATGGCTTTTCAATGGAGCCCATCAGTATTAGTTAAAAATAAGTTTCCCAGAATGGTAGAGTGGAAAAAAAATTGATTTGTATTTGAGCCCTGGGATCAAACCATGCCAATAAAATCTGGTTTTGAAAATCCTACGCCTTGGTTTTGTCAGTTGTAAAATGTGGGAAAGGAGTGATCATCACATCAACTAACTCTGCTGTTAGGACCTCAATTGTGCAACCCCCCCCCAAAAAAAGATATGTTGAAGTCCTAACACCCAGTACCTGTAAAGTTGACCTCATTTGAAAATAGGGCTTTTGCAGATTTAATCAAGTTAATGAAGTCATTAGGGTGAGTTTTAGTCAAATATGACTAGTCACCTTATGCAAAGAGGGAACTTTGGACACAGACACACAGGGAGAACACCACATAAAGATACAGAGACACACAGAAGAAAGACAAACATGTGAGGATGTAGGCAGACATTGGAATGATATATCTATGTGCCAAGGAATACCAACAACTGCCCACAGCCACCAGAGTTTAGGAGAGAGTTGTGTAGCAGATTAAATTTCAGAGCCTGCAGAAGGAACCAACCTTTCCAACCCCTTGATTTCAGACTTCTAGCTTGCAGAACAGTGAGACAATAAGTTTCTATTGTTTTAAACTACCAGGTTTGTGGTATTGTTATGGTAGCCCTGGGAAACTAACACATCTGCCAAGAGATGAGGTTGAGAAATAATTCTCTAGGGAATCTGATATTCCAGAAGCAGGCAGAGAGAACTCACTCTTGGGTGGACTTTTACATCAAACAATAGATGCCGAGTTACAGTATATTGAAGTCCAGGCTCTAACGAGGATGAGCAGAGTATGCATCATCACCATTCTCCCTTAATCCACACCTTCCTAAACGAATGTAACCTTCATATCCACCAGTCCACTGGTCTCAACTTCTCCAATATGTACACGTCTTCACCCATCTACTTTTTTTCTTAGAGTTTTCTTTTTACCTTTTCAGTCCACCTGTACCCTCAACCAAATTTGTCTACCTTCTACTATCCCTTGTCACTTTACCTTGAGCACAGATGGGCTACTATTGTAGATAAGAATTCATTTTTTTAAATATTTGTCCTTCCAAATAGTATGTCCAGGGTCCCACCAACGCTCATATTTCTCTCAATTCCTTGAAATGCCTGTTTTAATACTTTACTAGATATGAGGAAGCAGGTAGATTACTTTGATATCTAATGTGTCTTAACCAATCCCTGAATGTTTCTTTACTTGCCGAGGCAAGGAGTTCAGAGAAAGGGGAAATGGAAGCTTCTTTTTCATATTAGGTGAAGAGTGAACTTTGATGGGTCCAAAATTCTTTAATGAGAATAACAATAGTGGGATTCAGACAACATGGTTTTGAATCCCTGCTCTGCCACTGACCAGCTCAATATCCTTGGATGGATCACATAATTTACACATGCCTTCACTGCTGGACTGTAAGATGGCGAGGCAGTACTGCTTAACGTAAAGAACTGTTGTGACAGTAAATGAATTAATCATGCATATGTACTTCATTCCTGATAGTTAGTAAAGACCCAGTAAATGTTAACTCTTTCTATTTGTCTCCTAGATTTTTAGTAAATATTTCATTTTTACAATAATACATTCACAGAGTTATGTCTATTCCTTGTTTAACTGGGACCTTTGAATAAAGACTTATTTTTTATTCAATCTCTTAATAAGAAATTGAAGTGGAGAAATTGAAGTATGTATCTAATGAAAATAAAATAAAATAAATGCCAATAAATCTTGGTGGAGTGTTTTTAACAAAAACTTGACTTGCTGTAATTGATTTCGCACCTGCATTTTATGAAGCATATTTCATTTTTTAAGTGTTCAATTACACTGAATAGGTGTACAAGTATACACTGATAGCTATGTCATAACTATACATAGCAATAAAGCTGCATTTAAGAAAGCTTCCAAAGCCACTGTCAAGGCATTTCCTTTTTGTCTGAGATTCTACATATTAGGAAAAAAAGGAAAGAAAATTTTGAGGAGTATACTGGAGGGTAGCTGTATTCATTGGAATTAAATATAGGCTATAAGAATACAAAGAAAGCAGTCCAATATGCCAAGGCAATTCTAGCTGTGGTCACCATACAAACTCAACATATATTATGGATACAAATTTGTTGAGTAGTTGGCCCCTACTAGGATGGAGAAAACATAAATGGGGGTAATATGCTTTCAAGAAGATAATTCTTAGTCTTAATTTAAATATATTAAGCCCAGAGAGGTTTTATATGTTTTGCTTATTGAAGTTTCTTTTTACCTTCCTTATTTTCTTTCTTTGGAGGGGGCCCTATGACATATGATTTAGCACTTAAATGATTTAAACTGATTAATTATTGGATGCATGTATGGATGGATGGGTAGTAGAGTGGTTAGCAGGATGAATAGTAGAATGGACAGATGGACAATAAGATGGGGCTGGATGGATAGATGTATATACTCATAAAATTCTGGTTTCTACAAATATTCTAAAAAGCAATTACCACACGCTTGGAACATAGTAGGCACTCAGTGAAACATCTTGTCTAACTCAACCATATAGCTCCCTTTATCCTCCTAAATATATAGTAAATTCTGCACCAAATAGGCATCCAAGTTGGCTGCTTGTTGACTGTCATTTGGCATATATCTGACAGTCTTCTGCAAAGACAGAATGACACGGGCCAGTGTCCAGGTGGACAGATTCTGCTCATCAAGGTCTACTCCCAAGAAGAGGTGAAAATGCAGGAGGTAGAAGTATTGACAGAAAGAGGAAACTCTCCTCTCCACACCAAAATGCACTCTAATGGAGCGAGACAAGCATGAGATTTAAAATGAGAAGACATGAGTTAGTGCCCATATCTATTGCCTGCTTGCTCGATAACATTGGGCAGTTTCCTTAGCTATCCTGAGTCTCGTTTTTCTCACTTGTAAACTGGGAAATATGTCTTCTTAGAGGATTCAATCAAAGAATGCTCATGAGCTTGTGTGTTAAACTTTAAAGTGCTCCACAGATTTAGTCAGCATCCATATCAGATGCAATAAAGAAGGTCAACTTTGCGAATTGTAAAAGTGTAAAAGGTGAGAGACCTTCCACAGGCAACCGAGGTCTAGAGACGTGACTTTCCAGGACAATATGGTTCTGTTGAACAAATCCTTCAACATTTTGTTCTTGAAGAAGTTTGTATAAAGTAAAATTAAACAGCAAAGCTTGGGAGAAAAAGTAATAACAAAGGTGTATTTCAACATATCTAACCTCTTGCAAAGTCATTCTTACAATTCCAAATAGTATTTTTACTAAGTAATGAGAGAGCTGCTTTTCTCCTGGAAAGACCCCATCAGCCACAATCTGGGCTGTGCCTGAAATCTCAGATGCTGTGTGGGACATAAATATATTATAAAACATGAGCTTGCCTCCCCTCAGTGCAGCTTTATTGCATATTTATGCCTGTGGCTCCAGTGTGCTTCTGAGACAGGAGATAGCCTTGTTTCACTGTTTGGCCTGACTCCATTGCCACTCACCTGTGCTAAGCTTAATCCGGCAGCTCCCTTCTGAGCCCAGTAAAGTATTTTTTTTTTTGAGCCAGAAGGAGGTTGGGGAGTCTGCATAAATACAAAGACTCCACATCAGGAGTTGGCAGAAAGGACGTGCTGAGCTCTGAGGCCTTTCCAGAGCTTGTAGGATCAAAAACACGAGGGCAATATCGCAGGTGCACAGTGTCACAAAAGACAGCAGCCAAACCACACATGCTAATCAGAATGCCTTAAGGTTGGCAGAATTTGGGCAACAATTTCTCTTCTACCAATCTCCACTCGACTTTTCTTGGGAATCAACAGGGAGATGTTGGATCTGACAATTAGTGAATCAGGGCACATTTTATTGGTTCAAAAGCACATTTGTCATGGCAATTTACATGAGTTAGCACCACGTTTCCAAAGCTTGCTACACAATCTAGCAAGCATTCATTTTAATGAGCTAACACACCCAGAACAACTTATACTTGTTTATGGTATTTATTACATATTGTCATAAACACTATTAAATTAAATTATGGAACCATTTGCAAACTGAAAAAAATAAAGTATTCATCATTAGAGCAAAAGAGAATCTTAAGAAACACCCACTTAAGCAATTTTCAGTCTGTTGGATGCAGCAGAATTTCTGATGGTATTCTTTGCCTCATCCTAGCTAAAAGGAAGTCCAGAGGTCCACATCTCAGGCAGGTCCTGGAAGTCTGGGATGCAAAGGGCAGGCCCTTGGACTATAGAGGGCAGAGCAGAAGAGAAAAACTAACTTTGATAAACTAGTAACCAAGTTATCAATCCTTAGGGGCTAGGAGGGAGAATCCAAGTTATGGGCAGAATTGGGGATAATGCACCAGAATAAAAAGAGTCAACGTGAAGAATAGGTGAAACACAGCACTAGGCACATTTTATATTAGATCGAGCCCCTGACTATGTGGCAAGAAGCTCTGCCAACTTGGACTTTAGCTTTCCACAATACTTATTAATAATACCCTAGTTCTCAGTGTACATGTCTACCTGCAGTTGGAATAAACTGGTTTTATAGACCCTTCTGTGATGTAGTGTATGTTTCTGGGACTTTCTGGAATGCTGACATTTGCCCTCCTCCACATTTTCACAAATCTCCCATACTCTAAGCTCCTTCGTGATGATGCTGCCTTTCTGAGACTTAGTGTGGCATGGTGATTTAAAAACAAGGACTCTTGGGTCAAGTCACAGATCTACACCTACTAGCTATCTTCCCTTGGGAGACTTCCTTAACCTCTGTGTTGCACGCACTTATAAAATGGGAGCCATGATAATAACTATGTTTTGAGTTAGGTGAGGAGTTAAAAGGTCCTGAAAACAGTGCCTGATAATTAATTAATGAAAGTTATTTAGGTGTCTCTAATACTTATTAACATTCATTATGTATTTTCCCTTCTTGTATTGTCCAGGGCTAGCCACGTGGGAGAAGGCAAGAATAACAGGCTGAGATAAAAAAAAAAAAAAGTTAACATAATTTCCAGCTGAATACTGTTGATTTTTTTATATGTGGCATTTTGAAATAAGGGATAATGAGACACATTGGTAGAAATAAGTAGAATCCTTTTGAATGCAGACTGATACAGGTGCAATAAAGTGGAGACTCAAATTGTATGAAAAATATTCCCATCAGTAATGTGATTTTTCAAAATGGCGATTAGATCAACTACTCAGAGTAAAGTCCTGGAAAAAAAAATTACAATTGCTTATCGATTTTCACATTCATTGCATTCCTGGAAATGCAAGGTATAATAAAAATGAGCAAAAAAATCCTTTGGGATTTTATAAAAAACAGACATACTTTCTGGGCCCACACAATTGTAATCATTTTTTTTACTTATGTAAATCATGCAGAGCATAGAACACTTCTCTATTGTGTGGAAAGGACCATCCAATACATTGCAGGATATCTAGCCTCCCTGGGCCATGCCTTCTAAACACCAGTAGCTCTCTTCCCCCATTCATCATGATAATAAAAAATATCCCCATAGATTTTCAAAATGCCTCCTAGGGTAAACCATTGGCCTTGAGAGTGGCCAGGACTGGAAGGAAGTTTATTAGTGGAGTGAAAGACACAAGTATTTGCCCAGGGAGTTCACATAGAGTAATAAGGGACAAGGAACAAAATCCAATGAAATACAACCATTTAATGGACAGGAAAAGGTGAGAAGCAGCTCACAAAGAGTGGGAACAGACAAAAGGTGGACCAAGACCAAAGTCAAAGGAGAAGAGAGAAAGAAAAGAGAAAATATGGTTTTCTGAAGAAAAGAATAGTCAACAGTGTTGAATGGAGTAGGTCAATTTGGCAAAACAAGAGACTGAGGTAAGTCTACTGAATTGGAAAACTAAGAGATCATTTCTGAACTGTTCTAAGACTGTCAGTGCTGCCTTTGTGGGTAGAGAATATATAGCAGCCAATTTAAAACTGGACATCAAGAACCGGGGACAGTATGCTGTCAACTCTTTCTGATAGCCTAAACGAGATGGGAGGTAGATGAGGAATAACAATTGACATGGCTCATTGGGTCAAAGGAAGTTTTAACTCAGATTCCTTTTCATTTCCTTCAAGCTTACCTTTCCATGCTTATAAAATGCACAAGCAATGTCTGGCCCAGGAAAACATTGTGTATTCATTTTTCTTTGTTTGTTTTTAAAACCAACATTTCAGATTTAAACAAGAAAGACTTTTTCTTGAACAAGTTCTACAATGGGAAAGTGAACGTATATAGACCTTGTCCTCTTCTTGAAATCTCTGCTAATATCTATAAATGTGTTCCATGTATAACCACAGATCATGTACACAATAGCCCGTTCTTTTCTATTTCCCCACCATTTACCAACCTGGCACTTTTTCTGTTTCTATCCAGGATAAAGAGGTCTGTGTCTGAAACCACTGGGGATCCTTCTAATAACTGCGAATCCCCTCAGAAATGTCAACAATTTCTGGGCTATGGAGAATCTGGTTGCCAAAATTTGTCTTCAGTCTTGCAGTTGAAATGGCAAAGAGAAGCATCTTCAGAATATTATTTTAAGGATGAAAGAGATTAAACATGTTTATATGCCGTAAGCGTGCAAGGTAAAGAGGCTGATAGAGTGGGAGTTAAAGTGGTTAATTGATGGAATAAGAACTTCAATAAGGCCAGAGAGAAGAGATCCAAAACATGTATCTTAGACAGAGGAAGAGATCCTCTCTCATTTAATAGGAGGAAAGAAGAAAAGTATAGTCTTGGCTATGACAAGTGGGGAGGTGAAAGGGGAAATGGGCCTTTTCAGAAGCTCATGAACAGGGCTGTATCCCTTAGAATGCTTTAACAGATATCCCAAGTAAATTTGAGTTAAATGACAAGATATTTATTATCTCATTTTAGAAGTAAAAATATCCAGATTTAGATAATAATAATGTGAAGCAATAAATAGAATTATCTGAAAATTACCCTAAAAAACTCACTCAGAGTTGCTAGGAAAACAGGTGAGCTGGGATGAAGGAATGGAGAGTGGTTGCTACCTTCTCCAAGTGTGAGGAGCAGCGTCCAAGCTCAGCATCCTATGGGGTGAGACCATTGGTTCCCTTCCCCTAGTGTTCCCAGGCAATTTCTATAAACCAGTGGTTTTCAATAGATGATCCATGGTCCGTGGACAAGCAGCAGCAGCAGCTTCACTTGGGAACATCGATCTGCAAATTCCCCACTTCAGACTGCTGAATTAGAAACCCCAGGGTTTCAGCACTCTGTATTCTAACAAGCACTAGAGGTCCACGCTAATGTTTAGAACCACAGTCGTACAGCTGATAGGACAAATCCAGATGCAGTGACCAGATCATTGAGGATTTCAAAGGCAATTATAAAGACTTTATAGAGACAAGCAGTTCTGTGTGATACCCACATCATGTCCCTAGTAGCCACCTTCCTGGAGCCATTTCGAATTAATCCTCAAATTTAATCAGGGAAAGTGAAGTTGCTGGTTTTCAGCAAATATAGCACAAATTTGATCAATCACAAGGGTATTCACAAGAGTATTATGGAGACAATGCCCTAAAGGTCATGCTGATTCTGTTTTACCTGATAGTTTGCCTCAACATTCTAGAGTTCAGACATTCATTATATTAAGAGAACATGAGACAGACCTGGACTGGCATCCCAGCTCTGCCTTTGACTAGCTGTGCAACCTGGTGCTTCTCAACCACTCTGAACATCACTTTCCTCATAAAGCTCTTAAAGCCATTGTGAGAAAAATAGGATAATGCATACTATACTTAGCACAGTCTTTTAGGTGTGATAAAAAATCGATAAACGATATGAAAAAAGCTCATTGCTGTGTGGTTTTTGTTGAGACTCTTGTGTTTGTTGGTGCTTGCTCTGGGTATGATACTGAAGAGACAAGGATTAATAACAGTAGATGAAGGGGAAGTGTAGAGAATTGGTAAGGAACGCAGTCTGGGAGATAAGGGCCACAGGAAAGTCTTCCAAGAACATGATGCTTGCGATAAATCTTGATGGACGAGTAAGAGAGAGAAGAAGCATGAGGAATGTTTTCTGATAGAGAACAGGAACCTCATTATCAAGACTTCCCACATTAAGAAAAAAGAATGCACGAAGTGGACTCTTTGAGAACATCTTGTGCGACTAGCCATGTGCCAGGAGTTTAAGACCTCAAGGCATCACAGGGAGAACAAGCCGCATGTGCCAGATGCTGTTTGAGCATGCTAAGGTCAGCAGGTGCTAAATGCTGGAGGGTATGGTAGAGACCCAAGTAAAGCAAAGTCTTAAAAAACTGCCCTGGAACCAAAACCGAGAGCTCCAGGACCTAGCCCCAACTCTGTCATTGCTATGAAGGGTGGTGACCTTGATCAAGTCATTGCCCCTTTCTGGTATTTGTTTCTTCCTTTATATAAATCATGAGACTGGAATTGAAGATATAAGGAAATGACTCAAGGCCATGCTCCTCCAGACACAGCTTACGCCTGCAACCTGGCATACTGAAAGTTATAGAATAATAAGGTGTATCTTCCCAGAAAACCTATTTTTTTCTTGATAATAAATAGTTCAAAATGTTACCCTTTTATTAAAATAAATGTAGACATAATTTAGCATAAAATGCAAATAGGCATAAATTTTAAATATAAAATACAAAGCTTCAAAGACATATCAGATGGCTTGCAAGGTGTGATAGGCAGACATAAGATGGTGCTCAATGATCTGTACCTCCTGGTATTTACACCCTTGTGTAATCCCCCCTCTTGCATTTATACTAGATCTAGTGACTTTCCTCTAAAGAATAGAATGCAGGGGCCAGCCCCGTGGTATAGCAGTTAAGTTCACATGCTTCGCATCGGCGGGCCAGGGTTTGCAGGTTCGGATCCCGGGCAGGGACCAACTCACTGCTTATCAAGCCATGCTGTGGTGGTGTCCCATATAAAGTAGAAGAAATATCTTCTCCCAATTGTTAGGTTATCTTTTCATTTTGTTGATGGTTTCCTTTGCTGTGCAGAAGCTTTTTAGTTTTGTGTAGTCCTATTTATTTTTTCTATTGTTTCTCTTGCCCTGTTAGACATGGTGCTTGAAAATATGTTGCTAAGTGATGTTGAAGAGCATACTTCCTATGTTTTCTTCTAGCGGTTTCATGGTTTCAGGTCTTACATTCAAGGCTTTAATCCATTTTGTGTTAATTTTTGTGTATGGTGTAAGATAATGGTCTACTTTCATTTTTTGGCATGTGGTTGTCCAGTTTTCCCAACACCATTTGTTGAAGAGACTTTCATTTCTCCATTGTATGTTCATGGCTCCTTTGTGGAAAATTAGCTGTCCATAGATATGTGGGTTTATTTCTGGGCTTTCAATTCTATTCTATTGATCTGTGTGTCTGTTTTTGTGCTAGACTATGTTGTTTTGGCTACTATAGCTTTGTAGTATATTTTGAAATCAGGGAGTGTGATACCTCCAGCTTTGTTCTTTATTGTCAGGATTCCTTTGGCTATTTGGAGTCTTTTGTTGTTCCATATAAATTTTAGGATTTTTTGTTCTATTTCTGTGAAAAATATTGTTGGAACTTTGATAGGGATTGCATTGAATGTATAGATTGCTTTAGGAAGTATGGACATCTTACTATGTTAATTCTTCTAATCCAAGAGCATGGAATATCTTTCCATTTCTTTATGTCTTCTTCAATTTCCTTCAGCAATGTTTTATAGTTTTCAGTGTACAGATCTTTCACCTCTTTGGTTAAGTTTATTCTTAAGTATTTTATTCTTTTTGTTGCAATTATAAATGGGATTGCTAATCTCCAAAATATATAAAGAACGCATACATCTCAACAACAAAAAAACTAACAACCTAATCAAAAAATGGGCAAAAGACTTGAACAGATATATCTCCAAAGAAGATATACAAATGGTCAACAGGCACTTGAAAAGATGTTTAACATCATTAACTATCAGGGAAATGCAAATCAAAACTACGATGAGATATCACCTCATGCCTGTCAGAATGGCTATAATTAACAAGACAGGAAACAACAAGTGTTAGAGAGGATGTGGAGAGAAGGAACTCTCATACACTGTTGGTGGGAATGCAGACTGGTGCAGCCACTATGGAAAACTGTATGGAGATTCCTCAAAAAATTAATAATAGAACTGCCATAGAGTCCAGCTATTCCACTGCTGGGTATTTATCCAAAGAACATGAAAACACAAATGCATAAAGATACGTGCATCCCTGTGTTCACTGCAGCATTATTCACAATAGCCAAGACTTGGAAGCAACCTAAGTGTCCATTAGGGGACGAATGGATAAAGAAGATGTGGTATGTATACACAATGGAATACTACTCAGCCATAAGAAACGATGAAATCCAGCCATTTGTGACAACAGGGTTGGACATTGAGGGTATTATGCTAAGCGAAATAAGTCAGAGGGAGAAGGTCAACTACCATATCATCTCACTCATAAGTAGAAGATAAAAACAGCAACAAACCAACACATAGAGACAGAGATTGGATTGGTGGTTACCAGAAGGGAAGGGGGAGAGAGGAGGGCAAAAAAGATGATTAAGCACATGTGTGTGGTGATGGATTGTAATTAGTCTTTGGATGGTGAACATGATGTAATTTATGCAGAAATAGAAGTATAATGATGTACACCTGAAATTTATACAATGTTATAAACCAATGTTACCACAATAAATAAATAAATAAATAAATAAACAAACAAACAAATAAATAAATAAATAAATAAAAGTAGAGGAAGATGGCCATGGATGTTAGCTCAGGGCTAATCTTCCTCACAAAAAAAAAATGAAAAAAGAAAAGAATAAAGTACAGAAAAAGCAATGAGATGAAATTTCTGAAATTAGATTAAAAGAGTCTGTGACTCTCTCTCTGTCTCTCTCTATCTCTCTCTCTCCTCACTTAATCACCTTGGCAAAGCTGAGCGCCATGTTGTCAGCTGCCCTACTGAGATGTCCACATGGCAATGAACAGCCAACAAGGAACTGAAGACCTCAGCCATACCACCCACAACGGATGGAACCCTACTAATAACATATGAGTGAGCTTGGAAGCAAATCCTTCTGCATTCAAGGTTTGAGATGATTGAAACCCTGGCTAACCCTTTGATTGTGAGAGACCAGATGACTCCAGCTAAACTGTACCTGGATTTCAGCCCCACAAAAACTATGAGATAATAAAGGTTTGTTATTGTTGTAATTTGTTAGACAGCAATGGGTAACTAATACACAAGGGATCACTTTGAGCTATAGCCAGAGATGACCACAGAAGTAGTCTCTTCTCTGCCTCTGCCTTTAGGAGCATTTGGTGGAAATTTCTATTAAACTTTTAATGGTGTGAGGGTGAGTGGAGGAGTGCTCCATTGTGAGAGTAAACCCTCAGATTTCAGGTCCTTAGAATACAAATTTCTCTGGGTTAGAGGAATTTAAAGGAAGATAAGCTATTTGCTCAAGATTTCCTGGCTGGTTAATGATGAGTCGGATCTTAATCCAGGTCTTCTGATACTCGGGTAGTGTTCTACCAAACGACTCTGAGTCGTAATATATATGAATATACACGAATATATATGATTACACTAATTATTAATATTATATATGATAAATACATATAATTATAGTTATTATCCTCACTGAGTCCGCAAATTATTTTCTAGACATTTGCTTGTTTACTTGTTAGTTAGAGGCATCTGAATGCAAAGTTGTTTCTTTTTTTTTTTCCCATTTGTATTCAGTGACTCTTAAAAGACACTATCAAAAATCTTTGGACAATGATCACAGAATGTTGAATTGAAAACATTTCCCAAAGACCCAAGACATATTTCAACATTCACCTCCAGATACTATTATTGCATGGCTGCCCAAGATAAGGCTGGCCCTATTTTATAATTCATCTTCACTTCAGGCCAGAGGGAATGAAGCAGAGCACCGTAAAACCAGCCAATGGACTGTTCTTCCACCCGAAGGACAAGCTGTAGAGAAATGTTATGGTAAATGTGGATAAACAGTCCCTGATTTTAGAGAACAGTGAGTTCCCAGAAAAGCCAATGCAACCCTCACAATCTCACAGTGATTATTATTGCCGTGGATACCCAGACAGAGGGGGATGGGGCTTTTGTTTGTACTGCTACTGTGGCTGCTGCTAATGCTTTTGTTGTGTTGCTGTTTCTGTTGCTGTTCTTTTAGTGGAGCTCTGCACTTGGCATGGTGTCATTTAACCAGTCTGTGGATGTCTCAATAAAGGGGAGACCAAAGCTCTTTACTTTTGTGTGTTGTATTTGTTAGGATGATCTAGATTATGTTGCAGTAACAAACAATTCCCAAATCCCAATAGGTTAAAACAATAAAAATATATTTCTTGTACACAGCAAATGCCCACCAGGGATTAGCTGGAGGCTGCTCAGGGTTGTTCTCATTCCAGAGCCCAGGCTGTCAGAGAAGCTCTCTCTAAACTATTGCAGATTATGATGGCAGAGGGAAAGGAGACACAGCAATCATGGTTCTAAAGTGTTTTCCCAGAAATGATACATTGACTTTGCATTGGCCAAAGCAAGCCACACAGCCATGCCTAACCGGAAGGGGAGAGAGATGTGCAATCCTAGCATATGCTCAGGAGGAAAAAAATTACAATAATTTGAGGAGTCTGAATATCTACCAGGCACATACCCTCAAGGTAGAGTTATATTAGAGGCTAGTGAGCAGGAAGTATATGAATATACAGATCAATATTAAACCTGTAGTTTTTATACCAAGGCTAAGTGGCTTGCAAAGTCCCATTCTCTTTGGTCAAATGAGATTCTCCCCAGTTTCGTTCATACTTGGTGGAGAGAATGCAGGCAAAACAGCAAGTAATTGGTTCGTAGACAATCGTTGCTTTACTCTTAGCCCATGTTCTCAGCTTTGTCTCCCATCTCCATCAGGGATTTTGTTTCAAGATTCCTGTCTTCTGCCTCCCTAGATACATCTTGTATCTGACATTCCCCCATGCCTTCCAGCCATCACTCTCTTTCTTCTCATCTCTTCTCAGCTGAGAATCTTAAGAGTAGTTAGTGTCAACTCTTCCCACTATCTAACCTCATATGCATCCTATTACCATGTTCTACCCATACTCAAAGGGGAGAAGATTAAACAAGGGTGAGTGTCATTATGCCTGTCACATCTAACAAAGAGCCAAAGAACAAGACAGGTCAACTACAAGTGGGAGCTGTACTTCACCTGCTTAAAATCTCTAACCCATAGGATAGTGCTTGTTGAATGAAAAAATGAGTGAATCACTGAGGCCTCTGGATCATCTTCTGCACAGCTACCTCTATCCCTAACAAGTACTAACATCATGGATCAACTGAAAATTCTGGCATCCCAACAGGATTGCTATTCCTCGGTATAATGTAATACACTAATGAAAGCTCTGGCACCAGATGGCCTGGGTTCAAATCTCACCTTTTCCTTTTACCTCTTTGTCATGCTACCCAAAGTCGCTTAATCTTACTCAGGCTAAGTCTCTTTCTGTAAGATAATAATAACCGCCTCATAGAGTTTTCACAAAGATTAATGAAGATGTTGTAAAGCACACACCTAGGCACACACTGGTGTTCAACAACTGTTATTATTATCACTTTCACCTATTCCTTTATACCGTCAGTATCTTGTCTCTCACCTCTTCTCTCTTTTTGTTCTATCTACTTTTCTCCTTTCAAAGAAGCAGCCAGAAGTCTCTTACACTCGCCAAAGTGCTGATACTAACAAAACAAAAAACACCCTTGCCCAACATACTCTCTCAAGAGGTGATATAATTAATCAGTGTTCCCTCTCTGCCACCCCTTACCTGGACCTGGACTTGGACCACAGAAAATTGAAAGTTTAAAACACGGGGTCTGAGTATCCCTTTTTTTTTTCTTTGTTTGATTACAGTGATGTAGACAGAAGAGTCCTAAAGAGAGGCTAAAGATCTCAAAAAGAAAAACACAGATGGTTTATTAGAAATGGCTTTTCCATTAACCATCTGTGTGACCTTGGGCACACTGTATTTCACCACTGCAAACCTGCATGCCCTCGTCCGCAAAAAGAGGAGCTTGGCCCGTGAGATCTGACTTCCCACAGTGACAATCTGACATTTCTGATCTGAGAGCAGCGCCACAAATAGCCAGAGCCTCCTGTTCAGGAATCGAGGACACGTTGTACTGATGGCTGAAGCAGACTCAGCTCATTCATTTGACCAGCCTTGTGTTGCCAGCAGATGAAAATGGCACCTCCACAAGATAAGGCTGAAAGTCATGTGGCAGAAAGGCAGCAGAAATGGAAACTCATTAATACCAATACTCTCTATTTCTGTATATTACATGGGATTTTACAAAGCATTTCCATGCACATGGTCAATATGCATTTCATAAATAATGCCATGGGTAGGTAGAATGGTTATTATTATCTACATTTGTGAAACAGACTTAAGCTAAGGTTTTGCCTAAGATGAGAGAATAGGGACTAAAACAAGATGTAACATGCTAAACAAGTTAAAAATATTTCAGGTCTACAGTCCTAGATTTATGTCTATTGTCTCTCTGCTAGTTGACTTTGGAACATGGCCATTAACAAATTCTCCACTCTGAACCTCACACTTTCCTGACCTATAAAAGAGTAATAATAATAATAATGGTTCAAACACCAGAGAGTAGTTTGCAAGGCCCACATCAGATCATGTGTAAGATTTCACTTTACAAACTCTAAAATGTGTGTTACCTGGTTGTGTTGAGTTGTTCTGGCATCTGGACCCACATTCTACCCACTCTTCCATGCACGATCACTCAGAGATGAGCAAAATAACTAACGTAATCCATCTGGTAGATTCACATTCCTGAAGCTATTCCTTCGTCTATCCCTTTCTGTGTGTCACTCCACCTGCGTAGCATGGCCCCGTCACTCTTCTTCCCAAATCTATGTCCATTTATTAAAAGCTGTCATAATCTTCAACCTTACCAAGGATCTTTATGGTGATCAGACTTTCCTAATTCAGTCACTGACCCCTGCTCTGAGCTCAGAACTGGCTGGTCATCTGCCAATCTGGCCGGTTGGACAATGTAACACCACCTACCTTGTCCTTGTCAGGTCACAAGTGCCAGAAAGAACATAGAATTGGGAGGGTTAAGTTGAAGTCCCAGTTCTGCTGCTAACCAGCTGGGTGCCTGGGGGATGTCATGGAATCCACTGGAAGCACAGTTTCCCTGTCTGCAAAGTTGAAAAAACAATCTCTGTCCTCCAACTGCACAGATTTATGAACATCAAGAAAAGAGAGGTGGTAAAAATGCTTTATTATCTGTGTATTGCTGGAGAAACAGTCCTCACTCTTGTTATTTAAATATTATATATTTTTTAACTTTTTATTAAAGTCATATCTTAAAACTCACATCTGAAAATGATCTCCAACTCAGTGAACTTTTGTGGTACTTTTTTAAGACAGATGAAAGAAAGAAACATTTTCTGAGTACCTAATGAAAGCCAGGTGATGTATTAAATCTATTTGTATTTCTTGTCCCCTTTTATTCCCACAACAACCCTCTGAGGAAAATATTACTATGCCCTCAGAGAAGATAAGTAACTGTCTTGGGTTTCTGGCAGTGACAGACATAAGGGGAAGTGGAGGAGAGGTACGCTCCAAGCAGATCCTGTTGGAGATACTTGTGAATACGCATGGGTGGCACTGTCTGGAGGGAGGCAGAACTTCAGGTCTGAACCCAGAAGGGGTCTTGGCTGTGCCTGGACACTTGTGTCTTATCCATGAGGAGGAAATTGAGACTGAATGTGATCAACCAGAGAAAATAAATAGACTGAAATATGAGACCTTGATGGAATGGTGGGAAATAACATTTTTAAAAAATGGCCTCAGAGGAGGATGAGATAGAGAAGATTAAAGAGTAGCTAGGGAAGCAGGGGGGATATCATGATAATACGCTGTTGCAGAATTCAGAAGAAGGGAGAATTTCACAAAAGAGGAAATGTTCAACAATGCTTACAATTGTTTAACTTTTGTAATACAAAGATTGCAAAGTGCCCAATGAATTTGGCAGTAAGTTCTTTGTTAGCCACAGGGAGGCCATTTTCAATGGTGTCATAATGGCAGGGGGGGGACAAGTCATTACCTTTTGAGGGATGACTGGGAAGTGAGGAGGAAGAGAGAGTGAGAGTTAACAACTCGGTGTGAAAGACTGGTGAGTGATAACCAGGAGAGGATGGCAGCTTCATGGGGGAGATTTGGGTGTGTGAAATGGCTGATAAACTAACAGAAACCTAGCAGTTGTTTACCAAGGAACAGCAATTCATTCATTAACTCAGGGGTCCTACCATCTTCTGCACTGCTCAGAGATATCTGGAAAAATGTGGTCCCATCAGGCCCCCAAAGCTGAAGAGAAACACAGATAAACTAGAGCATACCCCATACAGGAGATTAATATATGAAAGGGAGTCCACATTCCTAATGATACACATACACACACATGGCACACACTACAACAAACTTAACACATATATCTCAGGGAACACACATAAAACACTTTGATACAACACACATCACCTGCACACCATACACATAAAACATACAATATGCATCACACACATAACACTCACCATACATTATAGACAGCACATGCATGACACATCTGTGCATATATATCACACATGTGTACGCATAAAACACATGGTACAACATACATAAACACATAACACAAAAACATATACAACACATCACATGCGTCATACAAACAACACACATCACAAGTACAGTGCACAAAAACACCACACATGCACACATATGATATACACGTACATATACATACCACATGCATTATGCACAAAACACACATATATTCACATATGCCTCAGGTATAACACACTCACACACCACAGTAGGGTCGTCTAGCTGTACACAACAGCTGTACACACCACCACAAGGCTGTACACACCATGGGCCCTGTGAGTCCCATGGAAGGCAGGGAAGAGAAGCAGCTGTGCTAGTCAAAGAACTACGAGACCAAATATTTAACTAGGTAGAGAGGAGAAGGGAAGGCAACCAAGAGTAAAGGCACAAGAACAAGATGTGGCCACCTCCACCCTGCAGATGTGAACTACAGTGCTCCTTGGGGAGCCGAAACTGTAATCCTCTGGCGGCACCCTTGGAAGTCCAGCCCCTGAGTCACAACAGGCCCTGGCCACTTCAAAGGATAGAAAACTTCCCGCTCTCTTTGGCTGGCAGTGAATGAGTGGCCTCTTTCTTTGAAACTCTCACACATCTACCTCAGAGTTGCTGGTTGAAATGCTGAAGGCACGGAAAGGCCATTATAGTGAGTACAGGCTCCTGTTTCTGTTGGTAGGAAGACAGGCTTGGAGAAAGGGCAAAACCTGAGTTATAAAGACTGAGCTTTTCTGTCATCAATGGACATCTTCATTTTACACTAAGATGATCTCACCATGACTAGACTCTGGAAAAGTGTTTTTGATTTTTCTGACTGATTCTTTTATGTAGGAAGAATCCCAGCCAAATGTAAATATTCACTCCTTTCTTTTTTGCCTCCAGTGAAAATGGGTGAGGACAGGGAAGAAAGGTACCCTCCTTTCAAGTTTTTTCTTATCTCCCTATTTATCTCGAGGGTAGAAAATTCCAGAAAGTATCTCCAGGCTCTCAGCAGTGATATTCTGACTCCATTTCTTACTGCACTCCCTCTCTCTCCCTCAGGCCTCTCTGACAGTGCCAAGTTGCATGCTGGGCTGTCATAGAATGTTCTGAAGTTGTGCAAAAGGAACTGGCAAAAAAAGTTTTTCTCCTACCCCGCTTAAATTAGTCATTGTCTCCAGCAGGGATATTCATTCCCTCTCGCTTTACTTGTCTGACTTCTGTTTCTTCTTTTTTTTCTGTAGTTATTCTGATGTGAGCTCAGTATACACATCCTCCCCAGAAGGCCAAGAAGGATCCCCACCAACAGACCCTTTTATCATGCTCCTTCTGAGATGGAGGTTTGTCATCCTCTGGATGGCTACAGAACATCTTGTCTCGCACAGTTCTGTCTTTCTCTGGGTTTCTGCACAGTCACATCCTAATAATGTTCAATGATAAAGTGTCCCAAATGGCAAGAAATTAAAGAGTCAAAATGCTGTCAGCTATCAACTGCTAGTCGGCTAGCACAGTGACTGTTTCAAGGTCTGTCTTGATATCAAAGAATTGGCCCAAGGTGCATTCATTCTTTGAAAATACATTTACTGAGCAATGTCTCTTCATTTTGCAGTCCCAGTTTAGGCCTATTGTCCAGGTGTAATTATTAATAGCTCTCGTTTCACTCTCAGGAGTGTCTCAGTTTGCACATTAAGTAACAGTCATTTTACAGTGCAGCAAGACTGAACTAGGCTTTGCAGACACAAAGATGCAAAAAGCAGGATCCTTGCCTTACAGGAACTCAGTCTCTTTTGAAAGATGAGTAAATAGACAATTATTATATAAGAGCTAAGATAAGGGTGTGCATAGAGTCATGTGGCTTTGTCCCACTTTGTCTACATCCTCTGTGTCAAGCACAGTGCCTAGAACAAAAAGCCCGATGAAATATCTTGTTGTTGCTGTTTTTATTTTAACCAGTCACAGTGTTCTATAGATAGGAAGTTCCATGTAACGATCTATTCTTCCTTCCTTCTGTTTCATCTTCTTTTCTTGCTCTCTCCTTCTCTTCCATAACTCTGGAGTCTCCTGGACACATAGGCTTGAGGACATGGTCAACGGAATAGGTGACAAACACAAGAGCAATAAACATACATTCCACTTGAGTCCCTCCTCAAACCCTGCAGCAAAATCTCTGGGACTGGTGTTGCTGCCCCTCCACACATATTCTCTGCCTTTCTCTGTTAGATCCTGGATGCTCACTGAAAAATTCTTTTTGGTGGGTCTCATTAGTTTCCTGCTGCAGCCCTGAGTGCCAAGGTCCAGCCCCTCCTGATGGTCCCAATTTTCAGCTCTTTTGCCTGCCATTTCTGTTCCTGCTGCTTTGGCTGTTGCTAACATAAGAAGGTCCTGCTAACAAGTGCTCAAGACCAATAATGGTGGTTTATCCCAACAAAGTCAAGCTGGTGCTACGATTTGACTTAACGGCTCCTATTACTCCCAGGGAAGGTTGATTTCAACCAACATCACTGACTATGGCCTCACCGTTCTGTGGTCACTCCTTAGGCCCTTGCTGAGGTGAGGGAACAGGCTTTCCCCCACCTTAGCTACAACTGTTCTTATTCTCCGAAAAGGGTGGATTCACTCATCATTTTCTCATAAGATTCTCTCCTCCAGCAACTCTCGCATATGACTCCAACAAGTGAATCATACAAGCTGGGAGGTTCCATCTGAGTAAAAACGCAGCCTCCATCTACAAATGTTAAATGTTCCCGAGCTTATTATGTATGTTTGATTTTTATCAACTTTTTAATTAAATTGTCATCACAAATTTAAGAGAGAAGAAAAGGGCAGGGAAGAGGCTGGGGTGAGAGAGGCATGCTAGAACATATCAAGTTCTGTAAGCTGTCTCTTCATTTCTCGATCCTCAAAATATCTGAAGTTCTGACATTTCTGTATTTTTAGTAGCTTCAAATCCTGAGGTTATGGGTTGAAAAGCATGAGGCACTACTCGCCAAAGTAGCAGGGATATAAAAACAAAAGATAAACAGAAAAGTTAACTGAACAACTGCAATTCTGTGAGACAAAGGCTAGAGTTGAGATGAGAGGAAGGATCTCTGAGGGCACAGAAGATAAGTGTCTAAATGGAGTATGGATGGAGGGAAGAGCACATGACACTATTGTCTCTCTTAGTTTTTCCATGGTTGTCTCCTAAGACATCTTATGTCCTAAGATCGTAGCTTCATCCAGGAAGACAATGTTTTATTTCTCTGCTGCATTTGTCCATATTCTGTAGCAGTGTTTATCACACAGTGGGAGGAAATGAGATAATCTAGAAAAGTCCAAAACTAGCAGACTCTTGCCTCCAAATCTGTGGGCAAATTTCTGCATGACCTTGAAGAATCATTTACCTCTCAGTTTCTTCAGCTGTAAAATAAGTATGACCAGATAATCACCAAGCTGCAGACTAGATTTAAAACTTCGTGAGTCTATAATTGTGACTGTTGAGTCAAGTTAGAGAATAAACTCTAGGGCTTGATGACTTATATGCAGAAGTTGTTTCAAGGGGTGAATTGAACTCAGTTTCTCTATCTATAAATCAAGGACATTCAAATAGATGATCTTGCTCTAAAATACAAGAAATATCTGAATCAAAATGCCAAGCCTTCATCCTCAAAGATCAAACCCAAAATGGCACTTTATCAGGCCTCAATGTAAGGAGGAGGAATAGACCTTTTCTCTACATAATTCACCAGCCCTTTGATAAGAAACCTGTATTTTCAACGGGATCATTTTTATCTCAGTCATAAAATCTCAATCCAGTCTCAAACATGATATTTTCCCTTTCAGTATAAGAGGCAATTTATTTTATTGTTACTTGGAACTAAAGAAATCCAATAAACTGGTTTGGAGCAAAAGAAGACCATAATGACAAAATGATTGATCTTTTTATAGTGCATGCATTGCTCTTCTCAAATTGGAGAAATGCAATATAGAAGATATGCACTTATGCTACTGACCAGTATTCATCTCTGTAATAGAATATAACACTCTTTTGTATTTATTAAGTATCTGTCATCACTAGAAATACAAAGCAAAAGGGTTTCACTGTTAATTCTCAGCCATGGTCAAATACTAGCTCTCACACCCCACTGATACAAAGGATCTATATGGGAGCTTGAGACAGAAATATCAGCGCTATTGCCTAGTAAGAAAAATAAAAGTGTTGTATCCAGGATCCCTCGCTAGAAGTAGAAGTAGAAGTTAACTAAACATATACTATTCAAAAGGATTTAAAAAATAATAATAAGAGGTTTTAAACAAGAGGAGCAGTCTAACAATGGGGGCTGGTAAATTGGCGCTAACCCCAGAGGTTAGGTTGTGGGCTGGATGCATTACATGCAACCTCATTAAACCCTCAAAGCACCCTCTGAGACATATCTTATTACTTCATCACACAGATGAAATGTCAGAGGCTCAAGAAAGCTAAGCTCTCCTCCTTGGACTATTGAACTGTTACATGTTTGAGCCAAGACTTGAAATGCATTTTGACTGATTCTAAAGCCCAAGTGTTTTCATTACATCACAGTGCATCTTCAAGAAGTAGTTATGTTCCATTACCTGATGGCCAAAGAAAGGTCAGCTGATAACAACAACATTCAATGATGCATATTTACTGAGTTCCTGATGTCTGCCATCCTTGGTCAAGAATAGTCTTGGATAAAGTTGTACTTGAACCATGTGAGTTCTTCAGGAACACATTCCTCCCAAGTATTCTGTACTAGCCCATTGGGGTAGGTGTAATAATTGAGAATTGTCACAAGGTTTTATAAATCCTAAGTATGGGTAGGCTTATCATGGAAGGCTACCTGGAGGAATAGGAAGGCAGAAGAAGGTCCAATCCCTGTGCCACGAGTTGGCCACTATTCCAAACCCCCATTCAGACTCACTAAGATTCTACAATTCTCAAGTTCTTCCCGGCCACCTATCAAGCTGATTCTGGGGATCTTCCCTGATTTTCCTGCAAATAGCCATGTTTTTCTCGAATACTTTCAGTGAGAGAGGACTCGCCACGTCCTCAAAATAGTGCTCACTAGTGTGTTGAACAATAACATGCTGACTCATTCTGTCTTTGTACAGCTGTAACTCCTAGGAAATTTTTTTTCCAAATATTCAGCTGAATTGTCTCTTTTATAACTTCCATCCTTTGGTTCTCTTTGTCATTTTGAGTCAAACAGAACAAATTCACACAAGCCTGTAAAGTATTTCAGAAAACGACGTACCTCCCTAATTGTGTGATAGTGAAGATGAAGAAGATGTTACCAGAAGTTACAAGTTTCATTCTTAGTTTTCTTCACACTTGTGCTAGAGCACTTGATCATGGGTGGGTTATTTCCCCTCCCAACCCCTCGAATATAAACTTCAGGTTTCTATTCTGAAAACTAAGTTGGATGTGATGAATTTGTGAAATTTCGTCCACCTTGGATTCTAGGTGACACTCTGATCCTTTAAGATAAACACGGCTAGTTCTTCCAAGCACTTCTCCAGCTGGTTTCCCAGGATTTCCTTGGGGAGAGTAGTTCCATTCTGGTATTCTTCTCCCCACATAACCCAAGGATCTTTCCATAAACCCCTTGCCATCCTACACTCACTGTTTGATCTCAAGGATCGAAGACAACGAAAACTGTCTCCACTCCTCCCACAGAAATACAGCATTTCCAACTGTGCTGAACCTGAAATACACATCACCACCATCATCATCTACATCACCATCACCACCACCATCACCAGCCTGAGCCTGCAACTTTTACTAATTGTTCCAAATGTTTTCCTATCAGAGTCCCTTTCAGAGATTAATCCTATAGTGAGCTTCATATTTTGAAAGATTTTGCTTATCACACAACAATGCATATTTTAGGTAATAATACTTAATTTATTTACTATTTATACTAATCAATAGCCCATGTCATTGTCCTTTGGAAATTCTGATCTTCTGGAAAGCTGCCCATACATGGAAATTGCTATAATTTCAACCTTAAGCTGAGGTGCCATTAAATGCTTTGACCATTTTGACTTTGGTGCTGGCTAATGTCTGATTTCTGCATGATTTTTTGATGCATCTAGTGGTTACCAGGCTTTCATGTATTCCTTTACTGATGCTCAGGTGGATGAAGACTCCAAATGGGAGCTTCTGTTCAAAGTCCACTAAGCCTTACTTTGAGTTCCAAATTTACAACAATCTTGTCTTATGAAGACTTGAGCTTAAATTGTTAAGGCAAATCATAGGTAAGTTTAGTAGAGGGCAGGGAGGGGATACTATATGATGTAATTATTTATCTTTGATAGAGGTAGAGAAGGACAAAACACTTAGTGTAATTTTTTCCCTGTCAAGTGGTTGACTCTTTGACTCCAAATCAGGCAAAGATTGTATTTGTCCTGATTGCCCACAAATGCAGAAAGTTTATTTAACTTGCAGGAAACACCAAGGTTGAGGAGTCTACAACTGGCAGAGGGAGCTGGTTTTCCCCTGTCCTGTACTGACCAACTTCTGGAGACAGTTGAAGAAGCTTGCTTCTCCTTGTTCAAGGCATATTATGACTCTATGAGGATAAGCTTGGTTTCCCAAAACCTGGAGTTTCAGGGGCTACATTGCCCAGAGAAACTTGCTCCCTAGAGCTGCAGACTTCTTACACTCCCCTCTGCCTTTCACGTTTATTTGAAACAGAATTCAGCCTCCACTCACAATTGTGCTGAGTTTTTTTAATCTTTACTTTTCTATTGTGTGATGAAAAAGATTATTATTTTTTTTAATTCTCATCCATTTTATGACTGCTGGAATGTTCCTGGGATTTGCTCTGGTAAATATGCCCAAAATTAACCAATAAATCATCCAAGATTTTGATGACTGTGAGAAGCTGATAATCACATTTTGAATTTTACCAAATCTTCCGATGGTGGACATTTAATATTTTAGTCTGATCACCACCTCCTTACTTACTTATTCTGGTGATAGATCTCTCTTCCGTTTCTCCCTTTCCCACCAAAATAGACACATGACCTAAGATAGAGTCATAATATTACCTCACTTTTTAGGTAACAAGAATTAGTCCATGGAGTAGCCACAAGTCAGGCCAATCACAGTCCCCACATGGTAGGGAAATACTTCTTTCCTCTTAGATGGTAAAGATGTGAGGATATGAACAAAGAAACTTTTGAAGTTTCAGCCTTATGGAGAAAGGCAGTCTGCAAAAGGAAAGATTGAAGCCAGATGCAGAGAAAAAGATGCAAAGGTGAGTGGAAAGGAGACATCCTCCATTATAGCCCTTTTCAGCCATGACCCTGCCCTTCCCACTATAGTGGTCAATAAATGGTCCTATTTGTTTCAACTAATTCAAGTTTGGTTTCAATCTCTTGCTACTACAGAGAGCCCTGAGTAAAATAATTCTTGGGCAAGAGATGTTCTTGATACAAAGCAAAGGGGACAACTCTTGCTGACAGAGGCAGCAAACAGTGGATTGGACAGGAGCCCACCAAGCTGAATTCTACTGCTTTTCCCCTCTCACTGTGTGGGCCTCATCAAGCCACTTAACCTCTCAGAACCACATTTTCCTCAACAGAAGAATATGGATAAGTATCTACCTATATTAATCATTTCCCCCTCTATATTTTTGATGCTTTTACCTCTTGGGACCTTGCTGACCCTGGAGGCACTACCCCTCCCAGGGCTAGCCAATTCCTAGAGAGAGTAAAGGGCTTGCCTGGGAGCATGTCTTTCATATGTGTACAAATCAATCCAGAGCTCACACCCACAACCATCTCTTCTATGGGGATCTCATACTCCAGGCCACTATTGCCCTGCCCTAATCACCCAGGGCTAAGTACTAGAAAATTAGGGACAGCTTCATGTCCCAGTGCCCTGAAAATATTCATACTAGCCAATCCTAAGATTGCTTGCCCTGCTTTGACTGTTCCTTCCCTTTTCCTAACCACAATGAAAGCTCTTGCTCACATTTTCCCTTCAGTCTCTCTGCCTCCTGACTGACTTTGGTGCTTCTCTATGTGATCCCCACAGCATGATGTGCCGCCTCCTCTTGGGAACTGTGAGTAACGCACTATCTTTTCAATGGCAGTCGTCTCCTGATCTGTTGGCCTCACCATACCTGAATAATAAGGAAACCTGTATTTTAAAACACTACCTTCCAAGGTTGGGTGACACGAAAGTACCTCCTGTTGTACTAGGCATGGTGAGCTTTGAACATGTAGCTTCAATAAATGTTAGAAAAGACTCATTTACTGACTCTTAAGATTTGAAAACATTTTGAGGGAAACTGAAGCTGTCACACTTTGGATCACAATGGCTGATAACCAAAGTCTTTCCTTACAAATCTCCAGAGAAGTAGATTCTATGACAAATGTATACAATCATTTTTCATCTCATCCACTCATTCTCCGAATGTGTGTTAAGCACTTGCTCTCTACTACCATGGCGAACACATCAGATATCATCCCTGACCTCAGTGAAGTTAATCTTGCAGATGAAAGATACTGAACAAGGGTAAAGCTACAACAGTGGCATACACTACAGGCATGAAATAAATATTGTAAATGATGACTGGAATCCTATTTTTAGCCTGTCTTTAGGGGTAACAGAAAAAAGAATAATTGTTTAAGGTTAATTCTTGTACTTAGCCTATTTACCATTTATTTTCCTATTATTTACACATTATGATATTTAAATAATATCATAATCATCTAAGTAATAATAACCTAGATATAGTCTAAATAACAATGCCTCAAATGTTTACAGTGTTTTACAGTTTACATCCCACTCACATATATTAATAACAATGCATATGGAATATTAGTTTACAAAGTGCTTTCATCTGACCCTGCCCTAAAATCTTTGGTGCTCAGAGCTGAGGAAATGAGCCAAGAGCTGGTTAGAGCTAAAGCTCTGCGTGCCTCCGACTTCAAATACAGAGTTATTGGGGTTTGGTGGGATTGTGCTGCTACCGTTGTTAAATTAATAAATGACAAACAGCCAGATCCTAGTTTAGATGCCTCTGAAAAACAGACAGATGAGGCCTTCGGCCACATGAAGCTCCCTTTCTCCCTCACATGCTATGATCTTGGGAATGTCACCCATTATACTCATCCTACCAAGAATTAAGCCCA
The DNA here is from genome assembly GCF_020826845.1 of Diceros bicornis minor. NCBI lineage: Eukaryota > Metazoa > Chordata > Mammalia > Perissodactyla > Rhinocerotidae > Diceros > Diceros bicornis. The sequence goes on along the minus strand of NC_080747.1, from coordinate 10,854,107 downwards.
CAGGATATTTTGGGAGCACCACCAAGGTCAGGGTCTCTCCAGCTGTGATGGATGACTATGGGAATCTGGCTTATGTAAATGTTCAGGTCGCACCTTCTTGAACCAGCTTCACTCCAGGGAGGTGAACTGTCAAAATCTGGGTCCCTGCAGCTGTCATCTCATTGTGAAAATTAGGATCCTGGAAGATGTGAAATGCTCACTGTCAAAATCAGGTTCCTTTACAGGTAAAGGGCTCACAGTCAAAATAAGGAACTTTCTGCTAAAAGTAGCACCCTTTTGAAAAGCTAGTCAGAGTGACAGTCTGAAGGGAAAGATTACCTGACCCCAAGCAGCCAGCACCTCACAGACTGCTCAGTCTAAAAGCAGCACAAAATTGCACCACCAACCTGCAGTGAAGAGCCCTGAAAACTATAAACCAAGTATCTGAGAACACCTCCCAACCCTGACCTGCAGCCCTGGAGTTGATGCTGGTTGCTTCAATCTTGAGTCATAGGAGTGCATTTACAGCTAACAGATGGAGGCTGACCTGTCAACAGGACAGGGCCCATGGGATTACAGTAGGAGGAAACTTTTGAAGTCACTCAGAACAAGAAGACCAGGACTTCGGAAAATCCTCATAACTGACACATTTTCACACAGGGAAACTTCACTCACATCAGGCTCACAAGTTATTTGAAAAAAAAGTGCTGATATCAAGCCACTTAAGCAATGCCTGGCGGCACCATGCTTGATTGAAAAACAAAATACGGTGCTCCCCATGGGCACACTGTGCTGATTTCACAAAATTGCTGCAGCTGGAAGCCCAAGGAGCCTTGCGGTTCAGTAATGGGTGAACCTCCTGAGGTTTAGAGTTCAGGTTCAGTTCAGGTAATGGCTTAGCTGCTTTCATGTTTCCAGAAGCTTGATAGAGTCTGGGGGAGAAACAAGGGGATTGGAAAAAGGAATTGCTTTGAGCAGCTGATTGCAAATGCACAGACCAGAAAAATGGGAAGGACAGCTGGGGAGGCACGACCTCAGCTCAGAGGTGGCACGTGGGGGTGTGCCAGGAGGACCAGTCTTTAGCTGCAGCAAGTGACAGAGAGAAAGAAAAGTCATCTGCTCTCTTATTTCTTATTCTAAGGCCTTGAGTCACATCAAAATGGTGAAGGTCATGTGTGTAGTTTCCTTTGATCCACCCCACATACAGCTATAAATGTGCACACCATTTCTGTCTGCACGGTGCTTAGTTGATTTCTTTAGAATAACATTGACTTGTGGTGCGGTATCATTTATCGACTCAACAAACATGTTTAAGGATCACCATGTGCCATGCAGTATTCTAGGTGCTGGTTCTAGAGCCAGACTGTTCAGGCTCAAAGCCTGACTCCATCACTTATTCCTCAACTACGTGTGTGAAAGTGATATTTCCCAGCAACCCTGGGCAGGTTATTTAATCTTCAGGTTCTCATCGGTAAAACAGAGATAATAATAGTACCTACTCACAGGGTTGTTGAGAGGATTAAATGAGTTAATATATGTAAAGTGCTTGGAATAGTGTTGGGCACATAATCAGGGCTACATTCATGGGGAAAACAGACACTGATCAAATCACCACCAAGAAAATGAGCAATTATATAACCTGTATTATGAAAGAAAAGCATGTGGCTCTATGAGACCTGGATTAAACTGTGAAAGGTAGAATCAAATGAGGCTACTCAAAAGTGGTGATATTGAAAGTGAGAAACCAGGTTGAGTAAGAGTTTACTGAAAGGAAAGGAAAATTTGGAGAAAGCATTCCAAGTTGTTCCAGAATGATTTACTTTCCACTAGAGCAGTAGTTGGTGAACTTTTTCTGTAAAGGGTCAGATTATGTTGCCAGGAAGTCTCTGTTGCACCTTCTCAAGCCTGCTGCTGTAGTGCAGACGTTACCAGAGGCAATATGGATTGCCAGACCCCTCACTGAACTGTAAGCTTCCCCAGGGCACAGACCTTTTCTTAATCACCTTCGTATCCATAGTCCCTGTTGCTTAGAAGGTGCTCCATAGATGCTTGTTGAAGGAATAAAAGAGTAAACAAGCAGTGCAATAAGTATCTACCCAGGAGAACACCTTGACCCTGGGGTTCTATTAGGTATCAGAGGGATCAAGATACAATATACTCAAATCTCACCTCTTTGAGGATGTTTTTCCTGATAAATCCACCTTGCAGTGCTCATTACTATGATATTGTTGTCTCTATTTTAACACTTCATTTTTCTCAATGAACTTATCCCAGCATTATCTTTTTTCATGTTTATTACAACCCAGGAGTTTAAAGAAGGGGTTATCATCACTCCTTTGAAATGAAGTAAAGGAAACCTGAAAAGAATTCCTGCTTTCTAGTCCTTTCCCCTCGAGCCCAACCCAGTACACATTTCTGGCTGAGATGACTAGCTTTCATTCAGAGATCTCATGCTTTCCCTTCTATAGTTTTATGTTGTCCCTGGAAAGCGGCTACTCATCATGGTTCTGTTTCTCAGTAACACCCACCCTTGCATCTGGAGCCATTTGACTAATTCTCACCAATGAAATGTGAACAGGAGTGATATGTGTCACTTCCAGGACAAGCGGCTGGAGACATGTGGTGCCTTCCCCACTTTCTCTTTCTCCATCTGCCAGTTGAATGTGAAGGTCTCCATGGCCAAGAGGAGGGTGGAGTCACAAGATGGGAGGACCCTAGTGCTCTCAGTCACTACACAGGAAGCTACCCACAGGCCAGGAACACCCACATTAGATTGATCTGTAAATTAGAAACAGACATTTATTGTATTCAACCACTACAACCTGTTTTGATATTGTTATAGCAGCTACTGTTACCTTAACTAGTACACCTTTTACTGGAATTTGAAATTCAGGTTAAAATTCAAGGCAGACTGTTAGCTCTTTAAGGACCAAGTGTCTTAAGTGAAGATAACACTACTATTACTAGTATTACTAAACTCTACTACAATAAACTACCACTAGTTATCAAAGGCTTAAAATGTGACAGTCACTGTGCTTGGTATTGTACATGCATGTTTTTAGTAATTATAATGACCTTATGAGATTTGTATTGGGACCTTGAATTAGTTTGCTAGGGCTGCCACAACAAAATATCATAGACTGGCTGGCTTAAACAATAAAATTTGTTTTCTCACAGTTCTGGAGGCTAGAAGTCTCAGATCAAAGTCTCAGCAGGGTTGGTTTCTTCTGAGGCCTCTCTCTTTGGTTTACAGATGGCTGCCTTCTCACTACGTCCTCACATGGTTTTTCCTCTGTGTGCACACATCTCTGGAATCTCTGTGTCTCCAAATTTCCTCTTCTTACAAGGACATCAGTCAGATTGGATTAGGATCCACTTTAATGGCCTTATTTTAAGTTAACTACCTCTTTAAAGGCCCTATCTCCATATACAGTCACATCCTGAGGTGCTGGGGGTTAAGGTTTCAATATATGAACTTTGGGAGAAAATAATTCAGGTCATAACAGACCTAAGTATAGCAAACAAAGCAATTGAGATTACAGACAAAATATGTGTCATAGCTTAGCTTTGAGCCCAGGACTCTTGTTAAAAAGCCCGTGCTCCTCAACACGACAGCACGTTGGTCCATTCAGTAGGTGCTTCCAGTAGTGGATTCCATCCCCATCCTTGGCTCTCTGTACCACCTCTAGACAGTTTTTTCTGGGAAGCAGCAATAAGCCCCAGTTGCCATTCTTCTGCTGATATCCCTAAAGCTCCCTGTAGAAGCTCCTGCTGACCTAATCACCCAGAGGGCTCTGCAGTAGAAGGGTCTTTGGGATATGCCTTTTCTGTGGTTGTACTCTCCTTCTGGAAAAAAAATCAATTCCTCCAGGGACCAGCCAGTTCATCTAGTTGTCTCAGCAACATCATACCAAGAGAACAGCCCTTTGGAGCCTTTTAAGTAACTCACATAAAGGGTCTCAGAGCTGCATTAGAGAACCAGGCTTCTTATCTTTTTTCCTCAGTCACTTCAGAGTCATTGTCTGCTGTTTTCCTCACTTCCCTCCTCCCATTTCTTGGAGCAGGAAATAGCTCCTCCAATTCTCCTTTATCTCCAGATGAGCTGATCCTACTCCAGAAATATATGTCAATGTGCTCCTTTCTTCTGCATCCCTGTGATCTCTGACCTTGTTAAGACCCTCAGCTCACAGTGACTTCCAACTGATCTTCTTGTCCAGTCTCCCCACTTCCAACCCATCCTCCACTCAGGTCATTGGAATAATAAGTTTGCAACTCAAATCTCTCCACGTTGTTCCCAAGCTTAATAGTGCTCACTTCCCCATGCCCCTCCTTCACCCCCACATCCTCAGCCCATAAACATAAGGGATATTAGGTTGGAAACCATCACACTGCCTCAACAGTGTTCAAACCAAGATTCGAAAGGAACTTGGCAATATTCCCAAATCCTACTTCATTTGTCATATCTGTTGGCTCAAGGGCACAAATGCAAATCAAATCTTAAGAACAACTCAAGGTAGTTCATCTTTCCCCAAGGTAAACATGTAAATTAAGCTCAAATAATATCTCTAGATTTTGCCAGCCATGGAATTACGTTGAAAAGATAGAGGAGGACGTATAATTCTCTCTGCCTGCATTTCACCTCCATTGACAGTTAGGACAGATTCTAGAGAAGCCCTGCACCTCCCTCCACCTTTTACTTGGATATCATCCCTATTATCCCATCTTTGGTTTGGCATCACCTGAGAAACAAATTAGAAATTGGCCACCCAAAGGCAGGTTGGACAGAGACCTGGCTCTCCTCCTCCTTGTGAAACTCTGAGCTGTGAAAGAGAAATCTCTGCGTTAGACAGAAATTTACTGTGAAAATTTCCCTCTGCTCAATGTGTCCAAATTATGACTGAGAAAGTGTGAGGCATCCTTTTTCAGCCAGTGCAACCCAGCTCTCCCAGGTGCAGATATTCTAGCTCTCCCTTGCCTCCTTGGGAACCTGACTTCCTTACACAGAAGAAATGGGCTTTGAAAGTAGAGAAAGAAAGCATTTTGCTTCCCAAGCACCTTGTGCAAATGAAGTTTGCTTCTCTGGAAGACAGAAAAATCCCCAAATACCTGCAGCAAAGTTTCTTCCTATAGACTGAATATTTGCGTCCCCATCAAAATTCACATGTTGAAATCCTAATCCCCAACGTATTAGGATATGAGACCTTTGGTAGATTAGGTCATGAGGACAGAGCCCTCATGTATGGGATTAGTGTCCTTATAAAAGAGACCCAAGAGAGCTCTCTCTGCTCTCCACCATGTGAGGATACAATAAGTTGACATCTGCAACACAGAAGAGAGTGCTCACCTGAACCCAAGAACGCTAACACACTAATCTTATCTCTAAACTCCAGATCTTATTTCCAGACTTACTTCCACATCTTCTCTCCAGATTCTAGATCTTATTTCCAGACTCCAGAACTATGAGATATAAATGCTCATTATTTATGTCATCCAGTCTATGGTATTTTTGTTATAGCAGCCTGAACTGACTAAGATAGTTCTGAATGCCAGAGGTCCTCTGAGCCATCTAGAGGCTCAGGGAAAGGCCTGATAACCTCAGATGTCTGGGTGCATATAGAGCGGCAAAACCCCCTCATCACAGACTCACCAACTGTCTCCGACCTACAAGCAGATTTGTACTTTAAGAGCAACAATCACGGTCTTGGGGCCAGGGGGTAGGTCTGCCTTCGGGGCACAGCTGTGACATCAACTTGGGATACGACCTTGGGAAACTCCCTTTCTTCTTTTGAGTTTCATTTCCCTCACCTCTAAATGAGAAGGGATATACTCAGTGCTAGTCAACGTTTTTATCAGAGGGATGTCGAGGGAGGAGTGCAGTATCACAGACCTGTTTGGGAATCCAGAGAAAACTGTAGACTCAAGGAAAGTGCACCTTCTGTGTGCAATTTCTTGAGGAAACAGATTTCCTGAAGCCCATAAATCAATCCCATGGCTACCCTTGGTATCCAGGTACAGAATCTCTAGAATAGATTCCCATCTGGCAGTAAGATTCTTTGACTCCAAGGAGAAAAAAATTGCAGAATTAAGCAATAATAACAACAACAGAACGCTGGGAAGCCTGCAACACAATCCTATTTTTCAAAAGGCTCCAATTTCTGAGCAGGATGATTGTCTTTAATTTGCATTCAATTTCCAAATATGTTGCAGAGTATAAATTGTGAGTGATTTGATGGACAGCAATCTCTCCAGTGACTGCCTCTCCTTCTCCATAGCTCATTGTAACATTCTGCAAGTTCTCCAGCTGTCCTCTGTGCTCGGGATGCTATAGTGCACGGAGGTGGAGTGGGGGTGCTGCAGGGGGTACAGGGCAGGCAAACCTGCCCTATTTCTTCCTGAAAGCTCTCCAAACATTGCCTTCATCCATCTTCCCTTCTCCCCATCACCATTACTACTCAATGTCTGCTAAGCAGATGTAGTCCTGCTTTTTAAACATATATATTCTGCTTAATTCTTACCTCTTTCTGAAACACACTGGGAGTGACTAAAAAGACTGAGAAAATTATAAATGCATTCTATACATAGAAAAACAAATTCAAGACTAAAAAAAAGATGGAGAAGGGAAAACTTTGAACTACAAGTGTTAATAACGTCGCTTTAATTATGTGTCAGCTTTGGCTTTTCAACTCCTTGCAACCAGGACACAAAAGAAAATCTAACATAGTCTTCTTTATAGAAAAAATAGAATTGAAGAAATTTGTCATGGGACAAAATTATATTTTTTTATCCTGCTACTAAATTCTGAAAGAGATTTCTCGTGTAAGCCCTTATGAAAATAACAGCACAGTATTTTAAGCGGTATTGTTGGAATATTGACAATCATATATGCACACACACTTCCTGAACTTGTACTGAATACCTGGCAAGCTGCTGGTTCCTGGGGATCCAAGGCGAAAATGAGAAGAGAAGACAGCCATCAATAAGCCAAAGAGAGAGGCCTCAGAAGAAATCCACCATACTGACATCTTAATCTCAGACTACTAGCCTTCAGAATCGTGGAAGAATACATTTCTGTTGTTTAAGCCCCCCAGTCTGCAGTACTTTGTTATGGCAGCCCTAGCAAACAAAGACAGGTCTGATGTGGGGATTTATTTGGCATTTTTGGTCAAGAGCATGTTACCAGAACAGAGTAAGCAAGGGGGAGGGTAGAAGGAGTGGAGGTCCTTGTAGGACACTGTGAGTGCCCTGCTCCACGTGCCTTTGCCCCAACTCTGTGTCCACCTGCAGCCATCTACACTGTCTGTTCCTCAACCTAAAAGCCTGCTTCTCTCCACCCTGCCGCCTGACAGCTTTGTCCCACACCATGGGACATGCTTAACCCACTTTCAGGGCAGCCTTCGTGTGTCAGAGGTTTAATGTACCCAGGGACAACCCTTAACCAATGAGGAGTGGACATGGGTTGATAAATGCCCAGATTCACCATCCGTAGGTGGGACAATTCTGAGGCACATTCTATGAGGTTCCTCAGAGTGCCTGAGTGAGATTCAGCTCCAATTGCCCACAGTGATAATCTACTCATCAGGACACTCTTTCTTGGCTTTCTCCCTTCCCTGTCTCACTTTCATCTCAACGAACTATTTGTATTCAAGCCCTTGTCTCAGAATCTTCTTTGAGAATACTCCACACAAAATCACCATTTTGGACTTTCTTCCAAGTGTTTTTAGAGGATTTTGAGCAGGGACATAACACAATCTGATTTGTCATCATTTAAGGATGATTCTGGCTGCTCTTTGGACAGATGCACAGCTTGGGTTGGAGCTTGAAAGATGAGTAACATTTTCAGGCATCTAAAGATTTTCCCACAGTAGAAAATTAGCATATGAAAAAGTTCCCTGTAGGTCAAAGTTGGGTACACCTGCAGGAGGATCAGAGCTAGATCCTGAGTCTGCTGAGAAAATCACAACTGAGTGTGGGTGACAGTGTCATTTTCCTCACTAACCAATGTCTTCCCTTGTCTCTACATGGGACATTTAGACCTGATATCTGGTATCTAGTTTAGTCCCCAGAGAGTTAAAAAAAAAAAAAAAACTAGCAATTAGCCAAGAAAGGTGTTATTATCCCCAATTTATAGATAAAGAAACCGAGTCCCCAAAATTGGAAGTAATCAGCCCAGAGTTGATCACCACAAAGTCAGGCAGTTTTGAGGGACTAAACCAAGACTTATCCTTCTCTTTCTGCTCTACCGCCTACCACAGGTACATACTGGGTGCTCAGAAATATTGATTGATGAAAGAATGAATGAGTGAGTGAGTGAGTGAATAAAAGGGCAAGTTAGAAGCAAGGATCCCAGTCCATTCTCCATTTCTTGATGCCACATTGATGCCTGCTAAAGTTCCAAATGTTTCTTCACTACATTCTCAAGCTCTCCCTCCCCTCATGCTCTATTGGAAGCCCTCAACCTATGGAAGTATATTGCAGAGACTTCCTGACCACAGCATGGAAAGAGGCCACGAAGACTCACTGTACAAATAAAAAATGGGGCCTGGAATTGTTTCAGGTGCTTACTTGACAGACCTCTGGTCCTCTACATTTTACAGATAAGGAGGCAGCAACACTGCGATGTTAAGTAATTTGCTCAGGGACATAGAACACAAATAGCAGAGACTTGTGAACCGGGGTGAATTCAAGGACACAGAACATAAATAGTCAGACACGTGTGAACCAGGGTGTCTGGCTCCAAAGGTCAATTAACTCCACACCAGCACACACATACTGAGGATGTGACATTTGAACAAAAATTGCAGCTGAACAAAGATTATAATGCCTGCATAGGAATGAAAGAGTATCCAAAAATCAAACAGCTAATAGGTGGCAAGGCAGGTCCATAGAGGGCAAAGGGCAGGACTAGAAGTAAGGCGACCAGGATACCAATCCAAATGCCTCCAACTACCAAGGTATGACAACAAAAAAGTTACTTAAGTTCTCTGAGCCTGTGGTTTTTTATCTGTAAAATGGGAAATATCATATCTGTTTTAATCTCAAAGTGAAGTTGTACTGATCAAATGAGACAATGTATGTGAAACTGCTTTGCCAATGCTAAGGCACTACACAAATAAGAAGATAAAGACAGAAAAGATCTAATGGACTTTTAGCTTCCATTCTGTCTTCTTCCCCAACACATGCGCACACACATGCCTGCACACATATGTGCACAAACACACACCACACTTCCCTAGCCAGACATATGTGTCCCTTTACTGTATATCAGACACAGTTCTCAGCTATTGTTTAAAAGATATCACTCCTTCTTGAAATCACCCATTTCACCGAGGAATAGCTCAGAACCTGTTCAGAAGGTCCTTCTGTTGTTGAGCTGGATGTCTCCCTTTATCATCTACACACCTGTCCTCTTGATTTTTCTTATTTGTGTTTAGACATAATTAGCTGTATCACCTTTGGGATATCCCTTAGCCTTTCTGTGCTTTGGTTTCCTCGTGTGGACAATGAACGTTTGCTTATATATTCTCCAGGTGTCCTATCAGCTATAAAATTCTATAGCTCTATGTATGGAGAGAAAAAGGAGTAAAGTTACCATTGAATGGCATTGTTGCCCCAGTCTAGCATCCGGCATTAATCAGGAGCATCAGATGTGCAAGTGGCTTCCATGGTTAAGACGCAGGTTCATTATCAGTCGGTGGGCAGTGGGTCCCAGCTCTTCCTTGGAGGGTAGCTCAGGGGCTTTGGTATGATTGATAGAACTTCTGTTTCGTGAAAGTCATAAGGGAACCAGAAACCGATTTATGAACATTGTGAACATGGTCGAATCCCAGCTTCCTTCCTGCCAGCAACCCAAGATTGCCAGGCAAAGGAGTTCTGAATTGTTTTCCAGAGACATGTACATGGAGAGAGCACCAGATACAAAGAAACACCCAGGATTTCATTAATTCACTTAAACAGTGCCTGACACAGAGTAGGTGCTGGATTCATCTCCCTGGGCTTCAGTTTTGTCATCTGTAAAGGGAAACTATGGTCCTGACTGGCCCACCTCACACAGCTGCCAGGAGGATTATAATAATCACCTGAGTTTGCACTGTACTTTACAACCTAAGATACAAATGCCAGTCTTCTGGTCTAGATTCAATGGCACATGACCTTAGTGTATATGAATGCACTGGAGATCTGATGAGAAAGTGGCAGAATCAACATTTGAAATATTCATCAGTCATTGCCATCTTAGTAAAAGTAAGTTTCTGATCCTTCCCTACACAAAGACAAGGCCACAACAGCAATAGGTGAGGAGGTCCAAGGGAGAGAGAGATGTGCAGGCAAGATGCAGAATAGAACCCTCTTTCTCCAAGAGGCAGCCTTGCGTCATTGCATTTTAGAGTTCGACTGAGCCTCGTTTGAGACACCAGCTCCACTGTTGTAGAGTGTGCTTTTAGGCCAGTCATGTAACTCTCCTGGTCCTCAGTGTCCTCATCTGTCAAATGGAGCTGTTTTGTGGGCTGGTGAGAAAATGAAATGAGTCAATGGATGTGGAGTGCCACCCGGTGCTGGGAAGAATAGACGGGTGCTGGCACACCACAACTCTTGGCCCTTTTGCAATGCTGTCTGGGGTAACTGCACTGCTACAAGTAAATTTGTTTCCAGATTGTTAGAAGACTAAAACCAGGCAGGAATTCCAAAACTACACACTTTTGTACATACTTCTGGCCCTGGGTTCAAAAGCCGCATCCCGGACCCAGCTTTACCCATAACTTGATCTATGCTCTGGGAAAATCCCATCCTCTCTCTGAACCTCCATTTCTCCATCTCTAAAAACAGAGGCTGAGTCATTTCTGCAATAAGATCCCTTTTACTTGTAACAACCACAAAGACATTGTGTGTGCTAACACTGGCCTTGTAAGAGCGAATTTTTGTTGGTGCGTACTATACCATGCTCCAGTGCTTGATGTGTTTAAATTTATTTAGTCATCACAACAGACCTATGAGACAAGCCCTCTTATCATCCTTATTTTACAGAAGAAGACAGAAGCACAGAGAGATTAAATAACTGGCTTAAGACCACAAGAAAGTGAAGTCTTTCAAATTCAAAAGCAGCCAATCTGGCTCTATAACTCAGACTTCTTTTTGCATAAATGCTCCCTATAGGATGGATGTTTATCTAGCTCCATTGTACAGATGAGAAAACCGAGTCTCAGATATTCTCCTAGGATCTCAAACAAGTGGTATACCCAGGACTTTCACCCAAGACCTTGTGCTACCAACACCTACTCTCTTCCTTGCCAAGACGTCCTTGCCAAGAATTCTGCCCCAGCTGAGATTCCAGGGTCTTCTTCTTGGAGTCTGGCCTCTCATCTCCTGGCTGAGGTCTGCCCTAACTGGGGTTTGTCTTGTTCTAGCAGCTTCTTCTCTTACCCTACTTCTGAGCTGGCTGAGGGGGAGGGAGTCTGTCAGTGAACCAGAAGATGCCTCCATTTTAGATTTATGAGATTCTGGATCAAGTCCCCAAAGAAGCAGATTAATCACAAGAAGTTATTTTCCTTTTAATTAAAAAATATTATCTACAGTGGCTCTGGCCCTGCTGATTCTCAGAGCAGACAATAAGGGTGAGCATAGCAAGGGAGCAATATTAATTTTCCCCAACTAATTTAAAGATAATATCCCTCACATGTGCCAACGGCTAACAAGTTTGTTTGTGCACCAGGTCGTCTGTTACTTCTGGGCTCTGTCTGAGTTTCCTCTGTCTTTTTATTGACTTGGAGGCATCCCCAAGGAGGGAGACATGCAGAATACATGGTGAGGGATGCAACTAGATACGAGCGTGCTTTTTAGGAATGACAGTCATCTGAGAAGCAGAAGGGAAGCAACTTTCAGCTAAAAGCCAAGAAGCTACATGTTTCATGGAGAAAAGCCTGAGCTTCCAGATTCAAGTCTGATTATGCAACCACAGCATTGTGGGGTGAATTGTTACCCCCCCTCCAAATTAATATGTTGAAGTCCTAACCCCCAGTACCTCAGAATGTGATTGTATTTAGAGATGGTGCCTTTAGACAGGTGATTAATTTAAAATGGGTTATAGAGGTGGGCCCTAATTCAATCTGACTGTGTCCTTATGAAAAGATGAGATTAAGACGCAGACAAGCACAGAGGAAAGATCATGTGAGGACATGACAAGAAGGTGGCCATCCACAAGCCAAGGAGAGAGGCCTCAAAAGAAAGAAAACCTGGTGAGACTTTGATCTTGGACTTCTAGCCTCCAAAATTGTGAGAAAAATGAATTTTGGTTGTTTAAGCCACCCAGTCCATGGTGTTTTGTTATGTCAGCCCTAGCAGACTAATACATGAGGGCAAACCTATCTCATTCCCAGTCTTCAAATCTATGAAATAGGAAGACTGAGAGAACTGATCTCCAGGATGCCTGTTCATTCTGGTTTTCTCAGCTGTATATCAGGGTGGCCATTTAGCTTGCCTGATTGTCCCCTGACTCCTAACCAGGAATAAGATATAAAGATCGTGAATATTTTGTACACTTCAAGGCAGGACCACTTTGGTAAAGGTACAGTCATTTCCTCCTGTTCTTCATGCAGGCTCAGAAGCCCACCCACCCTCAGGATTCACACCTAAGTGATGCTTTCCTTGATCCCTTCTCATGCTATGTCCCACTCCCCATCCCCTTTGGATGTCCCAGGTTCATAAAGTATACTTCCTCTGCACCCCATAGTCCACACACTTACCACACTGCATTGACATTGTTTGGCACCTTTGATAGATGGATTACAAAATGGCCAAAAATAATGGTCGTTCTGTATCCCTGTCCTTTGCAGTGTGACTTTTCACTTTCCCATCAAAACTTAGAGTCTATTTCCTGACCTCTTGAATCTCACTTGGCCTTGGAACTTGCTTTTCCCAATAGAATGCAGAAGAAGTGACTTTGTACCAGTTCTAAGTCTATGATTCAACAGGTTTGCCCAGCTTTTCTTCTTCTCTTGGACTTTATTTCTGCTCTGAAAACAAGTCAAGCCTATCCTGTTGATGAATGACAGACCACATAGAGGAGAGCCCAGATTCCCCAGCCAAGGTTATTCTAGACTAACTTATAGCTAGCCAACCCCAAAGCAAGTGAGAAAGCCCAACCAAGATCAGTAAAGCCACCTACCTGACCAAAGCTAACCATTGACTCATGAGTAAACATGACTGAAGCTAGAAGAATAACTCAGTAGAGCCCAGTCTAAATCACCAACTCACAGAATCATGAGCCAAAGAAACAGTCGTTGTTTTTAAGCCACTAAGTTTTGAAGTGGTTTGTTACACAGCACAAACTGACTGGAAAACCACTTTTCTTGCCTCTCATACAAGAATGTTAGCACCTTGAAAGGAGGAAGCATGGCTTGGTTACTTAATGCATGCATTATAGTAGGTATGTGAAGAAAATTTATTGAATAAATAAAGGAAGGAATTGTTCTTTTCATACATTCAACTCTTGCTATATGGTTTGTGGCAGATTATATTTTCCAAATTGGATACAACAGTATTTACCCTCCCACATGTTCTTCTGCAACATGGCTTTGTCACATTCCCATCAAAAGTTGGAGTCTATTTCTCCAACCTCTTGAATCTGAATGTGCCTTATAACAGCTTTGACCAATAGAATACGGTAGAAGTGACATTGTGCCAAATCTGAGCATAGTCTTTAACTGGCCTGTTGCTACCTCTTAAGAGCCAGCTGCAATGGAAGAAGAGATACTACTGTGCTTTGATAAGCCCAAATATGTAGAGAAGCCCTGGAGGATGAGATAACACATGGAGAGAGACACCAAGGAGCACCAAGGCACCAGGCATGAGAGTGAGACACCATTTTGGAAGTGGATCCTCCAGTCCCAGCTGGTGCGATGCTGGGTAGAATTGAGCTGCCTAGCCCAATTCTTCCCAACAACTTGACCCACAAAATTGTAAGCAAAATAAATGGTTGTTTTAAGCCACTAAATTCTATGACTTTTTATTATGCAACAACAATGTGTTAGTCCATTTGGGCTGCTATACAAGAATATAATAGACCGAGTGGCTTATAAGCAACAGAAATTTATTCCCTACACTTCTGGAAGTTGAAAGTCCAAGATCAATGTTTCAGGAGATTCAGCTCAAAGACGGCCACTTCCTAGTTCATAGATGGCCGTCTTCTCTCTGTGTTCTCATATGGAAGAAGAGGCGAGAGAGCTCTCAGGAGTCTCTTTTATAAGGCCCTAATAAACCCTTATGACCTAATCACCTCCCAAAGGCCCCACCTCCAGATACCATCACACTGGGAATTAGGCTTTAGCATATGAATTTGAAGGGGACGCAATAGCATGTTGCAGTAGAAAAATCTAAGTCTAGGGCAGTTAAATATGGATTTACATCCTGCCTTGACGTCTTACAACTATGTATGATGATGAGAAGCTCACTTAAATTTTCTGATTTTCAGGGGCCGGACTGGTGGCGCAAGCAGTTAAGTGTGCGTGCTCTGCTGTGGCCGCCAGGGGTTCGCCGGTTCGGATCCCAGGCGTGCACGGACGCACTGCTTGGCAAGCCATGCTGTGGCGGCGTTCCATATAAAGTGGAGGAAGATGGGCACAGATGTTAGCCCAGGGCCAGTCTTCCTCAGCTAAAAAAGAGGAGGATTGGCAGATGTTAGCACAGGGCTGATCTCCTCACACACACAAAAAAATTCTGATTTTCATAGTTCTTGTCTATATGATAGAAATGCATTCGCACATTCAATAAAACTCTATTAAGAGCATGGAAGGAATATGGTGAATGAGCCACAGTCTCTGCCTTGAAGAAATTCACAGTCTATTTAAGCAGACAAGGCAAGAAGCCAGAAATTCACAGGGCACGGCTATCAAGTCTCCTATTGCACTAAGTACAGCAAACCTTGGAATACATGGGAGGAGTGGGAAGAGTATTGGAATTATTCCTAGGGCTGGTAGGGGAAGTGATGAAGTAGAATCTAAACTAGGACCAACAATGCAAGGGGTTAATCAAGTGAAGGTGGTAGGATGGGTCATAAAGAGGATGTTTAAGAGAAGGAGTAGCGTGTGTTTAGAGTCAGAGCCGAGAGCATGGGGCCTTAGAGAAACAATAACCAGCTGGATTGAGAGGAGGTGTGAGTGCGTGGGGTGTGTATATTCATTTCAAGTCCATTATCTCAGACTTGACCGATCTAAGAGAACCTAAAATGAACTTCTCAGAAATGAATTATGTAGTCAATTTTAACCTTGAAGGAGGACACAACTTGATGAATGTGCTGTGAAAAAAAATTGACTCTAGAAGAGAAGATGGTTTTACAGTTCAGAGAAGTATTGGGGGAAGCAGTAGAGAATATTCAAGGTGATTAAGAAATACAAACATTTTGTTTTTTTTTTAAATATAAAAAGTACAACTCAGTACTCAAAAGAAAGGATTCTGTTTGATTTGGAAAGTACACCTCCTTGAAAAAACTATCAATGAGAATGAAGATTATTTGATGCTGTTTCAAGCTTTGCAAATTATATCAGCTTCTGGATAATACCCATTTAACACAGGGACAGAAAATAAAACAGGGGAACATTAATCAGATCAGGAGTCAGGAGTTTCCAATGATAAGGCCCAAGCACAAGAAGTATAATGCCCAAACCAAGAAGGGGAGATGAATGTTTCATAAAGCAGCGGGGAATGGAGCTCCAGGAAAGCAGAGTCCTCAACCCAAGGAAAGGAAGATCAGAAGAAACTCCTGTCCCCTTTACTTGGAGGCCTTGGGTCAGGCATGTGGGTAAGATTACTAGCACATCAGCAGCAGAGCGATGCTAGGAAGTTGCCTGGGCCTCTGTCTTCAGCCAACTATAAAACTCTCAGGAGGAGAAACATTGCAAGTAAATGTCCGTAAGGAAATCAGTGTTCCTATCCCAGGCACATGAGTTCCCTGCCTGCACACTCCCTTCTAGACCATATTTTGGGTTCTAAGTACCTGGAATTCTATTCCCAAATGGCACAAGCCTGCTTCCAGGGCTTGCACAGGCCTCGTGTTTAGGTCTGTCCTCATAAAAATACTCAAGGATGAACTAAAAGTGCTTCATACACAATGTTGTTTTAACCTTGGATCCTCTAGAATTGCACCATCTATTCAAATGTAAGCCACTGGCTAAGGAGAAGAAATTGCAGGAAATTTCTCCTGATCTCTGTGTACTCCGGATATGGACTAGTCCCAGAATAATTCAGCACGCGTTGTGACTCTAAGTATTAAGTAAGGGAAGTTGCTTAGTTAGAAAGAACCAATGCACAGAATAATTAGAAATCTCTCCAGGAGGGAGAAGCATAGAACAAGTACTTTTGCTTAAGTCTGCGTTTTTGTGAATGTGTGAGGAGTGAGCAGAGTGGCAAATATTTGCAAAGTGCATTATGCACATAAACACACAGAAAATTAGAACTAGTTTAGCCTGCACAAAGGGACAACAGTTACCTCACCCTTCCAAATGTTTAGGTCACTCTTTGAGGATTAGATTCG
The DNA here is from genome assembly GCF_020826845.1 of Diceros bicornis minor. Classification (NCBI taxonomy): domain Eukaryota; kingdom Metazoa; phylum Chordata; class Mammalia; order Perissodactyla; family Rhinocerotidae; genus Diceros; species Diceros bicornis. The sequence goes on along the minus strand of NC_080747.1, from coordinate 10,837,609 downwards.
GGAAACTGCAATGGATGGGGCCATCTCTCAAAGTAATTCACAATTAACAACCAGGATCCCTAGGAGACTTAGGGAGTCTCAAATGGAAACTTAGAGATACATGACTGGAACATGATTATCCTGGGAAAACTTGAACTTCACCAAGTGAAAAATCCTGTTTTTAAATTAGCAAGTGAGCCAACAGAGAAGGGATGTTCAGCACAAAGACAAGACATGGAGAAATGAGAAAAAGAATTGACACTGGTAAAGCACGTGTTATGTCCTGGGCATTTAGCACAACCACTCAACAATTCAGTGAGGTAGGTGATATGATTCCCATTTTATAGGAAGCAGAAGCTTAGGAAGTTTAAGACACTAGCATAAGATCACCTATTTAGTAATTAGCACAATGGGGATTATAACACAAATGACATAAAATAAGAGCTGGATATGTCTCATTCAGAGGAAGGGACATCTGGATGAGAGCATTTGACAATAAGGTGTACTCGTGACAGGCACATGGGGAAGAATCCTTTAAACTTCGTAACTTGAAGATACTGGCCATTATCATCATCTCACTCCCATTTCTTGGATTCCACGATTACCCACAAAATAACAGTCTGGGTGTCATTTAGATTCCCATGTAGACTAGCCAGTAAGGAAAGAACAGACTGCTCAGTGAAAGTGAATGTAGCAGACACACCCAAATATGACCTCCAATGAGTCACACCCTTGTATATTGCCTACCCTTGGGTGAGAGCTTATAACCAATACTTGTGTCTTGCTTATAATCAATGGACTACAGCAAAGATGATGGATGTCATTCTTGTGATTAAGTTTTGTTATCTAAGACACCGTCTTAGCAAACTGGAGTTCGAAAGACTTCCCTGCTCATCTTGGAGAAGCAAACAGCCATGTTGTGAACTGACTCTGCAGAGGGCCACATGGCAGGGAACTGAGGCAGCCTCTAGGAGCAGAGGGTAGCCAACAGCCAACAGCTATGATGGGAAAATAGCTATTTTGGATTGCTGCCTAGGAATTTCACAGTGTGAGAACCCTGTTCACACCCAGAGTCTGGATGTTTAGATAAGGACCTAAGCTTAGGATGCCCTCCACAAGTTCCCACTTTGCTTTTCCTGGGCACTTTTTAAAATAACCACTTAGAGTTGAGCCTGTGAAAGTTAGTGACTTTTGCCCCAACCACCTTATAAGTAATAGGTTGTTGCTACCCTGCTCTGTATCTCACTCGTGACCTGAGACATAGGACCGCCCTTTCCCCTGTTCATTGTACTCCCTCTGCTGTTTCTGGGATTTGTAAGTAATAGATCCTGTGACTTTACTTCTTTCGTGTGAGTATACTGTAAGTGCATCTTCAATCAAATCAATCCCTGGGGTTTTCACTTCCCCAAATTGGGAGCTTGGATGCTGAGCTACCTGCTGACCTCATGTGGGTCGCTTTTACCTCCTCATTCGGCAAGTCATAATTTCCATATTTTTAATTTAATACACTAGCTAGACCCCACCCCCACCCCCAACACAATAGCCTGTAAGAACTGGGGCCTTCAGTCAGGCAGCCTCAAGAAAATTAATTCTGCCAACAAGCTGAATGAGATCGGAAGCAGATCCTTCCCCAACAAGCCTCTAAATGAAAACACAGACTAAACTGCTATCTTGATTGCGGGCTGATGAGGCACTGGGACCAAGGACCCTCAGCCATTCCCAGGCTCCTACCCCACAGAAACCGTGAAATAATAAATATCTGTTGTGTTAAGTCGCTAAATGTTTGGTGACACATTATGCAGCAATATGAAACAAATACACTGAGTTTCAAGCCTCCTTGTTACAGCAAAGAGCAGAAAAGATATGCTTTCTGTGCACTCCTAACAGTAATGGGCACATGTAGTATACATGTGTGCGTGTGCATGCTGACAAGCTTTGCACACAACCACAGACTAAATGAAGACCTGGTACTTAGATAAGTCGATAGGATGGAGAAATGCATGTCAACAGAGAGGAGTAAGATAAGGAAGGGGAGCACTTGGCTTTCCACTCTGATATTGTAAGCATCTTAGAGCAATGGTTAAGAACCTGAATTTGGGTGCCAGAAGACCTGGGTTCAATTCTTTCCCTGTTGTCTGACTTTAGGACAATTACTTAAATTCTATGCCTCAGTTCTCTTATCTATGGAATGAGAATGATAGTAGTACCTACCTCACAGAGTTAAAGTGTACATTAAATGAGCTAAAAATGTAGGTTAAGTGCTTAGAAGCAGGCATGGCACAAAGTGAACCCTACATAAACATTTGCCATTGTGAACCCACAATTGAAAAGTAAAGGTATCAATTATGAACCCAGGAAGTAGGGTGCTCAAACCCCATATTCAATCTCTATGTTGTAGTACCTGCAAGAAGACCCAGAAAGAGGCCTAGTAAACTACAAAATTATGGGTGAAAAAAATGAGTCCTTTGACTTTGCACAAACCCAGACATACAACCACACATCTATCACCACTGAGATCTGTTTCCTAATTTGTCTACTGTGTACCTACTAGCAGCAAAAAACAAAAATAATACAAGAGTAAAACAATTCTGTCTTCTGTGCATGATGGATGGTAATAAATCATTCATCAGCGGAAAAACAAGCAAGTGGCCATGCCTTTCAGCAAATAAATCACCAGCAATGTTTCTGGAATCTGAAACAAGAAACATCTGCAGGGAATCATCAAGCAAGCCTACCAAGATGGATAAGTCAGGCACACCATTAGTCTGAATTAGAGTCTCGTTGATTTTAGGGTAATGTCCCTCTCCTGGCTGATGACTTCAACCTCAGGTGTTACTATATAATTCAACCATGTATTACTAAAATCAGAGTCCTAAACAGTCTGTTTCTTGGCATGTAGAAAGAATTTATAACTGGTATGAAAAAGCAAGCTTCTTGTTCATCATGTAGGAAACTGGAATTTCAGAATCCATTTGGACCAGAGATGTGCTCCTGATACATTTTGGATACAAGCTGAAAATCAGAAAGGTGATTCTGACAAACCAAACGCATAATTTTAATAATGAAATCTCTCATCCTAAGGGAAAGATTCAAGAAATTGCCTATCAAAGAAAATTATAAAATTTTGAAGCTGAAAGGGACTTTAGAAATTAATGAGATCAACATTGGTGCAGTAACATTAAGGTAGTTTTTCCCAAGATCACGAAGCTAGTGATAATCACAGCTGGGAGTGAGGCCCAAGTCTCTAACTTCCCAACCCAGGCTAAGATGTGGACCTAGTTCTGGGTATGAGAGGTGAAGCCCCATGAAAAATAAGGAAACTGAGGCTCAGAGTGGTTCAGTGGCTTGCCCAAGTCAAACTGTAAATAAGAGGAAGATTTATGGCTGAAAGTTAAGTTTTTCTAATACTAATATTCTTGTTCTTAATATCTTCATTGTAATAACTCCATTGTGAAGAGGAGAAATGACGTTCTCTGCCCAGGACGTGGCGTATAGCACACATTCAATAAATTATATCTAATACCAAAATTATAAAAATAAGAAAGTAGGATAATTTTATTGAATTGTTATCATTTTTCAGTGCTATTTAAATAATGGGATGCCTGATTCATAGATGTAGAATCCTACACAACATAGCATCTAACCTGTCTATTTTACCTCTGCACGGTGAAAGATACACGGGAGTCGGACCAGCACCGTGGGACCTACTGGTTGTATCACCCAGGTGTTGATATCCTGATAGAGTGTTGGAAAAGTTTGCTAAAGGCACAGCTGATGCACAGCTTAGAGGCAACACCCTGTGAGGAGGATGTCATCCTCTTATTTTCAGTACACACATTAAATCCGATATATTTAATATGGCTTTGTGTCCCCAGTAGGAAGAATACGTGAATCTAAAAAACAAGAGGTGGTAGCAGGAATGGTCTCGCGTATCATCATCCCAATGACCCCTTTGGGGAAGTTGTACTTCCTTGATCCACAGCTCTGGTCTCTGCAGCATTGGAAGTCCTCTTCTCCAAAGAGGTGCAAAGATCACAGCAAACTGCAAGCTACCACTTACTCTGGCACATTTTGGGTTCCTTGTGTCAAGGGCTCATCAGGCAAAAAGGAGTCACCATCTTGTCACAGGTAATTAACCCTGATCAGCAGGAGGAGGTAGATGTATTGTTATAAGATAGAGGAAGGGAGGGACACATCGATCTTGGGTGATCCACTCAGGCACTTCTTGGTACTCCTTTGACAAACAGTGAATGTGATTAGACAAGTGGAGCAATCCTGGCCCCAAGTAGTAATGGTTATCAGAATCTGAGACCCCCTGAGGAATGAGGGTTTGGGTCATACACAGGTAAGCTACCAAGACCAGCAGAGGTGATTACTGAGGGTGAGAGGGATTTAGAATGGATAGTGGAAGACAGAGACAACAAATACCAGTTCTGGTCCCACAACCAACTGTAGCAAAAGGGTCTGCAGTTCATTCCAGTAACTTCCCTATTGTAAGTTTCCCCTTGGATAGAGAGAGCCATTTTCATAAAATCAAAGAGTAGAATGGTGACTGCTAGTTGCTGAAGAGAGGGGGAAATGGGGAGTTACTAATCAACATTCATAAAGCTTCAGTTAAGCAAGATAAAAAGTTCTAGAGATCTGCTGTACAACATTGTACCTATAGTTAACAACACTGTATTGTACACTTAAAAATTTGTTAAGAGAGCAGATCTCATGCTAAGTGTTCTTATCACAATAAAATAAAATTAAAAAAAAAAGAAAGAAGGCCACCACAGCCCTTGAAGAGTTGTTCTTCACACATGTAGTAAGAAGTGTGCCTGCATGGTACAAGGGGTAGGCTGTCACAGACACAAATATGGAGTGCTCAGATCCTCCTTCGAGAAAGAACTTGCTCAGGGAGCTGAATCACAGCTCCACCCACTGTGGAGAGTGTCTTCCAGCTGTATTTGACCAAAAGGACTGGTTACAACTCCTAGATGCTGTGCATCTCAGTAGTACTCAAACTGAGAGATTAGTGAGCAGAGCTGATCCCCCAGAGCAAAGCCAGTACCAGGAGTGGAGCATTCCCATGTTACACACAGGCAGGGGGATTAATTCAAAGCCAGGGCTGAGGGTAGCACCTGGCCACTTCCAACAGGAAAGCCTGTTTGGGAAATTGAGGGTAGACTGGAGTGGCCTCTCCCCCTCCTGCCCAGGCAAGGGAGCCGAGACACAGGTCCACCCACTGTAGAGATTGTCTTCTAGACCCATCTGACGAGAAGGGCTGGAGACACCTCCTGGAAGCTATGTGGCCCAGCAGCACTCAAGCTGAAAGGCGGTGGGCAGGCAGAACTGATAGTTTGAAGAGCAAAGTTAGTGGCCTGTTCGTTCAGGAAACTTGGGGTGTGGGTCGGCTTAAGTTAAGACAACAAACAAAAAGCTTTATTGGCTTTAGAGCTGCTTCTCTCACCACTCCTAGGCAGTGAATCTAATTCGTAGCCCCACTCATCTTTGAATACAGCCTTCATCCTGTCATCTCACTAGGGAACCTAACCAGAGCACATGGGAAGCTGCATAGCCCATTCAACAGCCCTATGTACAGTGGCACACTAACAGAGAGTACAGCACATGGCTTTCCCCATCTGCAGAGCAAAATCAGTGGCCTCACCTGACCAGAGAATTCAGTGTACCTCTAGCCTGACTCAGGTCCCCAAACAATGAGTTGTACAGGCCTTGGGTCTCATCCTGCTGCCCTGCCAAGGCAAGGAAATTAATTCATAACCCATCTACTACTGAATATAGTACCCAGTATCGACCATCTAGTCATCCTGGCCAAAGAATCCAGGCAACTGCAAAGCCCATCCTAGAGCCCTACTTAGGTAGGGAACCAAGCCAGCAGTCCTATCTAACTGTTCTCAGCTAGTGGCACACCCTCACATCTCTGTCCTCAGAGCTTAAACAATTGCTTTGACCCAAAATAGATCATAATAGCAGGTCCCCCCTGCCCAAGAATGTTACCAGCAGACATACCCAGAAACCCAAACTGAGCTGATTGGTGAAGAACTGTTTCTGCCAAAGTAAACCTGTAAAGTCTGGAAGAGGAGCCTGATTATTCAAATGCACAGATGTCAGCATAAGGAATCAAGGATCACAAAAAATTAGGTAAATATGACACCATCAAAGGAAATTAATAAAGCTCCAATAACTGACCTTGAAGAAATGGAGATCTATGAACTGTCAGAAAAAGAATTCAGAATAATCCTCTTAAGGAAGTTAGTGAAATAAAAGAAAACACAGACAGACAATTAAACAAAATTAGAAAAACAATGCATGAACAAAATGAAAAGTTCGACAAGGAAATAACAACCATCAAATAAAAACCCCAAACAAACAGAAATCCTAGAGTTGAAAAATGCAATAACTGAACTGAAGAATTCAATAGAGAGTTTAAAAAGTAGACTCAACCATGCAGAAGAACAAATGAGTGACCTGGAGGATAGGACACTAAAAATTACGGTCAGAAGAGCAAAAAGAAAAAAGAATGAAAAAGAGAGAAGAAAGCCGACGGGAATTATGGATACAATGAAAAGAAACAATATTTGCATTATGGAAATTCCAGAAGAAGAAGAGAAAGAGAAAGGGACAGAAAGTATATTTAAAGCAATAATGGCTGAAAATTTCCCAAACCTGGAGAGAGAAATGGACAGCCAGATCCATGAGGGCTAAGGATCTCAAAAAGTTTGAACCCAAATAAGGCTACACTGAGACACATTATAATCAAATTGTCAAAAGAAAAAGACAAAGAATTTTAAGAGCAACAAGAGAAAAGAGAGAAGTTATGTACAAGGGAGTCTGCATAAGACTAGCAGCAAATTTCTCAACAGAAACTTTTCAGGCCAGGAAAGAATGAAATGACACGTTCAAAATCTTGAAAGAAAATAACTGTCAACCAATTAGCTGTCCTTCAGAACAAAGGAGAGATAAAGACTTTCCCAAACAAGCAAAAGCTGAGGAAGTTCATTACCACCAGACCTATCTTATAAGAAAGGTTAAAGAAAGTTATTTGAAGAGAAGTAAGAGAATGATAATTAACAACATAAAAACATAAAAAGGTAGTGTAATTTTTACTGTTAATGGTAAATATATAGTCATAGTTAGATTCTGCAATATGGTAATTATGGTGCATAATTCACTTACAACTCTAGTTTAAAAGTTTTTTTAAAAAAAATAGTAAAAATAACCATAACTATAATAATCTGTTATTGGTTAGACAATTCAAAAGAAAACATGTAAATTGTAACAACAATAACTTAAAATGTGAGCAGGAAGAGAAGTAAAAGAGTAAAGTTTACAAATTCTATTGAAGTAACTTGTTATTAGTTTAAAACAGAATGTTATAAATTTAAGTTATTTTATGTAAGCCTCATGGTAACCACAAGGCAAAATTCTGTAGGAATTACACAAAATAACACAACAAAGGAGTCAAAACATACTGATAGCAAAAGACATCAAAACACACAAAAAAAGATAGCAGGATAAGAAACAAGGCAAAACAGCTACAAAACATCCAGAAGACAATTAACAAAATGGCAATAGTAAGTCCTTGCCTATCAATAACTACTTTAAACATAAATGAATTAAATTCTCCAATTAAAAGACATAGAATGGCTGAATGGATTAAAAAAACAAGATCCAATAACATGCTGACTACTGGAAACTCACTTTAGCCTTAAAGACACACATAAACTGAGAGCAAAGGGATGGAAAAAGACATTTCAAGGAAATGATGAAAAAAAAAAAGGAGAGAGTAGCTATACTTATATCAGACAAAATAGACTTTAAACTAAAAATGGTAAAAAGAGACAAAGAAAGTCATTATATAACGATAAAGAAAATATATCAAGAAGATATAACAATTGTAAATATTTATGTGCCTACAGCAAAGAACCTAAAGATATAAAGCAAAAACTAACAGAGCTAAAAGGAGAAATAAACAGTAACACAATAATAGTTGGGAACTTTAATACTCCACTCTCAACAATGGATAGATCATCCAGATAGAGAATCAATAAGGAAACAGACTTGAACAACACTATAAACCAAAGAACCTAACAGACACTTACAGAACGTTCTATCCAACAACAGCAGAATATACGTTCTTCTCAAGCACACATGGAACATTTTCTAGGATAGACTGACCATGTGTTAGGCCACAAAACAAGTCTTAGCAAATTCAAGAAGATTGAAATCATACCAAGTATCTTCTCTAACCACAATGGCATGAAATTAGAAATCAATTCCAAGAGGAAAACTGGAAAATTCATGAACATATGGAAATTAATCAACACTCTCCTGAACAACCAATAGATCAAAGATGAAACTAAAGAGGAAATACGAAAGTTTCTTGAGGCAAATGAAAATGGAAGCACAACATACAAGAACTAGTGGGATGCAGCAAAAGCAATTCTAAGAGGGGGGTCATAGCAATAAATGCCTACATTAAGAAGCAAGAAAGATCCCAAGTAAACAACCTGACTTTATACCTTAAGGAGCTAGAAAAAGGAGAACAACCTGAGTCAAAAGTTAGCAGAAGAAAGGAAATAATAAAAATTAGAGCTGAAGTAAAGAAATAGAGAACAGAAAAACAACAGAAAAGATTAACAAAACTGAGAGTTGGTTCTTCAGAAAGGTTAAAAAAATTGGCAAACCCTTAGCTAGACTAACTAAGGAGAAAAGAGAAAGGACACTAATCAACAAAATTATAAAAGAAAAAAGAGACGTTACAACTAATACCACAGAAATTCAAAGGATCATAAGAGTGTACTATAAACAACCATATGCCAACAAATGGACAACGTAGAAGAAATGGAAAAATTCTTAGAAACATACAACTTACCAAGACTGAGTCAGAAAGAAACAGAAAATCTGAATAGACCAATTAATAGTAAGAAAATTAAATCAACAAACAAAAATCTCCCAACAAAGAAAAGCCCAGGACCAGACGGCTTCATTGGTGAATTTAACCAAACATTTAAAGAAGAATTAGCGTCAATCTTATCAAACAAATTGAAGAGGAAGGAACACTCCCAAACTTATATTAGGAAGCCAGCATTGTCCTGTCCTAAAACAGAAAAAGACACTACTACAAAAGAAAACTACAGACCAATATCCCTGATGAATATAGATGCAAAAAATTCTCAATAAAATGCTATCAACTGAATTCAGCAACACATTAAAAGGATCATTCACCATGATCAAGTGAGATTTATCCCTGGGATCCAAGGATGGTTCAACATATGCAAGTCAATCAAGGTGTTACATCACATTAATAGAATGAAAGAAAAGAATCATATGATCATCTCAATAGACACAGAAAAATCATTTGACAAAACTTGACATTTATTCATGATAAAAACTCAACAAATTAGGCATAGAAGGAACATATCTCAGCATAATAAAGGTCATATTTGACAAGCCCATAGCTAACATCATACACAATGGCGAAAATTTGAAAGCTTTTCGTCTAAGATCAGGAACAAGACAAAGGTGCCCCTGTCACCACTCCTATTCAACATAGTACTAAAAGTCCTAGCTAGAGCAATCAGGCAAGAAAAAGAAAAAAACATATCAGAATTATAAAGGAAGAAGTAAAATTGTCTTTATTTGCAGATGACATGATTTTATATAGAGAGAATCCTAAAGACTCAATGCAAAAACTGTTAGAGCTAATCAATGAATTCAGTAAAGTTACAGGATACAAAATTAGCATACAAAAATCAGTAGTGTTTATATACACTAACAACGAATTTTCTGTAAAAGAAATGAAAAGATCAATCGCAATTACAATAGCACCAAAAACAATAAAATACTTAGAAATAAATTTAACTAAGGAAGTGAAAGACCTTTACTATGAAAACTATAAGACATTGATGAAGAAAAAATCAAAGAAGACATAAATAAATGGAAAAGTATCCCATGTTCATGGATTGGAAGAATTAATTTTGTTAAAATGTTAATACTACCCAAAGCCATCGATAGATTCAATGCAATCCCTATCAAGATTCCAATGGCAATTTTTACAGAAATAGAAAAAACAATCCTAAAATATATATGACACCACAAAAGACCCCAAATAGCCAAAGACATCTTGAGAAAGAAGAACAAAGCAGAAGGGATCACGCTTCCTGATTTAAAGCTGTTTGATTTCATCAAAACAATATGGTATTGACAGAAAAACAGACAAATAGACCCATGGAACAGAATCGAGATATGTGTGGTCCACCAGAATTTGACAAGGGAGCCAAGAATACTCAATGGAGAAAAGACAGTCTCTTCAATAAACGGTGCTGGGATAATTCGATATTCATATATAAAAGAAAGAAACTGGACCATATTTTACACCACTCAGAAAAAATTCACTGAAGATGAATTAAAAACTTAAATGTAAGAGCTGAAACCATGAAACTCCTAGAACAAAACATAAGAATAAAGCTCCTTGACATGGGTCCTGGTAATAAATTGTTGGATGACACCTAAAGTACAAGCAACAAAATAAAAAATGAACAAGTGGGACTACATCAAACCAAAAAGCTCTGCACAACAAAAGAAACCATCAACAAAGAGAAAAGATATCTTACGGAATGGGAAAAAAATATTTGCAAACCATATATCCGATAAGGGGTTAATATCCAAAATATACAAAGAACTTACACAACTCAAGAGCAAAAAATCCCAATAACCCAACTGAAAAATGGACAAAAAACCTGAATAGACATTTAATAGATATATGAAAGGCCAACGGGTACATTATAGGATGCTCAATATTGCTAGTCATTAGGGAAATGCAAATTAAAACCACAAAGAGATAACATCTCACACCTGTTAGAATGGCCATCATCAAAAAGATAAGAAATAAAAAATGCTGGCGTGAATGTGGAGAAATGGAAACTGCACTGTATGTGGGATTGCAAATTGGTACAGCAACTATGGAAAACAGTACGGAGGTTTTTCAAAAAATTAAAAATAGAACTCCCATATGATCCAGCAATTTCACTTCTGGGAATATATCCAAAGGAAATGAAAACATTAGCTCGAAAAGATATCTGTATCCCCATGTTCCTAGCAGCATTATTTACAATATCCAAGACATGGGAACAACCTAAGTGTCCATCAATTGATGAGTAGATAAAGAAGTTGTATGTGTGTGTGTATATATATATACACACACACATATATACACACACACATACACACACTCACAAAATGGAATATTTTTCAGCCATAAAACACAAGTAAATTCTACCATTTGCAACAACGTGCATGGACTTTGAGGGCCTTATGCTAAGTGAAATAAGTTAGACAGAGAAATACTGTCTATGTATACATACAAATACTGTATGATGTCACTTATAAGTGGAATCTAAAAAAGTAAAAATAAAACAATAAAAAAAAAAAAGCAACTCAGAAAAAGAGACCAGACTTGTGGTTACCAGAGGTGGAGGATGGGGGAAGGAGGGATTCAAGGAAAGTGGTCAAAAGGTACAAACTTCCAGTTGTAAGGTAAATGAGTACTAGGGATGTAATATACAATATGATGATTATAGCCAACACTGCTGTATGATACATAGGAAAGTTAAGAGAATAAATCCTAAGAGTTACTAAACAGCTTATTTTTGGTTTGTATCTATTGGGCTGTGGGGAGAGTCCAATTTATTTTCACCCACACCTTTTTTTAGTTTTATACTCCAGTTATGCCTGTACAAATGGAAGAACTAGCAAAATCTGAATGTAAATGTGAGATAAACTTTGCAATCAGGTGTAATTTAGTTACCCATATATTGTCATCCTCAGTCAAATATTTTATCTGTCACTAACTCACATTTGTGTTTAGCCCAGTCAGCTTCCAAAAGAGACCCCTCTTCCCAGAATTACTTGTTTCTAGGCAGTAAAAATTACCAATATCTGAGATGATTAAACTTAGCTCATCAAAGCAAGGTGGAATGGAGATGGCCTAGGTTCAAGTTTCTAATTTTTTTTTAATTTTGGCCTGGAACAGAAGAATTGGGACCAGAAGAGCTAATAATTACATTATGGTACCATATGGGGCAGACCTCTAAGGGGATTATTTTGCATCATAAAGGACAGGGTCCTCTGAGCCAACACCATTCTCCTGCTGCAGGGGCTGCGTGGGTATCATTAAGCTTTTAGCTAACTTGCAGGTGAGCACAGGGGTCCTGCTTCAGTCTGGGCCCCCTGTGACTTTTCTGAGGCAGGAAACTTGCCTCTGAGTAGTGTGTTATCAGAGCTCTATTGCTTTCAATTTTCACATTCGTGAGATCTCATTTGGTTGACGGGGGTTTGCTATTAGACTTGTTCATGAAATGCAAAGTGAAGCGCCTTCAGCAACAGCTATCCTTTTTTTATAGAGTCAAGTAAATATTTTCCTACTTTCTTTCTTCTCTCAAATTTGTAAACAAAGCACAGTTGCCTAGGGGAGTCATATAAAATCACTCTTACTGCACTGTCCCCAATCACTGCATTTTTTCAAAGAGAGGAATGGGGAGGGGACGGGGGTCAGGAAGAGGAGAGAAGGGGAGGAGAAGAGAAGAGAGGAGAGGAGTATATGATAATGTTACTCCAGCTAATGCCCCAAGGACATACCCATTTTATAGTGGAAGCTGTAATGTAACAATCCAAAGGGTATTTCCCATTCATTAGGTATATGGGTTTCATTATTCTCATTAAGACTGAACTACATTTTTAAAGAATTTTGTTTGAAAAACAATATTCAGAATAATGCAATAAGAAATTTTGCAATTCTTCAACTTTCAGAGAACAAATAGGCAATCTATTAGCTTTCCATTCTAGTGGAATTTCCAGGAAACTTTTACAAATAAACACTTCCTAAACTTCCAAGAAAATTTTACATCATGCAGAAAAATAAATTAAAAAGAAAGCAATGTCATTATTGTCTTTTTTAAAAGTATACTTCAGAATGTTAACGTAAAAGCAATTCTCTTTCCCAGTGACTGGGCTGAGATAGGACTGAAGAAATTTTTGGAACAACAAACACTGAAAAGGAAAATGTTCTAAGATAGTAATTTACTCCATTTCCTTATAAGCCAAATAAAAGTAGATTGTAACCAGAGCAGCTTAGTTTCAGATTGGCTCTTCCTGCAGGGTGTATGAATATAATTTTTTTATTTCTCTAACAAGAGGGAAAAGTAAATTATTTTCCAGTACTTGTGTGGTCCATGGGCCAGTACGGTTATCTGAACCAATTTTCTGGTAAGTTTCAGAGATCTCAAGAAGAATGGCTCCAAGTCTCCACTTCATCCACTCTCCTGCCTCTAGCACCCCCTCAGTAATGACCAGGAAAGAAAATATCTTTCTATCTCCTCAAAAAAAAAGGGATGGGGAAAAGATGGAAAACAGACAAAGCTGTGCAACTTTTTATGTGAAGAAAGTAAAAAGGGGCCCACAAGAGATAACATGGAAATTCTCACAACCTGAACACCTACTATGTGCCAGTGACCGTTATAGGTGTGTTTACATTGTGAAAATAAATGACGACCATCCAAATAAGAACAACAAAGGCTATTTATTTAGAGCTTCCTATAACAAGAGAGTCAGCCACAGTCACTTGCGTTTTGGCAGAGATTCAAAAGCAGGCAGAGGAGTGGGAAAGCTTTATAATAGAAAAAGCAGAGGCTTCAATTGTGCCCTGATTAGAGGCTGTGGGCATAGGGAAGCTGTAGGCGGGATAACTAGAGGCAGGACATCCTATGTGATTGGTGGTGTGCATATTTGGCTCTTTTTGTTTGGTCCTAAATTGGAAGCAGGAATAAAAATTATGGAAACTGTTAGCTATTTATAAGGTCCTGGCCATTTGGGGTCAATTGTTATGGGGGTTATTGTTTGGCTTTCTGGATCATCACTAGAGATAGCAGCCTGACTTTCTACAAGTCTAACTTCTACCAGGCTGGCTTCCTGGGCTAGTTAATGCGTAAAGGATTGATTTCCTGGGCAGGTTGCTGCAGGTTATGAGTCTCAGTCTGATTTTATGTAGTCTGACCATTCACTGTCCATTTGTACATTCAGTCTCTCAACGTATATTTTCTCATTTTATTCTCACCTCCATTCTGTGAATTACAGATTGTCTTCCCATTTTACAAAAAAGTAAACCAAACCTCAGAAGGTTCGGTGATTGTCATAGGCAATCACGACATTGTCTATGATGATGCAATTGGCAAGTTGCTGCGTAACAAATTTAACCCAACTTTGTCACCATATCACTCTATGTGAAAACAGAACCGTTCAGATTGGTCCTCTGTTTTAAATGTTGGATTGTCAAGAAACACCTGCTTTCTTACTAGTGAGAGTACTTAGGAGAGTGTTCCCGTAGGCATTCCTTGGGGCAGCAGTTCTATGTACCACACGTTAGCTGCTTCCAAAGAAGCTTCTAGGTCCAAAGAAGGTCTAAGGGACATGGAGTCACTGTTCACCATTAATGTGCACCTGTTCTCTGTCCATCCCTGCTTTTCTCAATTCATCAGTTTAATGTGACAAACATTAATTGAGGACTTAAGTGCTAGGAGATATCAGAATGAATTAATTCACAGTTGTAGCCTATGATTATTCCACACTGTAGTGAGTGGGAGGAATATTTAAATATATTATTATAATCAGCTAAGTGCCGTGTGAGAGATAGGTCAGGCCATTGCAGAAGCTCATAGTCAAGGCACATCGCCCCTGGGAGGTCATGGGGTCAGAGTCCAGGAAAGCTGAGACACGAGGGCAATGGTATCCAAGTGGTGGAAAAGAATGTGCCTTTGTCCAGAGCTATCATCCCTCAGAGCTACTTACCACTTGTTGCTTAGATAACTCACCCTCTCCCAAGGCTAATCTATTTCTTGCAAACCTTGGCATCTTCCTTTGCCAGTATCTGTTTCCAGGCCTAACCTGATAGTTCTGCATGATCTGGTGTTGTTTGCAACAGCTGGTGTTAGGTGCGGTTTGGAGAAAAACTTTGGAGCCCCGATCCCGTCATGTCCCTGCTTCCGTGTTTCCCTGCCACAGAAGGTATGAGCTCAAGCTCATAGTGTCAAACGAAATACCACTTTTCCTCAGAAAGGGGTAAGTATTCAATAATTATAACTTGCTGCAGGGCTTCTAGAGTAAGTAGAAACAAAAATCAAGGTTTTCTAGGGCTGCCACAACAAAGTACCACACAGTGGGTGGCTTAAAAACAACAGAAATCTATTTCCTCACAGTTCTGGAGGCTGAAATTAAGGTTGAGGTGTCAGCAAGGTCAGTTTCTTGAGGCCTCTTCTCCCTGGCTTGTAGATGGCCATCTTCTCCCTGTGTCTTCATGTGGTCTTCTCTCTGTGCATGTCTGTGTCCTAGTCTCCTCTTCTTATGAGGACACCAGTCATATTGGATTAGGGTCCACCCTAGTGACCTCATTTACCTTAATTACCTCATTAAAAGCCCTGTATCTATATACAGTTACATTCTGAGGTACTGGGGGTCAGAACATCAACACAAGAATTTTGGGAGAATGCAGTTCAGCCCGTAACACAAGGCTTAGGTTTGGGGATCAAAGTGGGACTCCTAGAAGCTGCACTCCTGAATCTCAATGGCTGTATCTGCTGGGCAGATTCTGACTCCTCTTATATAGCCCCCACCAAATGGACCAGGAGCCGGAACTGAGAAAACTGGAAGCTTGCTTCCACCCACAGGACAAGTCTCTCTGGACCTTGAGGCTAGAAGCTAAGATCTTGCCCAATGTAAATATGCCCAGGAAGTCAAAACGGGAAGCAAAGCAAGGCCACATGCCTTTTAGATCATAACATCCTGCCCACTAGTAAAGGGAAGTTGAAAATAAATCTCAAGTTCTGAACAATCTGAGAAGCAACTTTGCCCCTGTGAAGAAAGAGTTGGAGGCTAAAGATCATCTGGGAAAAAAAGAAAGAAACTTAAGTCGAGGTTCTCTCTTCTATGGTCAGAGGCTCAATTAACGTGGGGAGCAGCAGGAATCTCCATCCTTGCTCTGCTCTTTGGATCCTGGCCATGACCCACATGCCCCAAGAGCATCTGCATTCTCCTCCTGCCTCCACCTGGCCTTCCCAGCCTCAGCACCTGCCAGAGCCTGGCTGCTCTTGCTCACTGCCCAGCAGGATATTCTCCGTCAGTTTCACGATTTAGGAGCAAAGCATCCTTATCAACTCCTTAAGATCCAAGCTCTGCTAGGAACTCGCTCTACATGAAACGTATAGATCAAAACCCCAAGGAGTTTGACATTTATATTTTTAATAGATTTGTTTTCCTTTTTTCCTTCTTAAAACACCCACAGGCTGTGACTGAAATGGAAATGTGTTTGCTTTTAATTGCAGTGTGTGCTCCGTTGGCTCTGAGGCTGTGAATCCTCCCTCTCCTCAGAAGTGTAGCACTTGTATCAAGCAGAGCTGGGAATGCGAAGAGGAACAAAAGGTCTGAAATGCCATGCGATAAGAAAAATTCTTTTAAAACTCTTCAATAACAGGAATCTAGAGAGAGTTTAATTCATAGAGGAAGAATATTTAGAGGATAAGGCAACTATAAACCCTTTAATAATTGTTTCTTGCAAGCCCAAGCCACCGTTTGGAGACTGGCTGCATTTCTCCTCATCTAAAAGTTAAATATTGCCAAGTCTGCGGCAGCATCTTTCTGAAACAAACACTTATTGAGTGCCTCATAGGTTCTGTGGGACTCACAAAGATGAATGAGACATGGCTTTTGCTTCAAATTGCTTAGAACCTGCTGTATTCAACGTGGCTCTCCAGACAGTAGAGATGTCCCAGAGAGAAAAAATGAGAAAGCTTTTTCCCGTCTGAGTCCAGGTGGCCTCATGACCAAAGTTCTCCCAAAGGTTTGGCTTAAAACGTTCTTAAGCAACCTGTTCACACATCTGAATCTAATATTCTCCTCTGTGTTCTGAATCAGGATTAGTTACAAATATTAAGAATCTTGCTTTTTCAAATAAGAGGATTATAAGCATTCTTTAGAGGTCTCAGAGTTCAATTACTAACATCTCTGCATAATAATAAGTATTATTCCTTCACTAGCAATATTTTCATTATGAAAAGCAAGGCTGGGTTGGAGACTGCTCAGAAAATATGATATATTTTCAATCCCAACCACCTCATCTAAACAGACTCTGAGCAGCACTTTTGCAAGGACTCCCTGAAAAGGAGCCAAATGCATGCGAGAGACTTTCCTCACCCGGATCTCTCCCTCCCAGTTTCTGACCTTGCTGTTCCTTTGCCCCTCCTCCCTGATACCCAGTAATAAACTAGGGCATCTTTATATTAGAGAAGACTGAGCATATATCCACAATCCAAAGTGGACTGGATCCACTTTGCATTCAGGCTAACTAAGCCCTAACCTAAAATGCCACAACCAGCCCAGGTGGGTAAGAGTCGACACTTATTTTGATACAAGGCATGTTGATTTGAAACCTAATGTGCACTATTAGCCTCTACTGATCCTGCTTGAAATACAGGTTGTGGAAAACAAGGACTCTCTCCTCTCAAAAGCTCCCTTGTACCGCTGTCACACAGTGCACCTTGTCACACAGAGACACCTGTTTTCGTGCAGCTGGTCCCTTCCTTCCCATATCTCAGCCTTTGCTCCCTTCTTTTCCATTCACCACCCCCACCCTGCCCACCTAATCCCCACCACCTGTGCCAGCAGGTGTGCTTTGCTAATATTGTAAGATCGTGCATGTAAACATATAGTTTCCATTTTAGAGATGAGAAAACTGAGGCTCATAGAAGATAAGTGATTTATATGTATGCATACTCATAGTGAGTAGTTAAAATAAATTCAATTATTCTAACTCCAAAGTTCATAATCTTTCCTCTATATTGAGAATTGATGGCGTAATAATAACATCCTGGCAATTTAAAGCTTTGTGGGAAAGATATATTTCCAGGAATATTGTCTCATTTTGCTGTGACCACCACAGCTGTTTGGAAAATGTATTATGGTTCTACACATAGGAGATATCCACGCATGGGCATTGGAATCCAACATTCATGGATTTCAATCTGGACTCTATCCTTGACTAGCTGAGAAAACTTGAACAGTCCCTTCTTACATCTGACACTTACTTTTCTTACCTGAAAAAGAGGGAAGTGGGGGCATAATAATAATCCTCCCTTGAAATGCTGACATACAGAGTAAGTTAGAATGAAAATTAAGCACATTACCTGGCGCTTGGTAATGGCCCAATTGAGTTCAACTCTCTTTGCACCTGCCTTAATTCCGTAGTGGGCTAGGTTGAATTAGGTCATCTATAAGGTTTCTTTCCAGGTTTAAAATTTTACTAAACTGTCCTCAGCCATTTCTTATTCCCTTCCTTCTTCTAGTTACGTGACTATGTTTTGTTCACAGATGAGTTCTTCAGGGAATTTGATCAAGATTGATAGTTTGGGATTTAAATCCAAGCATATATCCGTGGGCTACAATTGTGCTGATTCTACATGAGTCTAAGTGACATCAAAGGGAACTTCCCTCTCCCCCTTTACCTCTACCTCCCAGGCTACTATTATTAATATCAGCCAGAGGCAAGGAAGTGATAGGTACAAGCAACAGACAGAGTAAATGAACTATCTCAAGCTACTTATTCCTTGGCAGTGAGGCAAGCAACCTAGCAATTCATCAGCAATAAAACTCCAAGTTTTCCCAAATGAGTTGGCACAGTGCCCCCACTGTCTTGCATTTTCAGCCTAGTTTATAAAGAAAAATTAAGGACATCCTGTTCACAGTTTCTTTCTCCTTTCTTCTTTCTTCCCATTAAAAAATAAGTACTTACTAATCCCAGAGATCAATTAAAGAGTAGACAGGAAGCCTGATAGTTAGGAAATAGAGAGAATTTGAGGTTAAAAACAAGGTCTATACTCGACTTGCTTTTAAATATTGATACCAAAGTTACCCAAGGTTATTTGAGGTTAATAGTTGATGATGGAGTGGCTCAGCTCTCTCCAACTTGGAGATTAATTCTCCTCCTTTGCAAAGAACTCCACCATTTAGTCAGGGCTTTGCTCCACTAGGCTTGTTTTCTCTCTCTTCATTTAATCTAATTTGATGGACCAAATCCTTTGCACCAAACCACCTTCATCACCCACTTCCCTAACCCCACAAAAAAGAAAAATAACAATAGTTGAAAAATGTATCCAACCAACTAGAAGCAAATGCATTTCTAATTAAATATTATAAATATGGGTCACCCTTTAGAACAAGCAAACACAAGTCAAGCATCATTCTTCTTGATTTGTTCCGGGTCATTGTTCTCTGCCTAGCTGCAGAACACTAATGGATCATCTTGATAAAAATTCATTTTTTCATCTATCTGTTATATTGCACTTTTAATGTCAATTTCTCCTAATGTATCTTGATTTTCCCCCAGCCCCAGCTGCAAACCCATCGCATTTTATTAGAATAAAGTCTTATGCCTCCAATTCTCTAAATGAGGGAAGTAGCTGCAAGATTATTTTCTCCCCTACATTTGCAGTTTTAGGTTTCAGCATATGTTACCATAATGCTTTTATTCAAGACCATTTCCAAAGGCAGAGGCCCCTCTGAATCAATTTCTTGATTCAGAACCAGGTCAAATCAAATAAGCCGTTTATACACATAAAAAAGGGGGATCTGATAGCAACAAATGTCAAAGACAATAAAGAAGAGAATATTTCATTTGGGAAACAATTCTTAAAGCATAGAAAGTTTTGTTCTATCCTAATCAAATGAGAAAATGAAAGGGGCAAAAATCCTCTAATTCTTCCCTGCCATCTGACAAAACTAGGACTGATGAAAGTTTTTAAGACATGTGCACATAGATCACTTCCCAAATTCATATATCAATTATAAAGTTATATACTAGAAAGGCGAAGGTGGCTCTAAGCAAATCCAAACCTCAGCATCCCTTCTCTGACTGTAACTCCAGATATTTAAAGCAAGACTAGGGGCAACTTGGCAAAGTGATAGAAGGAGGCGTGACTGAAAAATCAAGGACACACTGCCATGTAAGAGGAGAGGCAGGGCAGATAAAATTAGACACAGCTGACAGATGAAGAAACAGAAACACAGGGAATTTAAGTGATTTTCTGGAAATTAACATCAGCAACAACAACAAATCAAACAGTTGGAGTTGGGTCATAACTTGCTGACTTTGGGACACATTGAAAAAATTTTAAGGTAGCACAAATTGGGAACTGTGAAAAGCATTGTTTCAGGAAAATGAGGGAGTGTATTGGTCTAGATTCTCCAGAGAAACAGAACCAATAGGATGATAGGTAGATAGAGAGAGAGAGAGAGAGAGAGAGAGAGAGAGATACATAGGTAGGTTTATTATAAGAAGTTGGTTCACATGATTATGAAGGCTAAGTCCCACAATCTGCTGATGGCAAGTTGGAGACCCAGGAGAGCCAATGGTATTGTTCCAAACCAAGTTCAAAGGCCTGGGAACCAGGAGAACCAATGATGTAAGTTTCAGTCCAAGTTCAAAGGCCTGAGAGCCAGGAGAGCCAATGGCATAAGTTCCAGTCTGAATCTGAAGGACTGAAAATCAAGAGAGCCTATGGTGTAAGTTATAGTCCAAGTACAAAATAAGACCTATGTCACAGCTTGAAAACAATCAGGCAGGGAGAGGAATCCTCCCTTGCTTTCCCTTTTGTTCTATTCAGGCCTTCAATAGGTTGGATGAGGCCCACCCACAATGAGGAGAGCAATCTGCTTCACCAGCGATTCAAATTTAATCTCATCTAGAAACACCCTCACAGACACACCCAGAATAATGCTTAATCAAATATCTAGGCACCCCATATCCCAGTCAAATTGACACAAACAATTAACCATCACAGTAAGTACAGCATATTGATTCTCCAGTGCACTGAGTCATACTTACTTAGGGACTTAGGCAACAGTCCATCAGTTTCTATTCATTCTGGAGTTTGGGGGCCCCAAAGATGACTATAAATCTAAAACTAATTCCATTTTCCTTTTGCTTCCTGGAATATAATCTCCACTCCTTCTCATGGTCCATAAAACCTATGAGATTTTGGTCCCTCACCTTTGTCTCTGCACTGCCCACCACTTGCCCCATGCTGCTCCACCAACACTGGCCTTGTTCCCACCACAGGATTCTAGCTATTCCATCAGCCTGGGAAGCCGTCCTCCTGATCTTTGCATGGCTAGTTTCTTCTCATTCAGGCCTCCTTTCAAATGTCTCCTCCTCATGTAGATCTACCCTGACCACCCTATGTAAAGTGTCCTCCCCCATCACTCTCTGCCTGATAGTAATTCTTTGCATTGGGCTTAATGCTATCTGATATGTTCTTGTTGATTGGCTTACTGATCTTTGCTCCACATAAAATCACAACTATAGTGCAACTTTCTAGAGCAGAAAATGTACACCAATGCCTGGTACATAATGGAATCTTGATAATGTTTGCTGAATGAATGAATTAACTCATTAGAGGCAAAGTAAGTGAATTTCTGAACAGGTGCAGCATAACCATAGATAAACTAATTGGAAGGAAGCATCCCCCTTCAGTGTTGGTGCACATTCTGATTTAAAAGAAAAGGGATAAAAAAATATTCTTCCCTTTCCAGTATCTTACTATAATTCCCCACTTTCATTATGTGCCCTCTTCATTAATGTAGTCAATGTTCATCTTTTTGCTTGCACAAGTCCTTGCAAAACACTAGCTTTATTATACCTCTAAATTTATCTGACTGATATTATGCTATATATCTCATTCTGTTGCATATTTTTTTCATTCAATGCCATGTTATTTACATATGTAATTTCATATCTAGCTCATTGTTTTAACAGCTGCATGGTGTTTCATAGCGTGCATCCACAATATCTCACATTTCTATTTACTTGTGCTAGACAACTCCCTTTTGCCATAGACAACACTGACAGCTTTCCTTATATATGTTCCATTATGGGCCTCAGAGAGGAGTATATGATTTGGGGGTCGTAGGGCATCTGTATGCTTAATTTGACTAAGTGCTACATGACCACTGGGTTTCTGAATACCAACTTGCCCATTACACCTGGCTTTTATTACAGTTTTCTAATTTTTGCCAACGTGATAACTGTAAAGTAATATATCTTTTGTGCCATAATTTTTAACTTCTATTTACTAATAAGTTTAAGCATTTTATTATATGCTTTGTATATGTTACCTTTATATTTTTAGTTCTATTTTTTTTCTGAAAAATGAATTTGAAAAAGAAAATTCTTGCTTTTTCTAAGCTGATTATCAAATCATCTATAAAGAATGACACTCATTTCTCTCTTACAATTCCTATTTCTCTGATTTATTTTCTTATAATCGGTGGCAAAATCTCTGGTCTATGTAAACAGTCATTGTGATAGCTTGTTCTGAATCTTAGAAGGAAGGCATCTAACTTCTGACCTTTTTAGTTTTAAAGTTAGTTTACTTGTTGTTAACATTTCTGGTTTTCTATAAATGTATTTAAAATTATAAGACTATAAAAATTTTTATGTATGCTTTAGCTGTGTCCCATGACTTTTGACCTGTGCTATTTTCATTGCCAGTTATTTACAAGTATTTTATAATTTTTACAATTTTCTTTATAGTCCAAAATTATTTATTAGTATGCTACTTATTTTGTACACTTTTGGGATTTTTAAGCTATATTTACACTATTGACTTCTAATTTTACTGCACTGTTGCCATAGAACACAGTTTTTATAATACTGAGATTTAATTAGTGGCCTAATACTTGGTCCATTTTAGTTAGGATAGAATGTGCTTGCTGCAGTAACAGATTAACTGATATCTCATCAATTTAACGGAACAGAAATTCATTTCTTGTTCAGGTTTACTGAAGCTCTCCTGCATCTGATAACTCAGGGATCCAGGCTTCCTCTATCGCATGGCTCTGCTATCAACAAATGGCCTTATTGCCCATTCTAGTTCTTAAAATACGCATATGCTTTGACTCTGAATCATTTCTTTTTAATCACCAAGTAACACATAGAACTTCTGTTCAAAACTGGTTCTATAGGGCGATGTCTTTAATTTGGACTCAAGACAATCAGACCTTCAGGATGGCTCCCCCATGACAAGATTATGTCTAAATTCTATATATTGTATAAAACATTCTTTATTCCTCTTTGTGCCTTCTTCTGAATCTCTTAATTCTCTCAAACACTCTAATTCTCAAAAATGTTCCAGCTTACATTTGACATCTCATTTTATCTCAACCAGCCTCAGGTTCTTACCATGGACCTTCTGTTTTGATGATCATCTAGGCTGTCCCTGCTGCTCTTGTTGTCATTGTTGCCATTTAGGTCTTGACCTCTCTCTACTGTTCCTAGCATAATTCTAATATAGAAAATTCTGTGAGAAAAGTCTGTGAATATATTTAACATATCTTGCCTAAGGATTAGGATTTCTTATGTAGTCCAATTTTTTCAAATCACTGAAGAATATGAACGCCGTTTATTGATCACACGATCTTATTCCTCCCAGCCACCTCCCCACTTTTGATGTGATATGGAAATGGTAACATTGTATAACTTGATTTATAAGTTGATGGATTTAGCAAAATTATATGATAACAGAGATAAATATCAATGTGATTAAATCATTCATTCAATCAATGTTTATTAAGTCTGCTCTGTTCCTGGCCTTGGTAGTGGGAATGCAAGGAGGAATACGATACAGTGTGAAGGAGCTTTCAATCTAAAAAGGAAAGACCCATAGACAGCCACTGATTTTTAAAATATGTAAGTCCAATAGTAGATGTAAGTCCAGGGTGCTATGAGAATCTAAACAAAGACACCTAATACATAAGGGAAATTGTAACCAGGATGGATCTTAAACATGGCTTTGTTAGGTGAGCCCATTCCAGAAAGATGAAAGGACAGGAGCAAAGACATAGAGATGAGAAAGAGTATGATGCAGGCAGGGAATACCAGCATTAGATATTATGGAGGATAAACATGAAGGAAAACATGGCAGAAAATGACACTAGAGATGTTAGACAGGCCCACATCACTGGGGTCTTTGAATGCCATGCTAAGGATCTTGGATTTCAACCCCTAGGGACTGTGGAGCTCATAAAGAGAATTAAGCAGTAGACAGACCCAGACAAGGTGGGCCATAGATAAACCCTTGGCCTTTTACGCCTCTTACTACATATGTGCAGAAGATTTATTTTCGGAAACAGTGCTTTTCAGAAATCACTTCCTCAGCACCCCTCTGTGTTAAGCATCATCTGCTCACCTTTATCAGCTAAACCAGAAAGGAGTTTCACTCTTAGTGAACAAGAAACCAGTGCCACCTGACCCTAAAAAGACTATCTGGAGCATGCTTTTTACACCTGTAGCACATCAATCAGGCCAAACCACCTGAGCAGAACATGAGCAAAGATCCTCTCCATCAGACTGCTCATGGTGAATCCAGCTCAGGATTTGGGGTACATACATCAGATCTACACATAGTAAAGGCAGGCACTTGTATATTTGCAAAGTTTCTACATCTGAATATGTTCTGAGTTTCTCATTCATTAATTCCATGAACATTTACTAAGCCCCTACCGTGCCTGGGAAAACCAAGATGAATAAAGGAACATTGAGTATTGTCAGATTCTCCAGAAGAAAACTCTGAGACAGGACTCTTGTGCATGTAATTCGTAAGGAAGTGCTCCCAGGAGAAACCAAGTAGGGAGTAGAAAAAACAGAGAAGGGAAGGAGATGAAATCAAGCAAGGTGTGATTTCAGGCAAAGTCTCAGGGAAGATAGCTGCAGCCTGATCCTGCAAAGCTGTAGAGTATACGTTAAGTTCCAGTGCTGATCCCACTTTGGAGAAAGGGAGCTAGTCTTTCAAACCCCTACACAAGTCATTGACAAAGCCCTCCCCGAGGGGTTGTACACTCCCAGGGACTTCAAGCTCTCTGTGCTGCGTACAAACCAGCTCCAATAACCTAGAGTCTCAGGTGTGGGTCCTTAGAAGCAAAGACACATAGAAGCTAGGGCAGAGATACACAGAAAGAGTAAAAAGGATCTGAGCGGATCTCGGCAGAGCAGCAACTGGATCCTCTAGCACCGTCAAGGAACTCATAGTCTAGTGGGGAACACAGACATGATCAGAGAGGTGTAATCATGAGTTTTGGATACGCTGAATAGAAACGAGTTTCTTACACCGTGCAAGCAAAAACAAAAGTGACTGGATTTCCTAGGCATTTGAGGAAAGCCTCCATTGTGGTAGAGGTATTTCTTTGCTCTCTGTGTTTTATCTTTCCGTGTTTCTGCTCTATAAAACTTGATCATTTTATTGACTACCTCTTCTAGTTTGCAATCAGTCATGCTACAAAGGAACTCCTGGAATCTGGGAGATCTGTGATCAATGTGACTAGCAGGTATTAATTACTTTTCTCCTTTCTTCACTTGACAGATCCTTTCTGCCACCAAAAACCTTCAGATGCTGCAATAACAATGGATTATAAACATTCAAGTCTATCTACAAAGCTACTTTGAATAGTGCTACTACAAATGAAGATTTCAAGACTTGCAGTAAGACCAGGGTCTTCTCTCTAGCTTTGTTTCATATGTTTATCAATGCAAAATTCAATTTACTGATCATAACTAAAATAAACCTTTATAGACTCTCATCAGTTTATGGGTCTGCTTTCAACCTGGTCAAGTTTCTTACCATCACCATATAGCACATGGCTGAAGATGAAATGCTTGTTTACATATTTAATATGAATATCACAGCCATGCTATTTTCTTTCCCAATTAATTGATTCTGTCCCAAATGAAACCAGACAAGATTAAATGACTCTCCCCAAAATAATACCTATTTTGATTTTGTGTCTTTTGACTTGAAAATTGTCTCATCCTTGAAGGACATAAAAAAGTATTACATTTTACTCACCACGTATCTCAGAACAAGCAAATTGCAGTCCTTCAGAATCTCTAGAAAATTTGAGTAAGAAATTTAGACTAATACTTATTGCAATGAAGATTTAATATATCTCTGAAAAATATTAGTCCTTCACATGGTGACTTCCCATGGGCCAAAATAAACATTAGTTGTGTGCTTATCTTTATTCTCACAAATTTCTAGAAAGGGTTTTGGGCAACTTAGAAGATATCTTAAGAGCTGACAGGGTTGCAAACATTAAAAGTTGGGATAAAGAAAGTTGTCAAACAAGAGCAAGGACAAAGTGAAGCTGGTAGAAACACAAGAAAGCATGCTATAATGGCCTACATAACTATTGGGGTAAAACTAACAATAAAATATACTAGTTTATATGCGTGAGAATAATTCTTTAGGAAAAGGTAGACTGATTTTGGGGAAAAGAGGCTTGCTGTAAAAGCAACAAAAGAAACAAACCAGTGCCTATAAGACATAAGGGAAAATTAACATCTGATTGTTTGTATAACTTTTATCACACAAGCATAACATGGCTTGCATGCGCTTGGAAGAAAACCAAATTCTATTAAAGTTAGTGCTGAGTAAAGATTAGCTGATGACCCCAAAGCATTTCTTATCTTAAAAAGACATGGAATTTTTTTTAAAAAAGCTGAAATAGGAAGTTTTCTGGTACCCTGAGAAGGTGACACAGACCACCCTGAGGAAGGCTGAGTGGAGACAAAAGAGAGATCAAAAAAAGGAGAGATTTGGGATTGGAAACAAATATGCTTATCTTAGCATGAGTGATTGAAATCATTGGTGGCGCTGTCATGCTTCTCCCATAGCCCCTGGGTAGATGAAGGAGTTAAGAATAAGGTTATTATAAATATCCATGAAATCACAGCTTTATAATAAGCAATTTTTTTGCGGATCAGAAAAAGGTGGAGCCTCATTCTGCTGGATCCTTGAAAGAATTTGCTCGATAAGTAAAACCTACTGTGGATGAATCACAAATTTAGCTCTAAGCTTACTAGCAAGCAACACAAAAATAGAAAATTTATCTGTTACAAGATTAGAAATATCCGCAAAATAAAAATAAGCCAATGGCTCAGGAGAATTGCAACTTTCCTTGATACTAAGATCCTATAGGAATCTCCCCTAGGGGTTCTCATAAGAAAGAAAGAAGAAAGAAAGAAAAAGCAAGAAAAGCAAGAAAGCAGGAAAGCAAAAGAAAGACAGAGAAAGAAAGAAAGGAAGAAAGGAAGGAAAGAAGGAAGGAAGGAAAGAAAGAAGGATGGAAGGAAGGAAGGAAGGAAGGAAAGAAAGAAAGAAAGAGAAGGGAGGGAGGGAGGGAGGGAGGAAGGAAGGAAAAGAAAAAGAAATCTTGTGATGTGATGAATACAGTGACCTGTGCGACATCCTTACTATAAACCCCGCTAAGGTTTCAGAAGGCTATTTCTTATAATATCAGAATAGGCTGAATAGATATTACAGCAAAATGAAATTCAGTTTAAAAAATAGCCTTCCAGGCAAGGTCTTGGACAAAGTTGTCTGGTTATTCTATATGATCCAAGTATATATTTAAGGATATCTGAAAGAGAGCACAGGCTGGTGTATCTCAAGCAATCCTCCCAGAATACAATTCCTCTCAGCTGATCTTTGTGCAAACATGGAATAGAGATGGGCTGGTATAGTTACTCCCTGTGACATGCCTTGAGTTCAACTTATCCGTATTGCCGGTAGCATACAGAACTGTGTGCCTGAGAGACCAGCCAGCTAAGGGCAGGGAAGTAAGCTTTGCAGGAACTGAAGAGATGGATTAGAACAAGTGCCTGAATGCAAGCTTGCTCCATTTCCACCAAGAAGGGAGGAGATACAGCAAGATGAGAAAGAATTGGCCTGGGGGTGAGATTCATTCAGAAGATTATTTCCAATCTGCTCATTAAGAACACACGACTAGCTAAGCAAGGCCCTCAACTTCCCCTCTGTCTGCATTGCTGAAAAGAAAACAGGGCTAAGTAGATACCCACCTAGACAAAAACAAAGTTTTAACAACTCTTTAGAAAGCACCAGCCATGTATCTAAATTTGGGCCATTCTATTTTCTAAAGGACTGTCCAAGATACACAGTTTAAAAGATGTACAAACAAGAAACTCCATACGGCAATTTATTGAAGGGAATTATGATTTATAAGAAATTTAAAATGCCCCTCCTGGGATTTCACACTAATTTACGACCCCACCATCAGTGTATGATAGCGTCTAGTTCGTCCACACACTTGGCAGCATTTGGAGGATAATTGTGCCATATCTTCCAAAAATAAAATGGACTTCTCTGTTTACTCAGTAATTCCACTTCTAGAAATTTACCCTACAAATATGTATGTAAACATGTGACAAAATGTACCACCTGGAATGTCTGCTTCATCAAGAAGCTGGAAACAATTTTAATGTCTGTCCATAGAGGACAGATTACAGTTTATTCATTCAATGGAATTCTGTACTACCATCAGAGTGGGCGAGATAAGTCTATATGCACTGATGTGGAAATATTTATTAAATATTACATGACTAAAGCAAGGTGCACAAGTGTGAATGGTATAACTATTGTGTGTGCGTGTGTGTGTATGTGTCTGTGTTGAAAAACTATTGCAGCAAACTCTAAATGGAGAAAGAGATGCTGGTAAAGGGCAAACCAGACTCAACAGCTCACCCAGACCTCTCACCACCAAAATCTGCACTCTTTCCACCAGACAACAGAGTAGACACATCTGGCTTCCATTTCCAAACTTCTCACACAGCTAGTAAATAGTACACGGTCCCTAGTCAAATGGCAAGCCCCATGCATGCTCTTTCCTCTCACACATTGTTTCCTGCAATCACTGCAGTATCTTAGAGTTTATTTATTTTTTTAATTATCGTAGAATCAAATCTCCCAAGGGACAAACCAAGGGATGTTCATTTCAAAGAAGCACCATCCCAACCTCTTTTGAGTCATGCTTTTCTGGCAAAAGTCTTCATTAGTTGCTATTGTTACCTCAGTTCCTTCCTTAGCACCACACCCTGGGCAAGCACAATTGTTCATTAAAAGTGCTCTCCCATTGGATGAATGGTCTAGCCTTTGACCTTCACATAAACATTCCACTGCTACTCTTGTCCATCTTCATTGACTCCCCTATTTTCTCATGGTTATCATTCAGAAACCCAGACAAGTGTTCACACAAACAAACAATTAGCCTGATTATTCACATTGGGTTTGCATTCAGCAAGCCTTTCACCTGCTGATATCAAGCTTGCCATTTTGTAGCACAACCTTATGAAGTTATTAACTTATCACACAATATTTGTAATTTTATAGGGATTATGTACCAAAATCACCGGGTAAGTTGAAAATCAGAGAGAGTCCCAGGTACCCTCGATTAAGTACAAGGTAAGGTTGTTGGCTAACTTCAGGGGATATGTTTTACAAATAGTAACAATAGTTATAATAAATCTGAGTATGATACTTGCTATAGTAAGTTACATTATAAGAGGAAAGAGGGAAACTGAACTGACTGAAGGATGAGCAAATTCACTTAGGGAACTTGGGTTGACTTGCAATTACTCTTCAAAAGCTCACATGTTTCTAAAATTCAGTTGTTGATGAGCAGCGAAGAAAAACTCTATGCACGTGATGCTCAAGTCTTTTGTGTATTCAACATCAGCTATTATGTAGTCTATTTACATACTCTAAATGTAATACTTGATTTTTGTTTGTAAATTTTAACAACTAGAGCTTCTATTTTGATTGTTAGATGTTTTAGTCAGTTGGGAGTGAAATAACAAAGTACCAAGAGTGGTTGGCTTATAAACAACAGAAATTTATTTCTCACAGTTCTGGAAGTCTGAGATCAGCGTGCTAGCATGGTCGGGTTCTGGTGAGGTCCCTGTTCCAGGTTGCAAACTGCCATTTTCTCACTGTATCTTCAGAGGGTGGAAAGAAGGAGAGGGAGCTCTCTAAAGTCCTTTTAATAAGAGCACTAATCCCACTCATGAGGGCTCCATTCTCAAGACAATCACCTCCAAAAAGCCCCACCTCCTCATACTATCACATTGGAGGTTAAGATTTCAACATATGAATTTGAGGAGGACACAATATTCAGCCCATTGCAGTAGAATATTTAAGCTTGTTTAGATGTAATTATGATTATATGTGCCCAATGACAATTCTATATTTACAGTTGGTCCATGAATTTTTTAATTCACCAAGAACATTGCATATGCATGATGCAATTTCCATCAATATTTGTATTCATATTACGACCACAAACATAATTTTTCTTTTAATTGTATTCTCAGTAGCATTTATAATAATGTCAGGTGTGTCACCTTTAACAGAACGAAATTCCCAAACCGTTACTCTGATTTACTGAATAAATAAACAATTAAAAAATTTTTGGAATGACCTTCACTGACTTTTGTTACTTGAAAGATCAGATAATATCATTTAACTGCTTGCAAAGATCTTTTGCTTCCAATGGAGCCAACATGTTAACAGCCATGCTTCCTTTCTTTCTTTCTTTCTTTCTTTCTTTCTTTCTTTCTTTCTTTCTTTCTTTCTTTCTTTCTTTCTTTCTTTCTTTCTTTCTTTCTTTCTTTCTTTCTTTCTTTCTTTCTTTCTCTCTCTCTCTCTCTCTCTCTCTCTCTCTCTCTTTCTTTCTCTTTCTTTCTTTCTTTCGCTCTCTCTCTCTCTCTTTCTTTCTTTCTTTCTTTTTTTTTTGTACATATACAAGAAAACTTAAAATCCAAAACAAGGAAAATAAATTTAGAACAATACTCTATTGATCTAATCGAAATGCCATGTTTACACCATCTGCAGTTGGAAGTGTTAATTTGTAATGTCTGGGCAGAGTCTACAATCAGTAATATCACTATGTCCTTCTTGGTGGATGGTTAAATGTCTACAAACGTTTTGAGCAGCTTCCGCAGTTAACATCAGTTTTCCAGAGAAATGAAAATCTAGTGTTCAATTTCTCATTGAACATGCAATTTTACTTTTTGAGCTCATCACTGGCAAAAAAGTTCATTTTAAAACAAAAAAGAGAAATTATCAAACAATAAAATAAATAAGCACAAAATAAATGACAAAGCCACTGAAGCAAAGGAGTTAAACTACTCTCTAGACACTGTATGCAGTGCTGCTCAGTCACTACAGCCTGAAGGTACTGAAGGGACATGTAGCCTATAATTTCCCGTGTTCCTCGCTGACCCTGCTGACTGGTAAACCAGGTGACTAGCAAAAGAAGGAGCAACAAATACTTCTCCCACCTCCACCAGAGAGGAGAACAAATTCGCTGTCTCGGCTAACATTCACTTCCAAACACTTTTACCAGATAATGCTCTCCACACTGTCCTCAGAAGGGAGGTGTTGTTTCGTGACTGGAAAACATCAGGAGAAGAGAGACAGGTTATCAGTGCTTTTTGTTCAAATTTAACCACATGTTAAGAAGAAAAGTGTTCACTGCAGGTACTATTAGAATCATTGTAGAAAATGTAATTTTTCACATAAACCCAGCATGATTATCTGGGGGTTCACAGTGTGATTGATATACTGATATGTGACCTTGTTTTAGACCAAGGAACTCCCTTTAAATGGGGTACAACTGCCACAAGATCCTTTCATCCTTCCACAGAAGCTGCTAACCTGCTGAAATGATGAGATAGTTTTTTTAAAGATGGAGCTAATGCACCAACTTAGAGATGATACCCTGAAAAAATGTAGCATATACCTTAAATCAACAATATATGGTGTTGTGTTCTCAGATAGGTAGAATACACTAGTCCAGGAACCTAGGCATGGAAGGAGTGGTCTTATCAGAATTCCCAGTGACCCAGTGGGGAATTTTATGCTTCCTCTCCTCACAAATCTTGGCCCTATGAGTGTAGTGTTTCCAGTTCCAGAAAGAAGAAAATTTTCACAGGATACACAGGAAATATCCCACCCAACCTAAAATCTCTTGTCACCTTGGGCTCCACATAGCTGGCAAAGAAAGGAATTTCCATACAGACAGGGGTAATGGACACTGATCGTCCTAAGGAGATAGGGTTGCTGCTACATAGAGGAATAAGAGATGAAAACATTAGGTGATCCACTGGTACCCCCATACCCAGTTTTATTATAATTGGGCAAATAGGGCAACCAAGACTAAAACTCAGAGCAAGGGCAGGGAAGGAATGAATAATTGTGAGTTAATAATACCATCTATTACAGCAAGTTAAACCAAAAAATCATTTTGATTTGCTCAGGATTGGAGCAAATTTCCTCCAAGTTCTACTTTGGGCTTTTAATTACTTTCCATTATCATTAATAGTTGCCTTACCAGAAACATTAATTTCCCACTTATCCTCTTATAATACTAGGACAATGCCAGATAACTCTGCCCAGGCTCAACATAACATTGTTGAAGGAGATTAGAATACTGCACAGATTATTATTTTTTACAGAATTACTTTGAAGACAAATTGAATTTCATTGCCTGAAATGAATTTTGATGTTTTTGCAGAGAGGGAACAAATGGGTGTCAGCCATTACAAAGTATATGGCAATGACATAATTGAAGGAAATCAAACAGATTTTTATATGTGAGATTTAATGCTATCTTTGAATGAGCTTTAGGAGGTTTGTGTCAAGGTCCAAACACATGATTCATCACTACAGAGTATAACTGACAAAATTAAGATTACTGTGTTTCAACGGAGAGATAAAGAAACTAATTCTCATCATTACAGCTATTTTTCAAATTCAAATACCAAAAGTGCCTTGGAGTCAAAATAATTGAGATGTCTCCAACAATTATTCCAGCCTGGAACCCACATGTCCAACAATATTGGTTATTACCAATATTAAACAGGGTCTCGTAAAAACATAACAGGATTGATGAAGATATACGTCATGGAAAATAAGAAGTGTCTTCTCAGTGAGGCTGAACAAGTCTTGCTATGCTGGGTTAGTCCTTTCTGGGATGTATTGTTCTACAGCCTGAGAGCCACCAAGGATGGTTGGATGGTTCTCATTAGGACAAATCAGATTCTCTGAGCTCTGCCAGTGTTAGATTGGAGAAGGATTGGTTGTAGGTGAAGAAAAAAGAAGAACTGAGAATTTTTCCCAGGTTTTTGGCTTGAAATACTGAGTGGATGTGATGTCATTTGCTCAGATAAAAGGGGCTAGGAAAGAAAAGAAATCATAAATCCATCCTAAATATATCTTTCTACTTCTTACTCTATTCAGAGCTAGAGTTTTGCTTTTTTGTCAGGTTTGTCTGAAACACTCCAGACAGTGATTCTGTGGCTTGTTCTCTCACTTTTCTGCCTTCACCAGTGTCTCTAAGACTATTTTTGTGGGTTTTTAAAACATTTTCCTTTGAAGAAACTTGTAGTGATATTGTTGTCTCACTCACTTTCAACTAATGTCTCAAGCTGAAGTGGGTGCCTAAATTTGCAAGATGGTACTTCAAAGGCCAGCCTTACTTACAGAAAACAGGACACAGAAGTTTCTCTTCAAACAAGATGTTATGTGAATAGAGGTGACATATCCAATATCAGAAGTGGACTTATTTATGACCAAGAAAAGATAATATAATTAGAAGATGATTATAACATCTGACTTTTGGTCCCCAAATGTCAATTCTAATGACCGTCCTTCACTCACTTCAGTTTTACTTCCTTTAAATCTTGAAAGTTGCTCTTCAGTGAACGGGATTTTTCCCTTTATTGAAAATCTCTTCAAAGATGATGGTTAAGGAAACTAAATATACTTGCCCTTGAGCATAAAGTCAGGCCAGAAGATGGGGTCTAACATTTCCTTCTTATTCTCTAAAACAGTGCCAGGAAATGAGCCACTCAGAGTGGAGGCAAGAAGCAAGATCAAGCAACAAGTACTATGATCTGACTATGAAGATATTATTGAAATTGGTCTTAAGAGATTTCACTCTTCCCAGGAACTGGCGGCCCTTCACATTCTTCTAAGGTTTGGCAGCTCTTCAAGAGTAAGAAAGGGTGAAAAAAAAGTAAATATTACAACATTCTAACAAAGCAACAAAAGGCTAATACGGTACAAAAAGTCCTTTCATATACGTTAACACATTTAAACTTGAAAACAACACTTTGAGTAAGGTGTGAGAGAAAGAGGAGATCACAAAGGCTAGAAAAGTCACACACTTTATCGTGAGGTAGGCAAGATTAAGACGCAGGTGTCTCAATATCTAAAGAGAGTGGTCCTATTACTGTCTAAAGAGGAGAGATGAACGAACTACAGAACTTATTCTTAAAGGTTTTGGAGAGTTTTGAACTAGAACTATTTTCAGAAGAGGAGGTAAAGCCACCACAAATTTGAAAGCTAACCCCTTACTTACAGAAAACATTTATTGGGAGTATACTAGTCAGGATTCTCCTAAGAAATAGAAGCAATAGGATGTGTGTGTGTATATATATATATATTATATATATATCTAGAAATACATACATCTAGAAATACATACATCTAGAAATACATATACATATATCTAGAAAGAGATTTATGATAAGAAATTGGCTCATTGTACTATAGAGTCCACATTTCACTGTGTAGGCTGGCAGGCTTGAGACCCAGGAGAGCCAATGGTAGAGATGAAGTCTGAAGGCTGTCTGTTGGAGAATTCTCTCTTGCTCAGGGAAACTGGTCTTTGTTCTATTCAGACCTTCAATTGATTGGATGATGCCCATCTACATTATGGAGGTCAATCTGCTTTACTCAAGTCCACTGATTTTGGATACTGAGGGTATCCAAAAATACCCTTATAAAAACACTCGGAATAATGTTTGACTAACTATCTGGCACCCTGTAGCCCAGGCAAATTGACACATAAAATTAACCATCACAGGAGGTTATAATAAAAACCAGCAAAGAGGAAGATTCCACAGGTTGAGAGATAGGTAAGATAAAAAGGATATATGAAGAGCAAATATAAGATACTAAAAAGCATGTGTGTGTGTGCATGTGCGTGCTTGGCATGGATAAGGACAAATTTCTTCTCCGTCCTTCTCTAGATCAGTCTGCTAGGGCACAAAGGGCACACATTATGCAGAACTAACACGTTATATTTTAGTGCTTCTTTAGGACATTATTTATATCAAGAGGATGATGCTATCTCAACTGAAGCAAAAGCCTCCAAAGAATTGCAATTATAAATGAATCTTAGAGTTTATCTAGTTGAATCTTCCACTCAATACAGAAATTCTATCTACCTGTCTCATAGAGAGTTTCTTATCTCCTGCTAAATACCTGAAATGCATGTAAGATCGCCCCACCCCGGAGCTATTTTAGGATCTCCCAGGAGCTACCGGTTTTTGTTAGGTAGCACTAATTGTTGAAAACCTTTATTTTGAATGCAGATCTGGCTTTCAGTAATTTCCACTTATAGTTGTCCTCAGGAACCACAAAATTGTATTGTAAATGTTTACTTATTTAATAAACAAACATTATTCTTCTTGACTTTGTCTCCTTGCCTAACTTCCTTTGCCCTTATTGTCACCCTCTAACTACCCTTATTTTCACTCACTACAATGCCTACCACGCTCCCTGTTATAGCCTGAATTATGTTCCTCTAAAATTCATATTGAAGCCCTAACCCTCAATGTGACTGTATTTGGAGATAAGGTTTTTAGGAAGTAATTAAAGTTAAATGAGTTTGTAAAGATGGGTCTCTGATCCAATAGGAACAATGTCTTTATAAGAAGAAGAAAAGTTACCAGGAGTGTGCATGCACAGAGAAAAGACCACATGAGGACACAGAGAAAAGGCAGCCATCTACAAGCCAAAAAGAATGATCTCACCAGAAATCAACCCTGATGGCACCTTAATCTTGAACATCTAGCTTCCAGAACTATGAGGAAATAAATTTTTGTTGTTTAAGCAATCCAGTCTGTAGTATGTTGTTACGTCAGCCTTAGATGACTAATACACTCCCCAAATCTACAATCTTTTAAATCCACCTCCACTCTTGCTCCCTATTCATTCCAAGCAACAAAAATGTGGAGGTCATGCGTATACAGGCAACTGTAGTGGGAGACTCACTAAATCATCATTAGAAGAAGCACTAGACTGAATAGCCCTAGCTCAGAAATTATTTCGTGAAGAAGAGAGGACTGACAGAAGGAAGGCTGAGATAAAGGACAATCACAACACCTTGAAAAAGGCAGCTCCATTCCTGCCAGTCTCCATTGAAAGAGGACTCTAAGTTAATTATACACAGTTTTTAAGAGTTATGAGTGCCTACCTCACAGGCATGTTGAAAGGATTCAATGACATGTCAAATATAACACACATAGAACAGCACCTAACATAAGGAAACCTCAAATAAATCTTAAGAAAAAGTCAGTAAGAAATTATAGACACCTACCAGCAATAGACAGGGCAGAGTATCTCCCTGGCTTCACCCACAGTGGTCTTTTTCTATCTATCAAAGAGATTGATTCCACCAATTGTATAAACTGTGGATTGAAAGTTTACATTTTTTATTAAATTTCTTTCTATAGCATTAAACTATCTGTTCTCCTATGTCTTTTCTTCTTTCTTTCCCTCCATAAATATTTATACAGCACCAACTATAAGCCAAGTACTATGTAAGGTAACGGTGAGATATGGAGTGATCTGAGTCCTAGTCAAAGGATTTCTAAAAAGCTGAAAAGTTTATGAAAGACTGAATAATCAAGAGTTATGTGTGATAAACAGGAAGGAAGTTCGTCTTTATCTGACAATTGAATCCTACCAGGTAACAGAAAGAGCATTCTTTATATCTGAATAAAAGATTTGTATTCAGAGTTTATACCCTTCTAAACATAAAGGGAGAGTTTTGTATGTGTGTTATAAACCATCATGAGAATTTCTGGTAGTCAATGTACTGGTGCATATACTTAACAAATTACCTGAAAATGTAGTGATCTAAAAAGAAATGTTTATTATCTCATAATTCTGTGCAGCTTAACTGGGTCCTCTGGTTCAGGGTCTCTCACAGGTTTCAATCAAGGTAATGGCCAGGGCAACATTCATCTTAAGGCTTGACTGGGGAAGGATCTGTTTCCAAACTCACTCACATGGCTGTTCACAGGAGTCAGTTCCTTGTGGGCTCTGAGAATGAAAGCCTCAGTTTCTCACTGGCTGTGGCCAAAGACCACCCTTAGTTCTTTGTCATGTATCTCACAACACGGCTGTTGGCTTTCTCAGAGCAAGAAGGCTAGAGATTTCCAGCAAGATTCAAGTCACAGTTTTGCAATAGGCTTTTTGTTACAAATAAGTCACTAGGTCCAGCCCTCATTCAAAGGGAGAGGATTACACAAAGATATGAATAACAGGAGATGGAGATCACTCAAGGCCATCTTAGAATTCTGTCTACTGCAGCCCATTTAGAAGTACTACATGATGACAAGCTCTCAGCGCCTCCTTATGGCAGAATAGTGCCTAATAGTACATCCTACTGAGATTTATAGTAACTTCCATTTTTTCTCACCATCTCATACTCTTGTTCTCACTCTCTCCATTCTCTCCATTAGTGATCGTAAAGAGCCTGGGAGATAAAAATGTCTTATTACTTGTCATCTCTAATCAGAAATGCATCTAATTTCAGTAGCTTATATCTTAAAGATATGGATCATGGACATAAGGTGTGGTGGTTTGACCATAAATTCTGGGTTTTTTCCTAGTTTCTCTCCTCTGTAATTGTCTTGGAATTCAAAGATGCCAGATACTGATCAGAAAGAACAAAAGCATTCCAAAATCAGGACACCTCCCTCACACACACACACACACACACATACACACACACACAAACACACCCTATTAAGGAGATATATGAGAAATATATGGATACAGACACAGGTCTAGATATAGACAGATGATGATGATGATGATGGTGATAAAGAATTGGTATGTATTGGGAATACATGGGGTTTTAAACAAACAATCTTTTTTCTTTGTTGCTTTTTCGGTTTTTAAAAGTCAAGGAGATGAACATTAAAAAATCTCAATAGAGCATAATTCAAGAACTAATATGACTTCAAGTCATTGTTCTGATTCAATGGGATATAAAATAATAAGATTAGTGTAAAACGTAAGTCCAAAGACTTAGGACTTGTCAATTGCCATGCAAATGAATTTGGAATTTATTTGGATGACAGTAAGGAGTCATTGAAGGGTCTGAGCCTTCTAACAATAATGAAAAGTATGGAAAGGAGATGAGTGAAACTAGAGACAGAGAGACCAATCAAGAGGCTTCACCTTTGGTTGGAACCAGAAGACAGGAGAGCACATGCTGTATTACAGGCACTGAAAAGTGTTCTCATATATTGACTTATTTAACTTGCAATAACCCTATGAGTTAGGTTCTATTATTATAGTCTTCTTTATTTTACAGAAGAGGAAAGAAAGCACCAAAAAGTTAAGTAGCTTCCTCAAATAACAAAGCTAAAACATGGTAATACAGAATTTCAACCCTCATAGCCTAACTGCAGAAACCACACTGTTAACCACTAAGCTATATTAAGTTATAGTAGCTATAAATGAAAATAAGGCAAATTAAGACAGTGAGGGAAGGAGAGAGGACCTTGGTTGAGTCCCAGGTTCTACGTTAGATGTCTTGGAGAATTATAGTGTCATTATCTTCAAGAGGAACTATGGAGAAGGCAAAGATGTTGTTAGGGGCAGGAAAAGGAAATAATGAGTATAGTTTTGAAAACTGAGTATTCTGTAAGACATCCAGGTAGAGATGTACAAAAGGAAAATTGGTATAAAAATCTAACTAGTAAAAAGTTTCAGCAAAGGATACTTGGGTTTAGAAATAACATGCTCTCAGGATGTAAATCAACTGTTAATAAACATGTTTAGTCCCCCTGATGAGATAATAATGTGCAGTGAGCATTATCTTGCTCTATATGGGATAGGGTTCCAAGAAAGTCTGCAAAGAGCTGGAAGAGTACCACACGCAAAAGTCCAGATAGCTTCCCAAACAAGTCCACACAAAGGGCAATACCTTACTTAATTCACCACAATTCACAGTCTGGACTTCAGATCCACACACTCACATTCTTAATTTGTCAGCTCCCAGGACTGGGATCACATTAACCAAGTTTATGAAGTCAATGTATCAATCAGATGACCACTTGTTGACTTATGATCAGAAATATAACCATAAAGTAGAACAAACTCATGTATGTTTGCACTTTCTCCTCCTGTAGGCTTGCTAAGTGGGAAGCTAAATCATACTCAAAAGATTGCTTGATGAGCATAGGTTTAGTACAAAAGGAATTATTTATAAGACTCAAGAGTAGTAAGGCACCAGGCTAGGGTGGCCTATCAGGCTCTGGATTCTGACAGATCTCAGTTTGAATCTCAGTTCCGACACATACCCATTGTGTCAAAGTGGGGAAGTCACCTCATTTTCCTAATATGTTTGGTGGCAATAATAAATATATCTAGCAGGATTGTTCTGAGGATAAACTGAGATACTATATGTAATAAACAGCCAAATTCTGATGAAAAAAAATTGATCAATAGATGTTGACCATTATGATGACGATGATTAATATAATTATTACCTATCTCCCCAAGGGGCATGTTGAAGGGCCACATCATCCTTTTACCAAGCCCAGGCTCCAGGAGGATCTGTTAAGCATGCCTATGTCTCCTTTCTAATGGATATATCT
Organism: Diceros bicornis minor; assembly: GCF_020826845.1. NCBI lineage: Eukaryota > Metazoa > Chordata > Mammalia > Perissodactyla > Rhinocerotidae > Diceros > Diceros bicornis. Next base: position 10,797,993 of record NC_080747.1, on the reverse strand, counting down.
TTCCCTAGAAATGCAGAGAATCTCAGCCAAAGTCAAGATAATCCTGGCATGAAATACTCTGCAGCCATCAAAAATAATACAAATGTGTATTTGTTTTTACAAAATAACATTTTTTCCAGTAAAAAAAAAAAAAAAGCTTTCACTCAATTATGATATTGTACATTCTCCAATCTTTTCAAATTAACCAATATCAATTCTGAATCAAAATTAAGGGGAAAATATAATGCCAACTTGTATTTATTAAAATATCAGGAGCAGGGGCTGAGCATTTATATTTCTAAAAAGCTCTGTGTATGAATATAATGCCCACTCAATGTTGTGAACTGTCATTCTGATTGGAAGCTATTCAGAGGAAACTTTCTAGAGTATTAAATGATTATTTTGTGACAGGCATGTTTTGCACACGAACTTATTTTTTCTTTATGACAATCATATGACTTCCATATTATTATTACTTCAATTTTATGAATGATGAAACTGAAGCACAGGGAATTAGCGTAGCTTATCCATAAATACACAGGCAAGTGGTAAAACCTGTCCAAGATCAATACTGTCCCTCAGCCATCATGTTAGGTGACTTCCCAATAAAAAAAATGCATTAAACCAAAAATGGTGAAATATTGGTATACTCATAATAAATTTTAAAGTCTTTTCCTTTTTTCCTAAACTTTTTAGGCCTCATCCCATCTTTGGAATAGATATCCATCGCTTAGAGTTGAGAGAAGAAAGAAAAAGAGAGTGACAAATACAAGAGGAAAGAATATGATGAAAGATATTTTTCAGAGCTGCATGTGACTTTTCAGAAGGAGAGAAGGAAGACAAAAGCCCACTTTCCTCATTAGTAGTCACACTACTCTCCTGTTATGAACTGGAAACATTTGTTAAATTTCACAGATTTACAAGAATAAATAAATAAAAGGCTAAAGAGAGTGTTCTGGGGAAATGATAAAGCAGGAAGCACTAGAAATCTGTCTCTACAATTGCACTGGCAGAATCTGTCTGATGTAACTATTTTGGAACTCCGAAATCTATTGAAAGCTTGCAACACCCAGGGGAAGGCTTTGATGGTAAATTGCTGTTAATTTTAGTCAATTTCAGCTCATAGCCCAGTAGCAGCTACTCATCCCCCACTCCTCAGTCCCATGGCAAACAGCTGTGCACAAGTTCCTAGAGCAGCTTGCACACAGCTTGTGGGAGCCAGGGTGGGTAATAAGGATTTTGTCTTCCAAATATCAAGCATCTGTGCTCTGATTGATGATTATGATCACAGAAGTGCAGTCAAAGAGGCAGTGGCCACTATTATTTCACCTCTTCTCACTGTTGCAAGTTCTTACCCTCTGGAGGAAGTGACAGCCAGGGGGTATACATGGTAAGCACTTTTTTCTTTTCCTCATTATTTTTGTCTTTTTTCCCATTTGAGAACAGACATCAAGGACTATGACATTCAAAGCAACGTCATATAAGGGGGAAGTTAGAAAGCCATCACACATACCCAGAGGAAGGTGCAGGCTCAGAAAAGATCTGAGAAGACATAGACGACTTTAAGTTAATACGTTAGGCCTATCCTTGACACAGAGACAGCCTATGACAATTGTTTTAAAAAAGCAAACTCTGGGGGTAAGGGGGGGAATTGGATTTCCAGAGTTACATTATTAGATTTAAATATCCAGTTTCAACAAAAAAGTACAAAGATGAAGGACATATGGCCCATTCAAAGGGGAAAAAAATAAACAGAAACGGTCCCCAAAAAAGACCTGATGGAGGATCTACTAAATAAATATTTTAGAGCAACTATATTAAAGATGCTGAAAGAGCTAAAGGAAGACATGGATAAAGTCAAGAAAATTATGTATGAACAAAAGGAAAATATGAATAAAGAGATAGAAAACCTAAAGAGAAACCAAAGAAATTCTGGAAATGAAAACTATAATAACTGAAACGAAAATTCACTAGAGGGATTCAAAGGAGGATTTGAACAGTCAGAATAAAAAATTCGTGAATTTGAAGATAGGACAGAGGGAATTAGCATCTGAAGAACATAAAGAAAAAAGATTGAAGAAAAGTGAATAGAGTCTACAGGTACTATGGGTACCATCAAATGGACCAACATACTCATTTTGGGAGTCCCAGAAGGAGAAGAGAGAAAAAAAGTTACGCAGAGAATATTTGAAGAAATAATGGCTATAAATTCCCCAAATTTGATGAAATACTTGAATATAAATACCCAAGAATCTCAATTAACTCCAAGTAGGATGAACTCAAAAAGATCCATACCAAGACATGTTATAAACAAGCTGTGAAAGACAAAGAGAGAATTTTGAAAGCAGCAAGAGAGAAGCAACTCATCAGATACAAGTGATCTTCAATAAGAGTATCAGAAGATTTCTCATCAGAAACTTCAGAGACCAGAGGCAGTGGGCTGATATATTCAAAGTACTAAAAGAAAAAAACCGTCAACCAAAAATCCTTGGCTAAATTGTCCTTCAAAAGTAAGGGAGAAATTAAGACATTCCCAAATAAATAAAAGCTGAAGGTGTTCATTATCATCAGATCTGCCTCTCTAAAAATACTAAAGGGAGTCTTGCAGGTTGAAATGAAAGAACACTAGACAGTAAGTAATCTAAAGCCCAATGAAGAAATAAAGATCACAGTAAAGATAAAAACATGAGCAAAGTTAAAAGCTAGTATTATTGAAACAACAGTGTGCTAACTCTACCATCTTTTTTGAACATGATTTAAGAGACTAAAGCATTTCTAAAAAATAATTATTAGTCTAAAGGCTAGTATTATTGTAACATTGATTTGTAACTCCATATTTTATTTTCCACATAGTTTAAGAGACTAATGCATTAAAAAATTATTGTTATATTTTTGGACACACAATGTATGAAGATATAATTTTGTGACATCAACAACTGAAAGAGGTGGGGATGGAACTGTTAACAGAGCAGAGTTTTTGTATGTTACTGAAGTTGAGTTGGTACAAATTAAAATTGGACTGTGATAATTTTAGGATGTTAAATGTAATTCCATGATAACCACAAAGAATACAGCAAGAATATACACAAGAGGGAATGAAAAAGGAATTTAAACCTTTCACTACAAAAAATCAGCTAAACACAAAAGAAGACACTAATACAGGAAATTAGAGACAAAAAACTATAAAGTAAACAGAAAATAAGTAGCAAAATGACAGAAAGTTTCCCTCCTTATCAGTAATTACTTCAAATGTAAATGATTAAACTCTCCAATTAAAAGACAGAGGTTATAAAAATGTATTAAAAGCATAATCTAAGTATATGCTGTCTACAAGAGACTCATTTTAGATCCAAATACACAAGTAAGTTAAAAGTGAAAGGATGAAAAAAATATTCCATGTAAATAGTAACCAAAATAGATCAGGGGTGGCTATACTAATGTCACACAAAAGAAACTTCAAATCAAAAAAGGTTACAAGAAACAAAGAAGGGCATTTTATGTTAACAAAATGTTTAATACAGCAAGCAGATAAATCAATTATAAACACACTCTAATAACAGACCATCAAAATATATAAATCAAAAATTGACAGAATTGAAGGGAGAAATAGACAATTCTACATTAATAGTTGAGACTTCAATACCCTACTCTCAATAATGGCTATAACAATCAGACAGAAAGTAAGTAATGGAACAAAGGACTTGAACAACGCAATAAACCAAGTAGAAATAACAACCATATACAGAACAATCTACCGAACAACAACAGGATACACATTCTTCTCAAGTGCATATGGATAATTTTCCAGGATATAACATATGTTAGGTCACGATTTAAGTCTCAATAGATTTAAAAAGATAGATATCAATCAAAGCATCTTCTCCTACCACAACAGGATGATGTTAGAAGTCAATTACAGAAGGAAAACTGGAAAACTCACAAATTTGTGCAAATTATACAACACACTTTTTAACAACCAACGGATCCAAGAAGACATAATAAGCGAAATTAGGAAGTATTTAGAGATAAATGAAAATGAAAACACAACATATGAAAACTATGGGACACAGTGAAAGCAAAGCTAAGGAGGAAATTTAGTTATAAATGATTACACTAAAAAAAAAAGAAAGATCTCAAATTAACAACCTAAGTTTACAATTTAAAGAACTAGGAAAAGAAAAATAAACTAAACCCAAAGCTAGGAGAATGAAGGAAATAAAAATTAGAGCAGAGATAAATACAATAGAGTATAGAAAAATAATAGAGAAAATCAACAAAACCAAAAGATGGTTCTATGGAAAGATCAACAAAATTGACAAACCTTTAGCTAGATGGACTAAGAAAAAGAGAGAAGACTCAAATTACTAAAATCAGAAATGAAAGTGGGGACATAACTGCTGATTCTACATAAATAAAAAGGATTATAAGAGAGTACTATGGCAATTGTAAGCCAACAAATTTGATAACCTAGATGAAATGGACAAATACCTAGAAATGCAGAATCTACAGAGACTAAACCATGAATAAATAGAAAATCTGAATAGACCTATAGATATTAAGGAGATTGAATCGGTAATCAGAAATCTCCCCCAAAATGAAACTCCTGAACCTGATGGCTTCAGTGGTGAATTTTACCAAACACTTAAAGAATAATGAACACCAGTCCTTCTCAAAATTTTCCAAGAAATTGAAGAAAAGGAAACACTCTCTAACGCATTTTACGAAGCCAGAATAACCTTGATATCAAAGCCAAACACACTACAAAACACAAATACCCTTGTCAACACTGGTGAAAAAAATCCTTAACAAAATACCAGCAAACCAAATTCAACAGCATATTAAAAGGATTATACACCATGAGCAAGTGTGGTTTATGCCTGGAATGCAAGGATGGTTCAACATATGAAAATCAATCAATGTAATACATCAGATTAATAGAATGAAGGAAATGATCACAGGATCATCTCAACTAGTGCAATAAAAGCACTTGACAAAATTCAACACCCTTTCATGATAAAAAAAAAAAAAAAACTCAACGAACTAGGAATAGAAGGAAACTACCTCAACATTTAAAAGCCATATATAAAAAATCCACAGTGAACAACATACTCAATGATGAAGTACTGAAAGCTTTTCCTCTAAGATCAAGAACAGGATAAGAATGCCCACTTTCACCACTTCTATTCAACGTAGTACTGAAAGTACTAGCCAGAGCACTTAGACAAGGAAAAGAAATAAAAATCATTCAAATTGGAAAGGAAGAAGTAAAAAGATCTCTGTTTGCAGATGGTGTGATCTTATATGTAGAAAGCTCTGAAGATTTCACACACAAAAAAGATATTGGAACTAATATAAAAATTTAGCAAAGTAGCAGGATACAAAGTCAACACACAAAAATCAGTTGGATTTCTACACACTAACAATTAAAAATATGAAAAAGAAATTCAGAACATAATTCCATTTATAATAGCATCAGAAAGAATAAAAGACTTAGCAATTGTTTTAACTAAGGAGATGAAAAACTTGTCCACTGAAAACTACAAATCATTGATGAAAGAAATTAAAGAAAACACAAATAAATATACTTCCTATGTTCATAGACTGGTAGACTTAATGTTGTTAAAATGTCCATACTTCTCACAGTGATCTATAGATTCAAATTACAGATTTGTAATTCTTATCAAAATCCTAGCAACGCTTTTTCAGAAATAGAAAAAAAATCTTAAAGTTCATACGGAATCTCAAGGAGCGTGAATAACAAAAACAATCCTGAAAAGGAACAAAGCTGCAGGACTCACACTTCCTGACTTCAAAACTTACTACAAAGCTACAGTAATGAAAACGATGTGATACTTCTGTAAAGACAGACAAATAGACCAATGGAATAGAATAGACAGTCCAGAAATAAACCTTAGCATATATGGTCAAAGGATTTTCAACAAAGAAGTTGAGACCATTCAATGAGGAAAAGATAATCTTTTTAACAATTGGTACTGGGAAAACTGAATATCCACAAAAGAGTGAAGTTGGACACTTACCTAATACCATATCCAAAAATTTAACTCAAAATGGATCCATGACCTAAATATAAGACCTAAAATTATGAAACTCTTAGAAGAAAACAGGGCAAAATTTTCATGACATTGGATTTGACAATGATTTTTGGGATATGACACCAAAAACACAAACAACAAAATCAAAATAGACAAATTGGACTTCATGGAAATTAAAAGATTTTGTTCATCAAAAGACACTATTAGCAGAGTATAAAGGCAACCCACAGAACGGGAGAAAATTTTGGCAATTCATATATCTGATAAGGAATTAATACCCAGAAGTTATAGAGAACTCCTAAAACTCAATAACAAATTAACAAAGAACCTGATGGAAAAATGGGCAAAGAATTTGAAGAGATGTTTCTCCAAAGAAGATATACAAGTGCTCAATAAGCACATGAAAATATGCTCAATATCATTAACTAATCATTAGAGAAATGCAAATCAAAACAACAAGAAGATACCACCTCACACCCATTAGGATGGCTACAATCAAAAAAAAGAATATAACAAGTCTTGGTAAGGAGTGGAAAAATTGAAACCGTTGTGCATTGCTGATGGGAATGCAGAATATTATAGCTGATGTGGAAAACAGTACAGAAATTTCTCAAAAACTAAAAAATAGAATTACCATTTGATCAGTAATTCCACTTCTGGGTACATACTCAAAAGAATTGAAAGCAGAATCTCAAAGAGATATTTGTACACTCATATTCATAGCATTATTCACAATAGCTAAAACATGGAAGAAACCCAAGTGTCCACCAATAGACGAATGGATAGGCAAAATATAGTGTATATATCTATATATATACATATACATATATATATACACACAGATATATATACACATATATATACATATACACAAACACACTGGAATATTATTCAGCCTTATAAAGGAAGGAAATTCTGATAAATGCTACAACATGGATGAACCTTGAGGACGTTATGCTAATTGAAATAGCCAGTCACACAAAGAAAATCACTGTATTATTCCACTTTTACAAGGTACTTAGAGTAGTCACATTCATAGAGACAGAAAGTAGGACGGTAGTTACCAAGGGCTAGGAGAGGGAGGAATGGAGAGTTATTATTCAATGGGTACAGACTTTGTGTTTTGCAAGATGAAAACAGTTCTGGAGAGGGATGGTTGCACAATATGAATGTACTTGATATTGCTGAACTGTACACTTAAAAATAGTAAACAACAACCAAAAATACTAAAGTTTGCAGACCTGAGAGCTGTCATGAATAAGTGAAGTAACTTTCCCAGTTGAAACATGCAAAATGATTCTTACTCAGGTGTTCATAAAATATTTACTGAGGCCTGGCAACTGTACTGGAGATGCAAAGGAGAGTTGCCTTCAAAGGGCTCGCAACCCAGTGAGTAAACCCAGAAATCACAGTGGGATGAAGACAATGATAGAAGTTTGTACAAAGTACAAACAGAACATGAGAGGAGGGATAATTCTGATTTGGAAATGATGAAAGCTGGTCAAGAAAGTCCTCAAGGAAGAGCTTAACAGCTGCAGCAGGTCAAAATTAACCTAGGATTTCACGAAGAGGAATAAGCAAAAGGGGCACTCCAGGCAGAGGGAATAGTCAAGGCTAAGGACTGGAATATCGAAGGTGAATTTTAGCTACATACCACATGGAGAGATGTCTAGTGTGGCACAAATCCAAATAATCCCATCTTGAATGTTGACTGTATATTGTAGGGTGAGCCACTTAATCTTTGTAAAATTTACCCTCCCCACCAATAAAATGAGGATAATAATCCCTACCTTATAATAATATTGTGATAACTGAATGTGAATCAGAATGTTTATAGCTTGGCACAGATGCTGGCACATGGGAAATGCCCACTAAATTGTAGCTAGACGAGCCTCCTGGCTGAGCCTCTCAACATGTCCATTGAACATGAGGACCACGGCTGACACGGAGGATGCTGAAACCACCTGTCAAAGCTGATGTCCAGGCTTTCTAGGGGAAAAGTTAGTGAAAGCTGCAGTAGGCCAGCAAGATGTGACCCTGGGGACTTTCACTTTCCCAGCCGACTCCTTCAGAGCCATAAATTAACTCCCTCCACTGCAGCCTTGAAAACTTTATGTTTAGGAGCCTGGAGGATGTTTTTCTCTCTCCTAACCAGTTTTCCCCCTGGACAAGGCAATAAGTTACTGATTCCAATAGGTGCAGGGCCAGGTCAGATGATATTTGACACAGCGGGGGGCACTGGCCTGGAGGGAAATGTGCATCCATGGGAGAAATTCTTAGTCATGATGACGCAGGAAGTGAGCTAAAAAAAATAACAAGATCTCCGGAGTCCTAGACTGCTCCTTCAGGATGAAAATTCCTCCCAATACCAGCAGCCTTAGCCTAGTCTAGGTCTGAACCTTGCAATCTTCCTGACCCCATCCCATACCTCTCCCTTTCACACCATCCTTTTGAAACTGCTTCCAGTTCCTCATAGGTTTACTTCTATTTCACACCTCTAAATATTTGTACAAGAGAATTCGTTGGCATGGAACACTTCCTCACCCCGTTCAGATAATTAACTTCTATGTACCTTTCCAAAAAAAAAAAAAAAAAAACCACTCGGTTCAAACTTAATCACCCCTCCAAGAAATTTCCTTGGCCACTCCCTTCCCACTCAGATTATGATGCCCCACCTTTGAGCTTCATGTTCACTCAACAAATATTTGGCCATCACCCATTGGTTGACAAGCCCTACAGTCTCATGGTATTCTGTGAATGTTAACTATCAAATAATATCACACTCTTTTACAATCATTTGTTTATCTGCCTTTCCCATTTGTAGGAATGTTCCTTAATGGCAGAGATCAGGTTTCATTCATCTCAGTTCCCTAAGTGCCTAGTTTAATGCATTTGATATATTCTTTATGAACAAAAGAAAGTATAGATAAGTGGAAGGAAGGAAAGTAGAGAAGGAGAGAGGGACGGAGGGAGAGAGTAAGAGCGGGAAGGAGGGAGGAACAAAGGAAGAAGAAGGAAAGAAAGAAGAATGAGTCTCCCAAATCTCCCCTCCCTCCTGCCCCCTCCCACCACAGTGAACAGATAGTTTCCCAGCCAGTTTCTTCTTATTGAAGTGATCTACATCTTGTTTATTTGTGTCACTCCATCGGAAACTTTCTCAAGCCTATTATTTGCTATAAACAAGCATCTCTTTAGACAGCTTTTGATATGATAGCGCAGAAAGAGCATGTGTTTTGGACTCCTCCAAACATCTGTTTAATCCCTCTCTGCTACTTAAAATCTCTCTGATGTTAGGAGAGTTATTTTACGTCTTTGCCTCATTTTCTTCATCTGTAAAAACAGTATTTATTATACCCACTTTGAAGATAAGAGTAAAAGGACATGAAGGATGTTTGAGTTATGGGGAATTTATTAGGGCCTAAAGCAATCAACAGGGGATCTCTCAACTTTTGGAGTGAGGTTTTTCTCAGTTTCATTCACTTTTTGAAAATCCAAGGAAGTTTTATAAGTAAACATTGTAAAAATGTCTCCTTCTGCTTCTCACAATCACACACCTAGTGCATTAATAAAATTAGACCTCTTCTTGGTGCAACTTATATGACTCCCTCAGCTGAAATATTTCCTGCTAAGTGGATCTTTTAAAAGTCTTTGGGAAAAATATTTGCATTAAATATGCCAAGAAAATAAATACATACCTACAGCATAACAAGAGCAAATTCAAATTAGTGAGAAAAACATCAAGTTCACAATAAATAAGCAATGTGTATGCAATACCAGCTAGAGGCGGGCAATCAGCAGAGAGGTCCAACAGAAGGGAGTTCCAAGCTTGACCCCAACTTCACTCACTCTCTGACCTTTCAATTTCTCTTAGCCTCAGTTTCTCCATCCATAAAAAGAATTCAGCAACAATATCTTCATAAGAAAGGTGTGGTGAGGAATGAACGAAAATTTGCACTAAACCCATGAGTAACTGCCTAGAACATAGTAAATCCTCAATAAATTGTAGCTTTTTTATTTTTCATAGAAATGATAAATTTCCTTCACTTTCAAAGATAGGTAAATTTAAATACTAATGCGATGCCATTTATACTTACTATATTAACAAAATTTATTAAAGTGACAACACCCACTGTTGGCAGTGTAGTTGGGAAACTGCTCTGTTTATACTTTTCCGGGAGCAAGGCAAATTGTTTCAACTCTTTAAAAAAAATACACAAATTAAGAATAACACAGAAATTTCAAGAAATATTTATAGCTATTCACCAAAATTCTACCCCTGGTTATTTATCCTAAAGCAGGATTTCCAGCTTTCCTAAGGAACTCTGAAGCTGCCTTACAGAGATAGGAGGAGCCAAGCAAGTTTTATTTTTGCCCATTATATTTATTTTAAGTTTGTGCAATATTTTGGGGGGGAGGGAAGATTTTTCTTCCAAAAAAAAAAAAAAGAATTTATCCTTTGGAAACCAGTGTTCAAAGACAATAATCCAAAAGAAAAAATGTTATAAGTACTGTGAAGTTTACTTAAGCAATAACTTGTACAAGATTGAAAAAAAAGTAAGTAGACGAAATATCCAACAGAGTGTAAACATTTTTTTAATGAATTCTTCACTTGATAAAATGTCTCGCAATTTTTAAAAATTATCATTATGAAGATTATATTCTAACACAATAATAGATATCGGTGGAGGAGGAGTAGAAGGAAAGCTAACGTTTTAATATTTCTTGCTGATTATATGTCAGACACAGAGCTGAGCACTTATGTAGAATGTGGGAAAAGACTGCTATCCATTATGTGGAAGAAACAGAATTTAATACACTATATATCCGTCATCATTACAACTTTAACCAAACCCTTCATGTTCCTGATCACGGACTATAAGAGAATCAAAAAAAAAAAAAACCACTTGATTTTCTGAGACGGAGAAGTGAATTGTTTTCTTTCTTTCTTCTCTTTCTTTAATATTGGTTTTGTAATAAAAGAAAATTTTACCCTACTCTGAGAAGAAATTTGTAATGAAACGCCACAATTTCCAGTTTGTAAGAGAACAACCAAAGGGCTTGCCAGTTTTCCAAAAATGCTTCATAAACAGCTTGTTGAAAACAAACCATTTTATTTTAAAAATTCTTTTCGTTGCTGTTATTTTTTAAATTAACAGAAGCACACCAGTTCCAAGACTCCAAGTAGAAACTGAGACATACAACAGCATCCACACCTGTCTTCCTCCCATTGCTTCTACTCAGCAGCCAGAGTGATCTCTCTCAAACACAAATCAGATCGTGTCATGATCCCTTGATAAAAATGGCCAAAGGCCAGGGGCCGGCTGGGTGGCATAGCGGTTAAGTGTGCGCGCTGGGCTATGGCAGCCTGGGGTTTGCAGGTTCGGATCCCGGTTGTGGACCGACGCACCGCTTTTCAAGCCATGCTGTGGCAGAGTCCCATATAAAGTAGAGGAAGATGTGCACGGATGTTAGCCCAGAGCCAATCTTCCTCACACACACACACAAAACATTGTCCAAAGGCTTCTCCTTGCACTTATAAAATAATCTCTTCTGACCCTGGCCATGGTGCCCTACCTGATCTATCAATCTTCATCTCTCTCTCTGGACTCCTCTCTGACCTTCTTCCCATGGGTTCCTCATGTTCTAGACACATTGATCCTCATTCTTCTTTCCCAAGATGCCACCTGTATCCACCTCAAGACCTTTGCACTTGCTCTTCCCTTGTCTTGAATATTTTTCCTCCTCAGATTTTCTTCAAACTGGGTCCTTTTCATCTCTCAGATCTCACTTACAAATAATTATTGAACTGTTAGACTCGTATGATATACCAGGCCCTGTATTCAGCGCTAGTGGTCAGCAGTTTTTAAGACCAGCTCCACATTCAAAGAGCCCAAGATCTAGTGGAGCACTCAGGAAGTAAACAGGCAAGCACAATTCACTGTGACGTGTGCAGTGGGTGCTGCGGAAACAGAGGAGACATAGCAGAAGGGTTGGAACAGAACCAAGCCTTGCAGGATCAGGGGGAAAAAATCCAGAGGAAGTAACATCTAAGCTGAGAGATGAGCAAGACACAGCTAGAGAACTGGTAGAGAAATTGATCCAGCCACAGGGACCAAGAAAGAGTGTGTCTCTTTCAGGAACTACAAGTTGTTTGCTCTAGTCACTAGAGCCTAGTGGGTTCACCCAGAACTCTGCATACACAGGTAGAGGAGCTCTTAGCCATCTTATTCAAGAGGTAGGAATCCAGGGATCTCAACCAAGGGTAATACATACACACAAGGGTCAATTGCCAAAAAGGAAACTATGTACTGTTCTCCCCATAGCTCTACAAATACCCAATGCCGACCTCACTTTCCTCCTGTCCAGACTTCTCAGGAAAGTGATGGTGGATCCTAAGGCCTCTGAATGGGATCCTGACAGACTCCTTTCCCCTTCTAGGTTAATCAAGAGTGTCTAGGTCAGACTATTCACCCAACCTGCCTCAGGGATAAGGAAGCCCAAAAGCCTCAAGGGGATTAGATTTTATGCTTCACATCCAGGACCCCAAGGGGCAAGAGGACAAAGGCGGGACCATGGGCTCTGAAAGGCCCTGCATCCAACCCCGCTCAGGTGCAGCTTCTGAGCTGTGTGGGGAGGGGGATTGTATATAGAAGGACTGATGTGTTTTCTTATGTTCTCACCCCTATAGGCTAATACTAAAACGAGCAGCAGATCAGGGGGAGTGGAGAGCAGAAACAACCTGCATCCTCAACAATAAACATCCCCTTGGAAGAGTCTGAGATGTCAAGAAACGTGGTCCGTACCCTGCTATTTTAGTTCAGGATGCTATAACAAGACACCATAGATTGGATGGCTTAAGCAGCAGACATTTATTTCTCACAGTTCTGGAGGCTGCCAAGTCTGAGATCAGGGTGCCAGCATGGTCAGGTCATGGCAAGAACTCTCTTCCTGGCTTGCAAATATCTGCCTTCTTGCTTTATCTTCACATGAGTGAGAGAGGGAGAGCAAGCTTTCTGGTCTCTTCTTACAGGTCACTAATTCTCTCATGAGGACCCCACTCTCATGATCTCATGCAAACCTAAGTATCTTCTAAAGGGTCCATCTCCAAATACATCAGATTGGGGGTTAGGGCTTCAATGTATAAATTTTGAGATGGGACACAATTCAGTTCATAGCACCTGCTGACTCTGACTCTCTTGGGAGTTCTGTTTCTTCCCTTTCTTTTCTTTCCATCCACTCCAACCCCCATCAAATAAGCAATACAACACAAACAACAACTACTTATAGTTATAAAACACCTACTCTGTGCCAGATACTGTTCTAGGAGCTTGATATGTATTAACCTTTTTACTCCTCACACAACCCAAAGAGGCAGGTACCATTACTATCCCAGTTATACAAATTACAAAACTGAGACACAGAGAGGTTAAGAAACTTGCACAAGTTCAACCAAATAGCTCTACCAGGAAAGAATCCTAAAGATGTAAAGGACAGTGAGGTGTGAGGACCTAGACTGAAATGAGGAGGGCATTGCTGGCAGAAGAAAGGCAGTGAGTGGGCATGTGGCCAAAGCGAGGCACAAAGCGGATTTGGAGGAGAGCAGGGATGAGCTGAGCAGCCCTGACCTCGCCTCATCTGACAGTGCACCCCTTCTCAGTGCCTTGCACAGGCTCAGCACACAGTCAGTGCTCAAATGGTGGGGTCGTGAGTTATGAGATCCAAACTCTACCGTTTAAAAGCTACTTCAGGAGGTTCATGTTTCCGTGTCCCAAAAATAATTTTCAACTCATATCATTTTTAAAGTATGTGAAAAGAGAAGCCTATTAATAAAATGGATAAGGAGAGAGACAGGTCAACTTGAAGCTAACTTCCAAGGAAGCTACTTGCTTATTCGTTCAGCTCTTAGGGGAGTGAACCCACATTTGTGGAAAGGAAATTTGGTGGCAGGAGTCCTGGGAATTGTTGCTGTTTTCTGAAACATGATAATTGCCAAAGGAGCATTTTGTGAACACTGCTCTAAACAGGATTGTCAGGGGAGGAGCCCCTGCAATTATGGCTACTGTAGATAAAGGATCTATATTCAAAGACATCATTGTGAAGATTCAGATGAAGGGATAGAATTAGTGCAATAATAGAAGTTAATTTCTATTTTCCTCTATCTGAGTGAATGAGGCATATAATTAAGTCAAATCACCTTCACCCACTCACACGTATGCTGAGCACGTGTGCGTGTGCATGCACACACACACACACACACACACACACAGAGCCTCCTTTTGTCTATATTCACAGCCACTCACCCCAGAAGAACATCTACAAAAAAATAATCAGTTCTACATGGAAAGAATCACACTTTCTTTCATTCCACACTCACTACCACTTCATGGCATTGGCCAGTTCCTTTGTTAGGAACCGGTTCATTGTTACCTCATGGCAATGATTTAAGTGGCAGACGTGGACTCCAGTCTCGACTGCATCAAAAGGAACTGTGTAAGCTTACCCTGGTCCTCAGCTCCCTCACCTTACACCTGCAATGACAGCATGGAGTGGGGCAGTGTTTTATTTTAAGTATTGCAACTAGTCTTACCTAAAGGATATAGATTTTCCCCATGAAGAACCTAGCAGCTAATGTAAATGAAGACACTATATCTCCTTGCTCTGGGATTGCCTAGACTAAACCACCTTCTCCCTGGGGAAAATTTTCTTCTCGTCTGCACATTTGTTCAGCTGGACAATCTGCCCCAGCATATTCCTGAACCAAAGCATCTGGCAAAGCTGCCAAATCCTGAGCCCCAAGGGGTTAATAAAGTCCAGGAGCTCTGACATGGGCAACTCAAGCTTCTGTTTTTCTCAAGGCTGGGACAAAGGTGAGTCAAATGAGGCACGTCGGGTGCCACGTTTAAGTAGATGCCCACTCTCAAGTCATGCAAGTGCCAGGTCCTTACATTTTATACGTTAGGGCCTCACTCACCTCATCCTAGTTTCAGCCCTGGTCTTTCTCCAGGTTTTGCAAGTTCCAGGCCTAGAGTCATATTTCTTACTACAACATCCCCTAGCGCCCTGAAAGGACATGGTGCTAGTGTATCATTTCCCTCTACAGTGTCCCTCCTCCTTCCCACAAGGTTTGGCTAAGCTTCCAGTATTTTAACCCACATCTTAGGCAGGTCCTTATTCTTCTTTTAAACTACTAAGGTCGGCACTGTTTGCTGGATACGAGCAAGAAACTTCCTTTCCCTTTGGTGCTGACTTAAGAGCTGTCTGGGGTAAGAGCTGAACTGCACACTCATGGCCCCAGGAGGATACACATCAGAGTCAAGATTAGTATTAGGGCAGCATTTCTCCACTTTTTTTTCATTATTTTTTTGTCCTACTTGATCCTCTTCCTATGGAATTTTAAGACCACAGATATACTATATATCTGTTTATATTGTCAGGTAGAGTTCAGTGTTGGAGGGCCACAAACTACTGTATTACCTAAGATTTTTTCACTCTTCTCATCCTAGGAATCACCCTTTGGGGTGATACTGAGAATGAAAGTATCAGTGAGCTGGCCCAGGAAGATGGTAGCCAGACTCTTCTTATGTGCTGTTGATCCCTCACAAGGGAGACAATGTAACCCTTGGTTGATTACAGACTCAGTGATTGAGCTCCACAGGTTAAGAGAACTAAAAATTCAGGGAGGTTTTAGGAGAAGTAGGGGGCCTTCACTTTTTCCTATTTTCTCCTAATCTCAGGTTTCCTGTGGCAGCTGCCCTGTTTTATCTCGTCAGCAGGTAGAGGAGATCAGCAGGGTTTAGTAGTCACTGGTCCACATTTCTTTCTTGGTGTAGCTAAATCTATTAAGAATCTGCAAGTCTTGGGGATTCGTTCTCCCATTTCCTTTCTACCCAGATCTGGCATGAGGTGATGAATCCGCATGGCTATGTCTGCCTGGTGGACCTAAACTTTCCTTCAAGTGGACTGTCCTAACGTCTAGAGTTGAGGCAGAGTATGTTAGCAAGCTCATTTGGCCGCAGTTCTAAACCCACATTCTTCATCATTCATCAGTAGTAAAACTAACCATTTGATCTCCATCTTCCCTCTGCCTCATTTCTCACTAAGTTCTGAATCCAGGAGGGGAAGAAGGAGGTGTTATTTGTACTTCTCCTAACACTGTAATGTGTAACTTCCTCTTGTAAGTTGTAGGCTTTCAAGAGTACACATCGTGAGTTATACATCCACTGTCCTGGAATCTAATAGAATATATTGCAGATGCAGCTAGTGTGTTTTTCAAAATATTTTTGGATAATTGATAGATAATTTGACAAATCAAATATTTCTTTGAACATTGAATTGGCATTCAAAAATGTTTCTTTCAATCTTGACTCTGAGATAAACTGGCTGCATGATCTTGAATAAATCACTACTTCTGTGATCCTCAGTTTCTCCGTGTGAGAGATGAAGAGCAGTGCTGTGTTCTCTGAAGGTCCTTTCAGCTCTGCTCTTCCAGGATACTGTGGCACAGATGCAGAGATATGATATAAATGAAACATTTAAGGCATTGAGGTAGCAGGTAAGGCAAGAAATCCCGTGGAATGGCCATAGTCCTGAACCATAACTGTTCAGTAGAGTAATATTCCTTTTTCTCAATTTCTTGGGACCTGGGTGGCAGCTGCTTAAATTTCCAGGAATCCTGGAACAACTAGGAGAGAAGAACAAGGTGGGAGAGAAAGGGTGGATGAGAGAGGGAGGGAAGGACAGAGAATGAGGCAGAGAACAGGGAGATGGTCAGAGAGACAGAAGCAGAGGGAGAAGCACAGACAGGCAAAGAGAGAGAAACATAAACAAAAATGGAGACAGAGTCAGAGAGTGAGAGAGAGAATCAAAGAGATAAACAAAGACAGATAAACAGAGACAAAGACACATGCAGAAACAGGAATGGAAGATTAAAAGAGAGAGAGAGAGACCAAAAGACAGACTCAGAAAGAGAGAGAAGAGAAGAGAGAGTCACAGAAAGAATGAGAGAAAGAGACAGGGACAGGGAGATTCAGAGAGGGAGACAAACAGAAAGAGAGATCTCGGGAGTTGTTGACGAGACATAGCCACTGAGAGATTTCCACTGAGGAAAAGGAAAAAAAGAGACATTTGCATAATCTTTTCAAATGATCACCATTACCAAGATTTTTCCCTCTCGGGTACCTTGGGTAGGGGCAGGGGCCTTGGCTCCTTCTTGTCTCTCTTTCCCTTTCTCCTCCTCCAATGCTCTGTTTATGCACAAAAGACCAAGTTATTTGAGTCCTGGGTGCTGTTAAATGCTCTCTTGCCTTCATTTACAATGTGCTAGAACATGATGTTTCTCGGGAGATTTCATGTGGGAAAGAGTCCCCACAGCCAAGAATAGCAGGAACTGCCAGCCATCCTCCCAAAACCGTGGCACAGTCAAGAGCGGGAGCGTGTTCACGCTTCAACATCACAAGTTTGCAACTTCAGTTTAATAGGCCCAACAGTGCCAACACCAAACAAATCCTTCCTTGGACCAGAAGCAACCCCACTCCCAGTCAGAACTCATAAGACAGCACTTGCTTAAAATATGAAGCCAGAAGCTTGGTACGGAGTCCACTAACTGCAGGTATTTGTTGATACATGTGTTCCATCCAAGGAGCCCATGAGCTTTTTATTCATCTCTGCTTTTCAGGACTGCAGGGGCTCACAATCTGAATGGCACTTTCAATCATTTGCCTCAGCATCAGCATCAGTCCACTCATGGCCCCACTTTTCTTTGTTTGCCTTTTTAGCTCCATCCTATTTATCAATCTTTCCTCCCCCTTAAGGCATTCACTCTCCTGTTTATTATACGTCTTTTCAAACCACACTTCGTGCAGTGACTTTCATACATGTATGTCCACTGACTTTAATTACATTATTCTTCAAGTACTGTCACATTTTTACCTAAATGAGAGGTATACATTGCATTCTACATTGTACTCATTGCATCTCAGTAGTAAAAGTACCTAGCATGGTGCCTGCCACTCAGTAGGTGCTCCAAGAATATTTTGAATAAAGTAATGATCTTTGACCTCCATTTTATCACTCTTCCTTACAACAGCATGTGGCTATTGTGTGAGGTTCACCATAGGGCTTCAATGGGCTTCCTACAGGAAGTGGAAGGTATAAACGCCCCTTTTGACTTTCTGGGTGTACCCAAGGTGTTGAATCATCCTGCGACCACCCAGGGTAAAATGAAAACACCATGGGAATTGGAATCTGGAGATCTGGATTAGAATCCTGGTTCTGCACATTTTTTACTTGAGGGATCTCAATTTCATTATTTCTAAAATATCTATCTTGCTTACCTGTCATGAGGGTCAAATGAGCTAAAATGTGTAAAGGTTTTTGTAAAGGGTAAGAACTTAATCCCCTACCCTTCTTTTAGGTTGACTACAGTGTCATTAATTCACATGCCAGGGAAAATGAGTTCCTTTTAAGCTCCGTGGGGAACAGTGCTCGACTACATAGTAGGCACTTAATCAATATTTATTGAGTAGGCGAATGTTCTTGGTCCCTTCCCTCAGCTCTCTCTTTTAGTCTCCCTGTTCTAATACCTACCCGACTTCTGGATATATGGCTTTGTCTTCTTTTTCAAGCCAGACCCTGGAGTCCTTAGACTAGAGGACAAAAGAATTGCCTCACTTCTCATGATCTTCAATGCTCCATTTGACAGGGATGGTATTTAACCTCTGATCTCACCAACATCACTATCTTTAGAATTTAAGTTGTTTTGGGGATTTTGACCATAATATCTTCCTCACTTCACACTCACAGTTTCATATCAAATCAATAGCCAATAGAAAAACCTCTCTTTGTTTCCAACAGGCTGTGAGAGAGGAAGAAATTTCTAACCCATGTTGGTGTCAGAGACTTAAAGGGAAACACTCTGCCCCTGGGGTCTTAGAGAGGTGGGAAGTGAGGGAGTTAGAGGGCTGGCTCCAAAAGGAAAGGGTAGAGATGAAGTCACTTGATCAATCTCCTATTCTACCTAATAGTGTCCCTTCCAGTCCTTTTAAACTCACACGTGGGGCTCAGAGGTCAGTCCCTTACACTCTCTAAGGAGACAGACCAACAATGCTCTGCCTGTGAGGATGAAGAGGCCTTCTGAACATCTGGAAAATTCCTAATGAGAAGCAACATGGCTTCTGTGTTCTCTGAGCGTTTTTGTGTTCCCCACAGCATAGCCTGCTAATAAAAACAGCCTCGAAATTCAGGCTAAGTCTAAGTCCAAATTTTCAAGTCTTCACTGTTAATCCTTTTTTAATTGGCATGGAATGCATTAGCAATCATTAATAGAAAGTGTACTTTCTGGAGTCTAATTAAATGCTCTAATCACATTTCTACCATTAAAAATGGTTTTGGGTTTTTGTTGTTGTTTTTCTAATGAGCTGTTTACTCTGTTGATAACTACAGTGTGGACAAAAGGGGAGATTCAAAAACAGCTCCAAACACTCAAAAAGAAATAGCTTTGCTACTGATAAAAATAATAACCTCATGTACAGCAGGGGGTGGTAAGAAAGCCTAAATTTATTGCTGCTGTGTTGAATGCGCAAATGTCACTTCCTTAAAGAAGGAAAATTAGTTTTTAAGCCTGGTTTAGCAGCCAGAATCTCTGGCTGTCTTCATAATATTGGATTTTTCAAAGCTTCTATGATGCCCCGGGGTTGGGTGTTTTGCATGCAAATTGCAAATTATGTAATGCTGAAGATGTTATATAAGGAAAAAGTGAGGACTGGGTTCTCATTCTTTCTTATTTTTTTTTTTTTCATTCTTCTATCCAACCTTTCTGGTCCTTCAACTCCAGCTAACATTTATTGAGCACGTACTGTGTCTTAGGTGCTCTTACATCATTTAAAACTCGTGACGGTGGTTTGAAAGAGATGGAATTATTTCATTTTTGTGGATGAAGAAACCGGAGCTCAGAGAGTTTAAATGACTAAGCCATTTCATAAGGAAGAAGTATTGCTCATTGCTCTAAGCCAGAGCTTCTCAAACTTGGGTATGTATCAGAATCCCCTACAGGGCTGGTTAAAATACAGATTGCTGGCTCCACTCCAGAGTTTATAATTCAATAAGTCTGGGGTGGGGCCCAAGAATGTGCATTTCAAGCAAGTTCCCAGGTCATGCTGCTGGTGCTGCTCGGGGAACCACACTTTGAAAATCGCTTCTCTCCAACATGCTACCTCTTCCTCACACACGTAGATCTTAGAGCCAGAAGGCATTCCAAGAAATCATTCAATCTACATCTCTGCTTTAGATAGGTAAAATATTAATTATCGCTATTCCATAGATGAGTCATCAGAGAATTGTTGGGAGCAGGAGAAGGAATGTCCCATCCAGAGTCAGCCAGGTGTTAAGTACCAGGTGACTATCATTTATCATTAGTTGACATTTAGCATATAGGACACTTTTAAAGTATGGGCTCATCTAATGAGCTAATTCCCCACTCTCCTCCTGCCCTGTGAGCCAAACCCCAATTGGAAGTAAGTTAGCTGTTAGAGGCAGTCCCTTCCAGAGATCAAGATCAAGGCCCACCATCCATGATGGGGGTGGGGAGAATGGGAAAGGCAGGGTGTGGGAAGGGTCCTTTAGCCCAGGCCTGGGCCTCAACTTTACCAAGGCCCTCGTCCACTCTAGAATGGGCTATTCAGTTTACTCACACAGTCCCAGGAGAGACCATCAGGGTTGAAGGAACACATTCATTGTTTCGTCTTAAACTTGTATATACTCCTGTAATACATTATGAACTATTTTTCTTTTAGTAATGTAGTAAGTTATTGTCTTCCTTTGTACTTTTGCACCTGCAAAAGCTTAATTGAAAAAAAGGCATAAATATTTCAATATAAACATTTAAAATAAGATATAATTTTGCAATCCTATTATCACATTTCTTTATTTTTTCAATTTAAAGGGAGCTTCAAAAAAGTGTGGGCCCCTCTCTCAACCTCTGAGAGACTCCAACCGCAGTTCCTGCAGGTGTACAGCAGGTGCACTTCACAAAGCAGCATTTATCAAAATCTAAATGAGAGGAGAATTGCAGAGAAATCCTAGATATGTGTTGAATCCCACACCTCTCAGGGGCAACCCCAACCCACCCTGGTGAAGTAGGAGGAGCATGTGTCCCTCACTCCACTGCCCCCGCACACTGCCTGGCTGTAAAGTGAGGAAAAGCTCTCTCTGCAGAGCCTCCAATCAGCCTCCCAACCCAAACCCCTGTGCTCCTGAAACCTGTGCTCCACACTGCGCCAGGGTCACTGCAGTAAAATCCAGATCTGAGCATTTCATTCACCTGTGGCATCCTGCACTAGGACACCGGTGTAGGACAAAGTCCACATCCCTGAGCACAGAAGCATGGGCTAAGGCCAGATTTCTCTTCTAATTGTCATTGCAATTAGTTGCAAGCCATCTCAAGGTTTCTATGAAAATAAATATTGTATAAAGTGACAATCAAGGAAAAAAAGACATTATCATTTAGGATTTCACATCCGCTATGTGAATATGATTGCAGTGAAGAAGGGGGAAGTTCAATTCTAATCTCTACAGAAACCTAAGTTCATTTCTCTTCCATCTCACTTCTTAAATAAAGTCCTAGTACTCCTCCCTACACGTTCATTGAATTTGAACTTACATCTTTAAATACCAGCACATCTCTAGATCTGTGAATGCTGAATCTACACACTTGAGCAATTGAGAAAACAAAGGAGTAGAAGCATTTATCAGAAAACACACAGCTGGGAAGGTATAGGACTAGGATCTGCCCCCAGGTCAGTCTCATTTCAGTCTGTGCCCTTTAATGCCATGCCACATGTGCACATGAAGTGGGGCAGGAGACAATTATGACAGAGTGTCTCCAGAAGGCCGGAACCTGGGGCGAGGCCCCCACCATTCACAAGTCCAGTGTGCGGAACTCACTGTACGAATTGGATCTCTTGACCCAATTTGGTCCTCAAACTCCTTATCCCTTAATTTCCTTCCAGCTCTGAAATTCCAATTCAATAAAAACCATTTGTCTTTCTTCATCCTTACAGCCTTCATAGTCAAGATGCAAAGAAAATGTATTGTGTTTTTAAATTCTTGCAGATCTAAAATATAGCTTAATGCTTCTAATTTTGTTTTACTTTTCTGTCTCTCTGTTGTTCTCTCTCATTCTCTTTTTCTGTCCTTTCTTATTTTTCTTTCCTCCGTTCTTGACCCCTCTGCCATTTATTCTCTCTCCTTTCCCATTCTGTGGACGGCCAGCATCTTCTGTCACTTACTGCTCCTCAGGTTGCTAATTGGACAGAACTACTTGGGCAAATGTCACAAGTATGCTGAGTGATCTAGGGCAAGCCACGCAACTTTCTGAGCCTCTTGTCCTCATCCACAAATTGGGAAGTTTGGGTCAAGTGATCTCTTAGATTCTTTTCTCTATATACATAACTTCAGCCTATTCTTCCTCCTATCCCAGAATCATTGATGGCACCTCTGTGCTCCTGCCCACCTTCCCCAATGTCACCTCCTCTTTTACCTTCCATATTTCTCTGTAGGAGACGTGAGGTTTCCCAGGACTGCTGAACGCCCCCACTCTACATGGAAGAAGAGGAGACATTTGCTTTGTACACTTCCTGGCAAGTGAGCAGACCAGCTAAATGGTGCCAACAATGACTGATGAGCAAGTTCCGATTCAGCACCCTGAGGAGCTTAAGGGCACTTCAATAGTTCTCCGACGATGGACTCAAGAGCAATGAGCAATATGAATCTATTAATGACAAACTGTGTCATGGAAAATGGATGAGCCTTAGGATGAGCTTTATAAAAGAGGGTATGAAAGAGGCAGAGTGGCTTTGATGTTGTGGACCTGAGGAACATTTCTAACTGAGACTGGTGAAATCATGGGATTGGCAGATAGCAGCTTAAAGGAGAATGCAGTTATAGATGAAGACATAGCTGTGCAATGAATAAAATTAACCATAAGCTCAGAAGCACTGCAGCTGAAGTCTATTCCACTGCTTTCATACTGAATAATTTTTGATGACCATGTGGTCTATTCTTAGAATCTCATAAGTTCTTTGCAGCAACAGATCCTTTAATGGTGGAAAGGGTAGGCAGTGGTCGTTCTGATTCAGTGCGGGTATGATATGAAATGTGAAGCCTCAGATAACAACATGAACCTTTCTCTGTCTGGCCCTTGCTTGCTCCTCAGGCCTCATCTCCACATGGGGCAAATATTAAGCTGATATGCACTGATTCAGCCAAACCGGTTGACAGAAGATTAAAATGCTTCTATACTATTTGCTAAATAGTCATTGCTTGCACTCCCAGAGTGTCCCCACCACTTGCCTGGTTCTTCCCTTAAAACTCCCCATCATTTACTGAGATCCATTTACTAGAGTGATTGCCTGGTCATGCTGGGCATGTGCTGCTCCTGTGCCTTGTCTGTTTTTGGTCGTTCTGTTCCAATTGGTTGGAGTTTGTGGCAGAGAGAGATGGGCTGCCCAGATCCTCCTTCAATGAAGGACTTACCATTCCGTTGCAAGGAATCCAGCTAGCAGACACTATCCAGGATTTGCTTGGGCTGCAAAGAGCTGGGATCATACTCTTTCATATCAAATAAATGAGCAAGATGGGACTTAAGGGCCTGGCCATTTCAGCTCAATGAGGACTCTCCCAATAGTCCATATTTTCTCTAGACCTCCTTGTGGGATTGGCCCAAGTTTTGTTGGAACTGTATCTTGGTGTAACATCTCCCTCTGCCCAATCTTGCTTCCTTCCTCTTCCTGACACAAGTCAACAGCTAATAAACCTTTGGCACACCTAACTCTGTCTCAGCATCTGCTTCCAGAGAACCCAACTGCCACAATGTAAGTTATATTGGTTGTTAAATAATTTTTACTATCAGCCTTGTTTACATAAACCAAGCTGTTTTTAGTTCCCAAGACACTTCATAGTCTCTTACGCTCCTAAACCTTAGCAATCACTGTTCCATCATCTTGATATATCTTCCATGCCATCATTCTTAACCTGGATTATTCTACTCACTCTTTCAGAACTCATCCTAATAGTCAGAAGCTATCAGTCCTGGGAAGCCTCTCATGACTGTATTAGAGTTCTAACGCTGTCTAACAAACTACTGCAAACTCAATGGCTTAAAACAGCACAAATTGACTATCTCAGAGTTCCTTAGGGGCATGTTAGCTGGGTGCTCTGCTCAGAATCTCACAGGGCTGAAATCAAGGTGTTCACCACTGTTTTAATCTCATCCAAGGCTTAAGGTCTTCATCCAAGCTCATTCAAGTTTTTTGGCAGAATTTAGCTCCATGTGGTCAGAAGATTGATGTCCTCATTATCTTGTTTGCTTTATTCCAGTGTCTCTTTGGTGCTTCACTTTCTTTGAAAGGGCTCACCTGATTAGGTCAGGCCCACTCAGGATTACATCCCTTTTGATTAACTCAAAGTTGAGTGATTGGTAATGTAATCACAGAGGTGATAACCCAGCATATTCACAGGTTCCACCCACACTCAAGGGGAGCAGCCTCTATCTCCAGCACAGCCAGCAGCCATGGCAGAGGAAATGAAGAGTTTTGTACTAACGTTGGAATGGTCTACCTAGAAGTGACACAAGTACTGTTTCTCACAACTCATTGGCCAGAAGTAGCCACATGACTCACCCAGCCACAGAGAAGCCAGGAAGTACCTGGAAAGGGGACAATGGGAAATATTTGACAGCCATCACTAAAGACTATCACAGAAAGTAAAGACTTTGTCTTCTATTTCTGGGTCACTAGTACTTATGGAATGACTAAAACATGGTCAACAAATATGGATGTTAGGAAAGAACATTTTCAAGGTATCTTTATGGACCTTCTTTTCTTCTCTTCTACCATCTTGAAACTCAAGAAATGACAATTCATTCAACTGTGTTTTCATAGCTGTTTTATATTTATTATTGACTTGACAAAAGTATTGTTATCGAAATTAAGAAAAACAAAATCCATATTTTAGAAATAGAAAGCATAAAAACATTTCAATGGTATTATTTTTAAGTGAAATATAGATATCTAGTATGTATATGATCTTTATCATTATTTTTTAGTCCTTAATGGTCTTCAGGTGACTCTCCCTTTGCCCGTGTACTGAAGGTAGCTATTCTTTTTACAGCCCTGAAAAACGGGTGTTAAAATAGGGTTAGAAAATAGGTGTTATGTGAGTTAAATATGCATATCATTTTCATTATCCTTGTAAGCAAATGCCCTTGAGGAAGTAAATTCAGAACATTCCTACATTGTAATATTTTTTAATCTTGTTATCAGTATGATACAGATAAACTTCAGAGCATTGATGCACAAAGGTTCACTCAAGCAGGCAGAGCATTGGAATGATGCATTTGGGAGGAACAATGAGCAGACTGAGGCTGTATCAGCCTTTCTCTAAACCACTAGTTTAAAATAGAACACTGAAGTTAGTCCAACATTTTGTCTGCCTGAAATATGTCTAAAGAATCATCATCAGTGACTTCACTTTGATTCTTCTTGTATAATTGGAGATTTTAGACATCATTATCAAATTAATGAGTTTTAACACCTTGTAGATATGGAAAAAGTGGAGTAGTGGATAAGTTGATATGGAAAAAGTGCTCCCTTCTAGTACTAATAGCACAGGGTCCCAGTCTGTTATCAGACGAGTCCAATTCTTGTCCTAGAAAAGGGATACCAGGCATGGGCATGGGAGCCAGGGTTAGGGGTCTGTCAAAAAACCTGTCTTCCCAGTATCCATCCTTGGCATTGAGATGACTGAAAAAAGTGTCATTATCCAAAGTTCTAGGTGACACAGGAGCAAGGAATTCTCAAGCATTCATATTCTAAAACTTAGAGACCCCAGATCTGGGCTGAGGAGGGCAAGGAGAGATGAGTCAAGTCAGAAAGCACAGGGTGTCTGGGTGAATAACACAAACCCAAGCTTGTAGGAGCTGCACATAAGAAACCTGGAGTAGATGTTCACTTAACACTCCATGTAACAGGACCAAACCATGTGTGGACAGGCTAGGGTATCAGATCTGGGCAGATGTGAGCAGAGTAAGACAGACCATGGAGGCAAAAAAATTCCAATGTGGGGCCAGGGCTTAGCAAATGGATCAGGAACAGAGAAGGTTATCAAAAGCTAAGTGAAGAAAGAAGAGAAATAGAAATAGTGTAAAGACTCAGAGTTAATGCTAAGTGGAATGATAAACATGTATGCCAGGTATGCCATAGGACCTAGGATTCAGGTGCAAGGAAATCCAGATCAATTTCCTGCATCAAGTTTCCCTCTGGTTCCCCTTTTGAAGATTCAGGGATTCTTTGACACTTTTTCACTCTAAAGCTGAAGAATGTTTCTAAAATTTATGCAGGAAAAGATGCACAGATATAATACACCATAGACGCTGAGGCTAGACCACTGTAGCCACGTGGGGAACAAGTGGGCACGGTGCTAGTAATAACAAGTTGGAAGAGGAGGACACCTGAGAAGGGCAGGCCCTCCACTCATGCAATGTTTTGGAGCATCATTTTTGGGTCATGCCCTGTGTGAGGTGCCAAAAATACATATTCAAGGCATATAGCAGGTGTTCAGTGAATACTTTTTTAATGCAAACATAGCCATTTTTTTTTTTTGCCCTCAAGGAACTCACAGGCCAATAGAACAGAAAACAGAGCATGGCTACAAAACATTAGCTGCCAACTCCGCCTAACAGAAAGCAAGATGGAAACCCTTTCAGTGAGGTTTTCTTGGCTTTCCTGGTGAGAAGCAGGAACCACTTGGCAATGTCATCAAGATCAGTAAGCCTGTTGTATTAAGAAGAACTTTGCAAAAGTATAGAAGTTTCTTAACATATTGAAAACTCAGTCAATGTGACTCTGAGGGAACTTTCAGGGAGACATCTGAGACTGCACATCCTAAAGAGTGCAGCCACCTCCCTAGCACCGCTGGATTTCACAAAGGAGAAAACCCCAGAGTGGCAGCAATTACTTGAGTCAACAGGATGATGGAGGCACTGTGGTTAACCCAGCAAAAATTTGAGCAGGTAGTCAAATGGGCTGTACAGATCTGGTGGGCTATTTGGCAGATGGTTATTTTAAGGGAAGGCAATCCAGGAACTTGACAGAAAAGGATCTTCTTACACTCTTCTTGCCTTGAAAAGAAATTCATTTGTTACCCAGTACAGGCTATACAAGGCTTCCCTTGTTGTTGATTTTCAAGTGATCCAAAGGGGCTTTGGGTGGGTCTTTGGCTTGCTAATCATTAACGTGGATGGAAGAGTTCGCAGCTCCATCTGATACTGGCCCCTTAACCCCAAATTAAAGTTACCTTCACTTTACTGTTTGCTAATATGGAAACAAAAACAAACCATTAGCAAAGACTCCCAGAAGTCAAGACTCTATTCTTAGAGCCCTAGGCCATATGACCTCACCTGTGAGGCATGCTGGGAGCACTGAGCAAGTAGAAGAAATTATCTGAAGTCTAGGATGAGAGAATCTGGGTGATAGGAAAGTTGGTCATTCAAACCATCAAGTCCTAGAGAGAGAAACCAACCTCAATTCCCATCTGAGCCAGCACTGGGACCTTAGGGGAATTATCTGAAGGTGAGGTTGTGGGTGAAGGAGAATTACTTTTAATAATAGTGTCTCTCTACATCAAGATGTGGGTGGAGGACCAGACATCAGGCAGCAGTCAGTAAACAACCAAACTCATTACTCCAAGGAGTGATGCAGGTGGAAAACACAAATAGATTTCAAGAAGCACAGGCAATTAGGACAGCAAACAAAGTTACCTTGAAATCTCATCATAGGCTGCTTACAATTAAAATCTGGGACAGTAATTAACAGGCCTTTTCCCCAAAGCTGGTACTACAGGCAAGTAGAAAATCAACACTGGCTATAATCCATTTGTAGACTCTGATTGTGGTCAAAGGAGACTGACTCTAAGGAAGGTGGCCCCACAGATGTCCTTTATATGGTGATGCCTTTGACCTACATTTCTTGTCTCTTCCCCTCGCATTCCAATACCTGATTTATGCTCTGGCCATAAAGAATTTGCTTGATGCATAAACCATCTTCTCTCGCCCAGATTCCTTGGCTTATGCTACCTTTGATTTTCTAATTTTTCTACCTGGATTACTCCTGAGTATCCTTCAAAATTCAGCCTGAGAGTTTTCTCTTCTAGTTATACTTCCCTGATCCTCCAGAATGCTGAAGTGTCCTTTCTTTGTTTTCCAGAGCCCTTTGAGCTTACCTGTCTGCACACACTTCCCATCCTTTGTTATTGATGTTTGCTTTTCTGTCCCACTAGCTAAGCTCCTCAAACCTGAACTGTGACATCTACAAGCCACAATGCTGGGAGTAATGCCTGACACATTAGCAAGTGCTGAATAAATAGCACTATAAATAGTGCGTATAAATAAAAGAATGACTGAAATGTTCTGTAGGGAACAAATGACTGTAGGGAAAGATTCTGATAATCTTCAGGATTTCTTTTTTTTTTTTTTACTTCGTATAGTTCATATTTGAATGCAGTTCATCAAAGTCATCATCACTCACGTAAGATCTCAGTTTCTCAGGGTGACCACTTGGAAGAACTACATTAATTTCGATGCTTGTGTTTGCTAAAACCAGTTTCACTATTTAGACACTCTCTTCTCTGTGCGTTTGTTTTGTTTCAACTACTATACAAGTGTAAATAGAATCTCAGATCTCCAAAATAATAGATCCACAAGTCAATAGGATTGGTCTCTGGTAAGCAAAGGAAGGAGACTTCCACAGCCAAGGATGTTGCCCTAAGAGACAGATCTATCTCATCACTATTTTTGTGCTATTACATACTTTGAACTTTCTAAAGTGATGTATAAGCAACATAGAGGGGAAAAAATGGCATGGATACCATGCTGTATATAACTTCTATAAAGCTCTTTCAACCACTTCCTCATCAAAGAGTCCATTGCCTTTTGGGTCTAGTCAATCTTGCAGACTCCCCAGGAGACCTAAGTTTCATCACGGAAACAGTCAATAACGTGTCCCAAGGTTCAAAATCTCAATTTTTACCCAAGGTCCCAGGAACAATTTCTTGTGACTCTCATGACTTCATTTACTTGTGACTTGGGAATCAGAGAACCAAGTTCAAGCTTTTCCTAAACTTACAGTCTCAAAATATTTTCATGACATATCCAGATCCAAAGCCTAAATTCTTTCTCTAAAATAATCTTTTCCTTCTAATGCTGTATTTTGAAACCTGAAAAATTATTTCCTGATTAGCCATGTTGTTAGAAGAATACAGTTAAGAAAATTATAAAAAAGAGCAGAAAACCCTGAAATAATTTTCTTTTTCTTTTTCCCTAGCAATCAACCCTCGTATTTATGTTTGGCCAACACTTATATGAGAATGAGTTTGTATTGAAGGACTGCCTGGTACTCTGGGGCAGAGGAGTGAGAAAGAAGTTCTAAAACATGTTCATAAAGATAATGATGATGCAGTATGTTTAAGTAGATTTTAGAATTCATAATATGTTTTTATTTCTTTTTACTTTCACAACAGCCCTGTAAGGGTTGGCTAGGTGGATAAGCAAGACTGTTTACTGGAAAGAGCCAAAGTTCAAAAATTAGACAACCTAGCTTCCAATTCCAACAATGCCATTCCTTAGCCCTATGATCTTCATCTGTAGCTTGATGTGTCCCAGCATCAATTTCTTTATACCTAAGATAATGATACCAATCTCATGCCTACATCATTCACTCAATAAGCACTTACTAAGTGTTTACCATGTTGCAGGTATCTGTATAGGTTTAGGGATGCAATGATGAAAAGATACATTCATAAAAATTAAATAAAGAGTAAATTAACTAACATACATGAAGTGCCTAGTATGTGATAAATGCTCAATAAATGTGATGTTCCCCTACAATTCTATTTTATAGATGAAGATATTAAATTCAGAATAGTTATATGATTTGTCATTGGTCACAAACCTAGTAAGTGAAAAAAGCAGCACTTAAGGGCCTGCCCAGAGGCGTAGTGGTTAAGTTCGCATGCTCTACTTCAGCAGCCTCGGGTTCGCAGGTTCAGATCCCGGGCGTGGACCGATACACCACTTGTCAAGCCATGCTGTGGAGGTGTCCTATATAAAGTAGAGGAAGATGGGCACGGATGTTAGCCCAGGGCCAATCTTCCTCAGCAAAAAGAGGAGGATCGGCAACAGGTGTTAGCTCAGGGCCAATCTTACACACACACACACACACACACACACACACACACACACAAAAAGCAGCACCTAAAACTAGACATATCAGACAATGTTCTGCAGGAAATGGAACCCTCAGCTGGGATTTTGGAAGAGATTTTGTAAGGATGTAACTATTTACAGAAGTGTCAGTTGGATTAAGGGAACCCAAAAACAATGTTGAGACACCCAGAGACTAACATGGGCCAGAGGTCCCTCATAGCCCCTAGTCATAAAGGGGAAATGGGGGAGTTTGGGATGTAAGGTCTACCTGTAGAGCTGTAGCTATGGAAGAACACAGCTCCTGACAAAATGACTTTGAAGCAGAGAGGGAGCAGACAGAATAAAGCCTTAGCCTTGCTCTCCTCCTACTCTCTGGTCTACTACTGGCACCTCCCACTGGACAAACTTAAGGAAAGTCAGCGGACAAGGGAGCCCTGGTGCTGCAATCTGCAGAGCTCAGCCCCTTGATGCACAGAGAAGTAGGGAGAAAGACAGAATTTGCCCTTTTGCCCCAGTGATTCATACCCCCTGACATACAAACTATATCTATCCTCTCTCAAGAACTCCCAAATCCCGTCAGTCAAGTCATCTGGCTTGAAGTCCGTGATCTCATGCTCTGTCTCAAGTCCAGACGTGTAGGTGGTTCCTTGGGGGCAGACCCTTGTATGAAAGTCCCCTTGAACCAGACATCTATAAACTAAAAAGGCAAGTTTCATGTTCCCCAAACACCCAACATGCAACAGTGAAACAATGTCTTTCTCCACTCAGCCTCCTATAACAAAAATACCATAAACTGGCTAGCTTAGAAACAACATCAATTTATTTCTCAGAGTTCTGGAGTCTTGAAAGTCCAGGATCAAGTCCCCAGCAGATTCAGTGTTTGGTGAGAACCCATTTCCCAGAGGACTGTCTTTTTGATGTAGCCTGACATGGTGGAAAGGACAAAAGATCTCTCTGAGGTCTCTTTTATAAGGGCATTAATCCCATTCATGCGGGCTCTGCCATCATGATCTAATCACTTCCCGAAGGCCCTACCTCCAAATAACTCTCACACTGAGGATTAGATTACAAATTCATAAACATATGAACTGGGGGTGGGAGTGAGACACACAATATTCACAAATATTGTGACACACAAATATTCAGTCTATAGCACAAAGGAACAAACAATTTCAATAGACACATTAAAAAGGGAGGGACAGGAGGTGCACAACAGTCACTGGCTCCTAGAAATTCTGAAATCCAGCTGGGCAATGTCAAGTCCATTCTGCTAGGACCATAAAATTTTCCTTAATTAGGAAATTAGTTTTGCAACATGAGAGTGATTCCCTAGTCCGCTGTTCTTTTCAACTCTTGTCTCTACCCTTTTCAATGGGTAAAAGTGAGAGTGGCTTCTCTCGCTATAACTCCTAATGAGCCAGTAAAAATCGTATCCCCCTTTACCACCACCTTGGGCTCAGCTGGTTTAGAGGTCTCAGTTCTCTAGGGATGATGCCTCTGTCAGGGAATACAACTATAACACCACTAAACAGGAACATGAAACTGTCACGGGCCATTTTTGGTTCTTCATATCATTGACACTATAGGCAAAAAGAGGAGGATGCTGAGCAGACTGGGGTGACTGATCCTAACTATCAAAGAGATATTGGCTAACAGGAACCCATGGGTCAAGGAGGAGTATGTCTGGAATACAAGAGCTCCTCTGGGGTACTTTCTGTACTCCTATGTGTTGTGATAAAAGCTAATGAAAACTACAACAACTCAATATAGACAGAACAACAAATAGTACAGACCCTCAGGGATGAAGGTTTGAAAAATAATGCAAGGAGCCATGATCACTTGAGGTGCTTACCAAGAGCAAAAGAAATATGAAATGGAGTAGCAGAAGCAGTTATGATTAGCAGCTATGACCATGTGACCATTTGCAGATCTGATGACTGCACAGTTTCTTCTTTGCTTTGATATAAATCTATTTGCATGAATAATAAGTAATTATTTTGTTCTTTTTCTTTTTCCCTATCCTATTATCTTACTATCTGACACAAAATATTTGAATAGTTAACTTTTTCTATCTCAGTATTTAAGTTATCAGATACCAAAGGCAGAGTGTGATTCAGCTAGGAGAAGAATGGACATCACCACAAGAAGGATAAAGCGGCATATGAGACATTGTGCATCCTATTTCTGCGATACAATTAACATATTTTTGGTTGTACGAGGGATAGGTGCGTTATGTAAAGTTGAAACATGATTTTGTTATTACTTAATTTCAAAACTCAATGTGATTAAAAAGAAACAGGGTTGTATGGATGCCAAGTTGACAAGGGGTGGACTGGGCTACATTTTGCTCCATAAACTAAGCTAGGAACTGTGTTTCCTCAAATCACTTTCCCTATGTGATACTATGTTATAACTGGACAAAAGAGGAGCTTGTTTGAGATTTGGAAGGCCATTGTCTTTGAAACTCTTTGCAGTCAGAGACAGTGACAAACAGATGCAGAGATGGTTGATGAATTCCACATTGTCCTCACTTTCTTCTCCTCCACATCTCACTCTTCTTCTTGTCTGCTGGCCTAACTAAGGGTCAGCACCAACTGCTAGATATTTGAGGCCATCTTAGATCATCCAGCATAAATCAAGCATCCAGATGACTGCTACCTTGTGAGTGGCCCCAGGAGAGACCAGCAAAAGAACCATCCATATGAGCCCAGACAACATTGCAGAACCATCAGATTTGTAAGCAAATAAGATGAGCCTTTCTTTAATATTTAAACCACTAAGTTTTGGGGTGATTTGTTATGTAGGAATAGATAAGTCAAATGCTTGGTATTAATAATGGAAGGTGTTATTAAATAGATATAATCAATATTTCAATATATATTTAAAATATAGTGCTTCTGAGCTATTGGCATAAGTAAATAGATTTATTAATGGACATTGTAAACCCCAAAGGATCTTTATTTCACCAACTCAATGATAGCCTCATATTGGGCAGGGTATGTGAGTGTGTGTGTGTGTGTGTGTGTGTGTGTGTGTGTTGATGTATCTCCAACATGTATCACAAAGTCTGGCATAAACTAGGTGGTCAATAAGTGTTTTGAATTCCATGCATTGCATTGAATTGAATTGCTTGAAGACATTTTGAGCCCCATGGAGTAGTGAAAGGTGCACAAGCTTTGGATATAGGGTATTCCATCATGTGGAAATTCTATGTCCACTGGTAAATTGATATCAAATATGGTATAGTAATGAAGGAAGTGTACTCTAGAGCCAGATTATTTGGGTTTAACTTCCAGCCCATGAATGTACTAGTTATTTCACATTGATCAACATTCTTAGACTCTTCTTCCCCATTTCCTCATCTATAAAATTGACTTAATTTACCCACCTCTAAAGCTGTTGTGATGACTGAGTGGTTTAGATTCAAAAAGTGTTTAGAATAGTAAGTGTTCAATAATTGTGTGTATTTTAAGTTATATAACTCTCAGCCTCAATTTCTTCATCTGTAAAAATGATGAGCATTTCATCAACCTCCTAGGGCAGAGAAAATTGCAGAGAAAATATGTTCAAAAGGTCTTAGCACAAGGTCCAGCTCATAAGAAACTTTAATTATTTTTGTTCTTCCTCCTTTCCTCTCTTCTCCTTTTCTTCCCTTCCAAAACAAGCCCAAGAACCCCTTGGCCTCACAACCAAGGAAAGCTCATTCAAATCAAGATTATGTGAGGATCAAATGACAATATATATATATTCTTCATGGAAATGTTCTTCACTTGACAAAATCCCTGCAAATGTTTATTTCTTTTCTTTCTCTTTCCCCTTCTCAGGAGGCTTGAGCCCTAACCAAAGCAGAGACTTAGATGCCATTGAAGAGAAGATGAGGCTGTCTCCAAAGCATCTATCTTTAGGGCAAAATGTTAGTTTAACTACTTGTTCTCTTTGTGCCTCAGTTTGTTCATCCGAAAAGCGAGGGTTCTAGAGGATCTATGACATCATCAGCTGGATCTAGGTGAATGTGATGGGATGAACATCACAAAACTAGAGATGCAGAAGCCGAGTTCTGATCACGTCACTCCTCTGCTCCAAACTCCTCACAGTCTCCTCATTGGGTAAGGGCAGGGGACAAACTCCTTAAAGCCTGTCTTCTAACGCCGGGTGAAATCTAGAAAAGCTGCATGGTCAGCCCAAACTCTTCCCAAGTCCTCATTCTTTATCAGCACCCAAATATCTGCTGTTTTCTCAATGTGCACTGGACTTCCAATCTTCTAGGTCTTGGATCATGCCTTGCTTTATTCCTTGAAGACTCTTCCCTGAGATTTTTCTCCCGTAGAAAATCTCCTATTGAAGCCTTCCCAATACCTCAGTTAAAAGGTTGTGACTCCCTCCTATTTATTCCCATTGTTCCTGGCTTGTGCCACATCCTAATGCTAATTATATCCTATCTGGGATTACAGTACAAGGGAAGCTTCCGCCCTACTTGTCCATCTATTGTTTGAGAGCAAAGATGATGCTTTATTCATTTCTGACACTCCCTGTTGCAGTAGCATTGTTGCCTTGCACATATTGTATATTTCATAAATTTTTCTCTATGAAATAGATGAAAGAACAAATGGGCTTAAATAGAGATTTCACATATAAGAAAAGTTGTGTTCAAGGATAAAAAATTTTAAGTCACAAACAATTCCAAAACTCGTTTTAGAAGAGTTAAGGTCTAGAACCTGCACTTAATCCAATTATAGAAAATTAAAAAATGATAAATGATGAAACAGGGGCTTTACTTTGTCTTTAGATTATCTGGTTACAACTTGACCATTATGGACAAAGAAACCATTACTGTCATCTTTGGTAAGGTGTAAATGCTATCTAAACATAGCAATTTGAATGTGATTGCACTATGTAAATAGTATTGATTTTTTTGTTTGTAGGAGAGTAAATCACTGTTAGAAAATAGCCTTCCAAGTCAATGGTTCTAATTTAAGCCTAATTATTTTAATTATTACCCAAAGCAATCACATTATACTCTATCCATATATCCCAGGAGAGTGTACTGAGCAAATGTACATACACGTGTACACTAGCATCCCAGACAGACACAGACTTTGCAGCTCATCACCTCTGCTTACATGAACACTCCTCAGGTCAAACCCCACTCCCTCATGGAAATCCCTCTGTCCATTCTAGCTCAAGTTCTCCTATGGAACACTTCCTATCACTACCACAAATTGGACCAAATATTTATATTTGCATCATCATTTGATTTACGTCAATTAATTCCTGGTTTAAGTAGAAGTGAGGAAATGTGAAGGTAATGGTTCTGGAAAGCTTGTCCTGTGTCTTGGGGGTCCCAACTTGAGCTCAGACTGGGTAAGATATACATGAGCAGACGGGTGGGCAACAGGGAGCAACCTCTATGCACAAAACAAGGAAAATATTTTTGCATATGCACTTGGGGGAGCAAGGACAGTAAGGAGTGTCCTATGCAATTATTTGTCCCCCAGCCCCATGGAAGTGTGTCAGCCATTAAAAGAGGGAGGCTGGCTCCACTTAGCCCTAAGACCCAGGGACACCGCATCACTGATTTGGTGCCTAGGGGATATGATGTTGGGGATTAGGGCCTCCGCAAGGAACTCAAAGTTCTTTGACACCCTGAGGCAGGAGCAAATGCCCCATTGACCTCGCAAAGCTGGCAGCTTCCAGAGAAGCAGCAGCCTTTGCAGAGACATCAGTGTTCTGTACTCAGTGGTGGCGGAAGGAGGTGCAGCTCCCAGTGCTTTCTCCCTGGTGGGCATTGACAACGGAGAACCAGAGCAAGTGAATGAAAAGGAAGAGCTGGAGACATCATGAGACACAAAAATTCTTGGGGGCTTCGAGAATGAAGAGATGGGAATGAGAAACTGTCATTATTACTACCTTGGCTTTGGACAGACTGAATGATGAATCCTGAAGAAATTCTTCACATAAGAGGCAGTTGAAAGAATCATTGGCCTAGAGAAGACAAGAGGATTGCCTGTTTTTTATTATCTTAAAGCCCACTTGGAGGAGGGGAGTTGGAATTTTAAGCAACTCTAGGGAAGCCAGTGGGTGCAAGCACAGGGAAAGGCCAGTCAGTTTGGCTGCAGGAAGAATTTCTAATCATCAGTGTTGACCAACAACCAGACAAGCTGCCACAGGAGGTAGTGAGCTCACTTGCATTGGAATTATGTAAGCGAGGAGACTAGATGCCATCAACAATGTTGAGCTAATTTTGGGGCCAGGTGGAAGACTAGTTGTTAAGAGACAAATTCAGCATGATCCCAGAGAAGAGAAAAAGGGTTACTGGATTGAAGCTACGAGGAAATAGATTTTAGCTCATTAGCAAGAGCTTATTACCACCAAAGCAGGCAGCCATATGAGTTGGTGAAATAGCTCTTTATCACCAGGCATGTTCAAGCAGAGTTTAGCAGACTACATAACAAGGTTGCTTTACTCTGGATAAAATTAGAAAAATACCAGTGTGTGTGTGTGTGTGTGTGTGTGTGTGTGTGTGTGTGTGTGTCTGTAAAGTATTTTCTTAACAGCTAAACCTTCTCATTAGCTGAACTGATGTGCAGAATTTCAGTGATGGTGATGATGTATACGCTATTAATAACAACAGAAAAGACTTACAAAGCACTTACCATATGCCGTCCACTATTCTAAGCACTTCAAATGTATTAGCTTATTTAATTCTCACACAACCTTATGAGGTAAGCATTATTATTATTATTATTATTATTATTATTCTCATTTTACAGATGAGTAGCTGGGGCACAGAGAGGCTAAGTAACTTGACCTAGATCTCATACTTAATAACCAGCATCACACCCAGCAAGCCTGGCTCCACTCTCCAAGCCCTTAACTAACGTGCTACATTAGCTAAAGTGGGAGTGGGGGACTCAGAGACCCACCCATCAGCCTTAGCAACCTTGAGGTACCTCCAATCATCTAGCTCACCTGGGAGCACAATTTGGAAAATCACTAACTAAAAGGACTGTAAAGTCTCTTCTGACTCTAATTTCTGTGTGGGGGAATTCACAAATGCAAAGCTCAGGACCTGGGCTCTCCTGAGGGAAGTGAATTTGTTCTCTTCTTTTACCTGGACGGTGTGCCCCAGGAGGAACTCTCCCTCAGCAGACAGTAGGTTCTGGCCTGGCTACAGAGAGAACCATGCTGCCTGTGGCCTCTCTTCTTTTCAAGGCTTTCCAGTGAGGAGAAACTTGTCTCACAGAAAAATCTCTCTTCATCTTTGGGTCATAGATTATCCTCCAAAGAATTCATTGTCAAAAAAGAAAGGGAGGGAGGGAGGAAAGGAAGGAGGGAGGGAGGGAGGAAGGAAGGAAGGAAAGACACAAGAAAAACACAAAGAAAGAAAGAAGGGCACAAAGAAATATACAAAGACACATAGATACAAACAAAGAAAAAGAAACAACATAATGCCAGCTTCTAAATGCTAAATGTCAGCCCCCTCAATGAGTGGAGAAAAGCAGACTTCACTTATGTAATACCCTAACTAGAATAGTCCCCTTATTCTACTCTCTCTTCTGTCATTTGCTAGAACTGAGAAGACACATGAGCCAAAAATCTTAACAAGAATCCAAACTTTATTCCAAAACTACCATATGCTAGGCTTGAAACCAAGCTCTCTAGCATATGTGCCCAACAGCAACTGAATGAGAACAATTACGCTGAAACCACGAGCACAGAATGGCTTCGTGCATTTGTCTTCAGTAATTCCCAGAGCCTTTCCAGGCATTGTAAATCCTGCCAGTTTGCCTTGGTCCTCTTTGGGGCACATTTAGTTCATAGACCCTGGGGCTAAACATGTTTCAAGCTCTCTAGGAATTCCTCATAAATTAATACAACCCACCCACTTTACTAACATTAAACAAACACATTAGAGGAAATGGAGCAGGATGTGAGAGATGACAGGGAAGGATTTCAGAGACCAGCAAATATAATAGTTTCATTTTTCAGATGAGCAAACTAAGCCCCAAGGATACAAAGTCAGGACTAGAGCTTGAATTTTGGTCTCTAATCCAATATTTTGGATTGAGTTTTTTTTTTTTTTCCCTCTCATTACTCCACATCACATATAAGTATTTTCAGAGCATTGCATGTCTCCTACTTTCTTTAATCCCTCCCTACTCTACAAACTCACAAAAGAGATTCAGTCAATGTTGCTGGCCAGCCCCGTGTTCTATCTATTCTGAAATAGGACAAAAATCTACAAGAGGTCTATTTGGCTAGAGATAAATTTCACCACAAAGGAAGCCTCAATTATTGCTCATTTTTGTATGTTACCAATTTTACTGAGGCCTAAGCA
This sequence comes from Diceros bicornis minor, assembly GCF_020826845.1. Classification (NCBI taxonomy): domain Eukaryota; kingdom Metazoa; phylum Chordata; class Mammalia; order Perissodactyla; family Rhinocerotidae; genus Diceros; species Diceros bicornis. The sequence goes on along the minus strand of NC_080747.1, from coordinate 10,759,370 downwards.
CTCTTTCTCAGGATGAATTGATAGTTCCTTCTCCTACTTACTCCAGGATAGCATATAGGGTCTCTGATGCATGCCTCTACTTAGTATGCAGTTATCTTTCTCTCTAGCCCTCTCTCTCCCACTCTCTCTCTCTCTCTCTGTCATATTCTTATGCTCTGTGTTCTATCTCAGTAGCCACAAGCAGACCTGAATATGCTGACATAAATATTTCAATGCATAATGGAGGAGAAAGCTCAGTTTAGGTCTTTCCAATGCAGTCAGGGCAATTGTGAAGAGGGTACTGCTTTTACAAAATAAATAATGATGGTATTGGATTTTAACCCACAGAATTGAATAAATACCCATGAGTTCTACTGATATAATGAAATCAAATAATAAATAAATAGAGATAGTTCTTCATGACAGTAAAATTCCAATTAATAAATGTAGAAGAATAAAAGAAAATCTAGAATCACCAGTAGGCAAACACCACAGTGAAAAGTACTGCAGGTAAGAGCCACAAGTTAGAGGGTGCGAGTTCAAGGAGAAAGAGCATTTACATAATCTCAAAATATCCCGCCTGAAATATCTGTCAACAACAAAGGGAAATACAGTAACTTTGCAATGGAAAAATTTGACAAATGCCAACATAACCAGGTGATGCAGGTAAGCATCATCCGTGATAAGACATACCAACATCCTGAACCCCTTGATACAGCATGCAGAGGATGCCACATCACTTTTGTGGCATTCTTGGCAAAAATACGCAACCACTCCAGCGATAAGAAAACATCGCACAAATCCAAATTGAGGGATATTCTACAAAATAAACAATCAATACTCTTTAGAAGTGCCAGGGTCATGTAAGATAAAAAAAGTCTGAGGAACTGTTACAGACTGGAGGCGACTAAGGAGATATAAAAATTAAATGCAATGTAGGGTCTTGCATTGGATCTTAAAGGAGAAGAAGAATGTTATTGGAAAAATTAGTAAATTTTGAAAAAGTCTGTAATTTAGTTAATAATATTGTACCAGTGTTAATTCCCTTGTTTTGATAATTGGACTATAGTTATGTAAGATTTGTTAACATTGTTAACATTTGGGGAAGCAGGGTGAGGCATAAAGGGAAATTTTTGTACTATTTTTGCAACTTTTATCTAAGTCTAAAATTAGTCCAAAATTAAATGTTAAAAAAAAGTGCATGCTACTTTGATTTCCATTCTGCTCCTGTACCTTGCATGTGTCTTCCAGAAGTATGACTGTCCCTGGTTATGGTACAAACAAAATAACAACCAAATCCAACATTGATTCCTTGTTATAACAAAAAAGCAGTAAGTCATTCAAATTGTTCATTCAAACTGTTCTTAGTAGATGCCATGAAGGGAGATGAAACAAGTAAAGGGCCTTACACATTGTCTCTCTAAGCCTCAGTTTCCTCATCAATATAATTGTAATAACAGCAACATCTGTAGAGGGAACATCAAGAATTTAATCTAGACAAAACTGTTGTGTTTTAGATTTAGATGTCCTCTATAACATTTATTTGCTTTTAAAATACATGTAATGCTATTTTTATGGTTTATCTCTTAAACTCATATTTTTGGTTATACCTTGATTGCACTAGCAACAGTCTTTACCAACATTAACATTTTCCAGGAATGTAACCCTTGTGGTTGGCAAGAGTTATTATTTCCAGAGAGCTGGAGTAGCAGGTGCAGAGAGACTGTTTCTATGATAAGCTACATTTAGGATTGTTTTGTAAAAGGAGGTTTTATGTGTGCATGATGGAAACTGAACTGCCGTTTCTTAGCAAAGGGCCCCAGAATGTCCTCTAAGGACAGACAACCTTATAGTAACTACTGTTCATTGAGTGTCTTCTGGATCCCAGGGACATACTTGATACTTGACCTACATTATCATAGTTAATCACGTGTCAGACTTTCAAAGTAGCTATCATTATACTCTGTTTAAAAAATGAGAAAATTGAGATTCACTTTTCACACAGCTAATAGGTAGTAGGAACCAAGAGCCAAATCTTGATTCCTCTGCCTCTAAAGCCACACAAACTTCTTATAACAGGTAGCCCAAGACATCAAGAATCTAATATCTTTGGAGACAGGGCCAAGATGATTTGGCCAGGTGAATACCTTAAAAATACCCAGAGACCTTTTGTCAGAGAGTATTGATGATGTTGTTTGTGCTAGCTGTGTCAGAATTATCTAAGCACTTGCTGTTCTCCAGCTGATGTCGCAATGAGTGGTTCTGCTTCCTGTCCAAGAAATACCAAGGGGATCAAGAAGGCAAACTTACCCAGCCCTCAATGGGCACAAGCAGCCCACTTCCAGAGGAGATAACATTTAAGTTCAGTCTCGAGAAATGAGTTGTACAGCCAGACAACTGGGAACTGGGTTCCAGGCAGAGAAAACAACATGTACAAAGGTACAGAGGCATGAACTGAAGAATTGCAAACAGAAATATAGATAGAGGAAAGGGACACTTTACATGGTGCCTATGTGCATGTAAGAAACGCAGAGGGAGTTCAGTTACAGTGGGTACCCTTGTAGACCTTGCAGTCTAGCCAGGGAGACCCAGCTTCCATACTGGAAGCTGGCGAGTTTTAAAATGAGTAGTGAAACTCATCTCTTGATACACTAAAAATGCCTCTCAAACATCTTACCTTCTGCTGTTCCGTCTTCTCACTCTTTTCTACTTCAATAGCAGATGACAACTCAACTTGAAAAATAAGGAAAAAAAAGCTATCTACTTCTCAATATTTATTATGTTGAAAGCCAATGGTAGACTTTATATTTTTTAGTGAACATAGCATATAAAATTCTTATTACTGCCAGTAGAGTACCTTAATATAGAAGCCTAACTCAGGTGAGTGGACTTGCCAATTTTACTCTGAAGAAAAACTACCAGGGCACTTTACCCATGCATTATACCACCTTAAGCAATGACAGAAGAAATACCAACCAGTGAGAAATGGGACTGACATTTATTATCAACCACTGTATCTTAGGCACTGAGCACATTAACAGTAAACATTTATTGAATGCTCAGTCTATTTCAGGTACAGAGGTAACTGCTTTACAGGGATATTCTTATTTAATCTTCACAGCCACTCTAAAAGGAATGTTCTAGAATTATTATCCTCAGTTTGGAAGAAGAAACTGAGGCATGGAATGGTTAAGTAAGCTGAACAAGAACACCAGTGAGTAACTAACAGAACCAAGAATTCACCCCAACTGTATCTGACTCCATAGAGCTTCACATTACCTATCTGAAAGCCCTACAATTTAATAAATGATTATCCTGGGGCAGAGGTATGACCATTGACTCCCCAGACCTCACTAGTTGGAGGTAAAATGGAGGCTCACTATTATAAATATACCATACTCTAGCTTCCATTCAATTTTGTTATGAGTATTCCAACTTCCCGTGTGAAGAAATATGATCAGCCATGGGTAATTTGAGCTTTCATAAAAAGAAAACTTGGTGCTCTAGTGGCATATCTTCCCAACATGAAGAGGCCATCTGGCTAGTGGCAAAAACCCTCTGGGACTCAGGCATCTCCACATGCTGGGAAAGAAAGCTAAATCTCATGCCTCCCAAGGAGATCACAGGAGGCACGCTGTGGGGAAGGAAAGTGAATGTGGGGCAAAAGAAACATTTCAAGTAAAGTGCCTTAATTCTATTTATCTTCCACTCAGTGTCCAACCTTCACACTCCTACACTCCAACAGTGTTGTCTAAGACTTAAAAGAGTGTGAATAACTTGCCCAGGATACATAGAGGTTGGAACCAAAAATGGCAGCTACCAGCGGTTTGACCCCTTTTATCCTCTAAAGCACAGGTCACAAAGCTCCACCTGTGGAATCAGAAGTCCTGAGTTCCAAGAGCATCTCGGTTGCTAATCAGTTGGCTGGTGACCTTAGGAATCACATAACCTCACTCTAGTCTGAGTTCAGCATTTGCCAGGTAGAGATAGTAACCCCCAACTTGTCCATGCACACAGTTGCCGTGAGAAATAAGTGGGAAAGGAGATATAAACGGTCTTGAAAACTCTTCAGTCCCTGCAAAATGCTAAGATCCTCTTAATGATCATTAATTTTTAATTATTATTGGCAGGTGACATAGCACATGTAAAAAGCAGTGTCTAGAGACAATCACTCCAGGGTCAAACACTGGTTCCACCTCTTACCATCCTGACGGCCTTGAAAAGCCAGCTTGGCTTTCTGAGCTTCAGTTTCCTCATTTATAAGATGGGGATAAGGTTGTCTATTTCACAGAATTAGTGTAAAGACCAAAGGAGACATATGCAATGCAGAGTGCCTGGAACTCAAAAAAATGGTAGATAGGAATAATCAAAATAAGCACTAGGAATAATAACAATAATAGATCATGCCTCTTCTTCCTCTGGATACACTAACTCTCTCATCACCTATAGCAATTAATCATGTATCATTTCATAACATCTCTTGAATTACTGTTTGATACGGATAATTAAAATTTTGTTTACATTTTGTTGCTGTTGTTGTCATTGACGTGCCAACTCTTAGAGGTCTATTTGATTGAATTCACTTTAACCCCAGCCGAGAAATCTAAAAATGCTTCAAGAATCCCTGCCTGTCTTTGTGTCAGTCACAGAAAGGAAGGGGTTACTGGGCATTCAGATTGCCTCTGAAGCATAAGGCATCTGACCTTGTCAGGAGCCCTCGGGCTTTTGCCAGCACTTCTGCTCTTCTCTGCACACAGCCCTCACTGGAAAAGTACTGCCTAGACTGTGTGAATTATTAATCTCATCATGACATCAAATACCTGCTAGATAAAAAGAACCAGTGGCCTCCACAAGGAGGATCTCAGAGAAAACCAAGAGCCAGAGATATCCTTTTGACTACAATCAAGATTTTCCCTGCTCCCCTCTGGGATGGGGGACACCCTCACTCATTCTCAGCAGCCTCATACACATAACTCGAGCTCCATCAGGTTAAATAAAACATTGTCACTTCCTTTTGGGGCTGATCTGGAGGAAAACGCTTTAAATGACCCCCCAATCAGTAGATGCTGCCACACCAACTTTAAATGAGTTTATGTTTCGAGTTCATGAGAACTGGAGCACAAGGAAGGGTTCAAGATCTTTTCAGTTTCCTGTTTTCCTTTCAAGGACCTGTTGCTGAATCTAACAGGATCAAAATCACTGGAGGGTAGAAAATTATTGACACATGGAAAATTCCAGTAGTAAGAGGTCCGTAGGAAATACATCTGCCATATTCTATGCTATTTGGCAAGGCTTTGAGCCAAGTTCTTAATAAGGCTAGCCTCTGAAAGAATGGATTTATTTTTGAGTCAGAGAGAGAAAATGGCAGGACAGAAAGATCATGGCTCAAGAGATTTGAACTCTGTAGCCTTGAGCTTTCTTTCAAAAGCATTTACTGAGCACAGGTACTCTGGAATATACAGACATACTCACCAGAGAAAACAATCTACTATTTATGCAACACCTAGTATATATAAGATAGTCTTCCAGGTGGTTTATTCATAATATCTAATTTACCCTCACAGCAACCAAAGGATATATTGTTTTGTGCCCCTTTTGCTTTTGAGGAAATTGGTGCTTAATAAGGTATTCATTGACTAAGATCAGCAGAGTTGAAATCCAAACTCAGGTTTAGCTGGATCTAAAATCCTTAAGAAACACATAATTCAGCAGAAGAGCCTGATGAGTAAACAGCTAATATCAGGGCAATACACAATTAGCAAGACGGAATCTGTAATAGCTAGAGAGTACCTAAAGCCATAGGGAGGCAGTAGAGTGAACAACTGCCCTGGTTTGTCCAGGACTGAGGGGATTCTCAGAATGCAAAGACTTCAGTGCTAAAACTGGCACCATCTGGAACAAATCAAGACAGTTAACCACCTCAGAGTTATATGGGGGTCAGGTACTGAAGGACAGTTTGTCCCAAGGTGACGAGTTTGACCTTTGTCCTATAAAGAACAAGATGACTGATATGAACACATAACTGTCCTAGAAAGGGGAGGGAGATAGAGCGAGAACCCTGGCTGCTGGATTGATTAGATTAGAGATGGTGAAAATGGTGGCTGGGAGGCTTGAAATAAAGAGAGAAGACTGGAAAGTGAAATATAAAGAGGAAGGAAGTTAAATAAATGATATACGTCCTTTTAGCTCTAAGACTGTGATTCTAAGACTAGACTTCTTAAACAAGGAAATCTAATCTAATCAAAACAGAAGTCTATATGACATATTTACTAAATGGACTAGGACATTTTAGCATATAATTTAGTACTTACTTGTAATGGGTTGAATTGTGTTCTCCATCCCCCCCCCCCAATAAAAACATATGTTGAAGTCCAGCTCCTAGTATACCTCAGAATATGACCTTATTTGGAAATAGGGTCGTTGCAGATGTAATTAGTTAAGATGAGGTCATATAGGAATAGAGTGGACCCCTAATCCAATCCGAAGGTCCTTTTATAAGAAGACAGCCATGTGAAGACAGAGAGATACAGGGAGAATGTCACATGATGACAAAAGCAGACACTGGAGTTATGCAGCCACAAGCCAAGAATGACAAAGATTGCCCGCAAACCACCAGAAGATAGGAAGAGACAAGGAAGTGTTCCCCTACAAGTTCAAAGGGAACAGGGCCCTACTGACATCTTGATTTAGGACTTCTGGCCTCTAGAAGTGTGAGACAATCAATTTCAGTTGTTTTAAGACACCCAATTTGTGGTACTTTGGTACAGCAGCCCTGGGAAGCTAATACACTAGCCAAATTATATCCAAATTTTGTTTTACCAAAAAGAGATAGAATGGAAATAAGACAGAATATAAATACTCTGCTAAGAAACTTCTAGGAAACAAGCTCGAAGTTAAGTGATTTCTTGGGACTTTTTCAGTGAATCATCTCAACAGTCCTATAACAATTCAGTCATAGATGAGAAACTGAGTCTCAGAAAGAGACTCCTTTGAATTTCCTAAAAGAAGTAACAAGGAAGCCAAGGCAGTGGGCCGAAGGAAATTGAAGAACTTGGCAGAGCTCTAAGCAATTTACAAAACATGAGAAAACACAATCTTGAGGGTACTGGGGTTGGGGTGGTGGGAGAACAGGCAGAAGAAAGGCTTCTTGCCCTACAGCTCTGAGTCACCAAAATGTGATGGCATCCTTAACAGCAGGACTCGCCTCTCATCTTCCCTTTGGGCTCTGGGACACAGGGGGAGGCAAAGACAAAGCATGTTCAGAGAGAGTTGAGAGTGAGGAAGTCATTTTAGAAGCTTTTGGGGCCTTACAGGGAAGGCACTTTCCTAAAGTTAATTACTTTCTGGATGAACACCTGATTAGAAATATCATTTGCAAGCCCCACCTGCCATGGATGTCTCCTGTTTTTAAAGTAGATGTTCAAAGAATGTTAAAATTCTAATATATATCTTCATCTCCCGTGGAAAACAGAACACTGATTATTTTGGGCCTCGGGAAGTTGGGATCCAGTCACGGAATTCATCATTACCCTTATGTAATCTAGGAGAACAGGGAACAGATCGGATGAGAAATCTCAAAGGAAAACATACCGCCCACAAAATTAGCCTGAGTCATTGCTCCAAGTGAGAGGCTGAGTTTAAATCAGGGATAATTTTTAAAATTTCAAACAGTGACCCCTTCAACCCGGTGATGAGGCTATCTGAGCCAGTTGTTTTTGCCTGTGTGTTCAAAAAGTACTTGCTGCAATATTCACGAGATGGAAAAAAGGCACAGGGCCAGAGGCCAGGAAACAGGACTTCAGGCTCCACTGTGTGACTTAGGTACGTTATGTATTTTTGTCTCAGTCTCCTCATCTATAAAATGAAGTTTTTGATTCTGATATGCTTATCTCTTCGCTGGTTACCCTTCCCTGTCAGTCACTCCCTCATCCTATCCATCTTCCTTCTCAACTCCCTCTTTCCCACTGCCATGATGAAGAGAGAATGTAAGTTGAGGGGTTGGTGAATGGGCTTGGACAAGACACAGGAAGGTCATTCATTCATTCATTCATTTCACTAAGCACTCACTATATGTTTAAATCAAATGTTAGGCTTTGGGGCTAAGAGAACGAAATATCATCCCTGGCCACTAGGATCCCATGGTCCTGCTGAAGAGAGAGAGAAATAAACGTTTAGTTACAAATGAGTGTTATAACCAAGGAAACACTCAAGATGCAATGTAAGCAGGTGTGAGAAAGCATTATCCAGTCTTTTTGGGTCATGAAAAGCTCCGCAGAGGAGGCAAATCTGGGGAAGAGAGTGGGAAAGAGAATATTCTAGAAAGAAGGATCACAGAGCATAAGCTAAAGTTCAGATAGTTAAGTATATCTGCAGTTTTAGGGCATATTGCTGAAGCAGAGAACAAAGGGTCAAATGACAAAATGCCTTATAGGCCTTGCTAAGGAAACAAGGACTTAATCCTGGTTTGCATGTGGAACGGAGAGAGGCCATAATCACTTTGTGAGTGCTGGCATACCTAGCAGTGAGTCCACATCTGTCATATCCCATGCATGAAGGACACTACTCAGAAGAGTGGTGAGAACCATTGTGTGGAACTCCAGAGGACTTGAACCGAAGGGTAGAAACTACAGAAAAGCAGGAACCTTTAGCAGTCAGAGCTGCTAAGTTGGTAGAGGATGCATAGGGTAGCAATAAATTCTCCATCAATGATTGGTCTATTGCTTGCTAGAAATGTATCATAGTTGGAAAACATAAGCCTTAAAGTCCTTTCCAAACCAACGAAGCTTAACTTTTCCTCCCAGTGGACATCCTTTGAGTCATCTATAAAAGAGAACACAAGACATAACTGGTGATACTTTTGAGAGTTTTCACCAACAATCTTTTTTATAAATTCCTTCTTCCCCACTTACCCCAACATGAGCTCAATCTTGTGAAACTGTCTATTTGATAAATTGTATTTACCAAATAATAGTTGCTTAACTTGATATTTAAGGAGCACAAACCAAACAACAGTATTGTGATTTAACTAGAGATTTCTGAATATTGAAACTGCCTTGAAGTCTGTTATCTGGAGACTCAAGCTTGGAAACCTCCAGAGAAATAATCTCCAAGTTTCCCTCTAGCAATGACAGTCTCTGACTCCAGGAATTAGAGTGACAAAAAAGAAAGAGAAGTTGTATCCCCTTTAAGATTTTGAAGACATGCTCTGAGGAGAGAAAGCAGAGGTGTGCATATGTATATCTCAGTGAGGAGGGAAGTTTGGGAGGGAGGATGGCAAGAACAGTCTAGAGTAGCAGGAAGACATGAAGTTCTGTGGGTGGAGCATGGGGTGTATGAGTGTGCGGGTCTGGCTTAGAAAGTCTGTGCATCTTGGACTTGCTACTCATTGCCTTTGATCAGGGGTGAGTGCTTCACTACTCCGAGGCTCATTTCCTCTTCTGCATATTGAGCCAATGATTCTTAGCTTGAAACTGCTGCTGTAAAGATTAAACTAAGAATTGTATGTAAAGCAACTATCTATGCTTGACACACAGTAGGTTTTCAAAAGACAATAGTAATCATGAAACAATGATGGTTTAATCAAGAGGTTTAGACACCAAGGAGCAGTTTAATTTGTTTACTGTGCAGAAAGATATGAGTCTTTATTGCTCTAATGACAGTTAGATGACTTTAGAAGCTGCCTAGGGATAGTGTGCCGTTGTCATTGTAGATAATAAAAGCAGAAATGAGAGGAGAATTAATGAGGAAACCAGACAAATTCAAAATGCTGGGCAATAATTTGCCTGGACCGCATCATTACAGGGGAGGAAAGGGATGACGTAAGTGTTTATTTCTAACTCTCCCTCTCTGAGGATGCTGATTGTTTTCAGTCTGGCTTCTGCTTTTAGAGCTCCAACACACCTAGACTCCAAACAGCCTTCTTTTTAAATCTTTTGTTGCTATTGTTGTTGGCCCGGATCCCTAAAGCACCTGTGTGCATGTTTATATTCTTGGTACGTGGAAAGGAAGGTGATAGTCATATGCTCCCCAAGAACTAGGAAATGTGGCAAAGAGATTGTCCTCCTAAGAGTTAAACCAGAAAATCAGTCCAGTTAAAATGAGATATGCAAAGTCCCCACCCAGAGACAGAGTGGGCCCTAGGCCAGCAGGATGGGGGCTAACCTCAATGAAGATGTTAAGGTATCTAGAGAAAAATTATTTTGCTCAGAAGGAAACTGACCAGCATGGAAACATAGAAAAAGAGAACCATGGAGGCAATGGGTGCAGCCTGATCAAACCCTATCCAGGGTTGTAGTAGCTTATCCAGTGCATTGGAATCTGTTGTGGATGCTGAACACCTTGAGAACAAACCCCTGAATTCCTCACATGGCTCATGAGACCCTACATGATTTAGCCTCAGCACATCTCATCCCACACCTCTCTCTACCTCACTCATTCCACTCTCGCTTTGGCCTTCTTGCTGCTTATACAGTGGCTGTTCTTTTGGTCTGGGATTCTCTTTTCCCAAATTTTGCATGGCTCTCTCTCTCACTTCATTGCTCAAATTTAACTCCACGGTCTCTCTTGGACCACCTTATTTAAAATCCATCCAACAGAGAGCCAGGGCCTGACAACATGTTTGTAACTTGTGAAATAACCAAACATTGTCCTGAGACCTTTGAAAACAATGAAAAAAAATTCATGTGCAAAAGCCAACAAATACCATGTCAGGAAGGGCTGGTTTAAACAGTCAAAAGAGAGATATCCTCTGCACAACATAAAGCTGGTGAAATACTCAGTCTCGCAGACTGCAATGTTACAGTAATATTTCCTGAAAAAGGAAGAAAGTCATCCAGAAGAAGCTTATTTATTGGAGCAGGGTTTCATAGTCATGTATCTGGTTTGCTAAAGCAAGTGAGTATCTTCTAGAATACTTATTCGCTCTGTTCTTTAAATGTATTTGTGAAATTTTTAAATTATTTCCCCCACTCCTCATTTTCTGAGACCCTCATCTTACCAATTGAGGTTTACAAAATCATGGATCTTTGAGAAAGGGAAAGTGATAACTCTGTTTCATTCCAATTTGGCAAAAGCATCCCCAACAGAAGATGGACATATCAGACTATCTTATGATGTCACTACACTCTCAAATCCAATAAATATCCTTTGTTTTGATTGTATTCTCACTAAGCAAGGTTCTAATTAAGACTTGGCTTTTCACGTAGGTCTCCTAAGGAAAGAAAGAACTAGAAATATGGACCTGAACTTTCTGTCTTCCTATGTCAATCATATTTCTCACTGTTAATCAAATGTAGAACACAAGTGGCCCACTGAGTACTTAATTTGTGCTTTTGTATTTTTTGTTTGTGTCTTTAGCTACTGTAGCGAGAAGTGCACTGGAGCACTCTGATGGGAATGGGAGGGATAGGTCTGTGGGTCTTTACATCAGCAAAGAATGGAAGGAGAGGTTAGGATAAGAACTTTTTGGTTATCAGCTTCTGGGCCTTTCCGAATTACCATCTGGTTCACTGTGGACCATCTCAAGAAATGTGAAGAAGATGTATGTGTGTGGATGTGTGTGTGCATTTTACTGGTCTAATATATTCTTTGGGGAGCCAGAAGTGGGAGGAAAATGTGGTTGGGATTCTGGTGGATCTTGTGAGACTTTGAGAAGAAAAAGAGTAGTCCATGTTCCAGCATGATGCCTCTGAGGAAGTGGAGTTTGGAGAAAAATGGCCCTGAGAGCCACAGTATTGGGGGCCAAAATTGGGGCACCTGTGGTCAAGCTTGGTACAGAAAGAACAAAGATCCTGCTCTACAGGACCCTGAGAGTCTGAACAAGGAACTGGACAAGTGAAACAATCCTGTGGGTGAAGCTTGAGCCAATTCTAACAATTTGAAGATCAAAAATGGATAGTGATGCAAGTATCCTGATAATATAAAGACCTTTACACCTGTTACAAATGAATTGGCATCTCATGCACCCTTCTCTGCCCTCACTCAGCACATAGCCAACCCAGGATTTTGATTTAGCACACTGCAAGACCAACCCTGTGGTGAAGAACACCATGCGTGGAGGTCATTGTGCCAACTGCTGTCCAGCCTCTGGGAATAACACTCACTGCTCTGTAGTCTCTTCTTTGAAACTTCAACTAAAGGCCAGGGCCAGTCTTAGAACCTATACAAATTGATATAGTTTCTAGGAGTATTCCCCCAAATTTATTCCCTATTTGCTCTGGAAATGTTTTTATTAGGGAAAAAGGATCTCTACTCCAAAAACAAAAAAAAAGTGAATAAACTACAAGGTAGGTGTTATTGACTCCACTTTATAAGTGAGCAAACTGAAGCTCCGAAAATTTAAGATAATTGTCACTGCCCCTCACCTAGCAGGTGACAGATTTGAAACTCAAACCTGAGTACCCAAGTCTAATGCTGTTTCTACAAAACTAAGTCATTCTGCAGTCGTGAGAGGACTCGAATATCACACAAAAGCACAATCCATTTACTCTTTTAAAAGTGGCACCTACTGTGTGCCAGACATCGTGTTAAGTCCTAGTGATTAAAGTCCCAGTTCTGAATAATGTGGTTGTTCTGAGGTGGAGGGAAGAATCCACCCCAGGCTTACTCATGGCAAGTGCTACGGGTTCTTCCACGGGGGTGGGAAAATGGAGGGAGAGGATGGAAAGATTCTTCAGAGGAGGAAGCTGGATTTCAAACAAAGACATTCAAAGCAAATAAGGGCATAGAGGTTAACAGAGGCTGTGGGCAAGGTCAAGGAACAACAAGCTGCTTATTCTATGTAAAGAATAAGGGGCAAGTTCCAGGAGTGAAGAGGTAGGAGAAGATTAAGCACAACTTCAGGAGTGAAAACAGAATGTCGAGTCCTTGGAACTTCTAGGAACCTTCCAGAACAAAGACAGGATATAAAGATCAAGAACTCTAAAATCGTAGAAACTTAGCTGCTTCTCTACTGCTGGGATTCTCATTATTTCCATCCCTTTCCTTGCAGGAAATGAAATTAAAATCCTTAATTCAAAAAGATCCTGTGGGCTCATCCTTGGCAGCACAAAAACAGGGAGCTGAAGAGACTTGAACTGATTCAGAGAGCAAACTGGTACATGGCCGCAACCATTTTGAAGAAGATCAGAAAGAAACTGAGTCTCTGGGGCCTGTGATAAGAAAGCAAGATGAGCACAGGAAGTAGATCTGGGTTGAGAGGGAGCCCTGGGAATGAACAGTGGATAAGCCCAGGGGCTCCTGGATAATAAAAATAACTCCTACTCAGCCCACCTCCTGGGGCCACTGTAGAGCTTGGAAGAGATAAAAGGAGTGAAATCACTACCCATGTTTTTCTGATGATGTTCTCTCCTAGGCTCTGGGCTGGGGACTTGGAATCCTGCCATTAAATTCCTACCTCTGAACACTAGTGCTTTGTTTTCTAATCCGGCATTTCTAAAGCCTTTCATCTGTATTTCTGGACTCAGCCTATTGCCTTAGCAGAGCCTCGTTGGCTGTTTAATGATAGTCTAATGAGGTCTCGGAGAGTCCTAAAGTAACGCTTCTGGCCTGCAGCTTTCCCTTTAAGGAGGGGCCTTTGAATCCAGGTCTGCATTAAGTATGAATCAAGCTTTCTGTCTGTCTGTTGCACACAAGTGAAATCCACCTCCATATCACTCCTTCCTAGAGGGGATTTTCTCTCTGCATTACACCTGCAGAACACCATCCTCTTTTCACCAGCAAGCCTGGGTACATGATTAATATTTTAAGCCTCCCTGGTTCCACTTTACCTAGTTTCAAAAGTGCCTGAATGTTGGACTTTTAAAAAATGTATTTATTTCCCCATCCAGACTGGTGAGGAGGAATTGCAAGTAGAAGGCACAGCCATGGGGGCTGAAACAAATCCAGGCAAATCTTTATATTGCTTCTGCAGTCATCTGGGTTTTCTTCCATTAGCATCTCAGATGCTACTTCTCTTTTCTGCTGACCTTCATTTTCGAAGAGAAGAGAGAACAGTTTTAAGAGGGCATTATATCTTTTCCTTCCAAAATGTAGACTTGAAATGTATGGTGGGTGTTCTCAGCTCAGTTCAGAGAGAAATGTGTCTGACTTCCCCTCCTGTCCTGGGCACCACCGTCCTCCCCATCTCAGTTCCCAGGAGATTCCTCTAATTTCTCCCTCTTCTGAGCTCCCTCCTTCTCTCCAGGAAACACTGCTGAAGTTTTCCCCACAAAGCTTCTTGTATTCGCCTCACGGATGGCTGCAGGCACCTGGTTATCTCCCCACCCGCAATCTCCTTACAGCGTGGCTCTTTTGCTCAAGAAGCAGAAAGAGCTTTAGAGATGGAGGCAAGAAAGGCTGGCTGCACACTCCAGAATCTGGGATCTGAGCACTCATATTCAAATTCAGCTCAGACAGTAATTCCTAAGCTGGGGTATGTATGATGATCATGTTAAGCTTCAATTTCTTTACCTGTAAAAGTGGAGATGGTAATAATAGCAAACAAATAATAAAGAGTAAATAAAAAATAAATGAGAATACAGACAAGACTCAAATGTCACAAAACGTGGGCAATCTATTACACAGATCTATTGTGTACATCTATTGCACAGATGACTGGAGTTTGGGAAACTGTGGTCTGGAAAGATGCTCTCAAAGTTCCCTTCCATCTCTCAATTCCTAAGCATTGATCCATATCATAGATAACTATTTATTGAGTGATCATGTCTGTGTTGTGTAATAGAGACACCAAGAAGAATGAGGAGCAGTGTTTGTTTTTGTGGTGTTCACAGTCTAGTGAGACAGACAAAGCCACAAGCAGCTACAGGAGAAGCTCTGGTCACTGCCATCTACTTAGCCAAGTAGACAAGACAATGGAAGGTCTTCTTTCACTGGGAAAAGTATACTGATTCATTCTCAGAACACATTGAATGTTTGCAGCCAGTAGACTCCTCTCTATTACTTCATGTGCTTCTGCCCCCACCGACATTTGATTGAACACCACTTGTCTTGATTGCATTGAATTGAAGATCTCTATGTATTGACAATGTATGATGAGTTGGAATGGTGAAAACAGGTATAAAAGAACAGATGCACCTGACTTCAATGAGCAGTGCCGCAGAGAAGGGCAACAACAGGACTTGAAAGCCGAGGACACAGTACAAGACGTGGTACTCCCTGGTCCTGTGAATTTGGGCAATGCACTTGACCTATCTGAGCTCATAACCCCATTTGTAAGATGGAGATAAGCCTACATGCCTGTCAAGAGTGTTGTGAGAAATAAATGAGATACTGTATGAGAAAATATTTTATAGAGTGTCAACCTTCTTGTAATGTTAGTTTCAAAGCCTGGTGTAAAGAAGAGGCTAAAGAAAATTCATGGAAGGAATGAAGGAAAGACGTGAGGGAGGGAAGGAAAGGGAAAAGATAAGATACACATGTGGCATGTTTAAAAAATGATAAAATAGGGAAACATCTGCCAAGGGCTAATAGGCTACAGGACTTCTGAGAAGGAAGAAATGACTGAGGACTAATAGGATCAGGTTTTCATTTTAGCATTAATTTTAAAATATTGCAGTAATTATAAGTAGGGTGAATTTGTAAGGAATGATATCAGAGATAAGGAGACCAGTTGAAAAAACAGCGGCAATAGTCAATAATAATAATCTGAAGCAATGTCAATTGGGATGGACTCAATTTTATTGGAGCAAGAGTAAGGAGGAAGACATTTCAAAATCAAGGAGAGGGGGAAGGCGCTAGGAAAAATTTCCAGATTTCTCACTGGGGCAGCTGGATGGATGAATGTGTCATTTAACTAGGACAGGGAATAATTAAAAGAAAGAAGGATTGGGGAGGGAACGGTGAATTCAGTTATAGACATGTTGAGTGGAAGATTCTATAGGACAGCCAGGTAAAGACGTCAGTGGGTAGCTGGAGACAGAGGTCTGAAGTTAGAATCACAGATGTGGGGTTGAGATCATCCCCTGCCAACTGTGTAGGATAAGAATAATAAAAGTAGGCTCAAGACAGAACCCTGAGAGCTCCTATATATATATATATATATATATATATTTTTTTTTTTTTTTGTGAGGGAGATCAGCCCTGAGCTAACATCCATGCTAATCCTCCTCTTTTTGCTGAGGAAGACCGGCTCTGAGCTAACATCTATTGCCAATCCTCCTCCTTTTTTTTTTTTCTTCCCCAAAGCCCCAGTAGATAGTTGTATGTCATAGTTGCACATCCTCCTAGTTGCTGTATGTGGGACGCGGCCTCAGCATGGCCGGAGAAGCGGTGCCTCGGTGCGTGCCCAGGATCTGAACTCGGGCCGCCAGTAGCGGAGCGCGCGCACTTAACTGCTAAGCCATGGGGCCGGCCCTCCAATATTTTTATATGGGTCTAGAAAGTTGTCATCAAATTAGACAATTCATACGCAATTGTCAATCATAGTTTAAAAGCACCGAATCTGAGTCAGATTGTCTGGTCTCCAATCCCACCGGTTATTAGCCTGAGTAAGTCAGTTTGACTCGCTGAACGTCAGTTTTGCCATATGTAAAATGGGAATACAAGAAGAAGCACCTGTTGAGAGGACTAAAAGGAGATAATGTGGTTAAAGTGTTTATCCCAGTGCTCAATTCATAAACACATAAATGTATAATAAATGGTAGATGTTTTAAGGGACTTTGGGGCTAAGAATTTCATTCGTGTTTTAAGATTTTTTTCTATTCTCTGAATGCAAGTCACATCCCAGGCCACCAGTCTAGAAAAACAACACTGAAGAGTTTGTCATTTCCTCCTAGACTGGTCATTGAGCAGCCTCCAGCATCCCTCCTCTCCTTTCCCCTCTCTTGACAACACTCCACCACCTCAGGCATCAACACATGTTCTCATTGCTAAAGCTCTCGGTGTTCTTAGCCTCTGCACATGCTGATCTAAAAGGTCCATGGTGGTTCCACTGGGGCCCCAGGCAGGAGTGTCTGCTGCTTCCGCAGGGGCCTGCTGCAGAGCACCCCAGCTCAACAGACTCCTGGTCCCAGTGAGCCAGAAGGTCCACCCCTGTTGTCCAGGTACTCTGCCACTTCTGCTGCTGCTGCTCCTATCTCTGCCTCAGTTGCCACTACTTGCAAGCAGTGGCTCCATTACCATTGCCTTTGCCTTCCAACACCCCTGGGATTTGAGGATTCATTCATTCATTCATTTAAGAAATGTTTATTGAGTTCTCAGTATGAGCCAGACACTGAGGTAGGCATTGGAGATATTGCAGTGAATAAGACCTGCCCACAAGGGGTTTATTACCTAGGGAAAAATATAGTAATCAACCAAACACATGCATCAAACAATAAGATAATTTCAAATAGCTTCAAATTTCAGGTGATGAAGGAAATAAACAGAGAGATGGGATAGGATAGCATAGGATAGGATAGGATAGGATAGGATAGGATAGGATAGGATAGGATAGGATACGACAGGACAGGAGAGGGGAGGACAGGATAGGATAGGTCTGAGATGGATCTTTGACACAGTGACATTTAGCTGAAACTTGGACCCCAAAAATATTGTGAGAGTGAATGCGTGGAGAGGAGGAGGATTAGAGACTAGATTTTCTTGTTTGAGCAATTATTAAAGCCAGGCACGTTGCTGGATATCTTCTTAGATTTGCATTTCTCATTTGTAACTCTCTTTCTCCCTCTCGAATTAAGCAAGCTGAACAAAAGAAACACTCTCCATCCCCTTTCCAATGAGCTACAGAGAGGAGGAAGCTTTGAATTATTTGATAGATTTTTCTGTTTCTGCCATTCTAGGTGGCTCCATATTTTAAGGTGTTTGATGAGTGAGAACATGAGGTTCAAATATACTACCATATAGAACATGAACTAGAAAAATTTCTTTCCTCCAACTAAAATCCACAGTAGCACTTTTGACTAGTTGGAAATAATATAACAACCTTTCAAACCTGTGCAGAGCTTGACAGTTTGCAAAGTGCTTTTACAGATTTGATTATATTTAAGATCCACAGCCACTACGTGAAATAGTATTTTCTCTAATTTACAGATGAGGAAACTGAGGCTCAGATAAATCACATGATTCTCCAAATATGACACTTGTAAGTGATTAAGCTGGGATTTGAGGCCATTGCCCTTAGTCTTTGGGTACATTTTCTACCATTGCTACTCCAGGGCGTCTGAAATAATGTCAGGTCTATTTATGACACTGGGTCTGTCCTAAATTGCTACCATTGGCTTTTTCTCAGCCATAACTTATGTTGTCCATGTTTCCTGTGGTTTGGCTGCCCTGAGGGGAAAAGTTCTACTCTCCTGGCAGTCCCAAGATGGTGTCTAAGCCTCCCTCTATCCAACTCCTCTGCCGTCCTTAAGGTTCCCGTGGGAACTTTATTCTTGTGTCTCATGAGCAAAAGACTGGCTTCATCTGCCTCTTCCTCTGCTGGTCCAGAGAATGCAGCTGCTGCTGAGGGCTACCACCCCTATTGGCTCTGACACTGTGTATTGGAACCTCTGTTCCATGCCCACCTCAGGTCCCACAGTGTCAATGCAAGTTACTCTAGAGTGGAGAGAATTCTGCTCCTCCTTACATCGCTTTATGTAGGCCTCCCAGCCACTCTCTGGTATGGTCCCACTCTGAGCATCTCTGTGTTACAGATGAGGAAGCTGAGATGCAGCAAGGTTAAGCCATTCATTCAAATCCACATGAGTAGTAAATGGTAGAAGGAAGATTTGAACCCAGGCAGAGCCCACATGATTGACCCCCATTCTCCCCTGTCTCCCTAAGGGAAAGGACTCAGCCTCAGAGAACAGATGCAGGTGCACAAGCTTTGTCTAGCAACAGCACCTCTGCCATCTAATAAGGCACATCACTCAGACTTATCCCTTGCCCATCCTCATGGACTAACGTCAAAATGCCCAGGATAAAGAAGTTGCAGATAAACAATTGAACGAAACAAATAAATAGCACTCCGTCATCAAAACATAAGGAATCTGTCTTCACGCAGACACACACACACACACACACACACACACACACACAGGAGTGGGGTATTTGGAACACAAGGCAGCAGCATTTTAGCACTCTGCCCCACCCTGCCCAACTCACCTGATGGTGTGTCTAGGGAGTCAGCATCTCTCCAGCCCTTGGCGCAGAGCATGGTCCATAGCAGTCACTAAAAAAATTATTCTGAGTGAATAAATAGAATCTGGAGTGTTTAGATATTAATGTCTTACTATTGGAGCTTTTGAACTAATTATTCTTTAATCACACATATTCTAATAAAAGAGCAATGAGTTTTAAAGGCAAGAGTCAAGTTTGGCATAGACTTGGGATCAAACGTGACCTCTCACAAGCTATTTAATTTTCTGAACTGCCACATACCAAATGGCAGTGGAGGGCTGGTAATGTGACGAGGATTATGAATGCAGCTAATCTCCCAGCGCTGCGTTAGCCTGGCACAGTGGACACTGAATAAATGCTCATTCCCTCTTTCAACTTCTTTATTGGTAACTTTGACCCTCCGTGACTGCGTCTTATCTGACCCTTCAAGGTATAAACAAAGGGAAATGCTCCTGGGGTCAGGACACCTAATCTCAGTACTGAATCTCTGGGCCATCAGTTAAACTATTCACGCTCATCTCTCACATTCTTAATTACTAAAATAAGACAAGAATGGTATCTTAGCATGTCTGTGTAAGGAGGAAATTAGACGATACCTCAAGGAGATATAACAAATCCCATTTGTCAACAGCACTATTGACATTTTGGGCTGGAAAACTCTTTGTTGTAGGGGCTGACCTGAGCATTGTAGGATGTTTAGGAGCATCCCTGAATTCTACCCACTAGTTGCCAGTAGCACCTCCCCTCCCAGTTGTGACAACTGAAAATGTCCCCAGACATTGTCAGTGGCCACCTGGTGAGGGGGAAGCTAGACAAATGGTGGATATTATTATTGGCCTTTCTCCAGCATAGAATTAGGATAAGAGGTATATGATCAGCGTTGTGGAAATAAGTGAAACTCCTGTGACGCCTTCTCTTTCGGTCATTTCCACCCTGTTACAGGCGGGGGTTAGGACAGTAATGCCTTACTTCTAATACATGTGTGACAGACTCCAGTTTTCAAAGTGAATCACATGTGACTTGGCCCCTCCTCTCTTTGTTTTAAACAAAAGTTCTTATACATCTTTTATCCCTACCTTTCACTTACAAGCAAATTTATACTCCATTTAGAATAAGAATTAAGAACAAAACACACTACTGAATAAAGATTGAGTCCTCATCACATTTGTGTCCATTTCCACCTGAAGACCGGCAGGAATCTTTCTCACTCCCACTCCCACACCCACCCTAGGCCTCAGGCTCTTTCCATAGCCTCTGGAATCTATCCAAAAACACAGACTTCACTGTCTCCCCTATAACTCTTCCTTGTCACTGTTCAAAGGCTTGGCACTGTCTCACACTCCCTTGGAAGTCAGCTCTTCAATCCTACCAGCCCCAGAAGATATTCTTACTCTGCAGACTTGTAGATTTCTGGTCTCTGACTTCTGTTTCACCGTCTTAGCAGCATCAAGCTTTCCTTTGTCAAAACTGAGAGGCCCTGGTCCAGCATTTCCACTTCTGAGTATATACCCAAAAGAATTGAAAGCAAAGTCTCAAAGAGATATTTGCACACCCGTGTTCACAGCAGCATTATTTACAATAGCCAAAGGGTGGAAGCAACTCAAGTGTCCATCTACGGATGAATGGATAAACAAAACGTGGTATATACACACAGTGGAATATTATTCAGCCTTAAAAAGGAAGAGAATTCTGGCACATGCTACAACATGGATAAACTTTGAGGACATTATGCTAAGTGAAATAAGCCAGTCACAACAAAACAAATATTACATTATTCCACTTATAAGAGGCACCTAGATTAGTGAAATTCATAGAGGCAAAAAGTAGAATTGTGGTTACCAGGGTCTGAGAAAAGAGGAGAATGGAAAGTTAGGGTTTAATGGGTATAGAATTTCAGTTTTGCAAGTTGAAAAAGTTCTGGAAATTGGTTGTACAACAATGGGAATACACTTAACACTAGTGAACTGTACACTCGAAAAACAGTTAGGTTGGTAAATTGCATGTTATGTGTATTTTATCGCTATTAAAAATAAAATTTAAAAAACACTGAGGGACCTATGTCCTCTCCCCATCTCTGCAGCCTGGATTCTACCACCTTTTCAATGATTTCACATGTCTGCATTTTCCTTGTACTTGCTCATATTTCTCAAAGGTGTATGGAAATCTTTTCTTCCTTTCTGCATGATCCTTCTTTGGCCTCTAAAATAGGAAGGTTCATTCTCTCCATGTCCTTCTATCCTCTTCTCACCAGGAGGTAAGACTTATTTTAGTAGAGGGTTAAAGCAATGGGTCTCTCTCCCTTTTCTTATCCCTCTCTCTTTCCCAATCCCTAACTCTACCTCTACCTCCATCTTCATCAGGCCTCTATTTCCTACATCCTGCCCCATGGAATATGATTTTTCCAAGCCCTGCATGGGGTGTCTTAGTTCATTTCAGCTGCTTGTGTCAAATTCTATTGTCCAATTCAAATTTTGCCTGAAATAAATCTGACTCCTTTTTAATCTTCATCTAGCTCCTGGGGCTATTTTTCAATTGGTTCAGAACCCACAGAGGAGGGGCTATGATTAATTAGTGCCCTCAAACTCAATCCAAAGGTCTAGAGACTCTTAGAGCATTTTTTTGTTTTGTGTCAATCTTGAATAACATGAAAAGCAATAATCCAAACTTGATCCCCAAATTACATAACATATTCCACTATATAAAGATATAAGGACCTTATTCAACAATTCTACATATGATTGCCCACTGTCTTAGCATCATTTGAAGTTGTCATCTCACTGAGAGCATTGCAGGTCCCTTTCACAGCTCCAAACTCTGTGTCAGATGCAGAGTGGAGCTCCTGCCTGTTTACTGATTGACTGATTGTTGTTACAACACAAAAGGAAAATGACTGTCTAAACACTGCCATTTGGCTCATTCTTGACTTGGGCAGATATCACCTTCAGTAGCTGGCAGCATGATGAGGCAAAAAGAATGAGTGACTGGGGATAAGGAATATCTCATCTAAGTCAGTTAGATGAGACATTCATCCAAATTTGATGAATTCAGGCATCAAAACACTTAGTAAATCACTCACCCTTTTCAGTCTCTGTTCCCTTGTCTATAAAATTAGGGTCTTTGCATTGATGTCTAGGCTCCTTTCTACTTCAAACATACTCTTAACTCTATGGTTCAATTGTATTCTCAGCCCAGTATTAAGAGATTAAGGCAGAAACACCCCACTCGGCCACTCCTCACTGACCCCGGCCCCCAGAAGTGTCCAGCAAGCATTTTCCTTTCTGCAGGCACTGGAAGATCCAGCAGGCTGTTGAACCGTGATATCAAACTCCAGTCAGATGATCCCGCACTGGGTTTTTAAATCAACATGGAATGGTTCTGACCCAGTGTGAGGGCGGGTGAAACTGACAGTCCAAGGGTGGCTGTGGGAGGTGGCCCGAGGGGCACTCTTGATAATCAAAATGAACAAAGATGTTCCTTTCATCAAGGTATCAAAAATAAATACAAGCCATGGGTTGTTTTTGAAGGAACAACATCTGACCCTGATTTTATTCATCCCCACATTCCACTGTTCTTCCCTCCCTGGCTTGGCTGCTTGCCACAGGGGGAAGTGAGCGGCCTTGGGTTGTAAGCTGTCAGGCTCTGCATTTAAATATTACTCACCCAGCTCAGTTCATGGTACAGGTCAGCCCGTAGTATTAAGTTAAGTACACTGGGAAATACATTATCTTTTGGGTCACAGGGGTACAATTCAGTGAACAGCAACAGGATTTCCTGGTTGATAGATGATTCCACAAGAGGTTATAGCTCACCTGCCCTAGAAATAATAGCAATAATCCTCTACATTCATATTCTACTCTGGAGTCTGTGAAGGATTTTCACATCCATTATCTCCTAGGATGTTCTCAGTGGAGTCAGCAGAGCATAGGAGAAGGTTAGACACAGGCTTAGGCGCCCGTTTCCCACTGTTCAAGCTGGGTTACCTTGGGTAAGTCATGTCAACTCTCCGATCCTTGAGTCACTAACTGTAATCAGGAAATGCAAATAATGTCTGCCTTGTAGGGGAATCAAGGAGATCAAGTGAGGTGATGTTTGTGCATATGTCTTTAATTAAGTGTAGTAAAAAAGAACTTATTAGATGTGTTCTGTAGAAGCAAAACAAACAATCATGATAATAAGTTCCAGTTAACTTTCTAAAGCCTTAAAAAAACACAAACACAGTAGAGCTAAAATAGTTTTAAAATAGTCCTCTTCTTTTTTTTTTTTTTTTGGTGAGGAAGACTGGCCCTGAGTTAACATCTGTGCCAATCCTCCTCTATTTTTCGTATATGGGACGCCACCACAGCATGGCTTGATGAGCTGTATGTAGGTCCGCACCCCGGCAGCTGAAGTGGAGCACAAACTTAACCACTACACCACCAGCCTGGCCCCCTTATTTTTTCTTTTGATTGGCATTCATTCATTGGATATCTTTGCATGATAGCTATAAAGCTTAAGCTCTCCCTTCCAGGAATTTGGAAAATTAAGATATATAAGGATATAGCTATGGCTACGACTTGAGGTGGAGAATAGAAATGGAGAATAGAGGTCAGTCAAGCAAAGGCTAGGTGTCAATGACTGCAACAGACATGATGCCATTAAAGAAATTGCAAGGAACAAGATTACACTGCACTACAGTACTAAATAAAAGAGCTATCGTCAATATCCTATGAGGTGGGGGCTGATAGACATATCTTCTCTCTAATCCTAACCACTACCCTGCAAGGTATTATTATTATAATTAGCATCATCCCCATTTTAGAGAAGGGAAAACTGAAGCTCAGGAAGGTTAATTAATGTGTCCACAGCTGGTAAAGCATCAGAGCTTGGGCTCACAACCATGTGTCTTAAGCCAAAGCCTTTGTCTATTGCCCTTCACTATGTAGCATGTCTTCTCAAAAATCAGAGAATAAGGGATCCCTGAAATCAGATTTTTTGCTGGACGCTGAAAGACCAAGAGAGGGAGAGAGTATGAAGAAAGCCATTTCGGGAGGAGATCACAGCATCAATAAATTATGAATATATATCTTTGGAGATATTGAGGAGTTCGGTCTGGCTAGAGAGACTTTTGGTAGTGGCCTGATCATTACCAGAATTTCTAACATAGTCTGAGTTCAAACCTCCTAAAGACCAAGTGGACAGATGACTTCTTTTATTTATTTTTTTATTTCTTTTGTGAGGAAGATCAGCCCTGAGCTAACATCCATGCTAATCGTCTTCTTTTTTTTTGCTGAGGAAGACCAGCTCTGAGCTAAGATCTATTGCCCATCCTCCTCCTTTTTTTTTATCCCTAAAGCCCCAGTAGATAGTTGTATGTCATAGTTGCACATCCTTCTAGTTGCTGTATGTGGGACGCGGCCTCAGCATGGCCGGAGAAGCAGTGCGTCGGTGCGTGTCCAGGATCTGAACCTGGGCCGCCAGTAGCGGAGCGTGTGCATTTAATCACTAAACCACGGGGCCAGCCCAACAGATGACTTCTTAAGATTCCCTCCTCAAAGAGCACCCAGCTCCCTGCCCCTACAGCCCTCCCTGCAATCCCTTCAATCACTCTGTTGCTTCCAATTGCCTCAACTGCTTCAGACCAAGACCCAATGCAGATTTCATATTTAGAATAAGTATTTGTTTATTCATTAAATAATGAATGAGACCATCTTATGGTACACCAGCACTCTGCTTTGGTTTGGTTTGGTTTCCATCTTTACCTCTAGGTCTGCAGTAGCAAGTTCAAATGCCAATGTTGGGAGACCGCCCCCCCACCAGGCCCCGATCTCCTGCTGAAAAACGTCAAGAAGAGCATTGTGTTTCCAAGCTAGCGACAGCTGGGAACCAGCCGGCTTTTCTTTTTCAGTTTTTTATGTTAACTTTGATTCCCTAAGGATGATTTAGTATGTAAGATTCATGTATGGTAAGGTTAAATTACGGAAAATTCAACAGAGATGGACAAATAAGGATAAGCATGATAGGGAGAAGTGGTACAAAGGTTCTAAGAGATAGTAAATATATGCACATCTACACTTTTTTATTAAAAAGAAATACACTGTTAATAAGCAGAGTCAATGGCATCCACTTGCATCACTAGGGTACCCTGGCTGTAAACAGGTGAAATTGACTCTTTCTAATTTAACAGAAGCATTCTAGTTGCCCAGAGACTCAAACGAAGATTTGACTAATCAGGCTTTCGGCCTGATGAGCCAGGGATACTCTGAGCATTCATTCATTTTCTCATTCCACAAATATTATTGAGCACCTACTTTACCTGGAATTGCTCTAGGTGCTGAAAGTGTAGTAAGGAAGGAGTCTAAGATGTGGCTACAAAAGCTAATGGACACCTTTCAGGACACAGGTGCTAGACCCTCAAATTCCAGGGCTTGCCGTCTGTGTAAGGCTCTGCTCAAGTTTCAATTCCCATGAAAGAGTCTGAATAACCTAGCTTGGGTCAAGTGTCCACCTCCTGGGCCAGTGTTGGCAGGGAGGGGAAGAGGGAGATTTTGTGAAGAATCCCGCCATCAACATATCCACAAACAATGAGGAAAAAGTGTTACCCAAAGGAAAAGAATGGTGCTTTCACCAAAATAAGGGGAAAAGGATGCTGAACAGGAAAAAAAATTCTTGTGTACTCTTCTATCTCAGAGGATAAAATGAGATCATGCATATGAGGACATTAGCACAGTCCCTGGCACAAAGTAAGTGCATGATCAATAAACAATTAACAAGAAAAATAATTTTAAAATTCATCTTCTATGTGACTAGACATCAGAGCAAGTGAAGTAATTATGCTGTTTTTTTTAATCTACATACATACAAAGTGTCAAAAATAAGTTAGATTTAAATTATTTATGAAATTTGGGAGAGCATTAATAAAAGTATCTAAAATGAAGAAGTGTTAGTCTTGTTTTTCCATGTGCTGGTTAGACTTCACTTTGATTTGGTTGAACATTTAATTAAGTACATACTACATGCCAAATCTTTAGAGCAATGTACACAGATTTAAGTGAAATCTCAGCACACAATAACCTAGAGTATAAACAAGTGAATTATAAACTGGTCTGAAAACTACAACATACTTGGAATGGTTAAAAGAATGGGGGCTTCTGGCCTGAAATCACACCATTAAGCACATCTAATTGTGTGCAACTCTATTGGGGCAGAGCCCTCCTACCAGAAAGGAGAGAAAGATTCAGGCCAGTATTTTGTGGCTTCTGGAAGAGACGTTTTTGAGACCAGGGCAGCAAAGTGACAGGCACAGCTAGTTTTGCCATCAGCTAGAACATCAGCTCTGCTGTGTCTTTCACAAAAGAGCCCCAGTGTATCTTGTCATTGGAACAGGAAGATGAAAAACTCTTGCCTACTATTTTCTCGCTTTCTAAGAACATATGAGTGAGTTTTCTTCTGAGCTGGAGAGAGAGAGAGTACGAAGGACGACTGTGGACAAACACATACTCAAGCCTCTCCATGTGGCCTGGGCTTCCTCGTAGCACCACAGCTGGGTCTAGAGCAAGGGTCCTAAGAGATGGCCAGGTGGAGACCACAGAGCCTTTTACGACCTGATACTGGAAGGCATGGAGAGTCACTGTTGCCACATTCTATTCAATGGAAAGGAGTCACTAAGTCCAGCCCATATTCATGGACAGGGTAATCAGACTCCACTCTTCAATGAGAGAAATGTCAAAGAATTTGCAGACTTGTTTTAAAAACCACCACAGTCCAGCCTCTAGTTGCATATGTTTGCATTTTTCCTGCATGAAAATTACCTTCATTCTCTCCTGAGACATGAAAATTACCTTCATCAGAGACATCTCCCCCCTCCAAGCAGTTTTATTTAACATTGTCCCAAGCCCTAGCTCCAGGCCCAGGATCTAATCACCAAATTTCTGTAAAATGGAATGAAACTTTCTCCAACTACATCATATGACTATACTAGGGATCATGTTAAGTATATGTGTTACACACACACACACACACACACACACATATACACTCACACAATTTATGCATACATTTAAAGTCAACACCTTTTTCAAAATAGAAACTGTTAATTACACATAAATCACCTCCATTCATGCAATTTTTATGTCTTCTTCCAGGTAATTAATTTTATGGAAATTTACAATCCTTGTCCTGCTGTGTGTGCCCCTCCCCATACACAGTACACTCCTAGTTCTCTTGGGAACATTGGACAAACACTCTCACCAATTATATTAAGAAGTTAAATTAACATTAAACATTGTGTGACACACGCATCAAACAGAAAGTGTTGTTTTTAGACGCTGAGATTTTTAGGCAACCTCCAAGTGCTAATATGATTAACCTCAACCATTGATTCCTTGTTCTGGGATGGCATTTAAGACACTGAGATATCTCCTGAACTCACCCTACCAGCACTTCTGGAATTTCATTATATTTTGCTGAGTTTGGGCAGTAGCCAGGAAAATGTCTCCTGTGAAACAAAGATAGCTGGTTATTTCCCCAGTATCTATTCTCTCCTTTGCCTGAATGACAAAGATTTTAACTGGGCACAGGGCCATCTACCTAAAGAGTTTACGTCCTAACTTCCCTTAATGTTAGGTAGCCATGTGCCTAAAGTCTGATCAATAGTACGTGAGTGAAAGTGCTGAGTTTACTACTTCTGGGTCCCTTAACATACAATGAGCATAGTCTTCCATTCTTTTCTCTATTTCTTGTTGGCTGGCATTTGGATGTGATAGTGGGAGCCACTTCAGACATCTTAAACCATGAGGGAGAAGCTACATGTAGAGGATGGCAGAACAATAAGAAAGTCCATATTGGCTTGATTTGATATGGTTGACTGCTTATACTCAGACAGTTATTAAGAAAGAAAGAGGCTTTATCTGGCTTGACTGTGTTATAGCAGGAAAAGGGAATGTAAATTAATAGATCTGCTCAGACCCAGGCCCATAATCATCTCTCAAATATGCCCAGCATTGACCCTACATCCACTTCTTGCACTATGATCTCTTATCCTCCCACCCTCCAGGAGGTCATGGGCCACCCAGTGGCTGTTGCCTGCCTGGTTTACACTCTACCTGACCCACATTTGTCACCAAACTTCTCTCAAATTCCCCAAGGGGAAGGAGTTTAATAACTCCCTCTGTTGATTATCACATTCCTTCTAGGCTTCTCATGTCTCTAATGGATCCTCCAAAGTCCTGTCAATGGGAATGCGAGTGATATTCCAGAATACCAACTGGAAAGCTCCAGGCAATGAGTAATCAATCAGGATGGACACCACTCATAAGCAACCACCTAGGCCATTGTCCTAAGCAGCAGCACGGCCACCTGGGATATACCTGCTGATTCCTGCAGATGATCTCTCCTGCCTCCTGGCCTGCTCAATTCTTCAGTCTCCATCCCTCTCCACAGTACAACACTGTAGTAGAGATTTGTTATAAACAGAAAAGAAGAGCCATTACAATTAGAAGATGGATGTCATTCTTAACTAAAAATCAAAAGATGTATGACCTTAGAATGGACTACAAGACAGAATATCTCTCCTGGGTTTTCATTTATACCTATGGAGTTCCCAGATGCATTTTAGCATTTGTATATATGCAGACTTCCTGCAGACCACTAACTCTAGCCTTGCACTCTTGGTTTTAAATTCTGACAGGCACATTGAGAAACAGGACACTATGGCCACGAGCAATCCCGCAATTAGCAAAATACTTCAATACTCAACTGAGAATACAGTGTTTGCACAAATGAGGCACATTGGTGTACTGAGCAGTAAGTGTAACAGCAAAACAAAGAGAGAGACCAGCATCATAAGGAATGGATAGTTCAGCATCAATGACATGATAGCTATTTTGAGTACCTCAATTTAACCCAACTAAATATTCACCGAGTGCTTATTCTGCACCAGGGGCTGACTCTACCGGGTGTTGGGGACATACAGGTGATGAAGACAACGTCCCAACTCTCAAATGAACAAACTGCTATACAAAAAGCCTATAATTCTTTATAATAGAAATATGTCATAGAAATATGTCTAGAAATTGTTATGGGAACACAGATGAGGCAGCAATCATTCTGCCTGGGATCAGGCTGCCCAGAAAGGTTCAGAAAGATCATATCTGAGTCGAGTTGTAAAGGGCAAACTGGTGCCCACCAGGCAGACAAAGAAGGGAGAGCATACCATCTACTGGGAACAACAGAGGCAAAGTCTATGCAGACAGGAAAAGGCACAGTAGGGCACCAGCAGGTGATGAAGCTGCAAGGTGTTGTTCTCAAACACTGGTGCATGTTAGAACCCCCTAGGAGATTATAAGAACTATCATTCTAGCATATTAGAATATTAAATGCCATGCCTGTAATATTAAATCAGAATTTCCACTGGTGGATCTGGGCATTGGGACTTTGTAAAAACTCCCCAGGCGATGCTAATGTGCAGCCAAGGTTAAAAACCATTGCCCTGGTTCAGACCAAGGACTTCAAATGTCATCCTGAAGAAGAACTACGCTGCCCTCTAGGCCATGAAAATCCTAGGCAGTCTTGCCTTCAGCATCTGCAGATTTGGGGTGACAAATATCTGTGTGAGGTTGTGTAATGTGCTACTGCGGGAGGCAGCAGATGGGTGACCAAGAAATTCATTTCTTGGAGAAAATTCAGGTATCTTAATTATAGACAGAACCAAGTTCTCCTAGGAGGCATGGACACTCCATCCCAGTCCTGTGAAACTGCCCTACTTCTATCAGAGTAGAGTTCACACACTTTAGATTTACCTAAAATATACATATCTTTCCTATATCTTAGTCAATTACTTGCCCTTTCCTAAGAAGAGCACTCTTTGTGGGTAAGAAACATTAAAATGAATAGCTAGCACTTCAATAGTGCTTACTCTGTGTTGGAAGCAGCTGAGCATGGGAGATGGAGTAACTGTAACTCTCATAACCTTAGGAGGTAGACACTAAGGTTAATACCACATTCCAGACAAGGCATTTGAAACAGACACAGGCCTGAGACTCGAGTGCCTCACTTGCCTCCCCCTTGTCCCAGCCCTACCTAGGGAGGGGCCGAGAATAAGAAGGTAGTGGAGATGAGAGTCAAAGCCAGGGAATCAAACTCAGAACTTGCACTCATGACCACTAAGCTGCCCCTTCTGTGCTTTTTGTCTTTCAGGAACGTGGCATAATGACCAGGCACATAGCAATAAAAGGTGGAGGTGGGGAGAGCTGCGAGGAACAGAAAGGTAGAAGAGAAAGGAGGAGAAGGGAGGGAGAACAATAGAGGGAGAGGGGCCGGCTTGGTGGCATAGTGGTTAAGTTTGTGTGCTCCGCTTTGGAGGCCCAGGGTTCATGGGTTCAGATCCCGGGGGTGGACCTACACTCTGCTCATCAAACCATGATGTGGCGGCATCCCATATACAAAGTAGAGGAACACTGGCACAGATGTTAGCTCAGGGCCAATCTTCCTCACCAAAAAATGAAAAAAATTAAAAATAAAAGAGGGAGACACTGCAAAGATTGTTAATTCGACAGAAAACCCTCTTCACTTTTACAAGATGTGTCACAACAGAAAATGTCTCAAGACTGATGTATTAGGATTGATTCCCAGTGAGGGATGGTGGGTAGGTCTCTCAGGTTGCAGTCTGCTACCAATGTCACAAAGAAAGGGAGCTAGATGTGGCCACTAGGCCAAGCTCTCTTTCCATTTGGAGGATCATCTCCACCTCATACTCGCTTCTCCACCCTGATCATGACCTGCAGCCCCTCAGTCTTGCCCACTTTGGTCTCTGGGCAGTAATGCCCCTCCCCGTAAGTCCTTATGGTTGACCCCACCTGAGCATTGCAGAGAGGAACTGTAGGAACTTGGGAGTTCAGAAGGTCCCAAGACCACCTTCAGGTTCAATAATTCACTGGAAGGACTCACAGAACCCAGCTAAGCTGTTATACTCACAGTTATGTTTTATTACGGCAAAAGGATACAGATTAAAATCATCAACAGGAAGAGGCACGTAGGGCAGGGTCCAGGAGAGTTCCAGGCCCGAGCTTCCAGTTGTTCTCTCCCAGTGGAGTCCTGAACAGAGCTTACTTCTCCTGGCAAAAATCCGTGGCCACACACATGGAGTACTGCCAACCAGGGAAGCTCGCGTGAGCCTGGTGTCTAGGATTTTTATTGGGAATTGGTCATATAGACATGACTGGCTGCTCACATGGTTGACCTTAATCTTCAGCCCCTCCAAGAGGTCACGTTGATACTGTGTGGCCCAAGATCCTCACAATAAATCATATGGTTAGCACAGTCTATCTGGTGTGGCCCAAGGTCTCAACAGAGAGAGCACTCCAAGGGCTTAGAGGCTATCTCCCAGGAGCCAGTCAAAGGTCAAATCTTTCTTTGGGCAGAGTTAATCCTTTACTGCACAGAACTGGTCCGATCTGGGAGCTCAGTAGAGAGGGTTTACATCCTACTGCCACCACTTTCTGGCTGAGTGACCTCAGAAAGATTCCTCAAGCTCTCTGAGCCTCCTTTGATTCACTTGTAATATGGATATAACATCTCAGATGACTGTTGGAAAGATAAAAGAGGTGAAGGGTCACCAGGATGTTACAAACTATAAAAGTAGGGAAAATTTGTTACATTCTACCTCGATCCAAAATGAACCAGAGATTATTTTGGGGGGGAAGTCATAGAAATTGCAACACCTGGGACATGTACCTCAACCAAGAAAAATACCATTTCTATAGGAACACAATCATCATGTCATTTATTTCATAAACAGGCATTTATGGGGTGCTTCTACGGACCAAGTCCTGGAGATGCAGGGATAAGAAGGCTACATTTCTTACCACGTTGCTGTGATTTGGGAAGTAATGGATGGAAGGGTGTTAGCTAGTGTGCAGATAAGCTCAGGTCTGAGGAGATGAGAAGTGAGGTGGCTCGCTGAACTTCCCAAACTCCCATATCAGCTCCTCCCACCAGGCACACCTCAGTGCTGGGCCCAGGGTGCTAGAACAATCTATGAGATATTAATGCTTTTTCTCTCCTTAATTACAGTTTTTTAAATAAATACCCTAAATAATGTAACGGCATTGCACACACACACACTCTTTCTCATACGCTTAGGACAAGGCTGTCACTTGCTATACTTCAACATTTGACATCAGGCAACTTAGAGGAGGTGTTGTAATACACTGTGCTCCCTTGCAGGTGTTTGAAAGCTGCTGGACTCCAAAATTAAAAAGAAGCAGATTTTTCTTTGATGTTTTATATTTCATTGACCTCAAAAATCCCTAGTCTTCAAGTCGTAAGGCCTATACAGCTCAGTGGTACAAATTCACTGACCCTACCAATTTTTATCGAGCACCTACTATGTGCCATCAGTATTGTAGGCATATAGGAAAGAAATTAATGAGCAAACAGATTTTTTAAATCCCTGCCTCTGTGGAACTTGCATTCTTCTAGACTCTGACAAAATGTCAGCTTTGGAAAGTTGTGAACTGAGCACAAATCACTCATTAGCTATGAGACTCTGGGCACCTGACCAAACTCATCTGAGCCTGTTTCATCATTTTGAAATGGAGCTGATAACACCAACCTCCTAGGGTCACTGCGAGAATAAATTAAGCAACCACAGTAAAACACCTAGAACAATTTTAGCTCATAGAAGCTGCTGGATGCACGTAAGTTCCCCTTTCTCTTCTACCGTTTATTTCCAGGACTCCATGCTATCTCAGTTTAAAACCAAGGGAAGAGAAGGCACTACTAGCTACTATTTTAACTAGAGGCACTAAATGCATGACATTGAGCCAACTCAGAAATAAAATCCAAGTCCGGTGTTTTGACCAGGTTACCTGCTACTTCATCCTTCCCCATACAAACTTAAAGGCAATGTGAGGTAGACGGAAATACTCCAGGCAGGGTCAACAGACCTGATTTTAATTCCAGCTCCTCCAACAATAGCTATGTGTCTTTGGGCAACTCACTTTCTCTCTCCAAGACTTCATTCCCTAAGCTATAAAATGAAGGGCTGCACTAGATCAGTGTTCTCAGTCTGGGCTACACATCAGAATCCCCTGGGGAGCTCTTACAACATACTGATGTACAGAAAACTAAACCAGAATCCCTGGATGGATTTTTTTAAAACTCCCCTGATGTGAAGCTAGGACTGAGAACTTCTGGGCTCCTCCTTCAGCTCTAACATCCTAGGAGAGAGCTAGCAAACTCAAATGCCTACACAGACCAAGCAGGTAAGGTAAGTGCATGAAGCCAGGCAGCCTCAGCTACCTCAAATGAGAGTGGGGGGGCTGTGCCCACAGGTGGATGCCCACTGGGAAGGGCAGCAGGCGATCCCTGCCAGACCACCGTTTCTATGTGGGGAACTGGATGTGGGGAGCAGGGCTGGGACTCCAGGGCTGCCAAATATTCCCTTATTCAAGAGAAGTTGAATATCTTGTGTGTGTGCACGTGACTGCATGCACATACAAGATCTCCAAAATTTTACATGGTGGCCCAACTGGGAATTTTTTTAGTTTCATTTTAATATTATATAAGCAAAAACAAAAATCAAAAAATAAAACAAAAAGCATTGTGTATCCTGGTAATACTAAGGGCCACTAGTTGCTGATTCCTATTCTCCAAGACCTTGGACAGACGAATTCTTGGAACACAAAGGCCATGATGAAAATTTGGGGCTTAGAGATTGCTTTTCTTCCTTTCTTTATATTCTCTTATACCTTTGTTTCTTTATTGCTCCCCCTCCAGGAGCCATTTTAGATATTTTCTCCCAATCATCGCCCATTAAATTTTAATACCACAGATATGCTGTGTATCTGCTTACGTACTCTATGTTCTTTATATATAGAGTATGGTTTCTTCGCCCTCCACCAAGAATCAATTCTTTCAAAATGCCCCCGTGGAGAATGCACACCTTATGTAAACAAATTGAGGCATCTTAACCTGCCTACAGAATTAGCTCAAGTCTATTTTTCATCCTGTGTTCTCCACCGTGTTCTCCCCACTCCCACTTACCTGACCCCCTCTCCTTCTAAGGGAGAGACAGTGAGACAGGAGAGCTGCGGTTTGGGTTTGAGTGCCCAGGGAGAAGTTAGCAGGCATGCAGCCTTCAGTAAGCCTCCTACCCTCCCCGAGCCTGTTCTCACTCCCACACGGACCTTACAGAGTTGTTTTAAGCATGAAATGAAACCAAGACTGTGCCATCCAGATCCTCCTTCTTGGAAGACCTTCAGCTGTCAGCCCCTTGGGGATGGCCTTAACGCTAGCCATATCCAATGATCAATGAGGCAGCCTAACAGAGAACAACCCTGAAATGCCACTCTAGGGTTCCCTTGGGTCTGGCCAAAGTTGTCACTGGGCGGGGCTCCCAACTCAATTTCTCCCTCTGCCCACTCCTGTTTTATTCTTCCTCTTCCACAGATCTAGAATCTAAGGATGCATCTGTATAAATATTCTATACACAAGACTCTATTTCAGAATCTGCTTCCCAGAGAACTCAAACTACCACAGGAGTAATACAAAGGAAATGCAACAGTGTTGTTGACATTGTTCAATGATAAGCTTTAAGTATTTGCACATGAAGTTTTCAACTGAATTTGCAGCTGGAATTTTATATAGTTCATTCTGGATGTGCTTGATACCAGGCTTCCTGGCATCAGGGATGCTGTGAAACATAAAAGTGACCACAACAAAGACATCACAGTCCTGAGTCAATCAGAGACCTGAACTCAGAAGAAGGCCTTTTTTGGTGTACTTTGTCCATTTTTTGTGATCTGTCCAGCCCTTTTTACTTCTGCTCTGAGAGACCTGCCTAACTCCCACCTAAGACATGTGTCTCTCCCTTGACAGAAAAGTAAATAAATTCAACTTTGTTTCAGATCACTATTCGGTGATCTTTGTTTCTTACTATTGGAGATCACAAA
This sequence comes from Diceros bicornis minor, assembly GCF_020826845.1. Classification (NCBI taxonomy): domain Eukaryota; kingdom Metazoa; phylum Chordata; class Mammalia; order Perissodactyla; family Rhinocerotidae; genus Diceros; species Diceros bicornis. The sequence goes on along the minus strand of NC_080747.1, from coordinate 10,724,367 downwards.
TCATGAGTGTCTCACCCCCTTCACAAGCCCATTACTTCACACCACCTTTGGGTTCTCCAGGGCCTCTGGCTGGGGAGCCTAGTGCACCCTCCCCTATCCCTCACTCCAGACATTCTATCTTGCCTACATAGTAACCACAACCAGAATGATAGTTACTATTTTTTAAATAATTATAAAACTATCTAGATTCTTTATATATATCATCTTATTTAATCCTCAAACAAACTCATGATGTAGATATTATTATCCCTAGGATACAGGTTAGGAAAAGAGAGATTAATTACTGTGCTTTAAGACACTCAATAGCAGAAGAAAATCAATCCAATTAAAAAATAGTCAGAGGAAATGAATAGACATTTTTCCAAAGAACACAGGCAAATGAACAACAGATATATGAAAACGTACTCAAAATCACTAATCATCAGGAAAATGCAAACCAAAACCACGAGATATCACCTTACACCTGTTAGAATGGCTATCACCAAAAAGACAAGACATATCAAGGCTGGCAAGAATGTAGAGAAAAGGGAACTCTTGTGCACTGATGATGGGAATGTAAATTGGTGCAGCCACTATGGAAAACAGTATAGAGGTTCCTCAAAGAATTAAAAATAAAACTACTGTATGATCCAGAAATCCCACTTCTGGGTATATATCCAAAAGAAATGAAAACAGGATCTCAAAGAGATACCTGCACTCCCATGTTCATTGTAGTACTATTCACAATAGCCAAGATATGAAAACAACCTAAGTGTCTGTCAACTGATGAATGATAAAGAAGATGTGGTGTATACATACAACGGAATATTATTCAGCTATGAGAAAGAAAGACATCCTGCCATGTCCTCACCACAAATTATGTGATGTGATGCAGGTGTTAGTTAACGCTTTGATGATAATCATTTTGCAATATAAAAGTGTACCAAATCAACATGTTGTACATCTTAAAATTATACAATGTTATATGTGAATTATATCTCAATAAAGCTGGAAAATAAAAGACACACCTAGTGATAGAGCTGGAATTTGAAGACTTTAGGACTGAAGCCCAAGCTAAGGAAGTACTACACCACAAATTCTCTCCATCCTGGTTTTCATTCCTCAGCTGCTGCTCTCAAGACAGTTTTTGTAAATAATGGCAGACAAAATCTTGCAAGCACACATATGAGCAGGCATGACTTAGAACAGGGAACCCAGTGGTCGCAGAGAGCTGGGTAAACCCGGTCAACAGTAGCAACCCCAGCCTGCAGGGCATGGTGTAGATCTGTTTTAGGATGGACTTCCTCTGTGCATTCTGACACTGGCCATTCCTCTTGCCCCTCTCCTTGGTGATTCTAAACCCAATTTGACTTTCTGACTTAGTTCCTGGTACCCCTAGATCAGGGTTTCTTAACTTCAGCACCGTTGACATTTGGGACCAAGTTTTCTTTATTGTGGAGGTTGTTTTGTGCATTGTAGGATGTTTAGCAGCATCCCCAGCTTCTATCTACCAGATAGATGCCAGTAGCACATCCACTCCTTCCCCCATCATCACAATCAAAAACGTCTCCAGAAACTTCCAAAAGTCCCCTAGAAGAGATAAAATCACCCCAAGTTGAAAACCACAGGTCTAGTTCCCTCCCTTGACTGGCCATTTCCCCTCACTTATGGACTAGGTTTGACTGCAGCCTAATGACTCAGCACCCTCACGTCAGCATGCCCTGCCCTTTGTGTGATTGTCCATCTAAGCATCTTCCTCAGGAAGCTGGCCTCCTGACATCCCAGAAATAAGCTGTTCTCAGCTAAGTGGGTCATGGCTCCTGGTGGAAGAGTGTGTCACCCATCCCAGGCAGCTCTGCATTTTCACTGGCACCTCCTATCCAGTGCTGGCCAGTAGAAACTCTACCCATTCTCAGAGAAATCGTGGTTAGAGCATGGGACTAAACATGCACCACTTTCCTTTAATACTTAGTGTTCCTAGGTGCCAAAGCCACTACTTCTTGACTGTAAAGTTTCTCAGACTTCAACTTTTCATTTTTAAGAAGGCACCCAGCATGTGGACATTCATTATTTTATTCCTACTGTGTCTGTCAAGGGCTTTTTAAAAAGCCAGCATGAAAGGCAAATAATAGGCTTGACTTAGTAAAGGGTCATGTAAATGGCTGGTTGACACATCTCCCGGGCCTGGCAAAGCTGGTAGCCAAGCTCCAACAGAGCCTGAAAGTGATTGTCCCAGTTCTCTGGTTCCAAGGTGGCAAGCTACTCTTTTCTCCCTTGGCAGTCAAGCTACTCCTTCAGCCCAGCCCCCTTCTTTCTACATCAATTCCCTCATCTAGAGGATAAGACAGGAAAAGTAACATTTCAGCCCTTGGCTTTCTCAAGGTGCGACTGCTGATAAGACTCCCGTCCTGGATTTAATAATGTAGGCCATCCATTTTTCACTTGTTAGTTCTCATTATACACCAGCTGTTAGGGAGTGCAGTAACGGAAAGGGAGAATATACTTTGCAGTCACATAGACCTCGGTTTCACTTTTGCTGCCTGTCCAGTAAATTTCTTCTCAAGACTTTCATTTCTCTTATATATATTGAAATATTAATAATATCTGGGGTTTTTTTGTGTGTGTCATTAAAAAGATTAGATAAATTAACACATATAAAGTGTCTAGAAGCTTCTCATCGACTAATAGCTGCTGGGAGTGGAGGTGATGGTGTTGGCATCACAATAACAATGGAAATAATGTGTGTGAGTTCCTTTCCACCTTGGACAGATAGTCTACCCTAAATCTCTGAATCTTATCTGACCCTGGTGAACCAGGTCAACCTAGAAAGAAACGTGCTTGTCCATTAGCTCTCCTTCTTGAGATTAGAATTTTCCTTTTGAGTCACTATTGAGCATCTGATTCCCTATTCCTGCTTGCCTAGGAGGATCCTAAAACATTCTGGGAAATTCCTAAGAAGAAAGTACTCCAAACAGCACCCAGAGATTTAACCCAAAAGGCTGCTGCAGTGACTCTGAAACTGCCTTCCAAGTTGTGTCACACACACACAAATTAACAAAAAAGTAATTAGCTCCACTCTCTTCTGGCTCCCGGAAAGGGTTCTGCCTCTGTTTTGGTGGTGAGGAGTGAAGATAGTTTCTCTATCTCCTCTGAATACCATCAACATTGCTTTGAACTTGTTTGAAAGCAAGAAATAAAACATTAATTGAGAACCTATTACTGTCAGTACCGACCAGTATACATCATTTACAGTACATCGTTTAATCCACATGAAAAAGATATGAGGTAAGGATTATTATTATTATTATTATTCCAACTTCCATGTTGAAAAAACTAAGGCTCAGAGCAAGAAAGTAAATACCCCACAAGGGTGTCAAAATGTTTATTCCAATCTCAGCCCCTAATTGAAAAGCCAGTATTCTTTCTGTGATATCACATTGCTTCTCAAACTTGTTTCTCTCCAATCTCGTTAACATTGATTTAACAGGGCTTCAATGTGGAAAGCCCTGTATAGAGGGATAGGCTGGACTTTGTAACGTGCTGGATGGGGAATTTGATGTTTAGTATTCTGACACCCGCTTGAAAATAATTAGTTTTTTTTTTTAGACATTTTCAGGCACAAAGTTAACAGAAGAAAAATGAGAAAAGGTTAATTAAAAGGCAGATGAATTTTATTTCCTTGCCAAAATGTAGCCTAACCTCTTCCCAGCCCATTCACTGGCCTCATAGCCTTTGCCAACACTTGATTTCTCACTTCGTTCCTTTGGTCATACATCCTTCTCCTTTTCCAAGACTTAACTGGCTTTAAATTACAGTCAGATACCCAAGTCAGACTAGTTGAAGTGAAAAGGGAATTCCTTGGCTCACAAGATGAGGAAGTACAAGTATGGATGAGTCCTGGGGTCTGTCTTTCTCTCCAGTCCACCCTGCCTGGTTTTATCTGCTGAAGGGTTCTCATATGCCTACCCCCTCTCTAAACCCACCTCTTCCTAGTTTGGCAATGCCAATGGAAAAAGAACTCTACTCTCAAATTTCACATATTAATTCTAGGAAAGATGCTGGTTAACCCTGCTTCGGTCATGCATACATACCTGTAGGCAATAACTCTACCCAGAAGGATGGGGTGGTCTGCCCAGCCAGGGTCAAATGTCCCCTCTTTAGCTGAGGGTAAGGGCAGAATGATTTCCACACTCTAACAGGACCACACAGATTGAAGGAGGGGTTCCCCAAAGGAACGAGAAGAAAAGGTATTGGAAAGAATGCGGAATACACAAAAAATGTGACTACCACCGTCTGCTACATTAACAAAGTGGAACGATTTCAAGACCTTTACACCTTACCTAGGCCTTATAAAACTCTCAAAGGTGTTGCCACTTGTGGGACACAGAACTGTTTCCTGTACACTACCAAGTTTTCCTGGTGATATTCTGGTGATACTCTGCCCCCTGGCAGTCCTTCCTGCCCCTACCAACCTCCCTGCTATCTGTGAACATTTGGAAGCCTGGGAACCTCCCATCATTATTCCCACAGTCCATGAGCGAGGTGCTACCAGGTATTATCCCCTATTGTGTCTGCCCCATCTTGTGGCCCAGTGTCAGTCTATAGGAAGTGGATTTTATGAGATGTGGCTGCTTACTCATGAAGCTTCTCTGGAAGGCTTTCTGGATGATGAGACACAACAAAGCCTCTTTGCTATGCCCCTATTTCATTTTCTGGTTGAAAATAAACACAAAATATAGACGTGCAATTCTTTGCCCAAAACAATTTCAGACAATGCTGAATGATAAACTGCAAAAATCAGAGGAACATTACTGTACAAACCTCATTCCTTTAGAGTTGGTTTTGGAGGAGATATACTAGTGAGAGTTATTTTAATATGTGTCATGGTAAGTAGGATATGGGAAATGAAGTGAGGTGACGAAGAAGAAAGTCCAGTTACTGTGGAGAGTACTGAGAGAAGAGTTAGTCCTACTATTCCAAGAAAAAAGTGATGATTAATGAAACTGTGCAGAAGAAACATCCAGTCCATTGGTATTCTACCCAGAGAGAGCAACATTTCAACTCAAGCTTCTCAAGTACTTCAAATCTGTCATTATAAAATACTACACCCAAGTAACATGAAAGATAACATGAAGCGGAGGTTTTGCTACATTGTTACACTTGATCTGCTCAACTTAGTTTTTCAAAATACTTTTTGGAAGTCTGACTGAATGTGCCGTTCCTCCATCTATTGTCCTAGCACCAAAGAGAGTCCCAGAACTGGTCAAGAAAAACTGAAGAGTTCATTGTCCCCTTCTTTGCTTTGGCTACTAGGGAGCAAAATTTTGCCCTTAATTATTAAACTTAACATACAAGTGCTTTTAATTCATCATTTCAATCTTCACCACAAACATAAGGTATGTGTGCTTACCCAGAATGTCTAAATACAGAACTGAGACTTGGAGGGATGAAGGTCTTTTGGTGGCAGACCCACAGTTAGACTCTGGTCTGGTAGACTCCAATTTCAGTGCCCTTTCCTCAAAACCTCTATTCTAAGTCCTATTTGAGTTGGCCTCTGCCCTAACCTCCCCAGATTGGTAGACATGCTATATTGGGCTACCACATTGAGTCAACATTTTTGGAGTTTTTTAGCATTGCTGACATACTGAGTTATTCAAGTATTAAGCAACTCTTCAAATGTTACAAGGCTCTGTGCTTCAATTCGATTCAAATGTCTTCCAAACATTTACTGCATCTGGGTAAATAGGCTGAACTCATGTTTTTCTGGAACATGGGTTTTATGTAACTCGTATTGAAGGCTCAAAGGCAGTTCCAAAATGCAAAGCCTTCAGTGACATCATTTGATATATGAAAATATGCATTGGGAAAAATGGAAATGTATGTAAATGACACAGAGGTTATACTGGCCCATTAACATCACAAATCCCCATTTACGGCCCACTTTTAATTTAAGTGGTCTTTCTATTAGGAAGACTACTTATGAAGTTAATCTGGAAGGAAATCTCAGCATGTCAATTAAAATGGTGTGACAGTGAGACCAGCATCACCTGGTAATTCTTAGCAGATGTCTTAATTAGGGTTCTCAGTGGCAGGTTGACCAATGACACTCTGTAAAAGTCATTTTCAAGTTTGCATTTGAGGGCTTTCTTCTCCTTCAAACTTTTTCTCTTCTTCTTTCCAGTTAAATCTTAGCCGTTATGAGGTTTCTCTTTGTGCATTTTTTTCACCAAAGACTTGTTCCTTTTTCTCTTTTCTTCTTACTGTAAGAGTATTCCAGAAAGAATATTCTGCCCCCAGGGGCTGGGGCACTGCAAACCTTAATTTATTGAAAGTCTTTTATCTTAAATATTCATTTGAAATTTGCATTCTCCTTCGTAAAATAGTCAGGCTTATTTTAATATAAAAATTTGTTTAAAATCATATACTGTCTAGTAAAATTGAAGCCATGTAATTCTGTATCTTTGTATATTCTTGGCTCATGCTATGTGGGGAGTGTTGGGGGTGGGGCTGCACATTCCTCAGTTTGGAAAGCACACGTTTAATGTAAACAGAACTTTGGAACCATTCAGACCTAGGTTAAAACCGACACTGCTATTTATTAAGTGTATGACTTGGGGCAAGTTATGTAATCCAGGCTGAGCTCTCCAAGGCTAGAGATTCTTTTTTTTCTTTTCTCAGCTTCATTGAGATATAATTGACATACAACATTGTATAATTTTAAGGTGTACGATGTGTTGATTTGATACAACTATATATTGCAAAATGATTACCACCATAGCGTTAGCTAACACCTCCATCACATCAATTTAAGGTCTATTCTCTTAGCAACTTTCAAGTATATAATACAGAATTGTTAACTATAATCACCATGCTATAATTAGATTCCCAGAATGTGTTCCTTTTATAACTGGAAGTTTGTACGCTTTGACCAACATCCCCCCATTTCCCCCAACGCTCAGTCCCTGGTAACCACCGTTCTAGTCTCTGTTTCTATGAGTGCGGCTTTTTTAGATTTCACATATTAGTGATATTATACAGTATGTGTCTTTCTATGTCTGATTTATTTCACTTAGCATAATGTCCTCAAGTTTCATCCATGTTGTCCAAAGAGCAGAATGTCCTTTTTCACGGCTGAATAATATTCCATTATATATATATATATGTATATATACATATATATATGTGTGTGTGTGTATATATATATATATATACCACATCTTCTTTATCCATTCATCTGTCAACAGACACTTAGGTTATTTCCATATCTTGGCTATTGTGAATAATCCTGCACAGGAATACAGATATCTCTTTGAGATCTTGATTTCATTTCCTTTGGACATATACCCAGAAGTCGGATTGCTGGATCATAGGGTAGTTCTATTTTTAATTTTCTGAGGAAACTCCATACTGTTTTCCATAGTGGCTGCACCAATTTCATCCCCAACAACAGTGCGCAATGGTTCTCTTTTCTCCATATCCTCGCCAATACTTGTTGTCTCTTGTCTTTTTGATAATAGCCATTGTAACAGGTGTGAGGTGGTATTTCATTGTGGTTTTGATTTGCATTTCCCTGGTGATTAGTGATGTTGAGCATCTTTTCATGTACCTGTTGGTCATTTGTATGTCTTCTTTGCAAAATGTCTATTCAGTCCTTCTGCCCATTTTTAAATAGGATTGTTTGTTTTTTTGTTATTGAGTTGAGTGAGTTCTTTATATAATTTGGATATTAACCCCTTATTAGTTATATGATTTGCAAATATTTTCTTCCATTCTGTAGGTTGCCTTTTCGTTTTGTTGATTGTTTCTTTTGCTGTAGAGAGCTTTTTAATTTCATGGAGTCCTACTGATTAATTTTTTTCTTTTCTTGCTTGTGGTTTTGGTGTCATATCCAAAAAACCAATGCCAAGACCAATGTCAAGGAGATTTTTCCTAATGTATTCTTTTGGAGTTAATGTTTCAAGTCTTACATTTAAGTCACTAATCCATTTTGAGTTAATTTTTGTGAGTGGTATAAGATGGGAATCCAATTTTGTTTTTCTGCATGTGGTTATTCAGTTTTTCCAGCATCATTTACTGAAGCAACTATTCTTTTCCTAGTGAGTATCCTTGGAGTTCTTGTCAAATATCAGTTGACGATATACGCAAGGGTTTATTTCTGGGCTCTCAATTCCATTTCGTTGGTTTATGCATCTATATTTATGCTAGTACCCTACTGTTTGATTACTTTGGGGATTCTCTCTCCCCTGCTCCTTTTCCATACTTATCACCTAGCTCAGGACCTGACATGATAATAGGCACTCAAACATTTTTTTTTGAAAAATGAGTACACTCTTTATGCCTAAATATGTTTCCTTTCTAAAGAAGAAATCATGACATTACAGTGTTTTGGTGAATATTTTAAAGAAATATTTCCCTTTATTTAAAAAAAATAATTTCCCTGTAGAAGTAAATAAGTATTTTGTGATAGAGAAATGCCTAAGCAAATTCAGATGCTGTCAAATAAGACAACTGTTTCATGGTTTCTCTTGAAAGAAACAAGATGAAATGCAATGTATGGAACCTAATTATAAATGTAAGGTTGAACTATCTCCTGTTGTCATAGACCAGAGGTCAGCAAACATTTACTGAAAAGGGTCAGACAGTAAGTATTTTCAGCTTTGCAGCCACGCTATCTTTGTCACAACTGCTCAACTCTGCCACATATTGCATAAACAGCCACAGAAAATACTAAATGAATGGGTGTAAGTAGCTGTGTTCCAATAACATTTTATTCACAACAGTAAGTGGTGGGTTGGATTTGGCCTAAGGCCATATAGATTGCATAGACTCCTGCATAGACTATTCAAGTATTATGACCTTGAAATTGTATTAGACATATTTAAATTGCTGTTTTTAATTTTTAAAACAAAGATAGCAGATGAAATTAATTTAAGCTTTAAAAATATATGTAAGACATAAAGTATAATTCAGAACACATAATAGGTTATCTCTAATATTGACGACAATATTTTTCATCTATAAGACATGGCATTCAGCCTTCCTTCTTAAATAAACTAGATCCCAGAACATTTTGTTTTGACTTCAGTAATGTCTAGTGGGAGGTTGCAGGACTGTTTCTGCATAGATTTGAAGCAGTAACCCAAAGTGGGCTTCAGCGTGTGGGACTGTTGTCTAACGGTGAGGAGAGACAGCCAGACCAGGCAAGGGCTTGGCTCACTGGTTACCTTGGTTATGTCGCTAACCCATTGCTCCAAACGGAAGACAGTAACAATGATAGAACAAAGAATGTTTCTCTTGGGTCTTCAGGGAGCCAGAGTAGAAAGTGCCTTGTCAAGAGCAAAAGCAATGGTCTTTACTTCGCTCTACTGATGTAGCTTCCTAATATGAAGCACATGCAGCAGTTTAGTGGAATAGAAAAAGCATGGACTTTGGAGACAAATATCCAAATTCAAACCTCATTTTTGTCACTTAATTTGTGATGAGGACAAAGTTTCTTAGTCCCCCTAAGCCTCAGTTTCTTCATCTGTAAAGTACAGATGATAAAATCTGTCCTTAAATGGTGCGGTTTGTTGAGAGGTTTCAATAAGATGGATGTATGAGCTAATATATGTTCTTGGCACAGTTGATGATGCACAGTATGAGCTCTATAAATGTTCATTCTTTTGCTTTCTCATCTCCTTTCCCCAACAACACATAAAATAAGACCTTTCCACTGCTCTCAGCTGGACCATTCATTTCCCCTGCTAATAAATGAGAGTTTTATCGCTCCTTCCCAGATGTGGAATTATACTATTGGTATCATGCCTACTGTATCTTAATCCCTTTGCTAATATACCATTTTACCTTGAATTGTTACACAGTGTTCTGCCCTCCTACTCCTCTCCTGGCTTTCTGCAAAGTCATGAGTCAATTCTTTTCAAATATTATTGTTCTAATAATAGCACTCTCTCACAAAACATCTCAATCTTCCTCACCTCATCAAATTGTACTGTCTTTAAATCATCTAGCTCTCTGTTAACAATTGTTTCTTTTCTTTATATAGTTGTAGCAATTGATGTAAAAACCTCAGTGCAATATGTGTGTGTACATATACACATACATACCGTTTTTATACATACATATATATATATATCTTTTTTTTTACTTTCCTGAGATTTTGTTTTGGCAAGTAAATTATTAGCAAAGAAGATTTGAGACAAATGCATTAATATATTTAAGAAATTGTAAACTTTTAAGGTGTGAAGAAAGCATGCTTTAGCAGCATTCATCTGCATTCTTTTGATGCTTTAAATTCCAATTGCTTCTTACCTATTCATTAAAGCAGATCAAATAAGACTTGTTTTCAGCAAGCTCTGACTTCCCTACTTCATTTGAAGCTTGCAATAAAGGTTTGATGTCTGAAGATTCCACCTTCAAGGTTGATGCCATATACGAGCATAAATTTGAACCCACTGGGCTGAAGGTCTGATATGCCAAAGAGAATCCCTCAGCCGGGATATGAGATCAGTTGACTGAACATTCAATTTTGAATATTTGGAGAGTCACACAGGTGCTCAGAAATACCTGAAGTGTGTGTCAAGAATCCACTGAATTCTTAGAATTGATGATTATCTCGAGCACGACTAAAAGAAATTGGAGGTGAGCAGACCTCAACAAAATGGTTATCTCTGAAAAAAAAATTTTGCTGTGGCTTCTCCTTCTCTCCATGCTACAATTATATGAGATTCAGGACAATCTAGAAAGAGAGATTTCTTGTTTAAGGGTGAGGTTGAAGCTTGGACAGCTTGGGGAAGATTCCCAGTCTCAAATTTCTTAAATGCAACAAACTGGCTGCAAAAATGTGTGTCTTCCAATACCTCTTCCTCCTGGAAACATCAGCTTGGAGAATGGCAGAAGCATTGACCCAAAGATTCAAGCCAGAAACAGGGTAGGGGCACATTCTGAAGTCCCTCTTCTCTATCATCTCCTTCATTCTACTTCTTCTCAATCTTTGCCAAGTGACTGTGTTAATAACATCCCTCCAACCTGCTGCTGCCTAAGTCAGGTGCCCAACTGGCCCCGCTGTCTCTAATTCTGTCCTTCTCTCATACTTTTTTCTTACCGTGGCCAGAATTATCTTCACAATTTCAAATCTGATCTTATTGTTTCCTTGCATAACATACTTTAATGGCTCCCTATTACAGGCAGCAAGACATTCAAACTCCTTAGGATGATTTATAAAATTTTATTATCTCCACCAATATTTCTAACCTCATTTCCTGCAGGGTTGCTGGGTAGCAAAAAGGGAAAAAAAGACACTCACTTAATGATTTTTTGTATAAGTATGTTCCATGCAATATTTGAACATCCTTATACTAAAAAATTATTCTTTGTTTATCTGAAATTCAAATTTAACTAGATGTTTGACATTTTATCTGGCAACCTCACTTACATGGATACCAAAATCCAGCCAAACCAAGTACTCTTACACATTGGTACTCTTCTATCTCACTCAACCACAAGCTTTATGAGAGCAGGACCATGTACTCAATCCCAAACGCGTTACATATTTTTGATATAGACAATAAGCATTTGTTAAAGGAAAGAAGACAGGGAAGGAAGGAAGGGAAAAAGAGAGAGAGGGAAAGGTGGAGTGAGAAAAATACCTTTAAATATGACAGACCTTATATTCTTCCTAAAGTAAAAACCTTTTACTTCTAAATTCCTCTGGAAATCCCTTCTTAACCCCTCTTGATGGAATTAAATGTTTCTTCTTCTGATCTTCTGTATGATCATGGACATACAGCTGTAAAAGCATGCATTGTAGTTCTGCTATTATTATTTAGTCATCTGGGTCTTCTACTAGACTGTGAGTTCATCCATAGCAGAGAGTAAATTTTCCTTACCATTTACCCCTCCCGTGGTGCCTGGAACATTGGAGGCGTTAGATAAATGTTTGGTTAAATGTCTGGTTAAACGAAAAATGTGTTAAAACAACTAGGCAGACCTGTGATTCTTTTTAAATAGGTCTAGAAAAACCTCAAGCCATTTTCAAGAAGAATCCAGGGACAATTGAAAGATTTTTCCTACAAAGATCCTTCAAAGTCAAAACGGAGCATTGATAACGGCTTCCTGGTTCTATCTCATGGTAAAGCAGGTGCTTTTGGAGATTCATGCCAAGGAACCAGGCAAGGCTGGTACTACTTTGAGTGATTCTCCATTAAAGGATCAATTTAAGACCATCAGATACAGCTTATAGCTGATGTATTCATGTCAACAGCATCCAGGTGTGCTCCACGGAATGTGGCCAAGATGACACGGAGACTGCCATCTGGAAATGCAACTAGATTTTCCCATGAGAGACTTCCTATATAAGCAAATATCTCTTCTTGAGGTGTTTGAGTGGCCCAATTCCTGATGCTTTTCTTCTCCTGAACCACTCTGGACATCTGGTTTATGGCCACCTGAAGTCCCAAGCCCAATGTCATCAGACCTAGCCTGAAGCTGAAGGATGGAGGTACTTCCCATATCTACATGTGCAGTAGAGATGTCACCACACAGCTCTAAATCAGCAGCTGCCACACTGATCATGTTAACACGCGACTCTGATCTTATCACTCTTTTGCTCAACACTCTCTTGTGGATCTCCATCCTATCCAGAATAAAACTGAAATCTTTGATATGAACCTCAAGAACATACATAACCTGGCACCCTGCTACCCCTTCACATCCTGTTCTCAACACTCTTCCAACCACAGCAGCCACTTGCTGTTCCTGAAACTCTCCAGCACTTCTAGCATGCTCCCATCTTAAGGCTCTTGAACTGGCTGTTCCCTGGGCTTGGGACATCCCTCTGCAAGAAATCCACATGCTGGCTCCCTTACCTCTGGCAAGTCTTTCCTCAAATGTCACCTTCCTAGTGAGGCCCCTCCCTGAATTCTTCTCTCTTTATTTTTGTCCATAGCAGTTATCACTTCCTATCATACTATATCCTATTATAATATATTTTGTTTATTTTGTCTTCCTCCTTTAGAATGTAAGCTCTATGGAGGCGGGATTTTTGTCAGCCATATTTACTGCTGTATCCTCAGAGCCTAGAAGAATACCTGGCAATAAACTCACTCAACATTTATTGAACGAAAAAGCATCTGTGCTCATTTTGCCTATTGGTGTGAATCATCAACAGGAAAAGCATGGAGAAGTAAAAAAACATAATAGGTATCAAAAATTCAAAGAAAGACAAGGTCTGCTTGGCTTTGCCTCTCGAATTGGGTCTCCAGAGCATTTGTGAGTCTCAATTTTCTCCTCAGTGAAATGGAAACACTTCTTGCTCTGTCTACTTTAATTATAGCTCTGCTTGACCCAGCCCTTCAAAGTTATAGGTGTCGACAATTCTCCAATCTAGATTCTGAAGCAGCTCTAAACCTTGGAGTGGGGTCTCTGCAGCAGGTAGAGTCTATGCTTTGTCTGGCAGTGGCTAGCACAATGATTAATGTGGCTCAGGTGAGTTGCTGGGAGCCATCAGGCTGAAGACTTTCTCAGCGTCCCTTTTGCACACGCTCAGTTTGTAGGACTTGGGATCAGTCACAGTGAATAGACCCGAAGCCCATCCCAGATCGAGTCCTGAAATCCCACTTAGCTGTGTCAAGTTATTCTCTCTAGAAACTAAACCCTGATCCTACAAATCCAGTTACTTGACAGTTTCAATCCCAAAGACAGCAAGATACCACTCTATTCCTAGGAAGGGGTGGAAAATGAGGTGGAGTCAGATGCCCTTCAGTTCAAACCTTGGCCTCTTCATTTTCTATCAGGATCACCCTGAGCTTGTCACCCCTCTAGGTCTTTGTTTCCTTGGTTGTTAATGGAAGTATTGCCCAGATCTGAGGGTGATTTTGAGGATTAAATAACTACAAGGAAATTTCTCAACACAGAGAAGCTAGCACAGAGAAGGAATTTAGCAAATGTGAGGTCCCTTCTCCCAGTTTTGGGAAAGGCAAGCTACTCTTCCCTGCCCCTCCTCCTCCATCCCTCCCGGTTGACCCTTGGTCGTCAATCCCAACCTTGCTCTGTGCAAAGTTCAACATGCCTCATTGAACCCTGAGATTGAGCCTGATGGTCACCCCTCTTGGGAGCTCACTCTGCATCCTACTGAGCTGTTGTTTGATCCCATCAAACCTCCTGACATGCTCCTGATACCGGAGGAATTTTGTGAGAAATAAGGATAGAGTATGTGAGATTGGTTTGCAAAATTTAAGTACTGCACCAAATATGAGAGACGATCATTTTTAATGAAAATTTTTAATCTTGTAGATAAAGGCAAAGAGAGAAGAAATTCCTTTGTGTCAGAGAACCCTACATAGTATGATATGCACTTTCTCATGTTTTGCTCGATTTACAATGACTTAGCCAGTTCAGTATTAGTCTCCACATTTTAAAAATGGGGAAATAGAGGCCCAGATAATTGAATGCCTGATTTTACACAGAAAACGTGACGTGATTAAAATACAAATGGATCTGACTCAACAGATCATGCTTTTTGAACTCCACCATGCTTCCTGACAGGATATGTTTATCAGACCAATATTATTCCAAGCCAATTCAAATTGACCAAAGGCCCATCATCTAGATGTTCTTCATCAGTGAGAAGTGGTTCCTCTCTTTCTCTATTTTTTATGTGACAATTAATAAAACAGTAGTTCATGAGAATGAAAACTCCTAGAATAAGGTGCCACGCCTCATTCATGTGTATAATCACAGCAATTCTGTCACACAATAGGTTATCATAAAACTTTGGTTGAACGCACTTCTTATATTTATATTTTTAAATTGTTTTTCATAATTAAAAATAGTAAGGTTCTTTGTAACAGATGAAGAAAGAAAAAACAACACCATCCCTATTTTTACTATCCAGATATAACTACTGTTAATATTTGGGGTATTTTCTTCTGGTTTGAGTGATGTGCATGTTTTAATTATTATGTAATGGTGTATTAAAATTAAACATAGTTATTTTTAATACTGTCTGCTTTCTTTTCATTTTAAGAGAGAAAATGTCATTCTGTAGAAAATTTGAGAATTTAAAAGTACAAAGAAAGAATAAGATACACAACATGACTTTTTAAAAATAATGATAATCAAGTATATAACTAATGATAACCAGAAATAACTACTTCTGTTTTTGTCCTCCACTTTTTCTATGTATTTTAATGTTCTTGAAATAATGGCATACATACTGATTTTAAGCATGAAGAACTCAGACATGTTCATAGTTCCTAGAAGGAAGATAAAGAATGACTTAATGACAGATAATATCTGCCAGTGGGTGGTATATTTATTCCAAAAACTCTGGCTCTTCATATAAATTTTAAAGATGCAGACTATCACTATTCTTGTTCTGTGATATTGAAAATGGTCATATGTCACTCTCTGAAGTTCTACTTTATAGAGACGAAATGTATTTTTTTGTAGTTGTTTATTAATACTCTTAGAGGTGTTTTAAACATTTCAATATTTTAGCCAATAATTACCAAATCCTTGAACAGAATAGTAAGAATTATTGTTTAAAATGGGCATCAGTCATGAACATAGATTCCACCTGAGTAGCGGAATAAAAGACACTGGAAACACATGCCCTGGAAAGTTGGAGGAAGAGAAGAACCAGTGAGGGTATAACACCAAGGACTAACAGTGTCTGTAGGAATGCAACTCTACACTAGACTGGATTCTTGAGTGTAGGCTCCAATCTGAGTGAGGGGAGATCCACCAGACTGTTCAAGCATTGATTTTCCAATTCTTGGCATCTTTGTTTGTAGTCAGTTCTTGGTAGTATAGAATATGTCTTCATACCATGTGAAATCCTTCCTCCCCCACATACAATCGGTAGACATGAAGCAAATTGTACAGGTCTCGGTTTATCAGACAATGACTTTTTGACTACTTGGAGGGGTACATAATTCTAGGTGCACAATATTTTTTTCCACTTAAAATATCTGCAGGTGCCCAGGACACTACTGAAATTTTATACTGTTAATCTTTCTCCTAGCCTTCTCTACAGTGAAAGACTGTAGAGACCTACAGTCTTTCACTAGGGTATCGCTGCATTGAAGAGAAGAAAATAATCAGACTTTGGGGACACTGGCTCTGAACTGATACTGATTCCAGAGACCCAAAACATCACTGTGGTCCACTAGTCAGAGCAGGGGCTTATGGAGGTCAGGTGATGGATGTAGTTTTAGCTCAGGTCCATCTCACAGTGGGCCCAGTGGGTCCCTGAACCCATTTTGTGGTTATTTACCCAGTGCTGAATGTATAATTGGGATAGATATACTCAGCAACCGGAAAAATCCTGCCATTTTTTCCCCGACCTAGACAGTAAGGGCTATTATGGTGGGAAAGGCTAAGCGGAGGCTAGTAGGACTGCCTTTACCTAGGAAAATAATAAACCAAAATACTGTATTCCTGGGGGGATTGCAGAGATTAGTGTCATCATCAAGAACTTGAAGGATGGAGGGGTGGTGATTTCTACCACATCCCCACTCAACTCACCTATTTGGCCTATGTAGAAGGCAGATGGATCTTAGAGAATGACAGTGGTTTATCATAAGCTTAACCAGGTGGTAACTCCAATTGCAGTTACTGTACTAGATGTGGTTTCATTGTCTGAGCAGATGAACACATTCCCTGATACCTGATATACAGCTATTGATCTGGCAAATGCTTTTTCTCCATTTCTTTCAACAAGACCTACTAGAAGCAGTTTGCTTTAAGCTGGCAAGGCCAGCAAAATACCTTCACTGTTCCACCTCAGGTGTACATCAACTCTCCAGCCCTATGTCATAATTTAGTTCACAGGGATCTTGATCACCTTTCCCTTCCACGAAATATCACATGAGTCCATTACATTGATGACATTATGCTGATGGGTCCTAGTGAGCAAGAACTAGCAATTACTCTAAACTTATTGGTAAGACGTTTACATGGGAAATGAACCTGACAGGAATTTAGAGGCCTTCTACTTCAGTGAAATTGGTAGGGATCTAGTGGTAAGCGGTATGTCAAGATATCCCTTCTAAGGTTAAGGATTAAGTTGTTTCATCTAGTTCCTTCTACAACCAAGAAAGAGATACAACACCTAGCAGACCTCTTTGGATTTTTGGAGATAACATACTCTCATCTGAGTCTGTTACTCTGACCCATTTACTGAGTGACCTGAAAACATGCTAGTTTTGAGTGGGGTCTAGAACAAGAAAAGGTTATGCAATAGCTCCAGGCTGCTGTGAAAGCAATCTGCCACATAGGCCATATGATCCAGCAGATCCAATGGTGCTTGAAGTGACAGTGGCAGATATGGATGTAGTTTGGAGCCTTTGGCAGGCCCCTATAGCGAATCACAGCACAGGCATTAGGATTTGGGAACAAAGCCCTGCCATCCTCCACAAATAACTACTGTTCTTTTGAGAAACAGCTCTTGGCCTGCTACTCGGCCTTGCTAGAGACTGAGAGCTTAACCATGGGCCACCAAGTTATCATGCGACCTGAGCTGCCAATCACGAACTGGGTGTTATTTGACCTACCGAAGCCATAAAGTTGGGAGGGCATGGCAACACTGCATCATCAAAGGGAAGTGGTATATATATGACTAGGCCCCAGTAGGCCCTGAAAGCACAAGTAAATTACATGAAGAAGTGGCGCAAAAGACCATGTTCCCTACTCCTGCTACACTGCATTCTCTCTCCCCACCTGCACCTATGGCCTTATGGGGAGTTCCCTATAATCAGTTGACAGAGAAAAAGAAGACTCAGGCCTGGTTTACATATGGTTCTTCATGATATGCAGGCACCACTCAAAAATGGACAGCTGTAGCACTACAGCCACTTTCTGTGACATTCTTGAAGACAGTGGTGAAAGGAAATCTTCCCTTTGGGAAGAACTTTGAGTAGTGCATGTGGTTGTTCACTTTGCTTGGAAGGAGAGATAGCCTGATATGTGATTACATACCAATTCATGGGCTGTGGCCAATGGTTTGGCTGGATGGTTAGGGACTTGGAAGAAACATGATTTGAAAATTGGTCTCAAGGAAATGTGAGGAAGACGTATGTGGGTAGACCCCTCTGAATGGGCAAAAACATGAAGATATTTGTGTCTCATGTGAATGCTCACCAAAGGATCACCTCAGCAGAGAAGAATTTTAAGAACTGAGTGGATAAGATGGCCCATTCTGTGGATACCACTTAGCCTCTTTTCTCAGTTACCCCTGTCATCACCTAATGCCATCACGAACAAAGTGGCCACGGTGGCAAGGATGGAGCATATGCATGGGCTCAGCACCATGGACTTCCACTCACCAAGGCAAACCTGGCTATGGCCACTGCTGAGCACCCTATCTGCCAGCAGCAGATACCAACACTGAGTCCACAATATGGCACCATTCCCCAGGGGAATCAGCCAGCTACCTGGTGGCAGGTTGATTACATTGGACTGATTCCATCATAGAAAGGGCAGCATTTTGTTCTTACTAGAATAGACACTTATTCTTGATGCAGATTTGCTTTCTCTGCATGCAATGCTTCTGCCAAAACTACCATTCACGGACTTACAGAATGCCTTCTACACTCTCCTGGTATTCCACACAGCATTGCTTCTGACCAAGGAATTCACGTCATAGCAAAAGAAGTGCAGTAACGAGCCCATGCTCAGAATTCACTGGTTTTACAATGTGCCCCACCATCCTGAAGTAGCTTGCATAATAGAACAATGGAATGGCCTTTTGAAGACTGAGTTGCAATGCCAGCTGGGTGGAAATATCTTGCAGGGCCGGAACAAAGTTTTCCAGAGGGTTGTATATGCTCTGAATTAGCATTCAATATATGGTGCTGTTTCTTCCAAAACCAAGATTCACAGGTCCAGGGATCAAAGTGTGGAAATGGGAGTGGCATCACTCACTATTACCCCTAGTGAACCGCTAGCAAAATTTTTGCTTCCTGTTCCCAGAACATTATGCTCTGCTGGCCTAGAGGTCTTAGTTCCAGAGGGAGGAATGCTTCCACCAGGAGACATAACAGTGATTTCACTGAGATGGAAGTTAAGACTGCCACCCAGCCACTTTGGGCTCCTCATGACTCTGAATCAACAGGCAAAAAGTGAAAAAGAGTTACGGTGCTGGCTAGTGTGATTGATCCTTACTACCCAGACAAAATGGGAGTGCTGCTCCACAATGGAGGTAAGGAAGAATATGTCTTGAATACAGGAAATCCCTTAGAGTGTCTCTTTGTATTATCATGCTCTATGATTAAGTTCAGCGGAAAACTATAACAACCAAATCATGCAAGGCTAATAACGGCCCAAACTCTCCTGAAATGAAGGTTTGAGTCACCCCAACAGGCAAAGACCACAACTGGCTGAGGTGCTTGCTGAAGGCAAAAAAAATACAGAATGGGTAGTAAAAGAAGGTATTTATAAATACTAGCTCTGACCATGTGACCAGTTACAGAAACTAGAACTGTAATCGTCATGAGTATTTCCTCCTTATTTTGTGATGAATATGTTTGTGTGTGTGTGTATATACAAAGCTACTTGCTTAATATGTATATTTTACATACATAAATTTATAAATTGCTTTATTTTCTTTCCTTTCTCATTCTCTTATCATGTAATATAAGATGTATTGACTTTATATCATAGTACTTACTTTTTTTTTTTAATTTTACATCATAGTATTTAAGTTACGTGATATCAAGGAGAAGAGTAAACCTGCCTCAAGGACTTTACCTCCTCTTCTGGGGAAGGGATTAGTGCATTTTTGGATGTACTCAGGATAGTTGTTTCATGTTAGGCAGTATTATGACTTTGTTATTGTCTTTATTTGGAAATAAATTATGGTTTAAGGAGATGTGTACGAGTTCCAAGTTGATAAGGGGGGGGCTCATGATGGTTAATTTTCTGTGTCAATTTAACTGGGCCACGGAGTGCCCAGACTAAACATTATCTCTGAGCTTGTCTATAAGCATATTTCTGAATGAGATTAGTATTTCGTGGGTAAACTGAATAAAGCAGATGGCCCTCCCAAGTGTTTGTGGGCATCATCAAACACGTTGAGGGCCTGAATAGAACAAAAGGGTAGAGGAAGGGGGAATTGGCTCTCTCTTCCTGACTTCTTGAGCTGGGATAGGGATCTTCTCCCATCCTTCACTGGGATTTCCATCATTGACCTTGCAGTTCTCAGAACTACATCATAGGCTTTCCTGGATCTCCGGCTTGTAATCAGCAGATTGTGGGACTTCTCAGCCTCTATAATCATGTGACCCAATTCCTTGTAATAAATTTTGTATGTATATATACATACGTACATCCTATTGATTCTGTTTCTATGGAGAACCCTGATGAATATAATGCACAATACTTTTTTCCACTCAAAAATTTGCAGGTGCAATTCTAATGAGAGACACTTTGGCATTCGGTGTTCCAGAAGTTCTAAAATTTGTCTCTTATAACACGAATTTTCTATAATCTCAATTATGTTCTTAACTGCTTCTTAACGCTAACTGTAATTCTACTGTTGAACTTTTAATTTCCTAGAAATTTTTCCTTATCTCATCCAGATCTTTTTATATGTCATCATATTGATCTTTCTTTATGACATTTATCCTATTTTTAAGAGGCTATTATTTCTTACATCTCATCTAAGGATGCCAAATAATTTTCTTAAAAAGGAAAATCCATTTTCTGCAGCAGATCTTTGTCAAGGGTTTGCTCTTCCTCTGAGTTTTCATGATAATCTTAGATAATCATTGTTCAAAGTTCCTGTGCTGTGATTATTGCCATTGTTAGAGCGCATATTCTTCATGTTTTGTGGTTTTTTTCACCCTTAAGTAAAAGAAGAATCAAAGCCCAGTGTTTTCCAGAAGACATCAAGGGTGAATGTTCCTTGACCCTACTTCCTTCTGGTCAATTTCTCTTTTCCAAGGTATAGCTACCTACCAGTTGAATATTCACAGCTCATAGATAAGTGCTACATTATAACAGGCTTTATTAACTCTAATAGACTGAAATAAAATTATGTCCAAGTTCTTTCTGTTTTTCTGATGACATGAACAGTTGTTGAATATGAAAATAACCATCAGTCCCCCATAAGTATTGTTACCAGGGTCTTCCTATATTTCTCTTCCCCACCAAAGGTACAGAGATATATTTTTCCACCTCAAGATGCTGTGCATTACTACCATTAAAGCCCTCCTCATGTCCTCCAAGCACTGTCCAATTGACTTTCAAGAATGGCCATATGTGAAGTAGTAAAATAAACAATGGGAGGTAAGAGATAGCAGAACTTGCCTGATGAAACGGAAGAGCTACACAGGATAAGAATGGCTACAAAGAACAGAAAGGAGGTAGAAAGCTGGCTGCCCACAGGAGGAATCTGACTCAGACATGTTTCAAATAGCACCATTTTTAAAATAAAATCAGTGCAATATTAAAAAATAAATAAGAGCATACAAATAAAATCCAAAGTGCTAGCTTGTCTTTAACTATGGAAAGATGTGGCAAATGTGAGTCTACATTCTTACAAGGCAACAGTTTGCTGTCTTTACATAAGACGTATCTTCTCTGGTTTGCCTCAGTCTTCTCCCTGGTCAACCAACTCATTTTTGTTACCTTAAGTGTTTGAATTTTCAACCCCTGGCATAAACTTGGGTTTCCCATTGTATTGGTTTCCTAGGGCTGCCGTAACAAATTACCTTTAACCTTGGCAGCTTAAAACAACAGAAATTTGTTCTCTCACAGTTGTAGAGATCAGAAGTCCAAAATTAAGATGTCAGCAGGGCCATGTTTCCTCTGAGGGCTCTAGAGGAGAAAGCTTCCTTGCCTCTCTAGCTTCAGGTGGCTCCTCGCATTCTTGCCTTGTGGCCACATCCCTCCAATCTCTGCCTCAGTCTTCACATGGCCGTCTTTTCTCTGTGTGTCCTTTTCTGTCCCTTATAAGAATGCTCTAATTGGATTTAGAACCTACCTGAATCCAGTACGATCTCATCTCAATCCTTACCTTAGTTATACCTACAGAGACCCTATTTCCAAGTAAGATCACATTTTGAGGTTCTGGGTGGACATGAATTTCCACCAGGGGACCCATTCAAGGCTATACAATCCTGAGGAAACACAACAAAAGAAGGAGAATAGTCTGTCTCCTATAGAATCTCTTTCCTATAGAACAACTCTCCAAGAGCAGACCCAAGCCAATGGAACGTGTTCTTCTCTCCAGTTCCATTGACCTTAAAACTGGCAAAGAAAATCCTCTGGGATCCAGTCTTTAGTTGACTGTCAGTCCAAGTTTATGGCTGTGTTTTGAATTTACATCTTCTTTTAAGCCTTCATAGGTATTTTACTGCACTTTACAGAGAAGCTGTACCAGGGGCAGTTAGCAGACACCATTTTAAACTACCAGTCAGTGAATCAACTTTATCAGCTGCAATTTAGAAAATAGGGAAGGGATGAAGCTTTTTTTTTCCTTCAATGTCCTTATTTCCTCCATACTCCCCCGCTTCCAACTCATCTCCCTGAGCGCATCAATCACATTGGTGACATTAGAGTAATATGAGGACAGAGTTGCCGTGTGAGTGTAGAGCAAAAGACTAGATGAGACTGAATGAGAAATCATAATACAGCTGCTGAGATCTTCAAATTCTGAGCTCTGAAGCTTTCATTTGTTAATGTTGATTAAATAATGAAAACAATTCCAGGTTAGGAAAATGTTAGTAATCAACTCCACACAATAGCTATTGTCATTGATTTGTATATTTAATGAAAAAACTAATTACTGCATATTCATTATTTTATTATGGTTAATATACCATACCAAACATGGAAGAATGACAGTCTTTAAGAACAAGAAAAATGTCTTACTCTTCGGAAGACTGAAGAAAAACAACATAGAAGAAAGAACAAGTACCTTAAAATTTCCAAAGCTCAGCTCTGGGAACTGAGGTCTGGAGTGGCAAAAGGACTTGCCCTGAGTCACCCAGCTATTGGCAATGAAATTGGAACTATAATCCAGGCTTCCTGGTCACTGTTCCAGGTCACTGTTCTCTGCAGAAATTACACGTTTAAATCATTTTAAACAAATTGAGAATGTATTATTTTCTATACCAATTCCATTCATTCATATGTTACTTTGCAGTTTCCAAGTGCTTTTACAAAGGACATGATGTCCTTCGATTCCCACAAAAATCCTTTGATGTGGGAACAGTAGATATTACTATTCCATTTTATAGGTAAGAAAATGGAAAATCAAACTTTCCATCTTGACACATTCATTCACTGAACACCACTCACCTATGCTACACTAGGCCCCCAAAGACAAAGATGGTTCAGAACTCTGAGGGCTGTGCAGTCTGGAGAAGGAGATAGAATTTATATTTGAACTGAAGCTAAAGACTAAATGTTCACCAGGTAGATAAGAGATGAAACAGCATTCCACCTGAAAGGAGGGGATTCCAGTTGGGGGAAGACACAGGTATACGACATGGAGCAGCCTGCAGCATGGCTTCTGGGAAGGGCATGGATTAGGAAGCAGATCCACAGAGAAATGGAGATTGAAAGGGCTTTCTATGCTAGGGTGAAGAGTCTGAACCTAATCCGTCAGACAAGCAGGCAGGTGAAGGTTTTTAAAACAAGAGTGTGCCGTGATCAGATTTGTGTTTTAGAAAAATAAGTCTGTAAAGTAATGCCTTTGAATTCAAATACTTCCAAGGTTCAGGCAGGTAACAAAAAAGAAGAGTCTAAACAATAGTAAGGAGGAGAGGTTATAACAAACTGAAGAGAAATCTGATGCCCAACCTAAAAGGAACAGCCAGCTTCACCCAGCTGTTGCTCAATGTGGACCGATGTGGTCAGATCATTCGAATTTTCAAGAGAAACTAGAACTGGGGATTTTTATGTAAAGTCATCTGATTTTTCAATTTTGACATTTTATTCCAAAAAGTATTTTGGACAATAAAGAAAAATGAAATACACCGATGGTCTGCTTTTACTCAAGTCGTCATTATTTTGTTACTTGACCTGTGTATAGTGTGAACTGGAGGCAAGGAGAACATTTAGGAATCTATTTCAAAAGCCTAAACCTAAGGCAGGGCCAGCGAGGGATGAAAAGAAGGGAGATGACTGACTGTCAGAATATAGAACCTAGAGGAAAACCATCAGGTGGTTGATGAAGCAATCTAACCAAGTGTTTGGACTCTGGTCTGTGACTTAATCTATGGTGTCATCGTTGTGATTGCAGATGTAGGTTTTATTTTGTTGTTGTTGTTAACAAAGAAAGGAGTAGCAAGGAGTGGGTGCTGAAAAACAAGCCTCCAATGCCATCCAAAATCAACTTTCCCTGAGCCCTCCAATTTCAAAATGGCACATGGCAGATCCAGTTTGGATTCAGAGCCAAGTTGAGAGTCAAAAAGTCTTTTTTTCTTTGCTTCAGCCTCTGAGGTATTCAGTTCATGTTCTTCTGCCATAAAAAAAGAAATGGTTGGTCTCCTTTTCCTAACTACACTGTCTCTCTGATTTAAGCACTTTTCACCTATGAATGTCCTTGGTTATTCCTGAACTATATTCTGTCCTATAAAAGGCACTAAATTAAAGACTGCTTTGGCTCTATGTTTTAGTGAAGTGATTTTGCAAAGTGCTATAACATCGCTCCTCCCTTCAGAGAGCCAGTGAAGTTCACCTTAAATGTCACCTCCTTTCTGTAACTTGTCCTAAAAATCAGCCCCTGTAAGACTCAGCTCAGATGACCTCTCCCTCATGAAGCCTTTTCTCACCACACCAGCACCCCGCTGCAAGCCCAGATCAGATCAGTGGGCCTTGACTGTGTAAATCATCATTATCTGGCACCATCCAACTCATTTCCACTCTTGAAAACTTATACGCCATGCTTCATGTAACAGCCAGAGTGATCTTCTTGAAATATAAATAAGATCATTTCATTGCCTAACTTAAATTCTCAAGTGGCTTCCCTTCACAGTTAGAACAAAATCTAAACTCCTTAAAATTATTTACAAAACCCTGGATTATTATCCTATCTACAACCTCTGCCACTCTTCTCTTTTCCTGATTACGTTCCGGTTATACTGGCCTTCTGTGGGATCCTCAGATACCACCACAGGGCCTTTGCACTTGCTGTTCCCTCCACTTACAATACTTTCTTTAGGATTTTCACAGAGCTAGATCTTTCTCATCCTTCTGGTCTTAGGTTAAATGCCATCTCCCCAGAGAGACCATCCATTCTTGATCACCTAAATACTCCCTTTCTCAGGTTATTCTCTTTAAGCATCTGAATTACTTACTTCATAGTTATGGCAACCAAAAGGATTTCCTTGCAGACCTTTGAATGCCAGAGTACAATTGTCAGGGCTTTGGCTGTTGCTTTCTGAAATCCATATACTCATGCTCTGAGGCCACACTTCCCATGGGGTGCTCCCAGTCAATGGCTGAGCAGGGCAGGGACACCAAGGCAGTCTGTTCCTGGGAGACAAACCTCTGAGCAGCGACTTTGGCTTGGGGACCCACCATCGGCTTTGCTAAAACTTTCTTAGACAGCATGGTAGTCTGAGACTTTTTCTACTCAAGTTTCCATCCTTCCTTCCTTCTCTCTCTCCTTCATGGAGTCAGACCAGCATTGTAGTCTGATGGCTCCCCCAGTCCCCTCCAGCACCCTCCCCGTGTTCCCTCACAACCCTATGTCTTACTTCTTCTTCTCCCAGAACCCAAACTAACACAATAGTACTTACCCTAATCTTTGTCTATTTTTAGTTAGTTAGTTAGTTAGTTAGTTAGTTTCCCAAATAAAACATTATCTCCTTGAAATAAAGACTCTTGTTAGACTGTCTACAGCACCAACACCATTCTGGCATAGAGTAGGTGTTTGTCAATACCTGTCCAATTTTGTGCATAGGTCTATCAACACTTTGACACATTATATTGAAATTATCTATGTGCCCACTTTCGTCTCTCACTAGACTGTAGAATTTCTTGAGAATATTCTATTGATGGGGTTTGGTCTCAGCATATAGCACAGAGTCTGAGGCACAGTAGTAACTCAATCAGTTTCTTGAACTGAGATGACATCTCCTCCTTCCTTATTCACTCCCTCCTACCCAACTCTCCCCACACACTCCAGGCAACACACGTTGAATCCTTATCTGTCTTCTGTAATGTGTTCTACTTTACCCCAAGCAGTTCCTCCTCCTGTGTCCTTTATCTTTGTGAATGTCCCACCATTCTCCCAGTTTTCCATGAGTTCTCCTTCTCCATCACTGGCCGTCTGCTTCCCCTCAGCATCTCAGGCTATCCAAACAATAACCAAGTCCCATCCTTTTCACCTCTTAAGTATCTGTTCATTTAATGAAATTTTCTGCATTTCTACTGCAACAACCTGGGTCTATGCCACCATCATCTCATCCTTTGACCAACACAAAACACCCCCTTATTAGGTTCCTTTTCCTCCACATTTGCATCCTTCCCGTACATTCCCTATCCAACAACAAGAATGTTCTTTCTAAAAGGCAAATCTGATCAGGTTACACCCTGCTTAAAGACGTTCAAGTCTCAATAGTCTGTTGAAGAGGGCTTTCAGAGCATGCTGTACAGATTCACCCACCGCTGCCTAGCCTCCTCTCTCTCTCTGCACACGTCTTGCCAGAATTTCCAGCCCCACAGAAGAGTTTACTGTGCTCCAAATCTATCTCCCACTTTCTTGGAGAACTGTCTTCCCTTAACTCACCCCCACCTCCATCATGATAATTTCTGCTGATGTCACTTCTTCCAAGAAGTCTCCTGCAGATAGGCCCAGGCTGGATGAGGTGGTTTTCATTTGAATTCCTATACTGTATTCCCATCACAGTACTTGTCTGAGTCAACTCAGGCTGCTATAACAGAAAACCATAGACCAGGTGGCTTAAACAACAAACGTTTATTTCTCACAATTCTGGAGCCTGGAAAGTCCAAGATCAAGGTGCAGGCAGATTTGGTGTCTGGTGAGAGTCTGCTTCCTGGTTCACAGGCAATGGTCTTCTCACTGTGTCTTCATATGACAGAGTGAGAGCCAGAGTGCTGTCTGGGGTGTCTTTCATAAGGGCACCAATCCCATTGTTGAGGGCTCCACACTCATGACCTAATTACCTCCCAAAGGCCCCACCTCCAAATACCATCACATTCGAAGTTAGGATTTCAACAGATAAATTTGGGAAGGGACACAATCATTCAGTCCATAGTAGTACTTACTATAATTCTTGTTTAATTGTCTGTGCCCTAACTAAATTGTATGATTTATGTTTCTAAACTAGGTTTAGAAATGTGACCAAGTTACCCCATTCCATCAAATACTTTAAAGATTCCCTCATTGCCTCCAGATGTAGGCATGCCCAGCAACCTCTCTAGCCTCATCTCTCTACACCTACCCCAAAGCTCTTACTGTTTCCAGCTATAAACAGAGCGTCACCGGTGAAACTAGCTCACAATCTTTGCACATATTACTTCTTTTGCCTAGACTACCTTTCCTCATCTTCCTTGTGGTCAATTAGTCCCCATCCTTCAATACCCATCTTGAGTATTCTCTCTTCCATGAAATCTTTCTGATACCTCTTTCTTCCCGGTAGATTTGACCATCTCCCCTACTGTGGCCCCATGTTATTGGTGCACATTTCTATTACTTACTTCGTGGCATTTCTTGGTTTATAATTCTAATTCTGTGTCTGCCACTGAACTACAAACTTTTTAAGGGTAGCGACAAGATCTTATTCAGTTTTCTTTTCCCAGTGCCTGCTACCTACAGAGAAGGTGTTCAATACATATTCATTGAATGAACAAATGAATGAACCGAATGACTCCATCCATTCTTCAGGACTCTATAATTTTCACCTCTCCTTATTCTGTCTCCTGTAAATTACAATAGATCAAATTGCCTTATTTTCTGAGCTCTATACATACATAGCTGTACAATCTTTCTTAGTAGGTTCTGAGCATCTACAGAGCAGGAAGGAAGCCTTACAGTCTCTTTGTCTCTATCTCCATACCTTGCATAGAAGAGCTCAATAAGCTTTTGCTGATTGATTGCTATTGCTCAATATACTATTCCTTTTTGATTCAGCAACTTACCAAAAAAATTTAAAAAGAAAGCCTTCTCGGAAATCAAACAACTAAAATCACAAAATGTTCTTTTCTAAAAATAACATGTCCCCAAAACACTCAAGGCAGAAGCCATGTGTTTTCTCCTCTCCCATTAATAAGAGAAAGATGCTACTTCCTCCTTTTTCATTTTTTCTGCGTCATATCTGCGTTGCCTAGAGATTTGTGGCCATTGTTTCAGGAAAGATCAAATGACAACGGGAGATTGATGGTCTCCTTGATTAAAAAGTGGCACTCAGATACATTGGCTTCCTCAGATTCAAGGAGGAGAGGGTTATTTCACAGCTAGTGTCTACTTCAGAGGCACAAATCCCTGGGAATAGCTGAGGCTTGCCATCCCCCATCCAGATTTGCTCACTTGGAACTTTAAAGCACTGGCGTGTAGAGCAGAATCACAGTCTTGAAAAAGGGCTTAAAATTTGCCATTGATTGACTCAGGATTGTATTTTGAGAGACATTTGAAGAATTGGCATGTCATAGTCAGACCAACCTGCATTCAAATCCCAGCTCTGGCAGTTACTAGCTGTGTGACCCTGGGC
The DNA here is from genome assembly GCF_020826845.1 of Diceros bicornis minor. Classification (NCBI taxonomy): domain Eukaryota; kingdom Metazoa; phylum Chordata; class Mammalia; order Perissodactyla; family Rhinocerotidae; genus Diceros; species Diceros bicornis. Next base: position 10,695,706 of record NC_080747.1, on the reverse strand, counting down.
AATTTACTTACCCTCTCTAAGCTTTAATTCCATCATTTGGAGAATGAGGTCGATAATAGCATATTTAATGAGGCTGCTGAGATGATTGAATGAGATAACACAAAGTGTTTAGCATTGCCTGTTCATTAGTGCTCATCAATGGTAGACGGTATCATTTAGCAGCCAGAACTACATCTGTCATAATGGCGACCAATTGTCGAACACTTACTATGTGCTATATGCGATGCTAATTGTTTATACATCAATTTCTTTTTTACTTATAAATCTCATAACTGCTGTTTAAGCAAGTATTATCTTCTTTTTACAGTCGGAGAAACTAGATTTCCAAGAAGTTAAGTAACTTATCCAATATCACACATCTGTTGAGGTGGCCTTTGTAGCACAATGAGATGCCCCCTTTTCCTCAGTCCCATGCCTCTATTTTCTATCCTAAAAGTTGTGAGAGGTGGTCAGGACCCTGAATCCCATCCAGTTCTCACAAATTCCAGAAGGATTTGTGACACATGGGCAGGCTGGCCCAATGGACTCTCATTAATACTACTAATTTAGGCTTTAGTCTCACATTTCTTCTACACTGGACCCACATTTGAGCTTCAGTAGTTTCTTTAACCACTTTAGCCCAAGAGCATTGCTGCTCAGATCTTCCCACTCCAAGGGAGGAAGAAGAACAGAGCAGAAAACCCTCCCCCTATCGTCACCACCAACCTAGAATAGAACTGGCCTCAGGTGTCCTCTCCAAATCCCTTTTCCCACAGGCAACATCCTGTCCATAGGCCTCTAGGGACAAAACAGGAAAGATCCCTAGGCCCTGTCTTGTCTCCATTGGATTCATAGATAAAGAGTGAACCACTAACTCTTCCCCCCTCAAAAAAATCTAAGCCTTCTTTTTTCCTTCTCACTAAGTATTCCCGTCCACCTAGCACTGTGGATTTTTTGTGTCTGTCATTCAATCCTTAATCCATCAGAGCATCTTCTTCCTTGGGCTGTCATTGTGAGAGATGGAAACAGGCCTTGAGCTCCCTCTAGAGGTTGCAACAATATGACCAACATGCAGGACCCTTGCCTTGACTTTATACAGCTGCAGGTGAAGTGGCCAGGGACAACGTTGTATTCATCTGTGTGTGCCAAGAGCCCCAAAGGAATAGATTCATATCGGCATGCTCTCTCCTGGAAGAGTGAACCAGGCCAAAGTGGAATCCCAACAACTCCCTCCAAGTGAGCAGATACAGAGACAACTGCTCTCTCCAATGAGAAGACAGTGACTTTGGCCCCTGGAGCCTGCTGTGCCTCCACAGAAAGATGGGAAACAACAGATGGGCCAGCCAGCTAACCCCCAGGTTGTGAGCTTTGAGTTCCTACCCAGCATCCAGAGACAGGAAAGGGGAGAGAGAAGTGCTCCCTCCTGGCACCAAACACTGACCAGTGAGAGGCATTCAAGGTGATAGCCTGCCCAGTGCCAAGCCCTGGAGGTGGACAGAGGCTGCCTGCCAAGACAAACAAAAAACCAGTCATAGCATAAAGCAAGCTAGTATCTGGAGAATCACTGGCTGCATTTCCTGCCCTTGTGCCCAGCCCGTGCGTGGTAAATATTTGGTACTTGGTAAATACATTTTGAAATAATGTTGAATGAGTACATACCTAACAGTTGTCTAGGATCTGCCAAACTAGGGGCTGTTTCTCCCATCTAGTATGGGATGCATTTGTCATAGGTAGAATTGTGTCCCCTAAAAGAGATATATTCCAATCTTAATTCCCGGTACCTGTGAATGTGACCTCATTTAGAAGTAGGGTTTTTGTAGATGTAATCAAGTTAAGAGAAGGTCATACTAGACTGAAGTGGACCTTAATGCAATGACAAGCGTCCTTATAAGAAGAGGAAATTTAGACACAAACACACAGAGACACACAGGAGAACACTATGTGACAACAGAGGCAAAGATTGGAGTGATATGTCTAAAAGCCAAGGGACACCAAGGATTGCTGGCAACCACCAGAAGCTAGGAGAGAGGTGTGGAAGGATCCTTCCCTAGAGTCTTCAGAGGGAGCATGGTCCTGCTGACACCTTGACTTCAGAATTCCAGCTTCCATTACTGTGAGAGAATAAATTTCTTTTGTTTTAAGTCATCCCGTTTATGGTAATTTGATGTGGCAGCCCTAGCAAAAAAATATAGCCCTTTACTCTTTTTTCAGCACAGTGAAATAAAAATTTGGGAACACCCACAGAGAGAGTTTTATACCCCATATTCCCTTCAAAAAGAGCCAAACAATACCCAGTTATTATTTGCATTGCTACCAGTTCTCTGCCTGAAGATAAGGCTTTTCAATCATACAAACAGTTCTGGGCCTCAGAATTCATGAACAGGCCATGAGTGGTTGCTGGTAACTTCAGCTAAAGATCTGCAGGCCCCACAGGGCTTCCTGAACCAAGCAATAGGTGAGAGGCAAGAAAGATCAGAAATTATGGACACACCTCAGTGTCCTCCTGTGGGACACTGAGCAGCCGCTTCCTCCCTAATATCTTTATATAAGTATATCTTGAAAAAGCAGGCATATTCCCAACAATACAGGGAACTTCAGACATTACATGCTCTCTTACCTTGTAGCAGAAATAACTTATCCTCCACTTAAGGACAATAAACAATCGTCATGGTCTGTTAATCTCATCTGCTTCCCAGAAGAAGGCAAAACCATCACATGGAAGTGACAGAGGGTCTCTACACCTTCCCTCCCCCCAAAAAGAGATTGGTCTCAGAGTCCTCCCTTCCAAGGACCCTGTCCCACTAGACTTGGAGCTTCACACAAGAGGAATGGGTTTTTTTGTCTTTAAACCCATGATACTCAGCACCAGGTCAGGCATCTTGTGGGTTATCTTAAAAAGTCTGGGGCTGGGAGGGATGGTGATGGAAAGGGTCTTCCCAGTTGGGAGAATCTGAAACTTCAAACGTCTCCTGCTCCATTCCCTTCCTACTAGAGTCTACTAAGACATGAGGAGAACATTTTTTCTGAATTTTCTTTATCAGTTAACGTTAATTCAGGATTAAATCCTCCATAAAACCCCATTCAAACAATGAATAAGCTTCAATCAAGCCAGCTGTGTAGCCCAAGACCACATGTCTAAAAATTCTTTCCGGGGACAGCCAGGTGGCATAGTGGTTAAGTTCATGTGCTCCACTTCAGCGGCCAGGGGTTCACAGGTTCAGATTCCGGGCATGGACCTACGCACCACTCACCATGCCATGCTGTGGCAGAGTCCCATATGTAAAATAGAGGAAAATGGGCACAGATGTTAGCTAGGGACCATCTTCCTCAGCAAAAAGAGGAAGATTGGCAATGGATGTTAGCTCATGACCAATCTTCCTCACCAAAAGAAAAAAATTCTTTCTGTTTAAGAGGACAAGGTAAGGTGAACACAGAGCATTGTTCAAACCTACCTAGCTCCAGGAGAGTTGCTGCTAATCAACCTGACTCCTTGCAATCTCTTCTGTCAACATTGACCTTGGGTCTTAGTATTTGCTGACTCTCTAGAGAGCCTGATATGTTTTCTTCCCGACAAGGCTCCTGGAAAGCCCCCATTTGGCCCAAGCCCCAAAATTCCCTCTGATCAGCTCTCTTGACACTCATCCTGCTGAGTATGATATCTGCTGAGTGGGATGGCTGCCCCTTCCCATCCTGATTCTGGAAACTGGAGTCTCAACTTTGACTGAAAAGGAAGGAGTCCCCAGAGGGCAGCTCCCCTTAAATTATGGGTTCTCCAGAGGTCCTCCTTGGATAAAGTCTTTGACCAGCCATGCAAGCAGTGAAGCTCAGGGAACTGTTCAGAAACAAGGTGTCCTTTCATTGAACCATTTAGGTTTTCAAAAGAATATGAGTCTTTGAAAGAACTGACTGGGGCAGGCTCTAGAGAAATGTTTTATATTATCATGGCTAAACTTGGCGATGACTAGAAGAAGAGTGAATCAGAATGAAAAGAGAGAAAAAAGAAAAAATGGGCAGGAATCACTGCTTTTGCAAATCAGCCTTGAGAAAGAGGTAGGAACTGCATTTCCATCTAATGAGGAGAGGGAATTTCAGATACCAATAGGGAGAGGGACAGGTGGCGGCAAGTCCAAATATCCCGAAGTGCTCTCATGAAAAGTTAATAGAGGACCAGCCCAGTGGCTTAGCGGTTATGTGCGCGCGCTCCGCTGCTGGTGGCCCGGGTTCGGATCCCGGGCGCACACCAATGCACTGCTTGTCCCGGCATGCTGAAGCCGCGTCCCACATACAGCAACTAGAAGAATGTGCAGCTATGACATACAACTATCTACTGGGGCTTTGGGGGAAAAATATATAAATAAATAAAATATTTTTTAAAAAGTCAACTTAATTCTTTAAAAAAAAAAAAAAGTTAATAGAGATCTCCTTACACACACACAGCTTTTCCTAGCTCAAGCATCCGGGTTATTTGGATCTCTGGGGTCTAGAAGATGGGAGTCAGCCTAATGACTTGGAAAGGAGGTGGAGCTGAGGTTAATGATAGGAACACAGCTGGAGAAAATGCAGATGGAACTGGTGAAGACAGTTTGCGAGGGCAAGTGAGAGAGTCGCTCGAATTCATCAACAGTGGGCATCATCCTATTACCAAGATGATGACATCAAGGTCCTGGGAGGATCCTGGGGCAGGCCATTCCTGAACCTAATGCAATTGACCTGCAAAATGGGTTGATAATGACAAATTTCCTATCTACTGAGAGGACATTTAGCAGGATTACATGAGACAATGGTTGTTAAGAAGCTTTGAAAAGCACCAATTCCAAAGAAGTAGAAAGGGTTGTAATATTCTCATGACAAATTTCCCCCTCACTTACTGAAGGCACAAAGCCTGCTTATGGGAGGAAGTGGGGCATTGAAAATTTAGAGTATGGCTGGGTAAAGCAAGGTGCTTGCAGAGTGAATCACTTTACAATCAGGTTAACTTCTTATACAATTTCAGGTGAAATTGTATTTGGTGACATCAGGTGAAATTTCCCTTGAATCTTGGGGCTGCAAGCAAGAAGAGCATGCAATGAAAGCTGAGTCACAATAGAGTCAGGTTAAGAGCCCTTAATGGGGAATCAGAATTGGATTCTCATACAGGGTGTGGCAAAGCACGAGCCTGTGTCATCGCTGTCACTGTGCCTATTTGCTCACTTAGGAAATAAAAGTGTCATCTCTTAGTCTTTTCCACTTGTAATATTTTGTACGTGCATATGTGTGCATGTGTGTTGTAATGCTTATGGGAGAAGCAGGGCCTAACTAGTGCTAAGTCCTGGATTTTGCTTTACTCTTTCCCAACAGCAACACATTTTCATGAAATTCTTAGAATGTCTTGTCTTCTCTTTTGGGTTTACAAGAGCAGGCTCAAGCCAAATGAAGACCAACTCTACACGCATGTCTTCATTCCCATGCTCACGTATTCATTGAACACACATTGATCAATTATCTCTCTGACTTTGTCCAGACCCACTGGCATCTCCACTGTACATTCTCTGGCCAACCACAGGAGAATGTACACCTGAGGCCCAGGGTCTCACACTGGGGGAAAAGCGTGGGTTTCCATTTGGTTCCCAGCAACCCCCAAATGGCTAATGAGAGACTAATGCTGGGAACTATAGGGCTAGTCCTGTGTTTGGGGTGGGGTAGGGGTCGGCCACGTGGAGGGAAGGCTGTGAAAACACAGAAATTGTTAAGAAAACATTTAGGTTTAGGGTCTTTAGCTGCTCAAGAAGAAGCCCATAGTGGATTGGGAAGGAAATAGGTTCAAGTAGACATGATGGGACTGTTCAAAACTCCTTTAGACCCAAAACTTGCTTATTTCTCTCCAGAAAATTTTTACAGTTAGATTCTACAGCAAAGTCAGCTGGAAACAAGATAAACCATAAGCGGTCTCTGTGTGGGGGAGGTGTGTGTGTGCACGTGCGCACGCGCACACGCATGCAACGTCCTTCCTTATGTCAGTGCAATGCCTTGGAAAAGATTAATTTTCCTTTCACAACATATACTCTGATACTCGTTCAGTTCCCTAATCTCTGCCTCAAAGGGATGTGAAGCACGGAAACATTATCCTGATTCCTCAAGGCTGGGTAGCACATCACTTCCGTATAATTCACCAGTATATGCTGCGTAAACTTAGTCAAGTTACTTTTCCTTTCCGGTCCTCAGTTTCTTAATTTGTAAAACAAAGATGGTAACTGCCTATCTATGGTGGTGACATGAGAATTCAATAAGATACTTCATGCAAATCATTTAATACAGTGCCTGAGTTTTAAAAAAGGTGAAAATAATGTTACCCCAGCAATAAATAACATCACTATTATTACTATCTTTGCTGTTAATACCCTGATAGCATTTTATACTCCCACATCAAGACACGTGTCACCAAATTGCAGTTGTGTATTTACTTGCCAGAGCCTCCTACTAAATGGAGAACTCCACAAGGGCAAGGACTGAGCCTGTCTCATTCATCTCTCTATTCCCAGTCCTCTGCCGGGTGCCTGGCTTACAACAGCTGCTTTGTACCTGTCCTACTCGATGAATGAAGAGTTTGAAGCAGTGGGTCTCAACCCCGGCAGCCCATGAGAGTCACCTGGATAGCTTTAAAAATCTTGACCTCCAGCCCCATCTCCAGAAATTCTGATTTAATTGATCAAGATCGAGGCCCTGGTGTGAATAGTTTTTAGAAGCTCTCAGGGACTTTGGTAGGCAGCAGGAGTTGAGGACCAGAGTCTCAAAGACCAGCCAAGCCAGTGATTTCTAAACTTTTTTTTTCTAGCAATAACATTTTTTTCCACAATGAAATCTTAGGTTGAAAACTACTGCATAAAAGAGCGTGAAGCAGAGTCCCCGTGGTGGAGGTGGGGAAGACAGGCCCTGCAGCTCTCCCTCCAGCCGCTTGGCTCCAAGGTGGTTCACAAAGCCCAAGAGCCCCTTGGGACACAGCTTGCTGGGATTAGAAGCATCCTGTCTTGAATACCAGGCAGTATCTCCCCAGGACACAGCACTGCTGGCCTCGCTGCTCCCCACGAACATAATGCAATCCTCACCCTGAAATCTGGCCCAAGACAAACTGCAACTGTTTTTCTTTTATAGCCAAATCCAGGCACTCTCAGTTCTCCGTGAAAATTATTTGCAGGCCTTGCAGGATAGAGGAGAGAAAATAATGCCTAAAATATATAAATAATTCAAGGCTGAGTTTATTCATGATGCTGTGTTTTCTCCAGGCAGTGGTTTGTATAATCTCTCTTACACTGCCAGTCGGGCTGCCTCCATAGCATTTATTACTGCAGATAAGCCATTAGAAGCTGTTTTGATTTATGTCTCTACATTCTATTACGGAGGTAAGTTTATAGCACGGTGCGGCTTCTGCTGCTGACATTGTAGGAAGAGAAAGAAAAGACAGTGGAGAAAAGAATTGGGAACAGTCATTCTGCCAGTCTAAGGAGGGCAAGAGAAATGGGCCTATGTACTTTTGTGAAATATTTAATTAGTTATCTAGTACACGTACTCACATACACACACACACTCCCATACCTGCATAAGACAAAAAATGCTTATTGAACATCCACTAAGTGTCAGCTTACTCTTCCAGGTGATGAGGATACATTGGTGAATAAACTAAACAGAATCCCTGTTCTTATAACATATTCTTGCTCTCATCAACATGTTCCTTGTGAAAATGATGCTACTACTATCTTTGTCTCCCCAACAATGCTTAGTACAGGGTTGACATGTGGTAGACACTCCATATCTGTTGAACGAATGAGTGAATCCAAGGTGAAAAATAAAATGAAGTTATGTTGCCAAGGTCACTTTTCAGTTATCTCTCTTCATAGTAATGCTACATAAGAAAAACTACCTAAAACTTCATACAACAATAAGCATTTATTGCTAATATCTCTAGGATGTTAGGCTGGATGACTCTGCTCATCTTTGCTTGGCTCACTCAAATAGCTCGGAGATGGTTGGCTATTCACTGACCAGGTCATCCTCTGCTGGGACAAATGGGGTGACTCAGCTCTGCTCCATGTGTATCTCATCCTCCAGTTATCTACAGCCATGTCCTTACAGCCACAGTAAGAAGAACTAAAAGTAGAAACTCACAGGCCTCTTGAGGTGTAGGTTTAGAACCAGGAAACCATTACTTCCAATGGATTCTATTGGCTGAAACAAGTCACGAGGCCAGCCCAGATTCAAGATGTAAAAGTCTCCATCTTTAGCAAGAGGATACAGAGTAAAAGACAAGGCTAGAGGGGTGAAGAATTGAAGCCACATTGCAATTTGCCACAGGTACCCAGCAAATTAATGAAATGCTGTGACTAGAACCAATTAAGTGAAGTCTGCTGTCCTTTCCAGTAGCACCCAAGCACATCCCCACCCAGGGCCTGAACAAGGCTCCCTGGTAAGTTTAGGAAGAAGGTATGTATGTGTCTGAAAATGGTTCAGTGTGTCCTGAGTGTCCTTTCACCCTTGTCCCTGATCTCTTCACCTGGACCCCACCTAGTGTTGGCACTTGCCTCTGACACCTTCTCTTTGCACGCACTAGTTCTTCCTGTTCCCTTCTAAAATCCATCATTTTAGGGTTCAGGATGTGCTTAGGATAAAATAATAAAACACAATTTTAGCTTCAATTTTAGCTCACCATATCCCAGGCCCTGTGCTAAAGGACTTTGGACATATTATCTCATTTAATCCTTACAACGACCCTATGAGTTAGTTACAATTATCCTTCATTTATTACTAAAAAAAGAACCCTAAGAAAGATTAAGTCACTTGTCTAAGGTTTACAGCTAGTAAGTAATCAAGACAGGTTTCAAATCTTGTTTGTCTGAATAAGAGCCCATATTCCTAACCACTATGCTATGTCCCCTCTTCCTTGAACCTGAGGATTTCTTTCACTAAACCATGACACCTGTCTTGGCTACGAATTACCACTTTCTTAAAGCAAAAAGACCATGATCTTCTGCACTGCCCCTTCTCATCAGACACTGGAAAAGAAGGATCCAAGTTTACACAACATTTTGGATTATTTTCCCCTGGGGACAAGGGGTTGGGAGATGTGAGAGGCAGATTGTTAAATTTTCTGTCCTATATAAGTTCCTCCACCTCCCACCCAAATAACCCGGGCTTTGTTAGTCAGATTGTCAGCAAATGAGACCACAGATTCCATTCTTGTTTGGGCCAGTTGGATTCAATATAATGCATGGTGTAATTTGTTCACCCACACAAGCACCACTAAGTCTTAGTGTAATTTCCTGTTGGTTGGGAAGGACGCTGGTTCTGAATCAGGGAGAAAGTATAAGAATCTCATCCACATTGTTGTGAAAGCATTGAGTTCCCACAGCAGCACCTTGATGTGGACCAAAGGGAAAACATGACCAGGGGACTACATGGCAGTTTATTTCAAAGTCAGGCTTGGAAGGGCACTGAGTTCCCCATAAAGAGATTGTCCAGTTCCTACCTCTATAGGCTGTGTTTAGCCTCCCTTCTCACCTGCACTTGACATTTATACCAAGACAGTAATAGATGAATGGAAACCTATCACTTGATCCATAGATTTCCAGGCTTTTGACTGTTCCAATGCAAACCCTGGTGAAAGCCGGATTTGAGATCATGATTTAGGTTTAAAGCCCTGAAAAGAGCATACTCAGGGATGCTGGAGAAAAAATAAAGATATGAAACTGGTCAACAACAAGACTCTTGGTGCATTTAGCCAGCCAACTGCATAGGTGAGAATAACAGACCTGCTTCACTCCACTGGTCAAAAGAGACAGTTCAGTGGGCACAAAATTGCATTGGGGAGGAAGGATGGAATCCTCAATAGGGGGTGCTTGCCACATTAGAGAAAAAGGTAGAAGAGAGCCTACTATGCCCAAGCACAGGGAAGAGTGAAGATTGGAGCCCTGTCTTAAAGGCACAGTGACTCCATCCACTAGTAAATATGTCCCAGTGAGTGTTAAGCTGGGACCAATCGCGCTGGCCATTCCTCTCCTCTTGGGACAAAGTGAGTGAAGGATTAGAGAGAAGGACACACTCTGCCTCCTTAGTATTCCTCATATAGGGAGAATGGACAGAAGTCAGCTAATCTTTGAAAAGATACTATAATACAAAGAAATGGACATCAGCATGCCTTCTTTCAGTGAAGCCAAGTGGAGGGTGGCTAACTTTGAAGACCAGGCAAAAAAACAGCAGGGAGCATAAGAACATGGAGAGAGAAGCTAAAAAGATTGAGAGGCTGACTGTTCATTGTAGCCTTTGCTCCTGGGAAGCTGACCTATCTCTTGGGCACAGCTGTGATGTCTGGGGCAGAGTTGGGTTCATGAGAGATTGCAGAGGCATCATCAGAGGAGCAGATGCTAAATGGTTCTCAGAATGAAGCAGGAACTGAGGTGTGAGCCAAACTGGAGGCAGGGAACCAGAAAAAGGAGGGAGGAGACCACCAGAGAGGACAAAAGGGAGGCGGCAGGAACTCACTCTGGGTATGGCCATCTTCCCTTGCAGGTGGATTGCTACCTCCCCCAGAGGGCTCAGGCTAGGGTGGGGTGGACGCTGTCCAAGGGAGGCTTAATGACCTCCTCATTTTGGTTTCTTTGTTCTATAAAGGCATGTACAACTGCATTAGTATGCTCGGCAAAGGGCCTCCTTTTGTTGTGGCAGGTGCTGTAGGAATTCAGAACAGCTGATGTTGCGTAAAATCATGAGCCTGCAGAGAGCCCTGGGAGGCCAGAAAGCTCAGGCTCCTGCCCCTCACATCTGGGCCATCAGACGAACGGTGCTACAGCTAAGAAATGTTTTTAAAATTATGTTTACTGTACTCCATCTCATTTCAAGAGTGATACACTTTCATTGGAGAAAACGTGGAGCACGCAGTACAGCACAGAGAAGAAAACAAAAATAATTTCTAATCTTACCACCACCCAGTGAGAGCTGCTGCTAACATTTCAGTGGATAACATACTGCTCTTTTGCTCTCTTACTCTCTCGCGCTCTCTCTCTCTCTCAATCTCTCACCTGTGGGATATGGGTGTGTGTGTGTGTCTGCGTGTGTTATAAAATTAAAGTGGTACTTTTCCTGTTACTCTAGAATCAGCAAATAAAAATATGAACTAAGAGTCATAAAGTGCCACACACTCTAAGTAGAGCCAGACACGTCTCTCAAACCTTGCCAAGAAATGGCCAAACTGGTACTGCCACCTTCAGCCACCACCCAGCACCACCAGCCCCTCTCTCTTCATCTGTAAAAGAAGACTAAAAGCAAAAGAAAAGTCAATCTATGACTGTTGGGTAGAAATACTGGGCTATAGCCTATCCGAGAGCTAAATAAGGAGTCTATGAGATGTGGAAGGGGCTTTCCAGGAAAATAACTCACAAATATTGGGAACACCATCAAGAAGGGAATATGGACAGTGCATTCCCTGCTTGGACCCTGATGAGACAGCAGCCTTGTGGATTTGCTCTCTTCCTACCTAAGAGTAAAAATAGAGCATTAGAGAGAGAGGGCAGGGCAGGGAGAGGACATCCATGGAGCAGCCCATTCTTTTAGTGGTCATGACAAAGATGCATCAGCTCTCTGGAGGTCAAGTGGATACTACAGAAAATAGTCTTGACCCATCTTTCTGGTCCTCCACAAAAGAGAGAGGTTTGCCACAGAGGAGGATCTGAGAAGCAGGAGTTGTGGGTGAACTCCCAAGGGGGCCTCTGAGGGAGAGTCAGAAGTTGTCAACTGGAGTCAGACTTTCTGTAGTTGGGAAGCCCCTGAGGAGAAACCTGAGAAAATTGACAATGCACCCACCAGGACAGAGCCAAGCAGAAAGGAATCTGCCATGGAGAGGGCATGATGTCCATCAATGTGAACCAAAGAAACAAAGACAACAAACAGATTGAACTGCAACAGCAGCCAGCTCCAAAAGCAATGCTTGTCCTTGCCGTCTTTCTCCTCTCCTCTCCAACATACCAGAGGACTTGTCGCCTAAATGAGGGAGCAAAGAGGACTGTTTGCAGAGAAACGAAAGGGGAAGAAGAGTAAAGAGCAGGCCAGGTCCCTTCCTTTCATATCCCTCAATTCTCAAACCTGTATAGCACTAGAGGGAGAGGAGAAAACCAGGTCAGTCTTTTCAACTGGAAGAACTTGCTATAACCAAAGGGAATAGGACATTATAGAATCTGCTATCCAATGAGTAAGAGAGATTTGACACAACATCATTGGGAACAGTGACTGGGGCCACAGTGAGTAGGGGAAAATCCTTTGATGTTTGTAATTAGCAAGTTGATATTCTTCCATAAATGTAAAACAAACACACACATGTACACATACACACACATACATACACATACACACACATACACATATATGCATACACACACATACACATACATAGAGATATATTTTTTAATCTGGACAGAGTAAAATACAGTCAAAAGCAAAACTTGGTTTTTTCACCTCTCTGCATTTTCTCCCTGATCTTGTGACCCTCCCTTCTCAGCACCTGCTAAAATCTCAGGCAGTTTTCATTATTTCTCTACTCACTTTTGCATGTAAAGTCCAGTCTAACCTCATACAATCTCCAGTGCAATTTAAAGCTTCTCTCCTCCCTGCAGCTCACACCTGCCTCAGGCTAGGAAACTCAGATAAGGAAGGACAGAGTGGTTTCAAGGTCAGTTTCCTCACTCTGACTTTATTCTTTAGTCTATATCCTCCCTCACTTTCTAATTGCTGTTTAGGGCTCTCTCAAAGATTAGGGAGTGTGGTGGCTTTGTTATGTGTCAACTTAGCTAAGCGGAAAGTTAATTCCCAGAATTCCATCCCTGTAAGGTTTCAGGTTGGAGAGAATATAAGAGAAATGTGCATGAGATGTAAAAGGCTACAGTGAAATGGTAGCCATTTTTTGCACCTTGAAGTTTAGTGTAAGGCACCAGGACCGCAGCAGCTGACGTATGTTGTCACTGATCTGCCAACTCATCTTGTTGGTGTGGAGCAGAACCAGGGCCCACAGCTCCTCTAGCCTTCTCTAGATTTCTTCCTTCAGCTTCTTCAAGTCCTGGGTCAGCAGCATGCGCAGCTCCATGGCAAAGGACACCAGCTGGCCCACAGTTCACCACATCATCGAGGTGGAGGATGGTGGGAGACAGAGAAGGGTTCCAGTTTATTCTTGTGGGATCCAGTGCATTCTCCTGGGTTCCAGTTTTTCTTTGCTCTCCTTATATCCTGCCCATCTTTCCTCCCAACTGCTGGCCACACTGATCTATAGTGACTTCAGGACCAACACCAGACACAGAGCACCAGCCTTGCATCACTTCACCAGCTCTCACAACGGTGTAAGGTCTAACCCCTTAGTCTACATCACACATAGTGGTTCTGCTTCTCTGATTGAGCTCTAATCGATATAGAGAAAAAAGACCCCATATCTGGTGCCTCAATGCTGCCACTAGCTGGCCATGTATGACTATCCTTCAGTGCATGGCTTCCTCTCTACCTACATTTTATTTCTTTTTGATCACCTCATCTGTCCAGGCAGTCCCCTTCTCTGAAATCTCTTTCAAGATAATCCATGGCTAGCTCCCTTCCATGGGGTACATTTCTGGCCTACAGGGAACACACATAAAACTTAGACTGGCAAATTGCTGTTGTTTAGCCAACACACCCTCTTCACAAGGTAGGGTATATTTCTCCACCATCATTGATTTGGAGTTTGGCCATATGACTTGTTTTAACTAAACATTTATGGGCAGAAGTGATATTGTGCCAATTCTAAGCCAAGGTCTTAAAAGGCTTTACATCTTTGAGCTAATTCTTGCACTTCTGACACCACTATAAAACTGTCCTGGGCAACCATTGGTTCCAGAATGATGAGACACATGGAGCAGACTTGACCCCAACCTGCAGCTGGAAACAAGCCTGATCAAACCACAGTTCGAAGTAGAGTTTCCCAGAAGAGCCCAGATTAGATCATCCAAATTCTAGATCAATCTGCAAATCCATGAAAATAAATGTTTATTGTTATGATCCTATGAGATTATGAGGCTGTTTATTATACAGCATTATTATGGCAATAGTTGACTGGTACACTTTGCTCATAGTGAAAAGGAAGTATTTGCCTCCAGTAACTCTCTTCAAAGCACTTTTCCATATATCCCGCCTCCTACTAATTCTTAGCATCCTTTACATAGAGGTGGGTGATAGGCTAATGCTGACAGAACCAGCATTGAGATATCTCCTTTGCAAGTGCTTAATTGATGGCTTAGCCATCATTTTAGAAATTGGGAGTATTCTAGTACTTGCTTAGTTTGAAAATTGGAGTCAAATCTGAGACGATAGAACAAGTCATGTTTACCATTCTACATACATATATGCAAAATTTGTATCATACTGTACATGTAGATTCGCAATCTGCTTTCTTTCACTTAAAAGTAGATTTTAACATTTTTCCATGTCACTCAATATTCTTCTATGTTTGTACAATCACTTTGCAAAAATATCAGACAGTAAACAAGAGCATTGAATGAGTAGGAGGAGTGGTAGAATGATGCATTTGGGCCTCCTCCCACTTGCATTTGTATGGTTTGCTCAGTCACTCCGAATGCTCATGCAAAGCAATAGAGCCTAGATGGCACCCAATGAGACCCTAAGTCTGTCAAAGATTGAGGTTGTATCACTTTCTTCTTTTGTGTCCTCATTATGGCTAAGATTGTCTAAGCACACACACATGCTCAATGAATAAGAAATGGGTTAAATTAAGTTATATTAAATTCAATTAAAACAAAACATATTGAATTGAATTGATGAACGATAGAGAAAACAAACAAAAGAGATGTTTTATGAGTCCATACTGATTACAGCGTAAAAGCCCCCACAAAACAAAATGTGGCAGAAGATGTTTTAAAATGGAAATTTTTTTGCACTGTCAACAAAACAGCAAAAGCAGTAATGAAAAACTCCCTCAAAATGTTTAGAAGTTTCTCTCCTTATCCCTATACTGGGTCTTTAGATCTCCAAAGGAAAAAAGTGAACAAAAGTTACAGGACAAAAGATTTATTTTGTTAAAAGACTAAATAAATTAGATTTCTAAAGAGAATTTAAATAAAGTTTTTATATTTCTATTTCCCCAAAATTTTCATTCCCTTGCCATTCTATTATCACCACCAAAGAAAAATGCTTGCCATAAAATTTCCCCCAAGTGTCCTATCTCCCTATCTTTGTCCTTGGTTTTCTCCAGCCATGCAGAGTTCTTCAGGTTCAGGAGTGTCTACATGAAAATGCATGACTATTCTCAAAGGATTTTTTCTAAGCCTACATATAATTGGCCATAAAACATCCCCGGGTGAATGGAGTGAATGTTAATAAGCATAATGTGAGTAGAATTCACGGGCTCCAATGTTTACCTTTCTACACTGATCTTTAGGAATGAGGATAGAAGAAGAACAAAACTTCCTTCAACAGCTACTATACAATCATGATA
The DNA here is from genome assembly GCF_020826845.1 of Diceros bicornis minor. NCBI lineage: Eukaryota > Metazoa > Chordata > Mammalia > Perissodactyla > Rhinocerotidae > Diceros > Diceros bicornis. The sequence goes on along the minus strand of NC_080747.1, from coordinate 10,680,237 downwards.
ATGTTAATAATAACAGTTTCCAATGATGGATCAGTTAGGCAGCTGGACATGGTTCTACCATTTAACTCTTATGACCACTGCTCACTATGACCAACAGCACTCTATGAAAGATATTCTTAATATCTGCATCTTAACAGATGAAGAAATGGGATCAGGAGGGTTTAATGACTTGCCCAAGAGTCCCCAAATACTAAGCAATGGCGCTTGCTCTTTCTCCGACTCCAGGACCCACACTCTTAACTAAGTCTTATGTCTGGAACCCCATCTTGCTGTCAGAGAGAGTAAAAACAATATCGGCTATCATTCATTAAGCCCTGCTGATTATGTCCTACCGTGCTTGATGCTTATAGATGTGCACAATGTGAATTTGTTCCACACTAATATACAAGAAATACCACATCATTTTATTTATCTACATCAAATTAAGTCTACCTAGGAGCTCCCAATGGACAGAGTGCCGGAAAGCTCAACAGTGGTCATTATTGCGGGGCCCTTCTTATTCTCTAGTGTTATACAAGTGCCCCATCATACTTCCTGGTCCAGAACATTCAGGGAGGAGCCTTCTAGTCTTCACTCTCTCTCTGTCACCCCTAAACTGGTATACTGCCTGGTATCTAGACTCCCAGGTTAGGAACCAGTCACACCTCATCCAGGATAATACACCAAACAGTGCTCAGACCTCTTCCATTTTCAGAGCCCAAACTCCTTTTCTTCTCCAAGTCAGAGAAATATCCAATGCCAGTGTATAAGCCAGTGTTTGGGAATCATTCTTCTGGGGTTGGTGCTTAAAAATTAGTACCTTCCACTCTGAAGATCTCTGAAAACTGTTTCATGAGGTTGGATACACCAAGGGAATCTTCAGTCAACCATGGACAGAGAAAGGAAAAAAATATACGTTGAGCAGCTACCCTGTGCCGGACACTTTGCCATATCCCGTTCTATCTCCCCAACAAAAGTGCAAGGCAGACATTATTATAATTGCTTATTAAGAGGAGTAAAGAAAAGATCAGAGACATTTTTTTAAAGTCCCCAAATCATATAACTAGTTCTTTCTTCGGAGATGGTCTGGTGAAAGCTTATCTTATTAATAATTATCATTTCTTGAGCTCTCACTCTATACCAAGGCATTGCACTAAACACTTTATATCCACTACTTCCCATAACAACTCTATAACTTATTTCATTACCTTTACCAAAGATATGAGAACCACTGGAGTTCAGAGAAGTCAAGTCATTTGCCCAAGGTCCCGTATCTGGAGAAAGATGGAGACTAGATGTGAAGCTGCTGTATTAAAATCCAAAGTCTGATTCTTAACCAGTATACAGCACAGCTCTCCTCAAGTCTTTAAAATGGAGATGCAGCCCCAATGGGACTAGGGCACTGTGGTAGAGGTAAGTGGATAAAGTAGGCAGAAAAAGAAGAATAAGGAGTACCAACTGGTCTTCCTGGCATTCTTTCAGCCTTACTACTGAGGTAAGGAGTGAATCACAGAACAAAAGGGGCAGAGGCCTTGGTTACTTTGTTTTACAAACCACACACTGCAGCATGAGAATAATTATTAGTCGTCTGTGAGCCTCATGCTGCTTGTGGCTTACTCATTCAATAAGTATTATAGATCATGCATTCCTAAGCCTCTAGGTAGAGCCTCAAGCCACCTACAGAATCCTTAAACAAGCATCAACTTCTCAGATTCCCTGAGGCTACAGACACACTATCCAGAAGCTATGTGTTCTTCTTATTAAGAGATGGAAACTTTTCGGTCAATAGCATAGTGAGAAGTCGTTCAGCAGAATATGCAGGAGTCTCTCTCTGCTTCCAACAAATTTCCTTTCCAGCAAGACAAGATACTTCAAGCAGTTTTAAGTTTCCCTTAGGGTGTAGGAGTTTCATCTCAATGTCCTACTTGACATTTATGAGAGATGTTATACATGTGAAAGAGATAGGAGAGGAAATACAACAGGCATATAAATGCGTGAGGATTCCCAAAAAAGCATCGAACTCGGCTTTATGATGGAAGAGCTGAAAAGTACGTGTGACCTTTAATTTGGTAACACCACTCCTGGAAATTCATCCTGTAGGAACCATTTAAACTATCAGAAAATCTTTAAGCATAAAGATAGTTATCAAAATGTTACTTATCAACATCAAATCACAAAGCACCTACATATCCAACTCTAAGGCCTTGTTTATGTAAAGTGTGGTATATTCAATTACTGGATTATCATCAGTAAAGTGATGATTTTAAAGGCTTTATAACACGTAAAAAGTTATCTTGTTATATTAAGTGGAAAATGTACAGTGTAATCATGATTTTTGAAGGGAAGGAAAAAAGACTGAAAGGAAACAGATCCAACTGTGCATAGTAGTTGCTTTGAGAAGTAACTCAAAGGTCAATTCCTTTTCTTTCTATTTTTTGGCATTTCCTAAAATGTTTATAATAAGTGTGTACTGCTCTTGGAATGGAGAGAAATAATAAAAATCACTGACAGATTATTTTATTGATTATCTTTACTAACACAGTTCTACCTATAATTAATCCATATTACAGTTGGTGACAGCAATAATTCAAGTGTTTGCAAATGAACCTCATTGGCATTGCTTGATGTTCCATAGCTCACTTCATTTTATCAAGCCCACCTCCCAATCCTAACTTCTCTCTCATTATGCTCCGAAAGTCAGTGATACACAAATCTTTGCAGAACCTGACCTGACCTTCCTGTCCCCCTGCTTTTGTTAAACCAAATCCTCTTCCCAGTGTGCATTTCCTCCTTTACACCACTCCTCTCTGGCAACCAGTATCAAAAAACTCAGACTTTCCTGAGTGATCTTAGGCAAATCATTTCACTTCTCAGAGTTTCAGTTTCCACATTTCTATAAAATGGAAATAATAATAATTTCTACCTTGCTTTTTCTTATTAATATTATACAAAAGTATCTATGTACAGTGTCTGGCACATAATAGGCACACAAATATATATAAATGGTACCTATTGTTTTTGCTTGTTTTTCCTCTGAATCCTATCAGCTAGCTCAGTGCCTCGCACATAGAAATCACTTAATTCATGTTTATTGGATTAACAGATACCACTGGTCATGATTGCAGACCCTGGCAGATAAGGACCTGTGGCTCTACGATTTCAGATGACTTATCTCCATAAAAAAACACAAATGAAGAAGCTAGTCAAAAAAGAGAACATTCTTCCCACATAGGGGAAGAGCTTATCAACTTTGATCAGAAAGTGGCTTGGGAAAATCGCCTGTAGTCATCAGTGCAAGTCTTCACACACAAAGCAAAGAGTATCAGGAAACAAGATGGAAAGTTTCCTCATCCTTTCCCTCTCCACCCCCACCCCAGGCCTCTATCTCAAAAGGAGGAGTTGGTTGTGTTTTTAAATGGGCTTTTGCGCTTTTTCAAAAATCAGCTAGATACCAATGCATTCCCACAGCTGAATAAGCACAATTAAGATGAAAGATGTATCCTGGGGGCAGCATAAACTGTGATCCAGCTGCCCCTGAGCTTGTGTAATTTCTCTTGTTTGGTGAGAACAGGAGAGGGAGTAGAGTGTCCTGTATCCTACATCATGCAGGGTTAGCAGCCTCAAAGTTTATTTTGAAAGGAGAGCCACAATGCCTGGAGACCTTACTGAATTTCATCCGGATCTTGTCTACTCAGAAAATCCATGGTTATAATGGTGGAGAAGTTCCTTCGGCTCAGCTTTTATAGAGAAACTGGCTGATCCACAGGCAAGCAAAGTAATCCTCTTCCTTGAATCTGCAAAAGCTTAAAGCAGCTTTTTAGCATAAAGTAGTCACTCTTAAAACAAACAAAAATAAAATGTACAAGCCTCGTCATCTTATTGATAGATAGTTCTAAGGGAAAAGTGCTTAAGGGGACAGTGAACTAAGGAGAGACCCAGGAGAAGTTTGAGCATAGCATTTATAGAATATCTTTTGGTTCAGTGAAAAGCAGTGGACTTGTCAATTTTTTTCCAAATCTGTTAAATTATTCATTCATTCAACAAACACTCAACAACAAACTACTTTTCATTTGCTTTTTCATTTATTCATTCAATAAACATTTACTGAGCACAGAATAGATACCATGTACTGTCCTGTGTGTTATGAAGAATATAAATGGCAAATGCTGATATTTGTTGAGTGATTACAACACGCCAAAATTTTCCTAAGATCACACAGCTGGCTAATAGTAGAGACCAGTTTGTATCCAGGAGCCTGACCTAGAACCCATGCCTTTGACCTCATGCTATACTGCTTCTCAAAGGTATAAGATACACAGACGCTAAGATGCAAATCCTGGCCTCATGGAGCACAGATTTTAGGAGAGCTGAGACATATAAGCACTTTAAGAGAGATTCAGGAAAAAGGATCAAGGACGTGTGGAGAAAGAAGAAACAATTCTTTCCTTGCTGAAAAAAGAGAGAAGTCTCCTTAGAAATAGTGGAATTTGAGGTTGCTCTTGATAGACAAGTAGAATTTAAACAAGCATCACCGAGCAGAAAAGATATTCTAAGCTAAGGGAAGAGCATCAGCAAATTAGAAAGCAAGGAAAACAGGAGACGTGGAAGAGAGCAAGGAGCTCAGCTTGGTTGGAGCAACAATGCGTGTGAAGAGGGATAGTGGGAGAAAGGCCCGGAGGGGGAGTTTATGGGATATTAGTTTTGTCTGGGTACCTTCCCAGACAACATCCATTCTGCTAAAATATATCCTTCAAGCAATTACTAACACCTGACTAGAGTATGTGCCCCTCCAGAGTAATAAGGCATTACTCCATAAAGTCCACGAGAGTGGTTTCCATTGTAAAGACTAGCTAACAGACTCAAGCAAGACAGTCATTCTGGGGTTTCTAAGTCATCCTGTCCATCTTGGGAAGCTGTTGATTTGATAACAGCTCTGCAAGTCTGTTTAAGAAATTTGAGGAAAGGCTCTTCTTTCACTAAAAAATTTTTCTATGGGGTCTGACCTAGGGGAAGTACCTGTTACATTCATTCCAGAGCAGAAAAAGGAAATATTGGTGTTCACAGTGGTTATCCAGTCCATTTTGTTCTTGCCTTGTGCTCATCTGGCAACATTCTGAGACCTATTTGACCCCTCCTGGAGCCTCTATGTGGGGCAGGGGAGACATGCTCAAGGGATCAGTGTTTTATTTATCAACATACATGAGATAACTGGCCTTTGAGTTTGCTCAGCATGTGTCAGTCCCCACCTGCCCCATGCTATCCAATCTGTGCTCCTACTTTAAGAGAGGGAAGGGGACTTCAGATGGGGAGGAAATACACATCCAGTTATATGATCAATAAATGATGTTCAGCCTGTATAAGAGAAGACTAATGGGGGGGGGGAAGAGGTATCTTCAAGTGTTTGATATATGATCAAATGTAAAAAAAGGACTCTATGTGACTCTAAAGGACAGAACTTTAATAGGTGGACTGAAATTCATATGTATTGAGCGCTAGGTATTGTGATAAATAATTAATATGCAATGTTATCTAATTCTTATAAAAACTCCACACTATTATGGGCATTAATATTCTCATTTTTCAGCTAAAAATCCACATTATTCAGGAGTCTCAGAAAGATTGAGAAATTCACTTGAGGTCCCACAGACAATAAGTGATGGAGTTGGAACTTAAGCCCATATCAGCCTAACTCTATCTACTAGCTCCCCAGGTTGCGTCCTCACTATAACATGCCTTAAGGCTCTTTTCTATTAATTACCATAGTGAACAAATAGGAGGGAACCACAGGGAGGCAAATTTTAGCTCAACATAAGGAACACTGTCACACTTAACTGAATGACTTTGGGCAGGAATACGTCCACTCCCTAGACCTCAGATTCCTCTTCCAAAAAATGGAGTAGTACAAATGAACCCATTACGTTGTTTCCTTGCAGAAGCTCTCCATAATCTATGAGATGCTATTGAATGGAGATCTACCTCCCTAGTAGTTCTCCATGATCTATAATACTGTATTGGATAGAGACCTCTCGAGTAGCTCTCCATATCTATAGGACTCTACTGAGATAAATAGAAACCTCTCTACAAGGCATTCAGGCACCTTCATGATCCAGCTCCCTCTCATCTCTCATCCTTCACCTTCCACTCATCCTAAACTCACATCCTCTCTTCCAGCTCTACTGAACTTCCTACTAGTCTCCAAATGGACGGCCACACCTCTCGGGCTTCACATATCTTATTCCCCCCACTTGGATAAAACTAGGTGGTTGGCCTTCTTGATATGCTTAAATATTTCTCAATATTTATTTGGCATCAGTGGAGAAAAAATATTTTTCTATTAATTAAAATATTGAGTACCTTCTTCTTTAGGTCAGTAAACAATGTTTCATTTACCACTTCATCTTCTTCTTTAAGCTCCTTTAAAACAAAATGTCACTCCTATAAGCATATCAGTGACCAAAGAGAGTCTATTCAACATTTCATAGAGAAGATGTAGGAGGCCATTTGTATCACATAGAACACGGCATGTCATAGGAAATAGCACCATTCTACAAACCTTTCTTTACAGGCATCTTTTCTCAGCCAAAACTAAGCTGGGTATTTTCCCAGATTTTTCCCTGGTCCTCATTCCCACTACAACAGCACTCCCGGCTGGCTCTCTCTTTCCAATGCAGAGAGATGAACTCTGTCCACCTTCTACCCTCTGAATGTGCTCACCCCTTACTTCTTTTTTTTTTTTCTTTTTCTTTTTTGTGGGGAAGATCAGCCCTGACCTAACATCCGTGCTAATCCTCCTCTTTTATTGCTGAGGAAGACCCGCTCTGAGCTAACATCTATTGCCAATCCTCCTCCTTTTTTTCCCCCAAAGCCCCAGTAGATAGTTGTATGTCATAGTTGCACATCCTTCTAGTTGCTGTATGTGGGACGCTGCCTCAGCATGGCCGGAGAAGCGGTGAGTCGGTGCGCACCTGGGATCCGAACCCGGGCTGCCAGTAGCGGAGCGCGCGCACTTAACAGCTAAGCCACGGGGCCGGCCCAGCCCCTTACTTCTTAATACTATTTTCAAGAGTCAAAAGTTACTATATCAAGGATGAAAATTGTATTTACGACTAGCAAAGAGGAATTCTAATTTTTATTGTATATAAAATCCAAAATATGCATTTTATTATATGCATTAAACAAGTTACATTCCTTCAAACACAGTAGAAACCACATGTAGAAACCTAAGTCAACTGGAACCTTATTCCAATTTATTATAAGCTATTTTGTGCCTCTCAGAGAGAAGGGCCCCGGTTAGCTGCCATATATCTTTACCCAGATCTGTGCCTGGCAAACTCCTGCTCACACTACAAGATTTAGCTGAATGAAGCATCTCCTTTCTGTGAAGCGTGTCCTGACTCTCCCCATCTCCATCCACCCTCCAGTCCCTCTTCAATGTTCTCCAAATTTTATGTAGACTTCAGTACTACGATTACTTTATAGGATCTACCAATATTTAGCACTTATAAATTTATCTTTCTCCCCACCTAGACTGCAAGCTCGTCAGGACAAAGATTTTTTTCTAATCCATCTCCAATTCTACATAGTCCCAGAATAGAGACTGAAATGGAGTTTGTTTACAAAAAGTGTTTGTTGTATTAAATTGAACAATTAAGTATCTTCCAACTGCTATTTAGATAGATGCACACATTCATACAACACAAATATATAAATGTATATACATACATACATACGTGTGTATACACACACACACACACACATAAACACACATACACACACACAAGATCTTGATTCCAGGCCAAGTTGACAGCAAATTGACTTTGAAGGCAAAGCCTGGCCAGTACTCCTCATTTTTAACCTAGGAAAAAAGAAACTAGTCTTGACCCAGTCCCAAGTACAGAATTCTCTGTAGGTGGGAGAAATATGAAGACAAGAAAACAAGATGTGATTTGTAAGGGAAAATGAAGCATACAGCAAGTTAGATTCCCCAAGGTTCCTAAACTAGTAGTTAATTGAATCCAGTGTTCCAAGACTTTAATTTCAAACAAGGTCTTTGGGAGAAACAGTCGCTATCCCTCAGGCCAAATGAAAACAATTTTCCTTAACTCTGAGGCCTAACAAAGCTCCCAACTTCTGCCTTAATCCTTGTGCACACGGGGTAAGTCTGCACCATAGGGGACTTTCCAAGGCAGGCTCTGAGCTTCACTTCCCTCTGCCCCTCCCACACCCCAGCTTATCTGCAAACCCTTATAGGTATTCAGTAATTCAAAGCCCTCTGCATGAAAACACCAGACTTCCCAGAAGTGAGTCCTTGCCAACCTGACCTAGGCCATATGTGGCCCCCAGGTCTTGGTTTGGAGTCAGGATGCAGAATGAATCTCTCTATCTCTTGTAGCAATTTGCTTTGTCCTTATTATCATTTCCTTGTTACCTCTTGCATTAGAGTGACCTCATTCATTTATTCATAAGTAGATATTTATTTAATGTTTACTGTATATTAGAACTGAAGACACACAGAATAATAATAATAATAACAACAACAATAGCTGACATGTATTGCATTTATCGTGCACTAACAAAAACTAGATAAAGAGAAAAAATCTGGATCATTCTTTATCTCATTTAATCCTCACAAAAATCCTAGCAGGTTGGTACTATTAGCATTGCCATCTTACAAATGAGGAAACAACAGGCAAACAGAGTGAATGACCAGCTGAATCAACTTAAGATAATTGTATCTGTAAGTAACAGAAAAATCAACCCAGTGTGGCTTAAACAATGAGGGAGATGTATTATCTAACGTGACAGGAAAAACAGAGGGAGGCAGCTCCAGGATTGGTGAATTCAGGGACTTCATACCTAGGTTATTTCCAGGCTTTCTCTCTGCCAGCCCCTTAGTCCTCAGATGGGGTCTTCTCAGAGCTGCAACAAGGTTACAGCAGTTTCAAGAGACTCACCTAGACACAGCAATCCAAAGGAAGAGATCAAGAACACTTCTTTTCTTAGTGTCCATGTTAGTTTCCTAGGGCTGCTATAACTAAGGACCACAAATTGGGTGACTTAAAACAACAGAAATGTAATCACTCACTGTTCTGGAGGCCAAATTCTGAAATCAAGGTGTCAACAGGGCCATACTCTCTCTGAAGCCTCTAGAAAAGAATACTTCCTTGCCTCGTTCTAGCTTCTGGTGGTTGCCAGCAATTGTTGGCATTCCTTGGCTTGTAGATGCATTGCTCCAATCTCTGCCTCTGAGAGATTGTTTTCCCTGTGTGCATGTTCCTCTATCTCTTTTCCTCTTTTTATAAGGACACTAGATATTTTGTATTTATGGCCCACCCTATTCAGTATGACCTCGTCTTAACTTGATTACATCTGCAAAGACCCTATTTCTAAATAAGGTCACATTCACAGGTGCAGAGGTTAGGATTAAATACATCTTTTTGGAGGACAAAATTTAACCCACAGCAGTGTCTTATTTTAAGAGCTAGAAAACCTTTCCTAAAAGCCCCCTAGTCAACCTCTTATATCTCATTGCTCAGAATTGCATCATGTGCCCAAGCCTAAACCGATCACTGCCAAGGGTAGTGGGGACCCCCATGATCAGCTTAGACCAATCAGAACTTACCCGAGGGCCTGGGAAAAGTACACAATGTCTCTCAAAGCAGTATGAGGCTAGACGAGGAGATTAAATACCTGAACATCACTAAGGAATAAAGAAGTGAACATTGATGAAATTGATGTCTCTAGGAAGAGCAACCAACAGTGTCTGCTACACTTGCCCATGGTCCTACATGGGTTTCTGATTCCAGAGCCTGAAGTCTATGAGCTCTCAAACCTCCATTTAAACATCTGTTATGGCACCTTTCCTTATATTCTGCAAGGCCTGGTGCTGTGGGCTTTATAGATACTTTCTCCTTTAACCCATACCACAATCCAATGAAGCGCATACCATTACCATCCCTATTTGAGAGATGATAAACTGAGGTATTAAGCCCAAGGTTGCACAGCTTTTGGAGGTAAATGTTTATGAAATGCAGTGGTCTACCTACAGACTATGAGCAACTCAAGGCCAAAAACTATATCAAACTCATTTTGGGAACCCAGCACCCAGCACCATGCCTGCCGTAGAAAAAAATGTTTGGTAAATGTTTGCTAAATGAAGATTCTAGACTTCTTTCCCAGAAAATCCTTTGTCAATTCTCAAGAGGTAATTTTAATTCTAATTTCTGCACGGCATTCATTTCTCCTATATCGAGTCCACCATCATGACTAAGAAATGCTTCCTTGCACACCTAAATGGAACTTGGTTCTTTTGATCGTGGAAGCTAATGTATAAACTGAGGTCCTTTGCTCCTCTTGGCTTACGTGAGCCTAAAAATGTGCCAGTTGTTTTTCTTAGGGAAGGAATGACCACCACATAATCCATCCCCCAAATTACAACGAGTGCTCTGAATAGAAAGCCCTGTGTTTCATGATCAAGGAGGAGGTAGGAAAGGATGGCAAGGGCAGAGCCTGGAAGAGAGTATTCAGATGCTTCTTTTGTGAAGCAAGTTGGGAGAAAGAGCACTGGTTTCAGATTGACACTGGATCGTTTTCTTAGTTCAGCAGCTAAATAGCATAGTTCTTGAACCTGGGCAAGTCACTTGCCTCTTCAGGGCTCAGTTTCCTCATCTATGAAATGAAGCAGTTAAATTAGATTATGTATAAGTTCTCTTCAGCCATCACATTCAAAGCTTGGGAATCATGTCTTCCTAGATTTACTGTGAGCATTCCAATTCTGCTTCTCTCTGCCTTTCTTCCATTTGTTATGTCCATTTGTTAATTTACAGATCTGTGTGGTGACAATGACATGAAGGATAATAAATTAAAATTATGATTCCACTGAATAGTTTGGTTTAAAACTGCTTCTACATTCAGTATCTTGATTCTTTCTTATGACAGCTCTGTAAGGGTACTAATTTTCCCATTTTTAAAAATCAATAAATTGGAAAATGATAAGGCTTGTCAAAAGTTACTCAGCTAAAAAGTGACAAATCCAGACCTGAAGTCACGTGTTTAGCTCCCAGTTAGTATCCTAGAGTCTGATGCCTCAGCACACAGAATCTCACAGCACACAGGACCCCTTCCTTCACCAATGCTAGAAGAGCCCTGACTTAACATTTATCCTAGAGAGATGAAAGAGTATAGATAAAATCTTTAACTTGGATTACAATTGCCTTTGTTATATTAGAGTTAAGGTATAACTCATTCACAAGAAATACAACATAAGGAAAAACTGTCTAAAAACTAAGTTGTCTGAAAGACAATAAGTTACTTTGAGAGATGGTGAGCTGCCCATCACAGACAATGTTCAAGCACAGGATAAATGAACTCCTGATGGGACTAATCAGACTTTGGATAAGAAATTGCTCAATCTTCTGTGAGATGTCGTTTACACTGAGATGATTTGGAGACTTGTTTTTAGCTTGTTTGGAGGTTTTTTCTGGTAAAAATAAATAAATCTATATACCAGAAAGGAACAATGGAAATTTGAAATTAAAAACACAGCATCATTTACATTAACATAAAAAATATATTAAATTCTTAAGTACAAATCTAAAAAAGTATGTATAAGATTTATATGCAGCAAACTGCAAAACTCTGATTAAAAAAATCAAAGAATATCTAAATAAATGGAGAGATAGGAAGTCACAAAACAATCGACACAAAGATTTATAGAACAGAATAGATAGCCCAGAAATAGACCCTAACAAATATAGTCAACTGACCCTTGACAATAAAAACAAAGGCAGTGGAGAAAGGATAGCCTTTTCAACAAATGGTTCCAGAGCAAAACAAATAAATAAATATGGATAGATACAGGCCTTATACCTTTTACAAAAATTAACTGGAAATGGGTCATAGACATAAATTTAAAAAGCAAAACTATGGAAGATAACATAAGAGAAAATCTAAGGGACTTTGATTTTGGTGATGACTTTTAAGATACAACACCAGCAGAACAATCCATGAAAAGACAAATCGACAAGTTGGATTTCATTAAAATGAAAATATTTTGGGGCGGGCCTGGTGGCGCAAGCGGTTAAGTGCGTGAGCTCCACTGCGGCTGCCTGGGGTTCGCTGGTTGGGATTCCGGGTGCACGCTGACGCACTGCTTGGCAAGCCATGGTGTGGCGGCGTCCCATATAAAGTAGAGGAAGATGGGCACAGATGTTAGCCCAGGGCCAGTGTTCCTCAGCAAAAAAAGAGGAGGATTGGCAGATGTTAACGCAGGGCTGATCTCCTCACCAAAAAAAAAAATTAAAATATTTTGCTCTGTGAAAGACACAGTTAAGAGAATAAAAAGACTAGGCACAGACTGAGAGAAAATATTTTGAAAATACTTATCTGATAAAAGACTTGTAGCTGAAACATACAAAGAACACTTAAACTTCAAGAGTAAGAAAGCAAACTACCCAATTTAAAAATGGAGAAAAGATCTGAACAGATCCCTCACCAAAATAACATACAGATAGAAAATAAGCATATATAAATAGAGAATTACAAATTAAAATGCTAAGAGCAACCATACAAGATACCACTACACACTTGTTAGAATGGCTAAAATCAAAAATACTGACACCACCAAATGCTGACAAGAGTGGGAAGCAATGTTCATTGCTGGTGGGAATGAAAAATGATACAGTCAGTTTGGAAGACAGTTTGGCAGTTTTTTAAAAGCTAATCATAGACTTACCATACAATCCAGCAATCAGGCTCCTAAGTATTTACCCAAATGAGTTGAAAACTTATGTCCACACAAAAACCTGCACACGAATGTTTATAGCAGCTTTATTCATAATTGCCAAAAACTGGAAGCAACCAAGATGTCTTCAATAGGCAAATGGATAAACAAACTGTGGTACTTCCATACAATGGAATATCATTCATCACTAAAAAGAAACGAGCTATCAAGCTATGAAAAGATATGGAGAAACTCAAATGCATATTGCCAGGTAAAAGAAGCCAGTCAGAAAAGGCTACCTACTGTGTGATTCCAACTCTACGACATTCCAGAAGAGGCAAAACTATGGAGACAGTAAAAAGATCAGTGGTTGGCAGGGGTTCAGGGATGGGGAAGGGGTAGAATATGTGGAACACAGGGAAATTTTCGAGCAGTGAAACTATTCTGTACGAAACTGTAATGTTGGATACATGACAACACACATTTGTCAAAACTCATAGAATATACAACACCAAGAGTAAATCCTACTGTAAACTATGGACTTTAGTTAATAATAATGTATCAATATTGGTTCATCAGTTTTAACAAATGTACTAGTGCAAGATGTTAATTACAGAGTAACCTGTACAGAGGCAGGAGAGGGAGAAGACAGTTAAGGCGCTCTGGGGTGCTCTAGCTGAAACTGCATGCATATGTTTTGAAATCTTGACAGCTAGAAGCATGCCCCTGATGTTTGAAGGCTGCCAGCAATTCTTCTGCTTCTTCAGAGACGGAGGCTCAAATTCCTCCATGAGGAAGACAGTGCCTTTGTTTAGGGCAAAACACTTTCAGGGCATTTTTAACTAGATAAACGTAAAGTAAGATCCAGTCATATCTTTGAGATGCATTACTGGGCCAAGGTTTTAGAGGAAGCCTTAGTAATTCTCCCTCAAGGCCTCCAGAGGGTTGAGGGCCTGGACCGGGTTTAGGAGAAGTCCACCTATTCAAGGCACTCCCTCTCAGAGTGGTCAGCTGGGCATCGCAATGTGGAGATACGCAAGGGCTAAAAAGAAAGCAGTAGTGTAGGGGCCCCTCTAAGGAAGGGCTTGGCTAGGAACAGCCATATGTAGTAATACCGCCTGCATTGTAATTCCTTTCTCATTTCACAGCCTTCAGCAATGCCTTAGAAACTGCATTATAGAGAATTAACGGACAGATCTAGCTTGTGCTTTAGGAAAAACAGTCCTGAGGAGTCACAGCTCCAAGGAAAGGCTCACTTGAGTAAGCCAGAGGCAACCTGATAATATTCAAACCCCAAGAAGGCAGAGCAGTGTGTGTTTGATTAAATGGCACAGATAATAAGGGAGAAATGAAAAGGGAGAGAAAGCTCCGTGATGGAGAGGTAAGGGCAGACTTTCTGGCTGCACCTGAAGTGTATAAGATTGGGATACCAGGAGGGAGAGAGGGTTTTCCTAGCAAAGGCCCATGTGAGCAAATGTGTCACAGAGCAGCTCACTTCTTAAAAAGTAAGTTTCTTTTGGAAATATCATTTGATACTTTTTTCCAATAAATTTGTAAAAAAGAAATTGTCTCCTTGTACAAATTTTAGAACCGGTTTGCCAGCCAGAAGATAAACACACACACACAGTCACTCACTCACACACATGCATGCTGAGTAGTTGTTGAAGGAGTCACAAAGTATGTCTGGCTCACTCTGGAGTTATTTTTCCTTCTCAGGCTTGAACGCAAAATCGTGTTTTCATATTCCTTTCAACCGAGTCCTGTGGATCTGCTTAATAAGATTCAGACTTTCATTCCTCTGTCTCAGGAACTGAAGAAAGAGCAGTCTTGGGGGGGTCAGCCCTGCTGGAATTCTCAGCAGACGACAATGGAAAAGTTCAAACATTATGGCCTCTAGTTATTTTCTAAAACAAACAAAACCAAAGCAAGACTCGTAGGCTCTTTCACAGCTTACATTACTAAAATTCTCTCTCTCTCATTTTTTCTTGGTTTAACTTTTTTTTCCTCCCTCCTCCACATATTCTTCAAAAACATATGAGTCATGCGTGCACTTGGAACTCGACTGATGATTACTCACATATCAGTGTGAAATGTCAGAAAGCAAATTAAGCAAAAGTTCTGGCAGGGGAGATAACTCAAGGTGGAGAGAGGCGGGAGCTACCTTTTCAGATCTGGCTTCCCCAGAGGAGGGAGGACAGGCGAGAGGCCAGGACCAGAGAGGCAAGGAAGTTGGCAAGGACAAAGGTCATGGCCAGAGGCTGAAGGCAATCTAAGAAGATGCAGGAAGTTGGGGCAAAGCCAAAACTATCACACTCCCATGAGGCATGCTGAGACCTTGGTGGTGGAGAGGGGAAAATATATGAGGTGAAGCAGGCAGTCATCCCGGGGACTAATCTAGCTAAGGTGCTGATCTGTGCAGTCTTTGCAGTGTGGTGAACCAATCGCCACACACCCATAACCTCTTCGCTGAGTATCCCCACCACTTCCTTGCCTTAACTGAGAACTGGCTTTCCCCTGGTAACGATGATTCCTTTGCAGTCATCCCAGATGGAATCTGCCCATTCTCGACATGTCCCTCCACAATCCTCAGAGCTGTGGTCAGCACGCTGGGTCCCCAGTGCCACCCCCAGCTGCCTATGTTCTTATGTGAAAATCCCTGTCCTCTTGACGCTCAGGTCCTCCAGCTATTCCAGCCCCTGCCCCCACTATGCTGTTTCTAACCTCTACTTGGCCATTACTCACTCTGCAGATAGTTTGAATGATGGTGTTAGTAGTATCTGGCCCATAGCCTTCCTTTCATCTCATATCACCTTTCATCTCATATCATGTGACTTCAACATTCACAATGTCCAGCCCATACGATCTCCAGACTTCTCAGGTCCATGGCTCCCTCATCTCAAAGTCTCTCCTCCTCTCTCCACGCAGCACTCACTTTCATCCATTATTCCACAAATGGTAACCAACATCTACCATTCACTGTGCACTGGGCATGGTGCTGGGGATGCTGAAGTGAATACAGTTCCTTCCCTCAAGGAGCTAATAGTCTAATAGGAGAGAGAGTCACATAGGAGAAGGACAAATAGGAACTTAATCTTGTAGGAAGGATGTGGCAACAGGACCCCTCTCAGCATAAAGGCAGGACCTACAGTGTTGACATGGTGGATAACCCATCTGGGCTATAGCAGGACCCATCAGTGGACCCCATCAGAGGGGTCTGACTCCAGTAGAAGGTAGGAGGAGACTAGCATTAGCTACACAGTGTCTCACAAACCCTGTTGAGGGTAGCGTTAAGTCTTCAAATGAGGAAAAAACCTGATTATCAATTAGAATCCAGGCAGAAGCCCAATCATAAGCATGGGATCTTATTCATCTCTATAACGTGGCATCTAATACTATGCTAGCTCATGGCAGTTGCTCAGTAAATGTTTTCCAAACAGAACTCAACCACAAACATAATAAGTATGATAAGAGCCAGAAGGGAAAAGCTACAGAATAATCTATGGGGCATCAAGCAGGCAGGTTGGATACCTAAGCAAGACCAGTTCTAGATCCCACTTACCCTTGTGGATGGGGTTCCTAAAATACTCCACGATTTGGTTCTCAGGGCCCAGGCCTGCCTAACACTACAGGTGGGAGGTGATCAACATCAGGAGCTGGATGGGTACAGGACAATCAGGGCTAACTCAGGGTCAGCCTAGCTCAGAAGCAGCATGTGGCACCAAGAGGAACCTAAAGCAGAAGCAAATCCATTTTCCAACTGAAACTCTTTTACACCTTTTGTGGTTGTGAAAACTAACCAGTTTACTAGAATATGGACCACCAGATTCTACAGCAGGGACCCCCAACCTGGGTCCCCAGCAGAGTTCCCATACCCATAGCAGTCTTCAAAGGTGACCAGGGGATTCCCAGGGCATTTCTATTACCATTAAAATCCTAACAGAATTTAAGGCTGTCCAGGCTAACCAAAGTATCCTTATTTTTGACTGAAATTAGAGCTGATTCAGTGTGCTAACACTGGTCATGTAGATCAGAAACTATGATTAGAGATTATATGTGCATTTGATTAAATTTAAATGTGGAAGTGAATCAAATATTTATTATTAAGTACAGTTTGCTTGACAAAATCTTTCAAAACATGTTGTACTTTGCAGAGAGTTAATATAAGAGGCCTTGTTGGTATAGAAAGGTTGGAAATCATTTGACAAGGAGCAAGAAAAAGCTTGTACACTTTATCAGCTCATTACATGGGGCCAGAAGCATCTCATTCTTTGCCTGAGGAGATGCTGAAAATGTGTGTTAATTCTCGGCTCTTCTTCAGAGAACCGCATGACCTTGGACAGAGCAGGCTTGTTTAGAAATCAAGCATATAGCTTGTCTTTTACGCACAAAGCGTACCTGAGGGTAATCAAAGAGTTAATGAGGGGATCCTCTTTCTAAAAGTATTCAGCTGTATTCTTTGCCCATGGTTCTCCGTATCATTAAATAAGAGAATACAAGCTTTAGATATTAACAAACCTGGATTTGAAACCCAGCTTTCCCACTTTCGTACATGACTTTGGACAAATGTATCATGGAAGACATGCAGCTGCAAATATCAAAAATGCCGATAAATAGTGGCTTAAAAAGCTGGAGGTTGTTTTTCTTGTATAACAAGAAATCAGCTACAGTAATTTCAAAATGGAGCAATTCCTTAAAGACATTACCAAGCAACTGAGTTCTGATTCAATTTCTGCTCTTATCCAAGTGCATATATAAGTGTCCATCCTCTCTGTGGCATGATCACTGTTACCCCTCCAGCCATTGCATCTACATCCCAGGTATGAAGAAGAAGGAAGGGAAAGGGGCAGAAAATATTCACCAATCTAAATCTGTTTTTATGAGGGATACATTACCTTATTTGGAAGCCTCATTCAGTACATTTCTGCTTATATATCTTCACTGGCATATTGCAGGGAGAGTCTGGATAATAAGCAATTGACAAAGAATTGACATTTAAGTAATGTATATAAATCAAATATATAAACATAAAGATTTTCTTCAAATAGAAATAAAGACTTTAAAAGTAAAAAGTAACAAATCCTATTGAAATCCATCAAATATGTTAAAATTAGTGAAGATGTTTTAGTTATACACATAGTTAACAATAAGTTTAAATGAGTTACTTATGGGAAAGGAGGGTGAAGAAGGAATAAAGGGATGAAGGGAGAAATGTAAGGAGAAAATCCCATTGATCACTTTTGCTGTTGTGAAAATTGGTAAATAAAAGTAATCAACCATTTATCCTGCCTTTTCTGTACAAAGCATATTTGAGGGTATTCAAAGGCTTAATGAGGGGATTCTCTTTATACCAGTAATCCAGCTTAAAAGAAAAATTAAAAAGGATAAAATTGGAAACTCACATTTTGTGAACACTAATGAAATAATGGATCTAGGCAGTGATCATGGATAACTGCTAACATCACAGAAAGACAGTCGGTTAGATGTGATGGAAAAATACACCATCGTCTAAAGATTGTGGTATTCTTGTCAAAAACCCCAACCTGAGTCTATCAAACTTCAAGGTCTAACTACCAATTTACAGGAAATAGAGGGGCAGAGGAACATGTGAAATGATGCCACAGGGATTCAATCAGCAAAATCCAGAACACAGGAAAGGTAACAGGCCAAACAAGTAGTTTTTCAACAAATAAATTCCAGGGGAAAAAAGGACGAGAGGAGGAGAGAGAAGAGATTTACAAAGACATAAAGCATATCCAGCAATTGCAATGTACGAAATTTATTTGACTCCTGATAGGAAAAACTATAAAAAGAATATAAAATAACTGGAGAAATTTGAACACTGACTCAATATTTCATTATTATAAGTAACTATTTTGAATTATTTAGATATAAAAATAGTATTGTCGTTATATTTCCTTAGAGAGTTCTTTCCTATTAAATACATGCTGAAACCCATGTGGATTAAATTATATAATGTCTGGGATTTGCTCCAAAATAATTCAAGTAGAAAGTGGAAGTGGATGTAGGCACAGACAAAATAATATTGGCCATGAGTTGATAATTGTTGAAATTGCACATGAGTATATGGGAGTTTATTATACTATTCTCTCTACTTTTTTATATGTTTAAAGTTTTCCATAATCATTTTTAAAATACTAACCAACCTTAGAATGAATAGCATTAGACAAAAGTACCATTGAACTTAACCCAAAGTGAAGAAAAAGCCATTCTGAGCCAATCATTTCCCTCATGGAACTAGCCAAGATTCCTCCCCAGTGCCCGAGTGAGGAGGGCCTAAAGTTTATATCAGAACCAGAGGGCTCTAATGCGGAAAGTAGCAGTATAACAAAATGTATGGTTTCCATGCAAGTCCTTGTATAATCTTCATAAAATTCTGAATTAAAAAAATCTTTTCAGATTTTATAACAAATACTTAAATTGTCTGATCCTCCTTTACCATAAAAATCCATATATGATTGCCTCAAATGATCAAGCAAATAAATAACCCCTTGGTAGAGTATTTTTACTTAGCAAATCTTCTTTTTTTCTTTCTCCAGGTATGCTCTCAGTTAAGCATTCACATATATTTTCACATAATTATGAGATTTTAAAGAAAAGAAAATGTGACCATGAAGAAGTAAGATAATTTGCAAAATATCCCAAATTAAATTTGTTCATTCACTAAGTCAACAAATATTTGAGAGCCTACACTCCACTGGGCATTGTCCTGGGTTCTAAGAGTCAGTGCTGAGGAAAAACAAAAGGTGCAGCCTTTTCCTGGTAGAGCTCCCAGCATGGGGAGACCTGGGGAGAAAGAGCATACAACAAAGATGCCCATGGATAACTGTAAATTACAACCTAAGTACATAGCAGCATTATTCTTAATAGTCAAAAGGTGCAAGCAACCCAAGTGTCCATCAATAAATGAAAGTATAAAAAAATGTGGTAAATACATGCAACGGAATATTATTCAGCCTTAAAAAGGAAAGACAAGGACATTCTGGCATTTGTTACAACATGGATGAACCTTGAGACCATTACGGTAAGTGAAATAAGCCAGCCACAAAAAGACAAATACCGTTTGAGTCCACTTACATGAGGTACCCAGAATAGTCAAGGGCATAGAGACAGTAAGTAGAACAATGTTTGCCAGGGGCTAGGGAAGGGGGAATGGACACTTGTGTTTAATAGATACAGAGTTTCAGTTTTGCAAGATGCAAAGAGTTTTATAGATTGATGGTGTTGGTGATGGTGGCACAACAATGTGAATGTACTCAATTCCACTGACATGTACACTTAAAAATAGTTAAGATGGTAAGTTTTATGTTACGTGTATTTCACCACTCCTAAGAATTTTTTAAAAAATTGCAACCTAGGGTAAATGCCACCAAGAAGAGATATAGCTGTTTAAGTGGACACTATTGGCTGCCTCCCAGCATCTATTCCCCACTCTCTCTTTTCTAATATAACTCATATTTGTTTAGGGGTCCATTTCTCCCCCACATAGTCATGTGACTCAGGAAACACTAATACTTTTCTGCCTCTACTGGTGGATCCTGATTAGTCCAATGCAATCACACCATGATACCGCTCTGACAACTATTATTGGTCTGAGGAGTGCTTTGGTACATGAACTATGTTGGTCCAGTTATATTGAAGTAAAGCGTTTTTATTCCATGGTTGGAGGAGATGGAAACAAGAAAGTAGATTGGCCCCATTGCTGCTGCAAGCCATTTTGTGAACATGAGGGGAACCTGCTATAGGCTGAAGGTAATGCAGAAAACAAATCATGGAAAAACTCAAAGAACCTTGTTACAGAGAGAAGTCATTGACATTGGTGAGCCACCAAAACAACCAATTCTGTAGCCTTTCCTACCTCTGAACTTAATTATTATATGAGATAGAGCATATCCTTATTATATAAGCCAGTTTAAGTTGAGTTCCTGGTAGTTCGCCTCAAGTCATCCTATCTGAAGTAATAATACCAAAGAAGCAATGAACAGGAGTAACTGTCCCAGTTGTAGAGTTCAGGACAAGTAGCATCCACGTCATGGCAACAACACGTGCAAAGGCCTTGTGGCAAAAAAGCGTGAAGCTCCTGTCCAGGAGTTCCAGGAAATGAAAGAAGCCCAGTTTGGTAGAAGTTCAGAGGGAGGAGGTGGGAGGTGAACTATGCTAAAAAAGATGAGGTTGAGAGATGGGGGGAGCGAGACCCTGCAAGTAGGTCCTACTAAGATTTGGGTCTTAATAATAATCAGAAGCCATTGGAGTGTTTTATGACATTGTGAGGACATGATCAGACCTCCTTTCAACTAGATACTACAATGTGGAGAACTGAATGGAGGAAAGTCAAAATGGAGGCAGAGAAATGAGTATTTCAGGCAAAAGATAATGGCAGCTTAGACTAGGGCAGAGGCTGTGGAGATGGAGAAAAGTGAACAGATTTGTGAGCTTTTTGGAAGGCAATATCAGTGGAACTTGGTGCTGGATCAAATATATGTTGCGGAAGAAGAAGGAAGTGTCTGGGATGATTTCTAAGTGTCCGGATGTAACAGGATGATGATAAGGCTTTTGTAGAGTAAGGGACGCTTAAAGAGAAACAGATTTGGGGAGAAAGATCTTGAACTGTTAGCAAGGATAGAACTACTACCTAACTTAAACTTGATTTAAATAGCACTCAATTATAATTAATAGGAATAGTAATAGTTCCCATTTACTAAGGATTTATCATGTGACAGAATCTATACAATGCACTGCACTTGATATTCATCAGTGCAGAAGACTATATATTCTCAAGAGCACTACAACAGTCTCTCTCGTCCCATGTGCTCTTCCACAATGTCACCCTGTCCCCGCTCCCATCAAGAGGTGGTGTCTATGTCCCCTGGGCAGGCTTGTAACTGCTCTAGCCAATAGAATATGTCAGAAGTGACACTATTTGATTTCTGAGGTTAAGTCATAAAAACCACACAGCTTCTGACAAGTTCTCTTGGGACACTCATTCTGGGAGAAGCCAGACCATGTAAGTGGTCCAACTATTCTGAGACCACCAAGCTGGGGAGGTCACATAGAGGCACTCAACTCAGTTGAGCTCCCAGCCAATAGTCAACGCCAACTTACCAGCCAGGTGAGTGCTCCACCTTGGAAATGCATTCTCCAACTCCACTCTGGTCACTGCAGCTGTTGCCATGAGAAGCAAACACAAACCATCCCATTAAGCCCTGCCCAGAAGAAAAAATAACTGAGTGAGCAAAATAACTGATTGCTGTTGATCTTTCATGGCACTGTTTTAGGGATGGTTTATTACATTCCTCCACCATTGTATAGGTGAAAAAATGAAGACTGACAGAGATTAATGTAACTTGCCCAGGATCACAGTGCTAGTGAGCACAGGAGCCAGAATTCAAGTGAAATCTCTCAGGCCCAAAACCTGTGCTATTTCTTAAATCTCATCACTGCCATCTTTTTGTCACATCCCAAAATTAAACTGCTATTTGTATTCTAAACCTTGCACCTTGTCCCAAAATACGTCTTCAAACCCTCACCTCAAACACATACATTTTGAAAGTTATCTATTCCGTTTAAAAACAGCAACCCACTAGTAAAATATGGACAATTGCAAGCACTTGAAAAGTTTTTTGTGTGTGTCTCTCATACCTCTTCCCAAGCAGTCGGGAATTGATATGAAATTAAAACAGACAACTTCCATTTTCTTTCCAGAGAGATTTATGACCACTGTCTACAGAATTTAAAGCCATAAAGTGAACTGTAAAACAAAATGTTTTAAAATAATATGTTTAAAGGAAAGCAATGTTATATACAATTAGGGTAAAAATGATCAGAAGTGATAGTTGCTGAGTAAAAGTAAAAAGAGAGAAATATGAGCTATAAGGGTAATAGCATTTCATGAAGCACTAATCCATCAGCAAGGAGCACAAATCAAGAGAATAATCAGGTATATTAATGACTTCAGAGTAACGTTCTCTTACTAATCAGACATCTTAACATGGAACTCCATCCCTTTGCCCCTGTCGTAGTCCAGGCCCTTAGGATTTCGTCCCTGTGGCCCTGCAGCCTCTCTCAGTTGGTTGTTCTGTCCTCTAGCCTCACCACGCGTTACACCAACATCCCACACTCCACCCCACCTCCTCCTCTCTTCCAAGGCACTCCTTCTGCTGGAAATGCCCACCCTCCGCCACTGGCAGGATAAAGCTTGCTCATGCTTGGAGTTTCCATCACATGCCAGCTCCTCAGAGATGCCTCCCCTGGGGTATTTTCCAATCTGAGATGGGGTATTTTCCTCAGAGTTCCCACTTAACAGCAAACTGAACTCTGCTGGCATCTAGTGGGTAGAGGCCAGGGATGCTGCTCAACATCCTGCAACTCACAGGACAGCCCACAACAGGGAATGATGGGGCCCAAATGTCTATAGCGTTGAGGTTGAGAAGGCCTGCACTATATAAACAAATAAATGAATAAGGTCATTTCAGGGACTGCTAAGGGCCCTGAAGAAAATAAATAGGAAAATGTGACAGAGCACTGGGGCGAGAGAGGAGAAAGGTCACTCTAGAGAGACAGTAAGTGCAGACCGGAGAAGCCGAGATTCCGACTCCCCCAGTCTAGTTCAAGTCCGTGGTGCAGCTGCTGCCTGTCTCGGTGTTGTTCACAGTAACACCTTCTGGTACTGAGTGCCTACCAGGCCCTGAGGACTGACCCAGAGACACACTCTATTCACGATCTCATCTCATTTAATCCAGCTCTTGATGTGAATTTCCTGTTTTCCTAAATTGAAATTAACTTGAGAACATGGCTTGTGATTGTATTTCTTGTAAAATGCCTAGCACAGCCATGCACATGAGTGAATGAGAGGGAATAAGTGATCTTTGCAGAGCATGAAAGAGAAACTCAGGAGCTGACCTCTGCCAGTATAAAGGTGACTTATGGTCATGTATTAGTT
Organism: Diceros bicornis minor; assembly: GCF_020826845.1. NCBI lineage: Eukaryota > Metazoa > Chordata > Mammalia > Perissodactyla > Rhinocerotidae > Diceros > Diceros bicornis. The sequence goes on along the minus strand of NC_080747.1, from coordinate 10,656,580 downwards.
TATTGTGGCTGCTGTAACACAGTACCACAAACTGGGTGGCTCAAAGCAACAGAAATGCATTGTATCATAGTTCTGGAGGGCAGAAGTCCAAAAATCAAGGTGTCAGCAAGGCCACGCTCCCTCAGACACTCTGGATAGGATCCTTCCTTGCCTCTTCCTGGCTTCTGGTGGTGGCTGGCAATCCTCGGCGTTCCTTGGCTTGCACCTGCATTACTCCAACCTCTGCCTCTGTCGTCACAAGCCTTCTCCCTGGGTGTGTCTGTGTCTTCTTCTTATAAGGACACCTGTCGTATTGGATTAGGGTCCACCCTAATGACCTTAACTTAGTACATCTACAAAGACCCTATTCCCAAATAAGGTCACATTCACAGATACCCGGGGTTAGGGCTTCAACACATCTTTTGGTGGGACACAATTCAGCCCTTAAAAGGTAGAAATGGCAAGATGGAGAGAACGCTAACTTTTCTAGGCCTGTTCACCTGCAAGTGAGAGCCACACCAGCCAAGGCCCATCTAATAAAAATGGCTGTAAAGCACTTAATAAAATTAGATCCAGCTGTGGTAGGAAAACAGCACAAACGCTATGGTTTCTGTGGTCTTGACCCTGCCACCAGCTGGCCCAGGAAAAGGCCACACTTCCCTTGCCATTCTTCTCTCTGCTCTGGCACTGCAGGGCCTTGCAGTGACTGAGCACCTTCTCACACATCATCAGATACAAGCTGCCTGCTAACCTAGAAGGAGGCAGGAGCGGGACTGTCACCCCATCTCACAATGGCTCAGCTTCCTCACCTCAAGTGTTTATTGTAATACCAATCCTCACCTGCTGGGTTAGGAGCCCATGAAATAATATCTGTAAAAGTCTGAAACATAGTGAAGACTCAATAAATCCTTTGTAAATATATCAGTAAACTACCTGGCATGAGTGTAACTTAAGTTTCTCCTTCTGGACTCACAGTTTCCTCTAATTTTTAAATAAAATGACTGAAGTCCCCAACCTACATGTTTCTGCAGGAAAAGCAGGCCCCTCCTGATCACGTCTGTGAACTGGATTGGGGGAGAAGGAATTTCTTGTGTGTGTAGCCTCCTGGTTATGTCCTCTCACCTCCAAACCCAAATGCCTTCTCTCCAGTCCCGACGGCCTGTGTGGGCGTCTCATGTACACTCCTGATGGCTGACTCCTGTTCTTCCTCTACATCTTTTCACCCCAGGCACGAATGGAGCCGTCTCCCTTCTATTCCTCAAAGCACCCAAGCACAATGCTGCTCTGGGAGACGGGTTTCCTGAAGCTTTAGGAACATGGAAAGGAATTGCAACATGAGATAGAAAAGAAATTTGCTCTCAGACATCACTGATTCTAAAGTTCGTCAAGCTTTCCCACAGCATCTCTCTCCTGAGTATACACCTCCTCCCATATTGCTGGGACCTGCCTTCTCCCAACAGATCAGCTCTCCCATTACCTGCCCCCTACTCCAACAACCAAGTGCCAACTATCATCCTTACCCAGCTCACTGACTCCCACACTTAAAGTCTCTAAAATCCCCAGGAAGAACCTGAAAAATCCATTATTGTATTAGATAGGACAATTTCAGACCCTTTAATCAATCTCTCTATTCCAAAGTAGGCTCAGGGGTCTTATCTTTTATAGTCAAAAGGCTTTTATTCTTTTATTAAAGAATAAAAAAGCATGAATTCATGTTAAGTGAAATAAGCCAGAAAGAGAAAGACAAACACTGTATGATCTCACTTATATGTGGAATATAAACCAACACATGGACAGAGAAAACTGGACTGTGGTTACCAGGGACAGTGGGGGTGGGGAGTGGGCACAAGGGGTGAAGGGAGTCATATATATGGTGATGGACAAACAAAAATGCACAACCCAAAATTTCACAATGTTAGAAACCATTAAAACATCAATAAAAAAAAAAAAAGCATGAATTCTGCCACTGTCCCCTATACTCCCAGAAAGCAGAAATGACTGCAGCCTGATTTTATATAAGAATTCTTCTTTCACACCACAATGAGTAGGTTCTTAATGCATATCAGTTTCTCATGTACAGATTGGGAAACTAAGGCTGGGGAGTTTGGTTGATGTGCCAAAGAGCACAACAGTTTGTTCAACTGAACAAACATTAAGTATCAACCTATCTGGGGCAAAGCTCAGGTAAGTGGCTCATCTGGCTCAGAACCCAGTTCTGATGACTCAGCGCCGCTCCAGCTGTGTGTGCCTGGAAATGCCTAAAGGACACTCCCAACACAGCAAAGTGATCTCAGCATTTTAGGGAAATTGCTGTCCCAGCTAAATTTCTCATCCTGATCTTGATATGTTCATTCAGATGACAAACTCCCACCTTAGTCTCTCACACCAAGTTTTATCCTTCTTTGAACCTTCTTTGAACTGATCTTACTGCTCGTCATTGCACTGTATTCATCAGAGTTCTTAGATGACAGCAACAGAAACAGATACTGGCCACTTAGAAGGAAGAAGGATATATAAAAGGATAGCAACAGCTAACAGAATTTTAGGGAGTGCTGGAGAATATATGTCTATGTATACTTCCTAATCCAAGGAAGAAACGTACTTCAAATCTATACCCCAAAAAGTAGACTCTTAAGGAAACCTGGAGTTACCTGATCAATAGGGCACAGGATAGAATGGGGTAGGAAACAATACCAGAAGCCTGACGGTCTGGTGTGACAGTCCAAGCAAGAGATGATGAGAGTCTGAACTATGGCACATGTTATTGAGATAGAGTGAGCAGACAAATTCAAGAAACAGTTAGAAGGACAGAGTGACAATACCTGCAGACTTCTAAGATGAGGATGAGGAAGTAAAGCATTCTAAGGCCACTTCCTTGTTGCTACTTGGGTAATGGGATTGATGGTAGTGCCACTGACAGCAGTAGGGAATGCAACTGGAGAAGTGGGTATGGGATGGATGGCAGAGGGAGGGGGTGAGACCAGTCTGGGGCAGGCTGCGGTAGAGATAACTGTGGTACATCCCACTGAGTATGTCCATCAGGCAGATGGACTGAAGCTAAGGGGAGGTGTTGGGAAGGACACAGAGAATGGGTAACTAAGAACTTGCTGATGTTTGAAGTCAGTGGAACACATGAGACTGCCCAAGGAGAGATTGTAGAGAAGAAAAATGGATCAGCACCAGAACTGGGATGGCCAACTCATCCCAGTTTGCTTGGGATTTTCCAGGTTTTAGAACTAAAAGTCCCATGTCATAGAAAATTCCCCAGTCCCAGGCAAGTTAAAACCTACTGTGTAGGGAAAAAGAAACAACATAAGAGGGAGGTGATTTGCCCAGGGTCATCTCACCGGTCGGTTGCACACTATGGCTAGAACCTAGATTTCCTAACTCCCAGGTATTTTCTTCACCCTCTGCCAGACAAAAGCTAAATTGAATGAAATGAATAGGAGAGCAAAGTACTAGGGTCCAAATCCTAGATGCCTGACTCACTAGGTGTATGACTTTGGGTATACCAGTTGTTCTCTCTGAGCCTCACTTACCTTACCTAAAACACAAAGGAAATATATGTATACTCCCTAATCCCAGAAAGAAATGTAAATCAAAGAAAAACATAGAGGTGTTGAAAGATGGAGATCCTGCTGGCAAGCTGACAAGAGAAGGAAAGAACCATGGACAAATGGACTTCTCCCCTGATTTTGAAATCCAACCCCAAAGGTCCTGGATTTCTCATGGCCCAGCCTTCACACTGGTTTGAAAAGTTTAATCCTCACAAATTTGTTCTCACTACTCCTTTGAAAAATATGGTCCCACTACTAAACCTGTCAGGAGTAAAATATATTTCCCCCAGAAAATGCTAGTGGATTTATCACAACTGGGCCATTCATCTGTTAAAAAGCAGAACGGCATTTATTGCCAATTGCTCCCTTTATGGGAGAAAAGAAACAGGGAGCCTAATAAGCTTGGTTAATTTTTTTCTTTTATGGCTCCAGCAACTGCACTAAATATTCCGTCTGCTTTTCTTATGCAGTTTGGAGATGGCTCTGAACTTCAGAAGTGTTATGAGGAAGATTCCAGGAGGAGACGCTGGGTAGAAAGAGGCTCTGAGAACTGACGCCAGTAAATGTACCTGCTGGGGCTTCACATAAAACGTCCCTGCTGGGGCTTCAAATGATCACTGATCAATTTACAACATCAAGGATGTAAGTGAAAAAAATCCACCAGTTGATGGGCGAGTTATCTGTAGTGATTTGGCTGAAATGATTTTGAAATATACTGGGTTTTTAAGTCATGCAGAGAAGCAGAGTACGTTTCTGAAGGGAAGGGCTATGGAGTTAGACCCAGATCTGAGTCCTGACACTGGTTAACTGTGTGAACTTGGTTAACATCTAGGGACATCCAGAAAGCCTATTTAAAGAGCTCACCCCCCACCATCCCACAGCACTCACATATCCACCCAGATGCTCCTGCTAGTTTCATTCATCTCCGACTTAAGGAGTTTGAGAGCATCTGCTATAGATCACAGGGCTTTCTCTGGAGCACAACACTGCATGAAGAGCATCAAAGGCCTGGTTTCTCAATCCCAGCTCTACCATTGAAATGACCTTCCAGGCCAGCCCTGTTCAAAAGAACTTCCTGAGACGACAAGAATATTCTAATCTGCACAGTCCAACATGGTAGCCACTAGCCACATGTGGCTAGTGAGTACTTGAAATGTGGCTGGGGCAACCGGGGAACTGAATTTTTAAATGTATTTAATTATAACTAGTGTAAATGTAAATCTAAATAGCCACATGTGGCTAGTGGCTATCTATTGGACAGCTCAGATCTAGCCTGTTTGAGGTCCAGCTTTTTCATCTGTAAAATGGCATCTGTAAAATACATTCTAAGCAAGGTTGCTTTGAGGATCATATGTTGTAATGCATGGAACGCCCCCAGCACTGTACCCAGCAGGGAGTCAAGTCTTGGTAAGAAAATAAAATGGAATCCTCATGGATCTGTGTTCATTTGGCCCTAGAATCAGTACTTTGAGGCTTGATATTAACTGTCGGTGTCAGGTGGCATAAAGATTCTGACAGCAGTTGTCCTGAGGCCATGGGAAAGCAATCCATCTTTTAGAGAATTTTTCCATTGGTGGCCAAGAATGTTCTGCATGAGAAAGTCTATTAACTGCTTCATGTGTGTGAATATTTACAGGAAGTTAGAAAATGCTGACTTTGGGTAAGGCAAATGTCCCTCTGTGGAGTTTCATGGCTAATTAATGCTCTGTAATTTCATTGAGGGAATTTGTAGATAAAGGTTACTAACTAACTATACAAGTTCGTTTTTAAACATGCTCTCACAAACTGGAGGTTCTATTCAAGGTGTAGCACTGAGCTTCACAAAGGCTTAGACTCTCAGCCTCAGAAGAACCTTAAATATCATCTCATCCCAGCCCTCCTCCAATGCTTAAATCCTCCCAACACATTGGCTTCAGCTTGAACAACTCCTGTGATGGGGATCCTCCTGCATCCTAAGACAATCATCGCGTTCTTGGACGTGTGATGTTGTTAGAAAGAGCTTCCTATGGTGAGCAAAAGTCCAGAGAAGGAACACGGTGTTTTAGAAGAGTTTTGATCTCTGCCATTTTCAACTCTGTAAACCTCAGAATCTTCAGCCACAAAAGGGGGATAATATAAATGTAGTGTAGTGTTGTAGGGAAAACTAAGCTAGATTGAGATGCAATGTAGTATGTTCTATTCCATTCCCTTCCACGGGCTCTGCTTCCTCAGCTCTGGAGCTAAGCTGAAGATTGTTTTTCTCACAGTGTGTCTCCCCGCAGTAATAATAACAGACAACTACTGTTATAACATTATTTTTACTTACGTGCCATTGCCCTTCACTAGGTTCAGCAATCTTACTTCTTTGAACATATCTTATCTGTTAGAGTTTCAGGTGCTTTGTGGTCTTAACAATTCAACACGCATGGATTGATGTGCGGTGACTGGCTGATACCCAGAACTGCAATGTGAGTGACATCTAGAACTTGTCCATCATTCCAGCCTCACTTTCAGTGATGATGGTAGTGGTGGTGGTGGTGGTTGTCATATTACAAGTAATAGTGATAGTATTGATTTTTGAGGATGACTGTAAGTCAGGCACTATTTTACTTACTTAGCATAGATAATTGTATTTAATCTTCATAACAATATCATGAGTTATTATTAGGTGTATATTGTTATTGTTATCTACAGGTAAGAAAACAGAGCAAGACAAATTAAGTAATTTCCCCAAGAATATATAGGTGAAGCTGAAAATTAATCTGAACAAACCAATCCCAGACTCTGTGCTCCTTCCCACTGCCTAGTAGAGGTGTTAAGAGTGCAAACTGAATCCAACATGAAAGGTTCCTATCCCAAAAGCAGAGAGACTGGCAAGAGATTATTACATAGCAACAGTCCCAGTAAGAGGCAAAGAGACCTTGACCTGAAAGTGGAGAAAGAGGGGATCAGATGGATGGAAATATTTTTGGAAGATAGGATTCTCAGGACTTGGGGCTTGGTGGGATGGTAGATGGTAGAACCTTTCTCTAAGGCAGGGAATGGGAGAAAGATAGCAAGGCCAGCGTCCATTAGGGGTAAGAATAAGGTCCCTGCAAATTTGCAAAATGCTAGAAAATCAAGCCATTGGACAAGAGAACTCAAATGTTTTTAAAAAGAAAGGATACAAAACTAAACATACTCTTACCATACTATCCAGCAATTGTGCTCCTTAACATTTACCCAAAGGAGTTGAAAACTTATGTTCACACAAAAAACTGCACATGGAAGTTTATAGCAGCTTAATTCATAATTACCAAAACTTGGAAGCAATCAAGATGTCCTTCAGTAGGTGAATGGATAAATAAACTGTGGAACATTGAGACAATAAAATATTATTCAGTACTAAGAAGGAATGAGCTATCAAGCAGTGAAAAAGACATAGAGGAACCTTAAAATATATTATTAAGTGAACCTTAAATGTATATTAATGAAAAGGCTACATACTGTATGATTCCAACCATATGATATTCTAGGAAAGACAAAACTATGGAGACAATAAAAAGATCAGAGGTTGCAGGGTAGGGGGAGCAGTGGGGAGTGGAGGAAGAGATGAATAGGCAGAGCATAGAAAGTTTTTAGAGCAGTACCAAAAAAAGTACCATTCTGGTGAGTGATGTTGATAACGGGGCAGGCTATGCATGTATGGGATCAGGGGATATATGGGAAATCTGTGTACCTCTCTCAATTTTGTTGTAAACCTAAAACTGATCTAAAAAATTAAAATCTCTAAAAAATTTTTTTTAAAAAGAAAGAAAGGACAATCAGCTTCATAAAAATAAATTTGACCATTGGGAGCATCAGAATGAGCAATGCGGAGAACATTATTCCGAGACCTGGTTCCCAAGCTCCAACATCGTTAGCCGTTTTTCACCTTATAGCTTTCTCTCCACCATTTAAACATACTTATCTCCAAGACAAAGCTGCAACCTCTTCTACTGGTCCAGAGACCTCTTTTTTGATCTCCAAATCTGTCCCTGTCCTCTGCTCAGTTCTGCTTCAGACCTTAGCATCTGATTTGGATTTTTTGAAATCACGAGTACATGTGAAAATGTTCCAAATTTCTTAAGCGGGCAGAAGCAGCTGGCATTTATTGAGCATCTATTATGAGCCAGGCACTGCTCTTTGCACTTTGCATTTATTAACTAATTTACTTCCTGCATGACTCTGTGAGATGGGTGCTACTATCATCCCCATTTTACGGATGGGAAAACAGAAATTGAGTAACTTGCCAAGTAGTGAATAGTTAAGCCAGAATTTGAACCCCAGCAGCCTGATGCCAGAGCCTGTGATTTAAAACAATTCGTATATTTTTAGTTCAGTTCATCTAGGCTTTGTTGAGCCCCCAGGGTATGCCCTTCAATGTGTGAGGGGCTACATCTTGTACTTTAAATAAGACAAAGTGGCAAAGCATCATAGAAAATCAGAGTTCAGGTCAACTAATCCAGGTCCCAAATCAGACAGGGAAATCAGTACCCAAGGAGGGACAGTGAGTTATCTAAGGTCTCTTCATGATGATAAAGCCCAGTTCAAACCTTGGTCTCTCATTTCACTGCTCCTTCAATGATACAATGCAGTACATGAAAATACTTTGAAATAAAATCTGCACTACAAGATTATGACATATTTATTATTGTTAACATCATTCTGCTCCCACCAAGTAGAATGTCTTTCACAAAATAGGCAGTCGGCAGACATGTTTAGGCTATAAAAAGTGGACCTAGGACTATAATTTAAAATTCAAGGTCTTAGGTAAGAAAGACCTTTACGGAAATATAGAGAAAGGCATGTTTGCAGGGCCAACATTCCATTAGTACTTCAAATCATTAATCATACTTTGTACTTCAAGTCAACCCAATGCCTTTGCCTGTAAACTTCTAACAGATTGGAAACAGGTGACCCAGTTCCTGGACTCTCCTTCAGTAGTGAAGCACTTGGAAACAACTGCAGGGGTTTAGCAACTAAGGTCCAAGTTAATAAGGGCTTGGACTGCCTATGAAACTGCATTGTGGAATAGGCTGATGCATGGTAAGAGCTCATTGCTCAGATTGAAGACGACCACTTTATTGAGCAGGAAACTAAGGCTCTTCAGGGGCTGTGTGCACGGTGGCTGAACTAAGGATTGTTGGAAGTGGAAAGCAAACTCACATCTTACAACTCCAAAGTTTTAGAGCATTAATCAAATATCTTCATCCTAAAGATATAATTCCATTATGGAGGTAAAATAATCAATAGCTAATTGAAACTCATGTGTATTGAGCAACTACCTTTTGTCCAGAAGTAAACTGGGTATCTTGCAATTTCATAGGAAATACTTGACACGATTTCAGCCCCTAAGAGTCTATATATCACCAATTAGTATTAGAAATGTTTTGAAGAAATCTCTAAGGATCCTTTCAATGCTTGCATAATTCTGCTTAATCCTAAAGCCATATATCAGAGTGGCTAAGAGCATGGACTCGGGAGCCAGATTTTTGGGGTTCAAATCCTGTCTCTGAAACTTACTAGCTATAACACTAGCTAGCTTGACCTTGGGCAAGTTGCTGAATCTCTCTGAGCCTCAGTCCCCCCTCTGTAAAATAGGATGATATTAATACCTACCTTATAGAATTGTTGTAAAGATTAAATGAATTTGTATCTGTTAAGCCCTATGTTCATGGTTGGGCATGTAGTAAGCACCTTGTCAGTATTCATTATGTCTCTATAGATTGGAAAACTAAGGCTGACAAGTATTGATGTGCCTGGAGGCAGTGCAGGTAACAATGGCAGTGAAAGTCAGAAGCTGAAGGCCTGTTGCTGTGATAACACACCAGGTGTGATGCTTCTTCCTTCAACCCCTTCAGGATTGCAAAAGCAATCCTCAACCTACCCTGCCAGTACTGAAAATGGGCAGTTCTACTCAAGCTGCCTGGTGTAGGTAGTTGTTTGGATGTAATAATCTGTTTTTAATCTTGTGTGTAAATGAATACAGAAGTTAGTCAGTGGGTGCATATTAATCTAAAATAAATGAATACATTTGAATTAATCATATCTTCAGCCTATGTAAATTGATGATTTATAATGATATTAGCACAAATTGCAACGATAAATCATTTTAAAATTAGATCCAGTGCTCCTCAAGGCTGCAAGGACTCTGGAGATTTGAACATAACTTGAGACGACTTTAAAATATAGATTGGCCTGGCTGTATCTTGGGCGCGGGAGCAGGGTACAGGAAGACCAGAGGGCAATGTTGAACCACGTCCCACAAAAAGATGATGATAAAGGGACCTTCAAGGTCACAAAAATAAGAAAAGAGCAAGAGCAAGTCAATGAAACAGACACATTCTGCATTTCACAGTTTATTTTCTGGCTTGGGACAGGAGACCTTGAGACCTCAATTCAATTCAATGCAACCGGGAAGAATTAAACTGAGGCAGCTTGATGAAGAGGAAGGGCTTCCCCTGGAACCTCCACTTGTTGGTGATCTTGGGCAAACTAACTTTGCTGAGTCTGGCAGTTTCATCTGAAAAATGGGCTGTTATTATCCCATCTTTAAAGTACTGTCATGAGAATTAAATAATTTTGGAAGTAAAGTGAAAATCCCAGTTGGTGAAGAACAGAGTAGCAATTAAAAGAATGGAGTCAGGTACAAATCCTGGCATTGCCACTTGCTACCTGTGAGACTTTGGGAAAATTACACACATACAGTTATAGAATCGGGATAATATTAAGGCGAATCTCTTAAGATTGGTATGAGAATTAAATGCAAACATGCAGTTCCTATAACTAAGGAGATACTTGGCAAATGTTAGCTATTAGTATAAATGAGTGTCATTGATGTTACCATGATTCCTGGGTGGTGAAATTGTGAAACTGGCTTAAGAAGAAAGAAAGGAGAGACAGGAAGAACTATGGTGAATATACCAATGGAAGAGAGACTATGTGGCCAGAGAATCAGGAAGAGGAGGAAGAGAATAACTGTGCAGGGAGACAAATAAATGGCACCTAGACGCCAACTCCTTTCCTTCATGCAAGAAAGACTTTGCTAACCACATACTGCATCTTCCCTGCTAACCCTAGCCTTAACCTGATCGTTTCTTTCATATGTACAAGGTTAGAGAACTGCTTGCAGAGAGGATTACCTGAAGGTAAGAAATTGAGCATTACTTTGCAAGATAAAGAAGGGGTCAGGTTTGCTCTGGGTTTCCTCTCTTGAGAACTGGCCCTATGTAAAAAATGATTATGGTCTGTGATGAGCCTCAAGATTAGGTAAGCAAATTTCCCCTGGTGTCCAAGGCTATGATTCTTACCTGTAACTGTTTAGAAATAAAAGTACCAATGCCTTGGGATCCAATCAGAATTTTTGAACCATCTGGATGATGGTATCATTTTGGCACCTTAAGAAGGAAATCCCAAGATGGTTGTAGAACACTGTTCCATAACTATCATGGATGGGAGAGGAGAATGGATAAAAGAATAACCATGGCAAGAAATCATCATTAACTACAAGTTTGTGACCCACAAACTTGGTACTGTGGCCATTCTCCAAAGGGCTTGGGATGAAAATGAGGTAACCACTTTTTATAGACTGAATGTTTGTGTCTCCCCAAAATTCATGTTTGAGGTCCTAACCCCCAATATGATGGTATTTGGAGATAGGGTCTTTGGGAGTTAATTAGGTTTAGATGGGGTCATGAGGGTGGGGCCCTCATAATGGGATTAGTATCCTATTAAGAAAAGGAAGTTAGGAATGCCCTCATAAGAAGTGTCTTCCAGAGTTCTCTCTCCACCATGTGAGGACACAATGAGAAAGTCATTGACTGCAAGCTTGGAAGACCCTCACCAGGAACTGAATCAGCCAGCACCTTGATCTTGGACTTTCCAGCCTCTAGAACCATGAGAAATAAATGTCTGTTGTCAAAGCCACTCTGTCTATGGTATCTTGTTAGAGCAGCCTGAGCAGACTTATTCTGTGATTAACACTTGCCAGAGTTGGAAAAGAAACTTGCCAAGGATGACGAACATGATACCTCCTCTTTAAATAAGAATTATTCTCTTATGTGTGTAAGTGCAACCTGCATGCATACACACACACATGTGCACACACACACACATAGAAGATACAAATAAATTTGACCAGAACCTGCAAAATCACAACACTAACTAAACATTTTTTCATTCTCCCTAAAAATCTTACCTTCTCAAGGGCCGGACTTGTGGCATAGTGGTTAAGATTGTGTGCTCTGCTTTGGTGGCCCAGAGTTCGCAGTTTCAGATCCTGGGCACAGACCTACACACCGCACATCAAGCCATGCTGTGGCAGCATCCCATGTACAAAATGGAGGAAGATGGGTACAGATGTTAGTTCAAGGACAATCTTCCTCAGCAAAAAGAGGAAGATTGGCAACAGATGTTAGCTCAGGGCTAATCTTCCTCACCAAAAAAAAAAAAAAAACTTACCTTGTGAATTATCTTACAACTTATGATAAACAAAAATAAAATGTTGTCCTCTAGCCAAAAATAAAACCTCTGTCTCCCTGGTGGTTAATTGACAGCCACCTCAACTACCACCAAATTGTTCCCCATCATCACCTTTTGCATAACTGCTATAACTTCTAGACGTTGGTTTGAAATCAGCAAACCATCACTAAATAAACTATTTTTAAAATAGTTTAAGGGATGATTTAAGAGACACCAGAATCTTCAAAGGCACGCAGCAGATCTGTTCAACGATACCCTCCCTAGAGAAACACTCCCACATCGGTCCAAGGAGGCATGCACAGGATGCTTATTACATCAACATTTGAAACAATAGCTAAAGTTGGGAAGCAACTTCCATGTCCATCAGTAGTGGAATGGATAAGCAGAAGTGTTTTGCCTTGTTTTGTTTTTAATGAAGTAACTATAAGTATTAGATCTCCAAAAAGTATTAACTGAAAAAAAACAAAACTTCAGATAGATACACAAATTTTCATGTCAAATAAAACAAACGTAAGATAACACTTTGTATTGCCTATAGAGACTATACATATATAAATGCATAAAAAAGGATTAGAAAAATTGTATAAGAGTTTTATTATAATGGATATAAATCAGGACCAGGCAAATGAGGAGACACAAGGCAAATTCTGAGACAGTTCTTAATGCAAAGCTTCCCTGCTCTCTCTGTGGAATCAGGACATGTCACCCCTCTGACACATCAATGTTTTCACCAACCAGAAAGCTCTACTAATCTCAATGTTCAGAGTTTCTATCGGGAGTTAATTGCGTAAGCAGGATTGATTGAATCATTGGCCACATGATTGAACTCAACCTCCAGCCTCCTCTTCCATCCCCAGACGTGGAGAGATCCAGCTGATGTCAAGTAGCTCAAAGTCCCAACCCTCCTAATCACATGGTTTGTCTTTCCAACATGATCAGCCCCCATTCTGAGTCAACTCATTAGCATAAATTCAGATATGATCTGAGGGGCTCATGAATGACAAAGGCACTTCTATTACTAAGGATATTCCAAAGATTTAGAGTCTCCTTCCAGAAACTAGAACAAAGGCCACTTTCTTTATTGTACAATACCAGTCCTCTGGTGATGAGCACAACTGCACCTAACTCATTTCAGACTGGTGGATCTAAAAAGTGTCAGTAATGTCAAAGAGGCATATCCTACAAAATTTGGGATCATGTGTTACAAAAAAAAGTTACACATTAGACATGACTACAGAGGAGCTGCTCTGCAATGCCAGTGTACATATTAGAAAATCAATTTTTCTCTCATAAGTGCAAATTTTTCTTTCTCTCTCTCGTTATTACTCATTGTTGTAATTACATTTTGATTAACTATAAGTTGATTCTGCAATCTTTCTTAGTAATCCAAGCTAATGCAAAAAAAAAAAGCTGCCTTATATCTGCCCCCAAGTTTCTCCTGTAGCAATGCTAATACTATGAAAACTAGCAGAGTGGAGAAGAGCTCTAGTTATCAGTCAGATAGATCTGGATTCAAATCCCAGTTCTGCATCAAACTCTCTGATTTAATGTGGTTCCTCATTTCTCTTACCTCCCCACCATGTGCATGTTCTCACGATGATGATCAAGATGCAAGAGATTTGGAACTAGCACACTGTCATTTTCACCCCATTATATTAGTCAAAGCAAGTCATATGATTGAATCTAGACGCAGAGTGGAAGGCACTAAAAAGTTACCTGGAAAGGATATCAATACAGGAAAGGAGAAGAATTGGGGCTATTTTGGAATCTATCACAATAACCAACACTTTCTGAAGACTTATACTATACTAAGATACTTGCTAAGTAGTTTACATGTGTTAATGTACAACAATGTTATCAGTATTTTGCAAATCAAGAAACGTTGCTTACACAGCTTAAGTAACTTGCTGAAGGTCACACAGCTACTGAGAGGAAGAATTTGAGTTTGAACCCAAAACTGTCTGACTTCAGACCCTAAGTTCTTGACCCAAGGCCCTTATCAACCCCATATATGTCGATGAAGCTGGAAAGGTAGGTAGAAACCACAATCATGTGGTGTTGGAGTGCCCAACTGCTGTGTTGTGACATAATTCTCCTTGGGGTAGAGTGTCACATTTCCCTCATTATTTGGTCTATTTATCCAAACTGCCTGGCTTTGAATTCCAATTCTACAACTTATTAAATGTGGTTAATTTGGATGAGTTACCCGACCATTCTGTCTTAATTTCCTCATCTGTAAAAGGGGAATAAAATTAAAATATCCATGTTAGAGGAGCATTGTATAAATTAAATGATGGAATAATTAATAATTATTTATAACAAGACTATCTAACATTTGTATAGGGCTTACTATGTGCCAGGCACTATTCCAATTACATTTCATAAATTATCTCATTTAATCCTCACAAGGACCTGTAAGGGGTAGTACTATTTTTCTTCTTAGTATATCTTCAAGAAGACTGAGATATGAATATTTTAGGCAACTTTCTGTGGGTCACAGAGCTAATAAATGGCAGAAGTGGGATCCTAACTGGGTAATTTCCTTCTTGATATCTACTTTCAAACCAAGAATAATCTGAGTGCCACAACAGTAATAATTTTTTTATTGTGGTTGATGTATTATTTCAGAAAAAGTACACAGGGATTATGCCCAAACTGAAGTTCTATCATTGGGCTCATTAACCTCCTATCTGTGAAAGGACAACCTAATGGCCTGAAAAGAGTCAGATAATGGAACCGAAGGACTCCCATTTCTTAAAGACGACAGCTGAAACACTAGGGCTGCAGGGCTCCCACCAGGCTGTTCCTCTCATTGCAGATTAAAAACAAATAACTCTCAAGAGACCCACTTGTGAGGCCCTAAACTGGATCTTCGGGCAGGGAGCTGAGGAGGCACTTAACACATAAAGTCAGGACCCTGAAGTGTTTGCTGCTTCTATGAAGATTGATCTGAGTGGCTCCAAATAAATAAAAATGAGCTGGAGAAGAAAGAGTCCTCAGCTGCGAGGCCTGAGACATTGGGTGTGAGCACACCCCCCCCAAACACACACACACACACACACGTACAGTCACCTAGGGCTACATTATGGCTTAGATTCCTGTCTTCCCCAAAGTCAAGCCCTGTCCTTTCTGGTGCTTTTTTTAAATGGAGATTGGTGAATCACAATAATACTGCTTCCATTCCACCGCATCATCAGAACTGTATAATACAACTGGGGACAACGATGCACAGAAAGATCAACTAGCTCGCCCAAGGTCATATTGCTGGATGTATTGGAACGAATGTCCATCTCACATTTTTCTCCATCTCTCACCTCTGCCCTTACAGCTACAACAGTGTTTGGGAAGAGCTTGCCTCAGTAAGCGTGATCATCTCTACCCAACTGTGAACCAGAACCCCTCTGAACTCTTCCCATCATCTCTCTCCTGTCAAGAAAAAGAAAAAAGTGAGTATGAGGGTAAGATGATAAGAGAACTAGATTTAGAAATACAAAAAAAACCTGTCCTCTTTTTAGTTTCTGTCACTGAACATATTTGTGAGAAGTCGTGTGTTCATTCTCTAAGCAGAAAGGAGATCCTAAAAGATTTTGATCTTTTGGTGACTCTTACCAAGTGGTATTTAAGGATAAGTCAAATGATAATGTAGTATATGGATGACAGAGGAAAAGTCTAGAGTTAGAGAGAATAGTTAGGACGTAGTTAGTAGCAAAGACAATTCTGTGTTTGCCACACCATTTATTCTTCTTGTACATACAAAAACGCCTAAATTTTCCAGTCCACCTTGCAATTAGATTGAAGACTTGAAACTGAGTCCTGGACAATAGAAGATGGGCAGAAGTGATATAAGTCACTTCTAGCCATTCTGATATTAGCAATTTATCCTAAAGAAATACTTGTACAATCGCATGAAGTTATATTACAAAAATGTTCATGCAGCATTGTTCATAATAGTGAAAACTTAGAAGACCAGAAGTCCAACAGGGTACTAAATAATTAATTGGTATATCCAAATCTTGGAAGTGTGTGCAGCCTTCAAAATGAATAAAATAGTCCCAGTTATTATGAGTAGCTTATGTCATACTAACCCTCCTATTAAGAACAAACTAAAAGCTGGATAAAATGCATTAAAAAAAAATGCCTTTTTAAGACATCAGAGAGCAACCGAGGCAGATAAGAATTGAGGGGTCAGTATCCCAAAGAGAAAGAAAACATACTAAAATGAACTTACTCCATTAACACGTTTTTTTCCTTTGGGGCTTTGCCAATCTGCATCAAGGGGCACAGAGGATAAATAGAAAGCAAATAGAGTTTGCAGCAGTCTCACCGAAAGAGGAAGACAGAAATTGAAATGAAGGATAATTAAGGCAACCAGGACCAGAGGGGCCCAGATCACAGAGAAAAGGGCACAACAGAAAAGTAAGCCCAAAATTACTCATACAATTTCCCTCAAATTACTCCCTGATTCCTAACTGTGCATTCATGGAGTTAGATAATGAAAAAATCAAGCAAAAAGCAGCTACCAACAGGTTAAAAATCTAAACAGAGATTTAGGCAGTCTAATGGTGGTAGGGAGAGATAAATTGGAGATCAGAGTCTATCATGGAAGGAAGGCCCTGGTGGAAAACCCAGGCTTTCAGTTGAGAACATTTTAAGGCTATGTCCAAGAAGTGAGGAAATACACAGAAATGTAAGTCCTAATAAAGCAGAAACCCAGGCTTAATGGGATCAATTTCCATCCTGTATATAAATGGCTGAGGAAATGTAAATCATCTCTCTAGGAAAATAATGTCATCCATAGCCTCTAAAATTTTCCATACACAATGTTGGGCATTTAATTAAAAATTACAAGTCATGCCAAGACAAAATAATAAATGATCAAAAAACAAAAGAAAAAATAGACAATAGAAATTTATCCAACAGTGATTACACAATTGGATTTTCAGACAAACTTGAAAGAAATTATGATTAATGAATTCAATAAAATATAGAATAAAATGGAGAGTTTTACCATATGTAACTTCACGTATTAAAAAATGGCCAAGTAGAAATTGTAAAATTGAAAAATCTAATAACTGAAATTAAAATACAAAGGTAGATTAAAGAAAACAAAGTCATATTAAAGAAAACAAAGGAGAGAATTAGTGAACTGAAACAGATCAGTAAAAAATGTCCATATTGATGCACAGAGTGGAAAAATGTATACAGAGAAAGAAGTGAAAAAGATGTATGGAACGTGAAGAAAATGTCTAACGTGTGTAAGAAGAAGAGAAGAAAAAGAGAGAAGAAGAGACAGAACTGATAAAAAAAAAATTTAAAGACAGACTGACTGAGAATTTTCCAAAACTGGTGAAAGACAATAAGCCACAGATTCAAGAATATCTCAGAACCCAAACAACGTGAATACAAAAAAAAATCATAAAGGGAACATCATAGAGAAACTGTTGAAAAACATAGACAAAGTCAAAATCTTAACATCAGAGAGAGAAAAAAAATCTCTTTTCACTTCTTAGCAGGAATTGTGGAAGCCAAAGACAATATATGAATTTTAAAGTGTTGAACAAAAATAACTTACCAATCCAGAATGCTTTGTTCAGTAAGATAAAAATATCTTTCAAAATGAAGGCCAAATACATTTTCAGAAAAGTAAAAATGGAAAGAATTTGTGACCAGCAGACCTGTAAGAAAGGAAATACTAAAGGGAATTCTTCAGACAGAAGGAAAGTAATCCCAGATAGAAGCATATTAATACAAAAAGAAATTAAATACAACAGAAAAGGAAAATATGTGGAAAGCTAAATAAATATTGATTATGTAAAACTAATAAAATATTTGGATGTTTAAAATATATAGAAAATCAAAATACGTAATAATAATAGCACATGAGTTGGTAGAGAGGTAAAATGAATTAAAATATTCTCAAGTCCTTGTATTATCTGCAAAATGGTAAATGTACTAATGTGTATTAGATTTTAATAAGTCAAGGATACGTGTTGTAATCTCTAGGGTAACCACAAAAAAGAATAATAAAATTATACTGTGTATTATATTTTTTATCATATAAATATGAAATAAACTGATAGAGGAGGATACAATTTATAAAAGATACTTAAACAATCCTAAAGGAAGCAAGACAGGAAAGAAAAAGAAATAGAACAAATGAATAAGAACAGTAGAATAAGCAACTAATATGAAGGCAAATTTAACATAAATATACCAGCAACTTCAATTAAATGTAAATAGACTAAATATTTCCATGAAAAACAAAGATTGAAACACTGGGATAGTCAAGAAACACATCTTATATACAGGTACACAAATGATTGAAAAATCAAAAAATAGAGAAATATATGCCAGGCAAAATACAATTGAAGGAAAACTAATGATCTACATTAACTTTGTATATAGCTTTAAGGTAAGAAGTGTTACTAGAAATACAGGGACTTTTATAATGATAAAAGGATATATCAAAAAGAAGATATAAAAATTCTAAATTTCTAAAAATTTAAAAACATAACATCAATATATTTATGCCAAAAACTGACAAAAAGAAAAATCTATAAATTTAGTTAGAGATTTTGACATAGCTTTCTCAGTAACTGGTAGAATAAATAGACAAAAAAAAAACCAGTAAGGATATCAAAGATTTGAATATCATGATTAACCAATTTAACTGAATGATCGTATATAGAGTGCTGTGCTCAAAAAGTGCAAAATTCACATTTTTTTCAAATATTCACAGAACTGATCATATACTGATTTATAAAACACATCTCAGCAAATTTCAAATAATAATCATCACACAATCTCTTCTGTGACATCAATGGTATTAAGCTAGACATTAACAACAAAAACAAAAATAGAAAAATCCCCAAATGTTTGGGAACTAAGCAATAAAGCAATATATTTGTAAACAACACAAGGGCAAAAAAAAAGCATAATGGAAATGAGAAAATACTTTTAAATGAATTAGAATAAAACTATGATAGTAAAGTTTGTAAGAGGCAGATAAATCAGCGTTTAGAGAAAAATGTATAGTCTTAAATGCATATATTTTCTTAAAAAGAATAAAAGCTAAAGACTCGTGATCACAGCATTTACCTGAATTAGCATAAAAAACAACAGTAAATGAAACTCAAAAAAATAGAAGAAAGAAAATCATGGATATAAAAGAAAAAATCTGTAAAATAAAAACAAAAATACAATGTAAAAAAATCAGCAAAGTACAATTTAGTTACTTTAAAAAGTTAATAAAACTTATAAACTCCTAGCAATTCTAAGAAAAAGTAAAAATGAAAGGGCATAAACTACCAGTGTCAGGATAAAAAAGAGGACATCATCACAGTTTGTACAGTCATTAAAGAGACAGTAAGAAGATAATATCAACGACTTTTGTCAATATGCCTAAAAGCTTAGAATAAATAGACAAATTTCTTTAAAATACAGTTTACTAAAACTGACATAGAATAAATAAAAGATCTTTATATTCCTGCATCTATTAAAGAAATCTAATCCATAAGTAGATGTCTTTCCACACAGAAAACTTCAATTTGAAGATGTACCAGGATAAATTTAACCAGGATAGCTTGAATGGGGAATTCCCAGGATAGCTTAACCAGAGAATTCTTTCAAATATTAAAATAAGAAATCATGTCAAACTTACAGCAATTCTTCCCAGAAATAGAAAAAGAGTGATATCTCTTATTATTACTTTGGCATAACCTCAATCCCAAAATCTGTCAGTGAAATTACAAAACAAAATATTAAAGACCATTCCCTCTAATGAACACACCTGCAAAAGTCCATAGCAAAGTAATAGCAAATTAAATGCAGTGACGTATAAAAAAGGTAATGTATTATAATAAAGTAGGGCCTATTCCAGCAATGCAGAAGTGGTTTAACATTTTTAAAAATTAATCAATGTAATTCACCACATTAACAGAACGAATGAGAACCCCATATGAACATCTAAATTAGTGCAGAGGAAGCATCTGATAAAATTCACTGTGCATTTATGTTTAAAAAAAAAAAGTACTCTAGAAAATAAAAATAGAAGGGAAATTCCCTAATCTGATAGAGTATCTGGTAAAAAACAAACAACAACAAAAATACACCCTACGGTAAGTATGATATAAGCATGATATTAATGATGGAATATTGTATTGGAAGTTTTCCCCCTAAGACTGAGAATGAAACAAGAATGTTTGCTGACAAAGATTCTGTCTTTGACCAAACTTTAGTCAAGCTCCCCTGAGCCCTCTGCTCAACTACACCAAATCTTGGGCTTCTATCTCCATCCTTGTAGAGTATAGTTTTAGCAAGAGTCTTGCCTGCTAAGTCATTTTAGAGAGAATCCCCCATCCTCAAAATCTGATCACCCTCAATACTGACCAAATCTCTCATCCTCCACTAGCTTCCAGGTAATATCCAATCACTCTGGCCTCCCTTCAACAAGAATCCTGGTAGGTCAGTTTAGTAAAGAATTACCTACCTTCTTAGTAATTTTTCATCCACCAACCTTCCTACTCTGCTCCTTGGCTATAAATCCCCACTTTTCTTTGTTGTTTTTTGAGTTGAGCCCAATCTCTCTCCCCAACTGCAAAACCCCATTGTAGTAGTCCCTATACCTATTGTGAAAGTCCTGAATAAAGTCTTCGTTACTATTTTAACAACAGTCATGGATAGTTTTTCCATTAATTCTGCTATCACCTCTTCTATTCATCATTACTGTAGAGGATTTAACCAGTGCAATAAGATGTAAAAGGAAAAAATTAAAATTAAATAAAAAGAAGAAATAAAAGTTTTATTATTCACAAAAATATGATAATATAAATAGAAAATGCAAAAGAACTACAAAAAATTATAAAAATAAATAAGTGAATTTTGCAAGATTTCTGATTACAAAGTCAATATACAAAAATTAATTGTATTTCTATAGCCCAGCAACAAACAATTAGAAATGAAATTTACAGAAATACAACTAACAATATCTACCATTAAAATACATAAATACCTAGGAATAAATCTAATTTTTAAAGTGGGAAAGACCTCTACAGAGAATAACTCAAACATTACTAAAAGAAAATTAAAGAATTAAATAAATGTAGGGTTATGCTATATTCATGGATTAGAGGACTCAATATTCTGAAGATACCAATTCTCCCCAAATTGATTTATAGATTCAATTCTAACAAAAATTTCACAGAAATTGATGAGATGATTCTAAATGAATATGTAAATGAAAAAGGTTAAGAATAGTGGATACGATCCTAAAGAAGACCAAAGCTGAATGACTTACATAATCAGATATCAACTCTTATAAAACTACAATTCTAAGTGTGGTAGTGGTGATAGGATAGATAATAGACTAAAAGAATAGAATAGAGACTCCAGAAACAGACCCATCCATATACAGACTTCTGATTTATCACAAAGTTTGCCCACGAAACACAGTGGAAGAAGCATGGTTTTTCCATAAATGATGCTAAATCAATTAACCTTACCCCTTTCCTCACACCATACACAAAAATCGATATCAGCTGCATCATAGATCTAACTATGTTAGGTGAAACCATAACACTTGTAGAAGATAATATAAGACAATAGCTTCATTGGGGTAGGCAAAAATATCCTAAAGAGAACACACAAAACACTAACCATAAAAGAAAATACAGACAAATTGAACTTCATTAAAAGATGCCTTAAAGTGTGAAAAGACACAGAGTGAGAGAAGATATTTGCAATACATGCAGCCAACAATGTACTTACATTCAAAATATGTAAAGAATTCCTACAAATCTTTAAGAAAAAGAAAAACAAAATACAATATAGGCAAAAGCCTTGTACAGGTACTTATCAAAAAGAGCTAACCAAGTGGATAATAAACGTATAAAACATGTTCAGCATCTTTAGTCATAGGGAAAAAGCAAAGTAAAGCCACAATGAATTACCACTAGATAGCCACAAAATTGGCTGAAATTTAAATTAAAAAAAAAATTACCATACTAAGTGTTGGCAAAGATGTAGAACACCTGGAACCCTCATACACTGCTCGTGGAAACACAAATTCTTACAATCGCTTTAGAAAAACTCTTGGAGATAGCAACTAATGCTGACTATGCTCATGACATGTCACTGTAATCCCACTCCTAGGTGTGTGCTCCAGAAAAATGTATATATACATGTTCATCAAAAGACATGTATGTATAAAGGCATTATTCATAGTAGACCAAAACTTCAAGCAATCTAAAAGTCCATCAAAAATAGAGTGAATAAACACATTATGGTACAGTCATACAATAGAATGCTAAGCAGCAATACAAATGAGCTAACTACTACTCCATGCAATAATTGAAGAATTCCACAGTCATAACAAGCAAAGGAATCCAGACACAAAAAAGTTAATGCTAAATGATTCAACTTATATTAATCTCAAGAAAAGGCAAAACTTATCTATGGTGATAGAATTCAGAAGAGTGGCTACATTCAGGGATGCTGGGTAAACTGACTGGGAGGGGTAAGAGGAAGAATTCAGGGATAGTGGTTATATTCTATATCTTAATTTAAGTGGTGGTTACATGGGTATATTCACTTGGAAAAATCATAAAAATCTACATTAAAAATCTGTACACTTTACAGTATACTTTAACTTAAAAATATTTTAAAATTTAGATCTACATACATAGACATAGAAAGATGTTCAAGCTATAATATTAAATGAAAACAATAAATTGTAGAACAGTCCCTATAGTATGTCTGTGTTGGAAACGTAAACTTATAATGTGTGCGGATCCAGAAGAATACACTAGCTATAGTGAAGGCTGTGTGTGATAATGAGACTTTTCCTTCAAGTCTACATTCTTTATTAGTTTAGGTTGGTTTGTTTTTTTCCGCAGCAAGTATCATTACTTTATTGATTGGGATTTTTTTTTTTTAAATAAAGCTTCTGAAAAGCTATTAGGAAAGTGAGGACTTGAAGTGAACTGTAATTGAAATAAAGACATGGCATCGAGAGACATTGGGTATAAAAAATAATTTGAATTTGATCCTTTTACCCTGAAGAATACCTGAGCACAGAAGTGAGAGAGAAGTCTAGATTATGCAACGTTTCAAGCAGGGGACATAAACGTGGTATCAGAATTACATATTTTAACCCAATGGCAAAAATTAAAGGGTATGTTCAGGTCTTACATCACCCTTCTTCTCTGCCCTGCCTCCAACACTTTTTATATGCTATATTTTATCCAACTTTATTTCCCTCCAAAGTCTTCTGTATTTCCCCCCTCAGGAGTAGAATGTATTCTGCCATATTACTTTCAATTACCATTTAATAATTTATGAAATTACTCAGCATCATACCTGCAGTATTTCAGTCAGGCCCCATTACATTATAATGAGGTTTGATTTAACATGGTCATTATAAATGCTGCTAAAGGTTAATAGGGAAAAAAGTTTCATTCCAATGCATTTGATTTCAATCATTTAGGAATAAAATAAGCATCTGTCACTAAGCATAGGACTTCCATTTCCTGTAAGCATCAGGGTATGATTACTCATCTCACAAAAGTTTAGCCGAACATAAAGGACTACCATCTGGCAGAAACCCAACCCGTGGGAGGTGCAGGGGAGAGCAGAATTTTCCAAGGATTGTGCCATAGACTTTGGGGTCAGAACAATTCTTTACTGGGCAGAAATGTCTTCCACAGGGCAGAATATTCAGCATTCCTGACCTTTGCCCACTAAATGCCTATCCATCTCAGTTATCACTACAGCCAAAAATAGCCCCACAAGCTTAGCCCCATGGTGTAGTGGTTAAGCCCAGCCCACTCCACTTTGGCAGCCTGGGTTTGTGGGTTTGGATCCCAGGCACAGACCTACACCACTCATCAAGCCATGATATGGTTGCAACCCACATACAAAATAGAGGAAGACTGGCACAGATGTTACCTCAGGGCTAATCTTTATCAAGCAAAAAGGAAGAAAATTGGCAACAGATATTAGCTCAGAGCGAATGTTTCTCACCAAAAAAAAAAGCCCTGCAAATTTCCAAATGCCCTCTGGGGGTCAGCACTTCTCGCAGTTTAGTACCACTGGTTTTAAAGGTTGAGCATTAGTTTGCAAGTCTAGAAAGTCTAGTTTTGAAAGTCTAATTTATGCTAAACAGTTTTTTCATGTATTAAGGGAAAAAAGTAACTCTTTATGATCCCAACCATCCTCTAAGACGGGTGGATCCTTTGTTTTGTGAGCCCCTGCAATGACCTGAAGAGCCA
Source organism: Diceros bicornis minor (assembly GCF_020826845.1). Lineage (NCBI taxonomy): Eukaryota > Metazoa > Chordata > Mammalia > Perissodactyla > Rhinocerotidae > Diceros > Diceros bicornis. The sequence continues at coordinate 10,632,297 of NC_080747.1, read as the reverse complement.
GTTCACAACAGCTCTCAAGAGCTGTTCGTGGGCATCTCTTCCCAACTTTATGTTCAGAGACATCACGTGGGTACTTTGAAATCAGCCATGGTGGGGATTTTTGGAGAGCTAGTTGTTAAACATTCATCAGTACACCATTGTTCTTAATGGATGTAACTAAATAAGATTTGGATAAGAACTAGGGAGACATGAATTGTTGTGCATTATGGAGAGACAAGAATTTGCAGTTCCTAGAGACAAGTTACTTCAGAACATGGATAGAGAAAAGGAACAAAGAGCAGAAAGTTGCATTCTCACTCTGTTGTAACCATCAATCTTCAGCAAATTCTTCTCAAATTAAAAAATGCTTGAGGCAAGGGAGCAACCAGTGAAGATGCTGAGTTTTGCCTGAATGTCGGTCTGTTTATTCATTCAACAAATCTTTCTCGAGCACCTATCAAGTGCCAAGCACTCCTCTAGGCACTAAATTGATATAGAACACACATAATTGCAGAAACATAAGACAAGGGAGATCCACTGGAAAGTGAATTCCAGAGAATATATAGAAATTTTATGGAGGATTTTGAACATTTCCTTGGAATTAGTGAAGCTCCAAGCAGATCATACCTGGGTATAAAAGGAGTAAGAAACTGAATTTCATATGGAAAATGGGAATTTAACAGAGGCTTAGTTGGGGTGAACCATTCAATTTCCTGGCATCCAAGACTGAATTGCTTCCCCTCCCCCAACCCTGAAAGTAACATCCTTCACCAACCCCTGAACCCTTACGCCTGGGAGATGCTGACCTCAAGGGAACATCAGATGGTGACAATTCTGGAGGCCATGCAACATGAAGATACTGATCTTAAAGAAACTCAGGGCGAGCATGAAATATGTCCTCAAATGTCTGAGGGCCGTCAGGCTAAAGAGAAATTAGATGTTTCCTCACTAGCACTAAGGGCAGGACTAATAATAATGGACGGAAATAACAGGGTGGCAGATTCAATCTAAAAGAGAAAAAACTTTCTAGCAATCACAGCTGACTGACATTGGAGGGACTATATCTTAATCATACTCCACCATGTCAAGAGGATAAAGTCCAAGTTCTTTTATGGCTCCTAGCGTTTCTCGTGACCTGTCTGGTTCCTGCCTGCTGTGCCAGCTCCAACATCTTCCATTGCTGCCTTGTATTTAATGTTCAGTGAAGACCAAACTGCTTGTAGTTTTGGCACATGTCATGTGTATTCTCTCAGTTCCTGGATTTGGCTTGAAATGTCCTGTCCCCTAGTCTTCATTTGGCTATATGCCAATGAAGCCTTTATGCCGCTTATGCCTTTAGACTTAGCCCATGCATCTCTGACTGGGCAAGCCCCTCTTGTCTACTTCCATAACATTTGATATACATCTCCATCATTAACCTTCTGCATGCATAGAAATAAAATAAACTTCTGTGAATGTATCTGTTACTGCAGTAGTTGAAAATAGCTAAATGGATTTTCAACTGATTTGGGCTCTTCATGGATGGTCTATATTAAAATGTATACTATTCAGCAAATATAAAATTCACCTAGGTGGGCTTGGTGCCAGTCCCGGAGAAACAGTCATCTTCCAGAGCAACTGAAGCTGAAGTGCAAGGAAAGACAAGCAGAGCTGCCAACTGAGGCAGGCATGCCATATGTGTGGCATGTGAATCCATGACTTAAGAAAAGCAATGATGGCTTCAAATGTGAATCTCAAATCAAAATTCAAAAGGACAGACACTCCAAATTGCAATTGTGATTTGAAATTGGGCTACTTTTCACAAGTGTAACTTTTACCCATAGTTGAGAAATATTCTTGATCAGCACTCAGGAGACTAGCCAGTCCTGTTTAACATGTATGACTACTTCCTTTTCTCTCCTAAGTGAGTCGATTGATCAAAGTCAGAGACCTTGTATGTTGTGTTCACCATTACATTTCTCCTTCTTGACTGGAGAGGAAGAAATGAAAGTAACTGCCTGTGATTTATTTCTGTCTCAGTTATCAGACAACACCCTATGAAAAGAAAAAGAGGAAGATAAACCATCTAATCTCCTATAAACATGCTGATAACTGGACCTCCTGGCAAATGAAGACATGATATTCCCTAAAAGAGGGTAATTTTTTTGGAATGTTCTTAGCAGGATGTCCCTGGTTTAGAATCACTTGTGGTAAACAAACCTAGAATCTATGGATTTATGAGGCGTGATTTCACAGAACACATCAAGTAAGTTATACAACTATCTGGGGTATAAAATGGAGATGTTTCTTAACCCAAACTCTCTCTTTCAGGTGCAGTAACTGCAAACCTCACTTAGACGCTTCACCTATTATGCTGAGCCAGAGATTCTGTATCTGATGCAAGAAAGAAAGACCTGGGGAGCCATACAGAATGTCCCAGACCTCTCGCTGCTCTACCTTTGCCACTTGGTTGCTTGTGTCCCTGAAATTATTAGTAATCTTGGTACTGGGTAAGATTTCTGATTTATGTAAGTCTGATTTGACAATCCAATCCTTTGTGTTAGCTTACTAGCATAGTACCTGCCTCAATAAATACTGAATACCCAGATAGAAGGTCCCTTCTTGTGAGTAAGTTAGTTCCCATTGCTGGAACTATTACAACTAAAGCTGGAAGACAATCTTTCAAAGATACTATCTAGTGGGGTTCTATGTTTGGTGACAGCTTGTACTAGATTAAACTTTAAAGGCCTCTAATGTTAATATTCAATGACATAATGATCCATCTTATGCACTCAAGTCTCACTTTAGACCTCAGTTAAATGATAAGCAACCAGCAATAATGTAAAGCTCCACTTATATGGCTCCTGCTACTGCAGAGTGACTTGAGAGACAGAGCCAAGAATTATTGACTCTTATCAAAGCCATTAAAAAAAATCTTGAGATAATTTTGATAAACTGATTTTATGATCCTCATAATAACCTTGTAAGATTATAAGGAGGAAAAGATACTCTTCTCTCTTATTAGGAAATACACTCAGAGAAGAAAAATGACTTTCAAACTCACACAGCTAATATTTATCAGAGGTGGTCCTCAAATCCAAGTCTTTGGCCTCCAGAGCCAATGTTCTTTTTCCAATGTTCTTTTCCTTTATGTTACACGTTAATGCCTATCTCATTCTTGCCAACTGTAGACAAAGAAGTAGCAATTAACCTCTCTGAATCTCAATTCTCTCTTCTGCAAAATGGCAATAATAGTGAGCCCTACCTCACATACAATATTGTGAATGTTTCATGATAGCAAATGTGTTTAGTACCCTGGTCAAATTCGGAGTACCAATGGATTATCATAATAATAATTCTATATGTTTGTACCAAATTTTGTAATATATCCCCTTCACATTCATTATCACATCTTATTTATCCCAACCATCTTTCAAGATGGATAGGGTAGATATTTTCTTTTTCTTTACGAGAAGGAAACCATGATTTGAGAGGTTAAATGAACTGGCTAAAGGTGAGGAACTGAGTGTAGAACTCCTTGCTGTCTGATTCTAAAACCCCACTCTAGATGCTACAGAGATTTTATAAAACAATAAGGAATTTCACTCCCTCTCCCCTTGACAAATTTACAGCCTTATGAACATGTAGGGCTATTTAATGTGTGATGTATGTTATCTGGAAAATTTAACCCATCTTGAAAATAAGATATGTGACTGTGGTTTTCAAACAGTATTTAGAGATTAAAGGCAAAGGGAGTTTCATTATCCATTCAAAATATGCAGACATCACTCTTCAGTCAGAAAACAAATAGAACTATGGCCACCACTGAACTCCAAGCATGTAACAGAGATACAGATCTAGGCACATTGTAAATGTTCTCTAAATCTTTGGAATAATTAACTTTTTGGCTGGACTATAAATAGAGAGGTAATGAATTGAACTTGAATTTTGCCCAAATCCATGCATTGGTAGCTGGTGTTTTCCCCCAAGGAATTCACTTAACCAGAATTTCACTGTCTTCACCAGTAACATAGAGATTAGAGTACCTGTTAGATTTGCTATGAAAAGAATTCCAGCTGTCCACTGAGATCTACTCTTCCTTTCTTCCTAGGTGCAGAACTAAACTGTGTTTCCCAGCCTCCTTTGCAATTCAGCATGGTCATGTGACTGGGTCTGAGCCAAAGGGATGTGAGTGGAAGTGATGTGTGTCATGTCAAGACCTGAGCCATAAAAATTTCCAGACTCCTCTATGTTCTTCTCCTTCCTGTGGCTGGGGACTAATAATGATAATCAGGACAGCCTTGGAAGCCATGTATTGAAGATGGCAGAGCCACTATCCACCAGATTCCCTGAAAGACTGCATGGAGCAGAAATTGTCTCCCCACCGCCAACCACCTCTGATGACCTGGAACATCCATCCCTGCTCAACTCTTAAGTGAGATGAAAACAGGGCTTCACTGAGTTTGGGCTACTACATTTTTTTTTTTTAATAATTTTATTTATTTATTTTTTTCCCCCAAAGCCCCAGTAGATAGTTGTATGTCATAGCTGCACATCCTTCTAGTTCCTGCATGTGGGACGCAGCCTCAGCATGGCCAGAGAAGCAGTGCGTGGGTGCGTGCCTGGAATCCGAACCCGGGCCGCCAACAGCGGAGCGCGTGCACTTAACCGCTAAGCCACAGGGCCGGCCCTGGGCTACTACATTTTTAGTTTCCGTCTTGCAACAATTTAGCCCGTATAAACTAATACAAATGATAACATACTCTGCAACTATAAAGGATTATTTTTCTTCAGTATCATCATTCTAAGCTCAGTTTTCTACCAGTTTAATTTTATGACATATGTCAACTTTAAAGTCAACCTGTTCATTTTAATAATATTTTGTTCACAATAACAAAAATACCTCTGTGCTGTCACTCTATAATTTCTCTTAAACTATAGCTTTTATCAAAGCAATTCTAAATCAACAAAATTCAGTAGTTCCAAACACCAATTATTCCAAGTTTGAAATGATCTGATGCAAGAAACAAACTAGTCACACCCTGGGAGAAAAGATAGTTTATGCAACAGGCTAATAGCCATTTACAGCCAGGTAAACTGAAACCCAGAGAGGTAAGTAATGTGGTGTGATTCAGGAGCACAAGGGAGGCTCTTACCTTTTAGCATGTCTGCCATTTATAGAGCATTGCTGGAGAAAGGATCACCACTGAAAAAAAGGGGGGAGGGGGTAATTTGGACTGTCAATGGGTATAATAAGGGTTTCTAGTCTCTGCTGCTTGAATCCACCCCAAATATCACTTTCAAATTATTTCTTATAAAGCACCACTTTATTCTGTTCTTCCCAAACTAAAAACTCATAATGACTCCCTATTTTCATTTACCCTGGTTTTCAATACTTCTCTCCATGATCTGACCCTATTTTGCCCTCAAACTTATTTCCCACCACTCCTTGTCAGTCTCCTACTGTGCTCTACACTCACCAATTTCACTGTGCTCTTAATACCTTTGTTAATGCCTGACATTCACACATCTCTGCTCCTCTGCCCACCTAAGGGTTGCTCATTCTTCCAGGCTCAGTCCATTCTACCTATACTATGATGGAAGCTTAAGCTAAAAGCTCCAGCCCATATCAATCTCTTGATTTCTGAAATCCTTGGCCCTCCAGATCAGTACTACACAATGGACATTTCATTCTTCTCTACTTGGTTACATGTTTTCCTTTTGTTGTATATTGTGGATTTGAAATTCTATAGGGCAAAAAAATTTCACACTAACAGACACGCAGTAGAGAATCAAGGTATCAAGGGAGTGGAATTTTAGTCCTAGATCTTCTACTCGCTGAACTTGGAAAAGTTACTTGAAATCCCTGGCCTCAGTTGCTACTTCACTAAAAATGAGTTCTAATGAACTATCCAACTCTAGCATCGAGTAAATGTACTTTGCATCCACATATCACTAATTCAATGAAGACTCATTGAGCCTCTGCTAAATGTCACACATGATTCTAGATGATGAAGATTCAATGATGATTTATTTTCTTCCAGAAAATATTTCACAGTCCAGATGAAGAAATTGGCTTTGAAAAGTAGTGAGTTCTCTATTACTAATGACATGCAAACAGAAGCTAAAGAGGTATTTGTTGGAAATGTTAGAAATGTTGTAGCAAGGGCTCCTATAGCCAGTAAAGGCTTGAATAACAGTCCTGTTAAGGGGCAGCTCATGCTATCTGCCCTCTGGATTCCAGATCATTAAGATACAGTTACAGGAGTCAGTTGACAAACAGGAGGCAAATTATTGTTTCATGTATTGATTTAGTCAGCTCACGCCACTATAACAAAATATCATAGACTGGATGGCTTAAACAACAGACGTTTGTTTCTCACAGTTCTTGAGGCTAGAAGTCCAAGATTGAGGTGCTGGAAGATTCAGTTCCTGGTGAGGGCCCTCTTCCTGGCTTTCAGACAGCTACCTTCCCACTGTATCCTTACATGTCAGAGATATAGCAAGCTCTAGTCTCTCTTCCGCTCCTTAAAGGACACTAATCCCGGAGCCCCACCTCATGACCTCATCTAAGCCTAATTACCTCCCAAAGGTCCCACCTTCAAAAACCATCACATTGCGGGTTAAGGCTTCTACATACGAATTTGGGCAACACAAACATTCAGTCTGTAACACGTATTAATTAACTGATACAAGTTAATTATATGTGTATTAAAGTACTTATTAATTACTTATATAGTAATTAAATATAAATGCAAAAATTAATAGCCATGCTAGCATCAGATATTCCATGGCAGAGTTCTGATAAAATATGGACTAGAAAATGTGGTCAGTCCTAAGGCCACCCACTTCCTACCTAGAAAACACATCTTAAGGGAAGTTGGTGGAGTGGAAGCAGAGTGAGAGGAGAGTCTGGAGAACAGAATCTGAGCAGCTTTTTCCAACCAGCTGCATGAATAAGGCCGGGAGCTCACCTCAGCCACCTAGTCAGAGGCAGAACAGGGATTCAGTAGACACATGTGTGACCTTTCAGCAGAGTGAGCTCCTCCCACTCCCAACCATGGCCCGTGGGAGACACCACCAATCCAGTGAGCCAAGCCTTCTCTCCTGGGAAAGGGGGACGGGGCAACACAAATGTTCCTGTGTTCTTTCTCCCTGTGGTTGCAGGAGATAGGAAGAGAACTCACTTGCAATAGTTCTCTATATCCTTTCAAAAATACAGTATTAAGATTTAATCTATTGTAGCATCTAGCACAGCAGAGAGCCCTCTTGAGCCCTTTAAACCATTGGACCAGCCTCATCCAGAATGCAGCCCCACAAATAAATAGACCTCCATTACCATCTATGGCTCACAGACCTGGCCCAGAGTGACTTACAGAAACCTCCCCTACAGACTACATCCTCACCTGCCTGATTCTGTCATCACAACCCATCCAACAAGTGGTCTTACTCTGCTGGGTTCCATGTTCCTACCTCCAGGCCTAAGGCTTCTTCCTGAATACAGTTCAGAGTTTACCTCCAGCTCTGCCACCCCCAGCCACTCTGGAAAATGCTCCTCTCCCAGCCCCAGCCCACCCAGCTTTTACAAATCTCACCCATCACCCTGTCCCATTCCTGTGAGAGGACCTGATGATGTAAACAAGGACATGTAGGAGGAGCTCAGTGAATGTCTGCGGGTCTCATCATTTTGAACAGTTAAGTGCTGAGATGTGTGTCAGTTTTTACTCCCCCCTTTTTTGAATTCTCAATGATAATAAAATAATCATTTATCAACTGCTTGCTATGATTGAAGCACATGCTAGTGAAATCACATGCATTATGTTCTTTGACTCGCAAAACAACCTATAAGGTAAATGCTTGTATTATCAGCCCCATTTTATAATCATGAAGCCAAGGCTCTGAGAGCTTGGGACCTTCACCGAGCTCCCACAGCTAGTGAGAAGTAGTAGAGCCAGAGTTTACCCCCATGTCTTTCTGACTTTAGACCCTAAGCCTATACTCTGATGGCTAACGATGACTCTGAGCCCTACCTTTGAGGGTCTTCCCCTTTGCTAAGGCAATGATGTAACTTTCTAATGTGGTTTCCATCATATTTGGAGGATTACAGAAAACCTCCCTTTTCATGCCCTGCTATTGATTCTAGGGTTTTGTTCCCCCTGGGGCACTCTTTTTGTCTGTGCACACTGAGTTGGAGTGGCCTGGAAGTGGGAAGACAATTTCTAGCTCCAACAGGTTGGAGGACCCTGAGCGTGTCACGTAATCACTATGATTTTTACCATTTCATCTGTAAAATAGGGATAACTCCACCAGCTTTGCCTTTTCCTGCCAGTTTCCAGAATTGTGGTGAAAATCCTGTGAGATGCTGCATATAAGAGCATTACGAAAAAATAAAACAGCCAAAGCAAAATATGATGCCCCCCACGGAGTAGGCGTCAGAATCCCCAGAGGGCTTGGGAAAGCCAGGTAGCTGGAGCCCACCCTCAGATCTTCCGACTCAGTAGTCCGGGGTGAGGCCTGAGAATTAATATTTCTAACAAGTTCCCAGATGATGATGCTGCTGCTGGTTCGAGAACGACTGGGAACTATGGCTCTATGTTAACCCCTACCCTAAACAAAGTGCCCAGGTGTACTCCCAAGGTCATCTCCCTTCTGTGTTAAGGAGGGTGAGAGTGTGGCTGGATTTCAGTCCTTTTCAGCCATCCCAGGGACATCACAAACAAAGAAACAAAAGGGAAGAGTCAGGAAACTTCCCTTCTTTCCCAGAGCAGTAATTTGTCCCCTGTCAGGCTCTTGATGAGCTCACGTGAGGGTGGGGGTGCCAAGCCGAGGATCGCTGGTGAAGGCTGAACACAAAGGTGCAGGAGACCTACGGGTTAAGTTATAGCAGCCACCGAACAGAAAAGGGATGTGAGTCATGGCAGCGATATCTGAGAAACAATATTATGACAGAACGGATCGCAAGGCCATTGATAGCTACCTCTGTGACAGGCCCTCTTACCCTCAGGAACAAAAGTACACAGTGTGCACAGGTAAACCTCCAGGGAACGCTTTAGCCCAGATCTCCTGACAGGCTAATAGGAGTTTTTCCTTTTCGTGGTGAGGGAGCCATTCTCTCCTGATACCTTTCTGAGTGTGTCTGTGGCTGATAACAGCATAATTTCCCTCGGAAAATGTCCTTTCCTTTTCTCCCTCTTATTCACCATTCTATGCCTCCTAAAGGAGAGAGAGAGAGAGAGAACGAAGGGCAATCTTTCACAATGTTCCTTTAGCCATTTCATGCTGATGGGTCCAGAATATGAAGGTCAAGGCCAGGGTACAGCCTCTTACCTGTCCGGTTATGGAGGCGGGTGCCGTGTTCCCTGGTGAAGCAAGTGCCTGGCAGCCTCCTACACCCCACTGTGGGCACCGAGCCGCCGTCATCACCTGTGTCAAGCCCTCTCTCCTCTCAGTTATGGGGAGCCAGTGGGGCTGGTGCTGGCTGCCCCTAGGTCACCTTATGGCTGTGGCTGCCCTCAGAATCTCCGCAGAAGAGGGGAAGGGGCGGGGCCACCCACCTCAGCCCTTCTCCTTGACTTCTGCCTTCAAAGTTCTTCAGGGTATTCCACCACTCCTTTGCCTGGAACTGTCTGGGCTCCTCAGATATGCAAGTGACTCATTTTCCATCCATCAGAGATGAGACTTAAATAAATAAAAAGGTACTTCGTGGGGCGGCTGGGCCTAATGATAAGCAATTATAGGAAGCCAAATGAAGGCAGCGCTTTGTGCGGGGCCTGTGAAATTGGTTAAGCAAAAAGAATAATGGCCCGTTTCGGTGATTCATCCCTTTGCTCATTTCAGAGGGAGCATTATCTCAGTTAAGTGATGCAATTAATATGAAAATGAGGAAATCATTGTTTAAGGAGATGAGAGGAAAGCGGGGAGGGGGCTGGATGCCACAGTAGGGAAGAATAAGGGCCACGGAGATGGAAATTTGCATAGGTCAGTAGCAAAGTGACGCCTTTAGCATGGATTCAAAGCTTAGCTTGCATTGTAATATGTCTCCATTAAATTCTCATTATGGTGACCTGTGTCCAACACAAGTCAATTTTTCAGAATCTTAATGATAAAAAGTTAATTACGTTAAGGTGAAAACCTTTTGTACTGGCCCCTAAATAAAACACAGAAAGGGCACTGTGAGCACCTCAGGACACTGCGGGTAGAGCCAGGTGGTGCTTAAATTACTGTTTATTAACCATAACATCATTTGCAGGTTGATTTTTTTGTGAGCTTTGCAGATCTTTTGTAATGAAATCAAAAATGATAAATAAGGTGTTTGCCTCTCCTCTTCACTTTTTTTTCCCTTCTTTGGTTCTCCGATGGTATTTTTCCACTCAGTAGCTTGCAGACCATATTCCAAGGACTAGTCCACACCCTTGGACATAGAAAAGGAAGAGAACAGGGATCCAGGGTGGATCATGTAGCAGAGAGAGCAGAGGCCCAGGAGTCACTAGACTAGAATCTGGTGCAGAGTTGGCACCAGCTCACTCTGTGCCTTGGGCTTGGCATTTCACACTCAAAGAACTCCAAGCAGAGAGCAAGAAAGGAGCATGATCTGGTTTTTACAGCACAGAATCACATGTAGCTTCTACCACTTACCTGTTCTGTGTCCTTGAGCCAGTTACCCAACCTCTCAGAATTTCAGTGTCCTCTTGGGCAAGAAAAGGATAATGTTACCTTCTTTGCAGGATTTGTTGTGAGGATTTGGAATCAAGTATATACTGTGTTTCATGCTAGGGAGGGGGAGGGGGAGCATTGTTATCATTGTCATCGTCATCATTATGGTGTTAGAACCTACACCTCACACACATCAGGAATGCAATGAGTGTCAGTTTCCCTCCCACAGTGAGCCTCCATTTCTTCCTTTATAAAACCACAGGATGAATCATGATTTTTAGATCCTGATAAGGTAGAAAAGTAGCAAAGATTGCTGGCTCCCTTCATGCAATCCAACACTGGAAACTCCCAAAGGAGGGAAAGGGAGGTTGACGGATCTCTCAAACTAGCATAAGAACTGTGAGAATGCAAGGAGCAAGAGAAGGTGATTGGGTTCCCTGGTGGTGAGATGAAGGAGTAGGAGAAACAACAACCCAGGGGAGAAGATGTCCAGGGCAGACCATTGCAAGCCAACAGTAATAGGGTTAACATCAGAATGACACATCAGCCAGCTGAAGTAAGAGTATCTAACAATATATGCAGGCCAATCAAAGTCTTCCTCCTCCCACACTTCCATAACAAAAAGCCAAGTGTTTTCAAGTGAAGAAGAAGAAAATCTTAAAGAAAGTCAATGCCAGGGCAGAGGTAGAGGTTGTAACTGTAAAAGGTCTCTGTCTTGAGATGCAATACTCCTTCTCTTTCTCCCTAAATTCATCAAGAAAAGCTACAGCTAAGACCTGGAACTCATTCTTCAATGCCAACAGAACCAGGAAATTATAAGCTCAGAGTTGAAAATAACACAATATCTGAGGAGAGAAATAATTCTAGTAATAATAGCAAAAACTTACCCAACAATAAGTGTGTGCAAGGCATGGTTCTACATGCTACAAATATAAGCCTATTTAATCCTCATGATTGCTCTGTTTTCCCAACTTTAAATATGAAAAAGAGAAAACATAGAGAGGTTAAGTTATTTGCCCAAGATTGAGCCAGAACCTCTTAATCTCAAATTCGTGTGCCCAACGTGTAATAAACCAAACACTGAGGCATCAGTGCTTGGAGATGGAGAAAGATTTATTTGAATTGGCCAAAACAAGTAGGTGGGAGCCTGGGTTAGCTCAAATCCACCTCTTCAAGAACAGAAAGCAGGGGAGTTTTATAGAGCTAAGGGGCTTGGCAGGAGGGGCTTTGGAAAAACAAAGGGGTCACTCCCAATAACCCTCTGGGCAATCTAATTTCTGGGCTTCAACAGCTGCTGAGGGTCAGCCATCTGGTGATTGCAACCTCCCTGAAGGCATTCTCCTTCTTGGGCAAAACAAGGTCACAAATCCCCAAGACCCCCAAGCCACCCCGCAAGTTAAACAGGAAAACAGCAAATGGATTTAATGTCTACAGTAACCCTCAGGTACCCAGCTTCAAGATCACACAGCTGGGCATTGGCAGAGCTGGGGTTTGAAGGCAGGCAGTCTGGTTCCAAAGCCTATGCTTTTATCACTACACTTTACTGCCTTTTTGATAGAAATACAACAAACTGAATTATCTGTGCCAGATGAAGAAAATTAATAGATCAGATAAAACTTAAATTAAAGATCAATTTATTAAATATTCCCAAAGAGATAAGGAGGATATCAGAAACATAAACCAAGAACACAAAGTCATAAAAAAAGAACTAAATAAAGACATTATATGCGAAAAACATGATACTTGTAGTTGAAATAAAGAATTCAACAGATGGATTGAGTAACAGAATGAATATAGCTGCAAAACAAATCAATGAATTGAAAGATTAAATAAGAGATGCTACTAATGGCATCAGGAAGTGACAAGAAATGAAAAGCATGAAAGAAAAAAAATCTGGAAGATAGAATTATAAGCACCAACATATGCATAATAGGACTCTTAGAAAGAGAACAAAAAATATGAGGGAAAAAATTCTTACACAAATAAATGGCTGACAACTTTCTCAAACTAGAAAAGTGTATAAGAACTGCAATTGAAAAGGTTTATAGAATACAAACATATAAGAAACCACCCATACTTTAACTCACTTTAGAGAAATTTATGAACATTAAAAACAAAGAGAAAAATAACATCAATAAACACTTGAAAACTTTAAAAGCTTCCAAAAAAAAAGGTTACCTATAATGAAACAAGTATCTAATTGATATCTGATTTCTCAGCAGCAAAAAGAACACACAAAAAAAATTTGAAACTAAAATTTGATATCCATCAAAATTATTATTTGAATGCAACAGTATTTTCAGGTACACAAGACTTCACTTGGGTTACCACACAAAGATCCTCTTTGAAACATACTTGGAGAAGTATTCCTATAAACAAAGAAATAAATAAAAAAAACTTTGCAAGATATAAGTATAGTAAATTTAGAAACAGGGAACATGGTTGAAAGATGTTAAAAATTTGAAATAACTACATTAAATATTAAGAGATTAAACTGACTTCTCAAAAGGCAGAGACTCATGGATTTAGTTAAAAACAAGATCCAGTAATTTGTTGTATACAATAGACCCACTTAAAGAACTCTAAAAACGTTGAAAACAAATATATCAGGCAAACATGAACCAAGAGAATGTGAGAATAATTTTAACGCTTGCAAAATAGAGAAGAAGGCAAAAAAATTCAGAAGGGACAGAGAGGAATGCCATATGCTACTAAAAGAAGCAATAAATCTAGAAGCTACAAAAGTCATGAACATATCTGCACCCAAGAACATAGCATTTAAAAATCTGCTGGTTTGAATGTGATGTGTTTAGGTTCCTGCAGTCTTGGAGATAATAATAAGGTCCCCGAGTGCCTCAATATGCTATGTTGTTTCCTTAAGCCTGCTCACACTTCTGTAAGTCATTCCTTCATTAAAGTCTCTTCAACTGAATCATCTGAGTTGAATTCTATTTCTTACACAGACATTGACTGATACAACTTTACAATTCAAAAGCCTCTAGAAGCAAAAGTCTATGTTTGTATTCAGAAGAGGACAGAAAAGGGGTAATATACAGGTACTGGAGTCAGACAGACCAGGTTTGAGTCTTAGCTCCACTGCTTACCATTTGTGTGACCCTCATGCTCAAATTCTCTGATCTCATTTCCACAAATAGAAACACTTTGTGGTAATACCTGCCTCATAGTGATTTTTGAGTATTCCCAACATAGTAATCACTCAATAAATTTTGGTGAGGATAGGAATAGTAGAGGTGGTAGTACTTGTACAAATGCTGATAGCAATACTAGTAATAAAAGAAGTTGTGGTTCTTGATAAGATTATTGGACTTTTAATAGTGCAAATTTTCCTCTATGGTCAATCATAATAAGTACATAAAAGCAAGGGATATATTCTTTCTTCAATCGCAAGAAAATCCCGTTTATAATTCTGGTATCTTGAAGAGTGTGTAAAACACCCATAGATGTATTGCTTAATCTACCTTTGAGGTGAAATATTTAATATTATGAATCAACACTCCCAGCAGATCTTACTCTGAATATATTCAGATGAGGTTTCATATAGTCGGCTACAGTATATTTGGATGTCAGGAAAAATGCCAGGACCTGGATAACAATGGATCAAAGAGAAAAGGCAGGAATATGAAACCAGAGTGAAAAAAGATTCTTTGTACAGGAGGAAGGAGATGCGTTCATCAAACAAGCAGTTTGGTAGCATTTTGAAGATAAAAAAGGGTTATGCACACATGACAGGCAGTGAAAAATCAATAACACACAGGAAATCAAATGAGGTGAGTATCAGAAAATAGAGAAAAGTCAAAACAGCAAGAAGACTGAAATCAAAGCATCCTCCTGTCCCTGTCAGGACGCCACTTACATTCTTCCTGCTGGGAAACAAAACACTCCGGAATCCATTTGTAAGCCTCAGGGATTCATGATTAAGGGAAGTATCCAAAAATAGTAGTCCCTGTCTCATGAATGAATTTAGGCTATCTTCAGCCAACTTGACTCATTTGCTGGATCAAAACATTCTTAAAGATTCACAACATTCTACACCAGTGGCTCCCAAACACGGTTTAGCATACAATCACCTGGGGACGTGTTAAAGCACGTATTCCCAGATGAAAAGCTCTGGAATAAGAGCTCAGAAGTCAGTATTTTCAAGTAGTCCAGATCATACTTATGCAGCCAGACAGGAAGATAAGTGTAGGACACAAGCAACTTGTGGAACCATTGTTCTTCAAACCCCCAAATGGTCCATTTTTCTACAAGTCCAACATTACATATTTTCCCTTGCTTGTTGACTTCCCTGGAATATTGGCATATCCTCTTAACAAATGTATTTATTAAATAAGTGTTTGCCGAGTATCTACCATGGGCATAAGTGAAGAGTGAGGCAATTCCTGACATCCCACAAAGAATTCAAAGCATAGAAGGGGTCAGACCTGGGCACCACGAACCATAACACAAAGTAGAGTAAAACAAGGGCTATAAGGCAGTACAGCAACAGAGAAGAAAGGAGCTATTGCTCTTGATTGGGGTGATCAGAGAAGACTCCACAAAAGAGGTGGCATTTGAACTGAACCTTAAAGGATAAACAAGATTTAAATTCTAGGTAAAAGAAGGAAAAGTGCTCCATGTTGCAAAAATAACACAAGCCAATGCATGAAGAAGTGAGAAAGTAGAAGGCATATTTGGCTAATGATGAGTAGTCCAGTATTGTTAGAATATGTAAGGTACATCATCTGAGACCAGATCATCAAAGGCTGTGAGCATCTTGCAAGGATGTTGGACCTTTGTTGGTAGGCTATGGGGAGATGTTAAAGATTTCTAACGATGAAAACAGGCATGATTTAAGCCTTGTTATGGGAAGATGGCTCTACTGCAGCATAAACCAAAACTTAAAGAGAGAAAAGACTAGACGTGGAGACATAATTTAGCTGGCTATTACAATGGTCCAAATGAGAAAGAATGAGGCTCGAACTAGGACAATAGCACTGGATGTGGACAGAGGGGGTGTAAGATCTCTAATCTCAGCTTTGCCACTTATTCAATGCATGTCCTTGGGCAAAGCAGTTCATCTTTCTGAGTCTCAGTTTCCCCTTCTGTAAAAGGAGATTAATAACTACCTGCTAGGTGGGGCCGGCCCAGTGGTGTAGTGGTTAAGTTTGCACACTCCTCTTCAGCAGCCCGGGGTTTGCAGTTTCAAATCCCAAGCACGGACCTATGCATCATTCATCAAGCCACGTATGGTGGCACCCCATATACAAAATAGAGGAAGATGGGTACAGATGTTCGCTCAAGGCCAATCTTCCTCAGCAAAAAATAAAAAAATAGTTACCTGCTGGTTCTCCTTCTCAGAATTATTATGGGATGTGTAACTAAGGAAATCACATCAAGTGCTTTACAGTATAACGAGTTGTTCATATTAATGATGATAAAGTCTCTACCAACGTAATGGAAGGCAGTCAGAGACAATTGTGAGACCAGCAGTGCTGGAGAAAAGCAGGCAGGTCTTGCCTTTTTCTAAAGCCCTTTCACCTTTAAGCCATTTGAAGCTCTTATTAAGGCCCCTAACACACAATTCAGACAAATCCTAAATCAACAGCCCCAACTTTGTCTTACTCATTTTGGACTTAAAGCTAGCTGTTCGTAACACTAGCACATCTTAGCTCACGTATTTTCCCAGTAGCCACACATTCCAACAGCGGGGCATATTTACAAAGTAAAGGAAAAATCTACATCTCACCTGAAGCTTAATGTCTGTAGGCAAACGAGAGAATGGTACGGATTTCCTTATTAAGCAAATGGGCCATCTTCCCTGACAGCAGAAAAGGAGGTAATACAAAATGTAGATCCTTGGGGACTTGGGCTATTATGCTGAATATGTATTTCATTCTTCCTGGCAGACAAAGGTGGCTGTAGGAGGTGACACTATTCAACCTTTTAAATGATATATTTGGCTTCAGTGTGACACCTTAAGCAGCCTTAAGCAGGGGTCTCCATGAAGTTTTCCGCTTGCCTTCCACTCATCTTTTCTCCCTCATCTGCCCCCAAAACCCCATCAGACCTCTCTTCCAAGGGCCAGTGCTGATTATCCATTTGCACATAAATATCATGAAGAAATCTCAGGTTCTGAATGCCCAAAACCATGATTTTGGGCCCCACAACCTGCTATTCCTCCTTTGTTGTCTCTCCAAAAAGCCCATCAAAACTCACTCTTCCAGATCAGTCAAATTCTACCCCTCCTCATTCTTACTCCCAAAGTCCACCCAGTTATCAGGTCCTGTGAGTTCTCAAGCTGACCCCCAAGCCCACATGGATGTCTGAAGTAGAGACTCGGCCAGGACAGAGGGGGCCGACTCACACCCCATTGCTCTTTTCTGCCACATCAAAGAATCCCTTGACTAACCTTAGTGTGCAGACAAAGATCAAGAAGGAATAAAGTGGGCTCCTACTAGCACTGAATCAGACCTGATACTAAAACTGGGAATACAAAGGAACTAGGCGATGGCCTACTGATTTATGGAGAGACCAGAAAACCAGGATATTAATTAGGATCATTAAATTCCTTAATAATGAGATTCAATTGACTTATAACCAGTTATAAGCTCACTGTCTTTCACTCTGCATTGTTAATTGTACTTATTCATTTTTACAGTTGCTAAATTATAAGATATGCTATAGTTGTGCAAGAGGAGAAAGGATTTATGCGTGTTCTATGCTAGGCTGTACAATTGAAAGGGAGATTTAAAATGTTAAAAGAGTTCACGGGAAAGGCAATGTTAGTCTTCCCCACTCACAGTCCTCAGTTCCCCAAATAAGAAATCCTTGACAAAGGAGAAAACCAGGCCACTGTTTCATCTGCTGTCATTGCAACCAGGATTCAATTTGTGGCTCAAGTCTCCTGAAGCAGTTTGTGATTCCAGGATTGGTTCAAACTTTGTTCCACAACCACCTGCCAGGAGTCTCAGGCTTTCTTAGCTACCCAAACTCTACTATGAGAGAACTGTCTTCAAAGACCAAAATTATCACCATTATGAGCAGTAGCAGCATTATTTTTCTCCAACATGCTGTGTGACCTTGAGTAAGTTACTTAAAACCTTCAGCCTCCATTTTCTGGTATGTGACATGTGAGTTAGAAAAGCTTCTACCTCCATAACACAGGATCTCACACACAGAAAGTGCTCATTCACATTAGCTGCTACTAATCATAGCAGTATGTCAAGCCAAAAATTACCCAAATTCAAACCTTCTACCTGACCAAAGGCCTTCCCACTATAGCGTAGTTTCTGTCTTCCAAGCAAGCCTCGCCTATTTGGTTTAGGAGAGGAGACTGAAACATGCAACACATTCCACTCCTCAGATAGAGCCCTTCCCCCTATATACAGGAAAATAGACCTGCGTCACCAGACCCGAGTAGATATAGACTGTCTCTCATTAATCATAGCGTTATACACATATTCACACAGTGTTATACACATAGACAATGACGTTAGAGAAAGTTTATCTTAACAGATATTATAAGAATCTCCCTTGTGAAAGATTCTGCATTTTAGTTTTAGGAACAAGAGTAGACAAGATATTTCAGCTAAGGGATGAAGCCCCAAGGAACATGCACAACTAAAAATAGATGCTTTGTCTTCTGCCTCCTAAGGAAGATAGATTTTTTTGGCTGAGGGAACTTTGTTTTGTTGAACTCCTAGTTGTCTTGGCTCTATAAATCTAGGGACACGAGCTGGGAAGGAAGACCATGCTCTGCTTAACAAAGAGATGAAGAAGTTGGAGTTCCCCCAAAGAAAATCTAGGAGGAAAATCCCTAGGCGGGATTGAGGCTTCACCTTGGATGGAGAAGACAGAGGAGGGAAGCCCAGAAATAACGAGAATTCAGTGAATGAGACTTCCTCTAGTATTTAGCTATAAAGTGGGAGAGTCAATGCTTCTATCTGCCTACAGCTTAAAGCATGGTGAAAAAAGCAGACCTAAGAGACTAAGGTGAAATCTACAAAATATATAGTGGGGCCCAATTAAAATAACTTTAGTGAGATCTTTTTAGAGCTTAAGCAATCAACAACAATTTATAAACTATCACTATAGTAGTTTCTCCATTCTAAGATGCACATATTTTTCTACTTGAATATCTCTACAGTCAGGATTTACCTTATAACTGATGGAAGGTTATTATTAATTGGCAATGTTTTGTTTTTTCTTTCTTTATTAGAAGTAAGAAAAAGAATGATGTGTCTTACAATCAGTGGCATCTCAGATTTTTTGAAATGTGGTGGTTGCTTCAATAGATGTGCCGATGACTTCAACTCTTCAAACTGTGTTTCAAAAATATCATAGTTCTCAGGGTTACAATGTTAGATTCTAGGCCAGTTAAGAGAAGGTCTGCCAATGTTTTGTTTAAATTGACATCTTTCAGAGTTCAGAGAGTTCTTATCTGATCTCTTACATGTGACAGAGCACAGAGTAGAGGCAAATTTAATTTTACCTGACACTGTTGCCACGAGCTGATTAGCTGGCTAATAACATGCTTTGATTAACTCACTGGGTCATAAATATTTTGACTCTTTTCATTTTCTTATCACCACAAAGAAAGGTAATTCAGAGCACTGCACCACCATAAAAAAATATTTTTAAGTCCAATTAGATTATTTCTTCTCTCTGCAAGACTCATTGTCCATTCTCTCCATTCATTTAAGGAAACTTACAACATTTTTATTCCACATTTTTCTTCTCAAAGAAGAGCTTTCCAATTCCATCTGAGCCTAGTGGAGACTCTGGAGACAAAAAAGTCCAATGCCAGATCTTCAGTGGAATGATGAGCACAGCACAGTGAGACCCTACCTCAATGATGCTGCAGATCTTTAGTAAAAACTCCCAAACACATACACACACAAATACCCCCAAGTGCTTGGATATTTGAATTTCTTGTTGAGAGTCATAATTTTTGTATCTAGATAGACATAGAGACAAAACAGTCAGTGTATATGGTTGAGGGAACTGCTGGCATCTGTAATATGTGAACATTAACTAGAGTCATTTATGTACAAAGGTTTAAAATGATGTGACAGACAGAAAAAGGAGGCTACAGGAATTTTCACTGGACCTTGTGGTTTGGGTGACTGAGACAAGATCAGCAATAGCTAGAGTCCACAGGTGACTTACTCTATGCCAGGCACTCATACACAATATCACTAACACCCATGACCATCCTATAAGGGGGTTTCCATTGTCTAAGAGGCTATGTAATATGTCTGAGGTCACAGGAGCAGCAAACACCAGGTTGAGATTCAAACCCAGGACTGTCTACTGCCAAAGCTCTTGCTCTCTCCCTTCTGCCAAGTTGCCTCTCATTTTCAGGCTTTGTCTCTGTTTTCCAGCCCTCAAAAGAGTTTTCTGGATCTCTCATGTTTGCGCTGCTTCTCAGAATGAAATTACAGCTGCATCGCCAATCTCCAGGTCGTGAGTAACCTTCTCATTTTGCATCTAACCTTGTGTTCCCCATTCAGTGCTGACAGGTAGCAGCAGTCCCTCCTTTCTGAAAATGTCACTGAGCCATCTTCCAGGAAAAAAGGCAATGCTGACATTCCACTTTTCCTGTGACTCCCTGGAGAACGTTTAATCCCCGTGACCTTGTGGCTATTTAAAAAGAGCCAATCCCCAGACCTCATCAGTTGGTGACAGCCAGCATTTTGTCTAATGGGCCCAAGGGTGGGCAGGGTTTGCAATGGGGAAGGGTAACATCTGGCTGCTATTTAAAAAGCAAATGGGGTTTCTAAATGGTTATTATTCGTCAACAGTATTCCAAGGCATGTTTTCCCTGCATTGTTGTTTATAGGCAAAAACAAATGCCAAGCATAGATATTCAAAATCTACATTGTTTTTATGATGAGCTAGCAAGATGCTGCTTTCTGCTGAAGAATTGGAGGACTTCCAATTTGATTTTTATGACACCAAAAATTGAAATATTACAGTATTATTAAGAAATATTAAAACATAATAGTTACGGACATTAATGACGATCACTTATTAAGCCAGACAATGACCTTGGGGATTTACATTACCTAATTGTCTCCTCATAATAACTCTCCATAAGTAAAATTATTCCCCGTTTTATAGATAAAAAGATTGAGACTAAGTCAGAGACCCAGGACTGGGGTTGCTTTGTGAAAAGTTTGTCATGTCTGCCTATGGTAAGATTAGTATAGAAATTGAGAAACTTTTACCGGCATTCGACACTGCCGTGACAACCAAGCAACATTTCATTTTTCTAGTAATTTATCTTTACTTGTTGTATTTTGCAAAAGTATCAGTCCACAATGGATTGGAGATAGAAAACAATTTGTCCTTCACTACAGACGGTTTTAGAAGCACTGTTCCAAAAAACTCTTCCTCTGGAAATATGGTCAAATTGGCAGAAAAAAATAGATCCAAATGATTCTAACTTGCCATTTAATGACTAGTCATTCTTCATCAAAGTGGCTAGGCTTCCAGGGTGGCTGATGGGGCTCAGGCATCTATACTATTTAAAGCTCTGCAAAAGGTGTAAGGTAGCATATTTAATCTACCTTATACCTCATGACTCCTGTCTTCCACCTTCAAACCCAGCAACATTGCATCCCCAAAGGGAAGGAAGCATCTTTAGTCTGTCTTGTTCACTGATATATCCCCAAGGAGCAGTGTTTGGTACTAAAGAGGTGCTTAATACACACTGTTGAGTACACAAACAAATGAACAACTTCTGATCAACAGACATGCTCTAGAACCATTCTTTTCCACATTCCCATCCACTCTCAAGATTTTGCCTGTGTCAGTAGGCTGCAGATTCCCATAAGCTTACATCCTAGTAGGTAAAAAAGAAAAAAATAATAATAATAAGTCAAGAGGTTGATTAAGATTGTGAAAGTGCTAGTGAAGGACTGAAGCTGGGTGTGGGAAGCAAAGTAATGCCCCTCCCCTCAAAGATGTAATTATGAGAGTTTCTCTTCTAATGCACAAATATGGCACAGGGAATGTGTATGGAGAGCTGGTTAGGAGGGAAAATTGATGAGCTTGGACTGAGAGGGAGAAGTCTAGATTGTCTCTCAGGCTTCTGGGTTGGGTGACTTGGTCAATCTCAATATCTCACATTTTAATCCCCAAAACCTGTGAATATGTTAGGTTACATGGCAAAGGAGAAATAAGGTTGAAGATGGAATTAAGGTTGCTGATCATCTGACCTTAAGATAGAAAGACTATCCTGGGTTGTCTGGGTGTGCCCAGTGTATACACAGAGTCCTTAAAAGTGGAGGAATGCAGAACTGAGGAAGATGTGACTACAGAAGAATGGTTGGAGATTGCTGGCTTTGAAGGTGGAAGAAAGGAGTCATGAGCAACCTCCAGAAGTTGGAAAGGGCAAGGAAACGGATTCTTAGAAAAAAAGAACACAGCCTGCCAATACCTTGTGACTTGTTACAGCAGCAATAGGAAATTAATACACTGAGTGACAATACAAAAGGTAAGTAGAGAAGGCCCCTTTAGAGGCCTCACCAAAGTATGACAGTCCAGTGAAATATTAAAAAACAGGGGCCAGCCATAAAAAGAGCTGAGGTAAGAAGATTCCAGACAGAAGAACTGAGTGTTGAGTACCAGAAGGAGGACATGCCTTGGCATGCTCCAGGAGCAGAAAGGAGGCCTGTGCGGCTGGCTGAGGGGTGACAGGGAGAGTGAATGAGATGGAGCTGGAGAGGTGGGCAGAGGCCCCACGCAGGGCCAGGGGAACTAGGGTTTATTCTATGAGCAGTAGACTTCCATAAAGCTTTAAGCAGGGGGATAATACAATATAATAATAATGAGCTGCTGGCTTATAATCTCCTGGGTACTTCACAAGCAGCCCAGACTCAACCACGTTTGAAACTAAAGTCATCATCTCATGTATTCCTGGTCAATGGTACTGAGATTGACCAAGCACCAAACCAGAAGCCTGAGGGCATCCTGGACTTCTCCCTTCCAAGCCAAGCTTGTCAGTTTCCTTTCCTAACCAGCTCTCCATACTCATTCCCTGTGCCACATTCATGCATTAGGAGAGAAGTTCTCATAACTCCTCTCAGCGGTGGTCCCTGCCTCTGGCATTGTCCATGTCTAACCATCCTCCATACTGCAGCAAAGCCACGTGTCCAAAAGGCAAATCTGACCATCCCCTGCTTTAAACCCTTCAGAGGTTTCCTATAGAAAACATGATGAAGTCTAACTCCCAGGGCCTGCACTAGGGTAAGGCAAGTGAGGCACTTTTCCCAGGGACAAAATTTAAGTGCATGCCAAAATAGTAATCAAGATGAACAATATATTAACAACTTTATTGCAATATAATTTACATACCAAAAAGTTCACCTGATTGAGGTATACAGTTCAATGGTTTGGTATATGTACAAAATTGTGCAATCATTACCATGTTCTAATTTTAGAACAGTTTTATAATCCTAAAAAGTAATCTTGTATCTATCAACAGTCACTCTCCAGCACTCCTGACACTCCCACCAGGCCTAACCAATTAGTAATCTATATTTTATCTCTATATATTTGCCTGTTCTGAACATTTCATAGAAATAGAATCATATATATGTGGTCTTTATGACTGGCTTCTTTCACTCACTGTATGTCTTCAAGGGCCATTTATGTTGCAGCATGTATCAATACTTCATTCCTTTTTCATTGCCAAATATTATTTCATCATACGGATATGCCACATCTTGTTGATCCATTCATTGGTTGATGGATATTTAGGTTGTTTCTATCTTTTGGCTACTAGGAATATTGCTGCTATCAACATTCATATACAGCTTTTGTATGGACATATGTTTTCATTTCTCTTGGGGGGATACCTAGGAGTGGAATTGTCAAGTCATATGTTACCACTGTGTTTGACTTTTTGAGGAACTGCCAACTGTTGTCCAAAGTGGCTGTATCATTTTATATTACCACAAGCCATGTAGGAGGGTTCTAGTTTTTCCACATCTCAACCAATATTTATCATGCTCTGTCTTTTTATTATAGTCATTCTAGTGAGTGTGAAATATTATCTCATTGTGGTTTTGATTTCCACTTCCCTATTGACTAAAGATGTTGAGCATCCTTTCCTGTGCTTATTGGTCATTCAGGTGTCTTCTTTGGAGAAATGCCTACTCACATCCTTTGCATAGTTTTTATTTGGGTTATTTGTCCTTTTATTATTGAGTTGTAAGTGTTCCTTATATATTCTGGTTACAAGTCCTTTATCAAATATACGATTTGCACATATTTTTTCCCTGCCTTTGAGTTGTCCTTTCACTTTCTTGATGGCATCCTTAGAAGCACAAAAGTTTTTCAGTGTGATGAAGTCCAACTTATCAATCCTTTCTTTTATTCCTTGTAGTTTTGGTGTCATATCTAAGAAATCATTGCTTAACCCAAGATTGTGCAGATTTATTCTGGTGTTTCCTTCTGGGAGTCTTATAGTCTTAGCTCTTATATTTAGGACCATGATGTATTTTCAGCTACTTTTTGTGTATGATGTGAGGTAGAAGTCCAACATCATTGTTTTGCACATGGATATACAATGGTCCCAGCACCATTTGTTGAAGAGAAAGATAATATTTTAATGTAATAAACACAAGATCAGTAACAGTGTCATGCTGAGCCATATTGGAATCTGAGGCAAAAGAAAAAAATTAGTAATACTGATTCATCTTTATTTAAAATTTTGATATTTTTATCTTGATTAAAGAGATTTTGGAGCCTCTTTAAATTTGGCATCTGAAGCAAATGCCTGACTCACCTCACCCTAGTCGCAGTCCTGATGACTCCTAAGTTAGCATACCAAGAACACCCTCACTCCTACCTGACCTTCCTACCACCTGCATCTCAGCCCACCATGCTCAGCTTGTATCACTAACAATACAGATTTGTTCATGTTTCCCTGCACACCATGCTGTGCCAGGCATCTGTCACTTTGATCATACTCTTCACTTGTCTTGGAACATATTTCTCCCTTTCCATTGCCTAACTCTTTCCCATCCTGCAAGATAAGGTGCCAACCCTTCCAGAATGCCTTCCTTGGACCTCCAGGTTGCGTTAGATGATCCTTGTCTGTGCTCACACAGTGCTGTCTTTTCCTACAACATAGCACTTATCAGACTGTGTAATAATGATATATAACTTGTCTTCTCTCCCTCTGGAATGCAGCTCTTTGTCCCTTATATCCAAGTATGTCTTATCTACCTGGACATTCCCAGGTTCTAGCACAGTGGCTAGAACATGACAGATGAGGAAATAGATGTTTAACAGTTCATCTAAATGGGAGTGAGACAGGGAGAAAGCAATCCCATCTGCCTAGAGTGAGCAGAGGTTTCCTCAAGGAACCTTTCTGTTAGGGGGACATGAACTAAGCACCTGTCACAGAATGCATATCTACTGAAAAGTGAGACATTCAGAGACCAAAGGCCATGCCTGAGGCAAGAACTTCGGTCAGTGCTCCTTTGATAGAAGCAAAGACTCCCAAATCCTCGTTAGAGACTCAGCCCCAGGCACAGAAGGGTGACACAGAAATTCAGGAATAGGAACTGGTCCTAGGGGCCTACAAGTGGGGCAGGAAAGTGGCTGCCTCTAGGGAGTGCGGCAGTCAGCAAAAAATAAAGGCAAATCCCCAGAGCTCCCTTCATTTTTCCATTCATTCATTCACTCATCAGTCATCCCAAAAACATTTATGGAGCATCTTACAGACACTGGGCTGGGCCCTGGAATACAAGAGTCAAAGATCAGGCTCCCAGCCTAGAGAAACTCAGAGTCAAGTAAACTGCTGCAAACCCATTGTGTACAGGGTGGGATACCAAGGAAATAAGGGTATTGAGAACACAATCCAGCCTTCAGTACTTTTGCTGGATTCTTCCACTTGCCCCTCCAAATCCACTCTATACCTTTATCCACTCCACTGTCCCCTGGGAGACTGAACTCCTCAAATCACACCACTGGGCTCCCTTGCCCACTAACTTCAAAACTTGGTTTGGCCAGTGTTTCACACCAGCAGGAGACTGAAAGGAGGGAAGCGAGCAAGAGTATGGCATTTATTACCATGCTGTGGAATTGCCATGGGCTGGTTTTGTCCAAGGTCAAGGATCCTCTAGAGAGATCCATTCTTCACAGTCTCCTCTGCCTCCTGATTCTCTTTCCCCTCTCTCCACTCCTTCAGATCAACAATGGCAATGAGATTTCATAGCCTTATAGTATTGGACTATTTGTGGTTTCTCTAAACCCTGATCCCAGCTTTGTAAATAGTCCTTTATTATTTATTTTGTGTGTGTGTGTGTGTGAGGAAGATCAGCCCTGAGCTAACATCCATGCCAATCCTCCTCTTTTTGCTGAGGAAGACTGGCCCTGAGCTAACATCCCTGCCAATCTTCCTCCACTTTATGTTGGATGCCGCCACAGCATGCGGACATGCTGACAAGCAGTGCGTCAGTGTGCGCCCAGGATCCGAACTCGGGCCGCCAGCAGCGGAGTTCGTGCACTTAACTGTTATGCCACGGGGCCAGCCCAATAGTCCGTTATTAAATTCTTCTCAAATTACTCTAATATGAGTGTGCCATCTGTTTCTCACTGGGACCACTATAGGTACAGTAAGCTCCTAGTAGAGATGCGACAAGAACATCAATAAACAGAGGAAGGAAGGAGGAACCCATTTGGACATGTGAATGAATACTTAGGGCTGCCTACTGGAAAAGGAGGGCATGGGGAAGAGTCAAAGCCAATGCCTCGGGATTGTTTGCCTTTGTGCCTAGGAGGCTGGAACAGTGCAGGGCGCTGATTGAGGGTACTGGGTGTCTACCTTTAAAGGACAGCAGATTTGGAGGGTGGGGAAAGTTTCCTTTCTTCCAGAGAAATGGCGAGGGGACAGTGACTCTGAGTTTTCTGAGGATAGATAGTAATGAAAGTTTAATCAACATAACCTTTCAAGGTCATTCTCCCTTCCCATGCCACTCTGGGACCAGGGAACAAACAAAAGAGCAATTGGATGCACCTCAAGTTCCAGAGGAAAAGGAAAATATGACTGTTTCCTGAGAGTTGTAGTATATATCAACAAATAAAGGACAAAACAGAATTTTACCAAGTCATCTTAAAGAAATGAAATGGGGGCCAGCCCAGTGGCGCAAGCGGTTAAGTGCGCAGGCTCTTCTGCGGCGGCCCAGGGTTCGCAGGTTCGGATCCGGGCGTGCACCGACGCACCGCTGGGCAAACCATGCTGTGGCGGAGTCCCATATAAAGTTGAGGAAGATGGGCACAGATGTTAGCTCACGGCCAGTCTTCCTCAGCAAAAAGAGGAGGATTGGCAGATGTTTGCTCAGGGCCGATCTTCCTCACAGAAAAAAAAAGAGAGATGAAATGATTTCCGTGGCCTATAAAAGTTGCCTGCAACCTGACATATCTAGAGGTTATCTGGAAGATGTTTCCAGCATGGGGACATCCACATTAGAAAGAAGCATGCATCAGGCTCTTTTAACACAATGTCATCAAGCATTCAAATCATACCACTCACATCCCCCTTTTCAATTCCATCTCCCACGAAAAAACGTAGGAGTATTATTTGGTTTTCCATATTTTCTTTTTTTTTTTTTTTAATTTTTTGTTTTTTCAGTAACATTGGTCTATAACATTGTATAAATTTCAGGTTACATCATTATACTTCTATTTCTGCATAGATTACATCATGTTCACCACCCAAATACTAATTACAACCCATCACCACACACATGTGCCGAATTATCCCTTTTGCCCTCCTCCCATATTTTCTTGAAAGGGAAAATATATATGTGCTGGTAAGGTATAGAGTACCTAACAAGAATATTTCATGTTAAACATCAATACATTTGGCGTCAGCTATTATTGTTATTCCTCAGTCTTCTGCAAGCGTTGTTAACATGAGTCGGCCTCCCCAAGTCCAGTAGGCTCTGGGATACTTCAAGTATGTGAACTCCCAAAGCTGAGGTCAAACCTCTGTGCTGCCCAGAGGCCCATTGGCAGCCTGCCACCCAGCAGCCTCTGGACACACTCACATACAATGCTACCTTGGTGGGCCATGCCTCCCTCATCCTCTTCTTGCCCAGTTGATTGTCTGACCAAAATTCAGGACTCTACCTTAATCCATTTTCAATTTCATAGGCTGACTTTGGCCCATTGTTCTTCTTGACTGATTCTGTCAGTCACTGTATTTGCCGCCTCTGTCATCCTAGAGTAATCCACAGATCTGATAAGCAGGCATGACCCAAGTGATTGATAACAATGTTAAATAGACAGATAGAGGAGTTCTTCAATCTCATCCTGGTTACTTTTCTTTTAAAACTCTCATTTGTCTTTTTCCCTTTAAAGTTTAGAGCCCAGGACTGAAAGCAACATTGCAGATGTCGTCTCATCCATGCATTACAGAGCAAGACTCACCTCCCTCACTTCAACTCTGTGCTCCTAGTGACATAGGCTAAGGACAAAATATCTCCCTACTCCATTACGGCTCATATTACTGCCAATGAAAGCACATCAGTCATCTTTTATTCTACTGATATTAAGTCACATAGGTCTATTTTGTTGGTTTACATTTGGACTCAAGTGTAAGCTATTTGATTTCTGTTCACTTCTGCCTCATTATGCTCAAACTGTTGCTTCCACCTGTTGAGATCTGTTAGGATCCTGGAACAATGGATGTGACACACAGAACCTCTCATTCTTCAACTTTTGTCTGACTCCCTAGTATCATCCTATCCCTATTTTTGTCTCTATATTTTGGTTTCAACAGTATAAACTGCTTCTGGGTCTCTGCCATGTCCCCTAGACTATGAATATGCTGCAACCTCTTCAAGGCAGAAAAAGTCTCAGAGTAACACGAAGGTCCACACCCCAGGCTCTGACCCACTCCCCTCAAGCACTGGTCCATGCAACAGAGGGCTCAGCAGCAAAAGGATATGAGAAGTCTCTGAGTCACATGGCCAGGAGGCCAGGGTCTAATCCTGTCCCCACACTTGGAAGGCTCTCACAGGGCAGCATGAGCAGCATATGGTACAGCAGACCAAGGATACACCAGGAATCTTTCTACCTCTCTCTAGCTGTGGCAGAGGTTGTTCATTGCTCCCCAACATCCATTCTCCTCTTCTCTTAAGAGCAGACCCCCATTTTTAGCAAAGCACATATGACTGCCTGGAAACAAGACAGTATTTCCTGCTCCTTTACAGCTGGCAGTGGTCGTGAGACAGATTTCTGACCAATGAGATTCAAGAGGTTGTGTTATGAGGGACTTTCGGGAAGGTTTCTTAAAGGGGTGAAGGTGAGTGATCTTTTGTTCTCACTTGCTTATGCCTACTGCCTTCCTGGAATACGTATGTGAAGACTGGCTTTCCATCACTGGCTTTTCCAGCTGGCATCTTAGGACTATGCAGTAAATTTGAAGTTGGAAGCTGGCTCTACAGGATTGTGGAGGAGAAAGATCAAAGCCTGGTCTCAAAGCCACCGTACCAGGCCTGGATTGCCCCTACACCAGCTTCTTTTGTGGGAGAAGCAAATAAGCTTAATTAATTTAAGCCACCCTGGTGGTCTAGTGGTTAAGATTTGGCACTCTCGCTAAGCTAATCTCATGAAGATTCTGAGCCCAGGCTGGAGTTTGTTTCCCTGTCAGGGAACCACACCATCCATCTGTCGGCTGTCATACAGTGACGGCTGTGTGTTACTGTGATGCTGAAAGCTATGCCACCAGTATTTCAAATATCAGCAGGGTCACCTCTCATGATGGACAGATTTCATCAGAGCTTCCAGAATGGACAGACTAAGAAGAAGGACCTGGCCACCCACTTCCGAAAAAATTGGCCATGAAAACTCTATGAAGAGCAGATAGCAACGGAGCGTTGTCGGATATAGCTCCATAAGGTGAGAGGATGGTGCAAAAGGACCAGACAGGGTTCCACTCTGCTATCCATAGGGTCCCTAGGAGTCAGAGTCAACTCAATGGCACTAACAACAAAATATGAGCCAACTTTCAGGGCCTGCTTTCTGCTGTACTCAGCTGAAGTTACTCCTAGCTGCTTAACTTTGGAAAAGGCTCTTGCTCTCTAACCCTGTTTCTGAAACTGCAAAAAGAGACTAACAACATGATATGGAGGGACAAAACCACACTGGAGGGGCCAGCCCCGTGGCTTAGTGGTTAAATGCGCACGCTCCTCTGCTGGTGGCCCGGGTTCGGATCCCGGGCGCGCACCAACGCACAGCTTGTCAGGCCATGCTGTGGTCGCATCCCATATAAAGTGGAGGAAGATGGGCACAGATGTTATCCCAGGGCCAGCCTTCCTCAGCAAAAAGAGGAGGATTGGCATGGATGTTAGCTCAGGGCTGATCTTCCTCACAAAAAAAAAAAAAAAAAACACTGGATACCCCCCTCACCATTTACTCAGCACACTTTTATTCAGCACCTGCCGTAGGTCAAGCATTGACAAGGCACTAGGAATAGGAAGGCAAAAAGATACAAGGAATTCAATCTGCAGATTTTGTCCCGAGGCCAGTGTGGTCGGTGTCGAGGAGGGACAGGTGGACTCAAGCTGGGTATGTAGAGCCTGTAGGTGATAGAAAGTCAATGGATTTTATTTTAAGAGTAATGGGAAGCCATCAGAGGGTTATTAGCAGGGGAGTGATAAGATCCAATTCACTTATTTTTATTTAGTTTTTTTTCCTGTGGTAAGAACAGTTAATATGAGATCTACCCTCTTAATAGATTTTTAAGTGCACAATACTGTTAAGCACAATGTTGTACAGCAGATCTCTAGCATGGACTCATCTTTTGCAACTGAAACTTTATACCAGTTATTTAGCAACTCCCCATTTCCCCCCTCCCCCAGCCCCTGGCAGCCACCGTTCTAGTCTTCACTTCCGTGAGTTTGACTATTTTAGATATCTCACATAAGTAGAATCATGCAGTATTTGTCCTTCTGTGACTGGCTTATTTCACTTAGCATAATGTCCTTCAGGTTCATCTATGTTGTCACAAATGGCAAAGTTTCCTTCTTTTAGTTTTAAAAGGCCTTCCTGACTGCTCGGTGGGGATGACGTAGAGCTGGAAGAGTGAAGGCAGCAGCAGAGAGAAGAACGTGGAGGCTTTTCAATAACAGCTGAACTGATGGAGGCTTCGGCTGGGAAATAGCGGAGGAGCTGCTGAGAATGATCCCATTGGGTATGCGTTTTGGAAATAAAACAGACAGGACTAGTAAATAGATTAACCACGGGGGCTGCAGGACAGAAGGGAATAAAATATGACTTCTAGGACTTAGACTTCTAGGATTGAGAAAAGAGGTGCTCATTTCCCAAGATGGGGAACACTGTTCCAGGGGTGGGGTGGGGTAGGACATAAGTAGTTTCTTTTGTCCAGGTACCTTTCATTAAATATTCAAGTGGAGATATTAACCATTAAAAGTTGCTTTTGTTATCAATTTACAGGAGAGAAAAATGAGGTCCTGAGAAGCTTGAAAAACAGGACTCACACTCAGGTCTGTCTAGATCCAGCTTATTTTACTAGACCACATTGTTTTAAACCTCCCCACCTGCAGAGGTGAGGCAAGCACCAAATGAGATCACAGATTTTAAACTGTAATGTTTATTAATGTGGGACACTGTCTGAAGATGGTCCAGGGAGTGGAACCCACAGGATCCAGGGAACAGAGAAAATGCACCCAGCTCTGCCTAGGAGCTGGGTCCACTGCATGCCAGGTTGATCACATTTCCCACGACGGGCTATTCCAAAGCCAGGCTTCACACCATCACCTCTGAATCATTTACAATGCCTTCACTAGATAATTTACCTCCACATAGACAAAATGGGTCCACAGACTCCCCAAACATCGTGGGGCTGGTGCATAATTTACAGAGCAACGCTCAGCCTCCCTGTGCAGTGAGACCAACAAGGCTTGGACATCTGCCAAAGTCGAGAAGGGCATCAGGAGGAAAGGAGAGAAAAAACAGCTCCACGGAAGAGTGTCTGAGAAGCAAAGGCACCTACTGAATCCTAGATTCCCAAGGCAAAGCAAGGCATTGCTTTGAGGGTCAGACTGCCTCTCTGCAGGGGTTCGAGCTGGGGAGGGTGAGCACATAGCTAGCACGTGTTATGGAAGTCTGAGTGAAACATCCTCGGTGCCACAATCTTCCTGATTGCTGAGAACATGAGCCCCAATCAGTCAATCTCAAATCAGCATTGCCTCTGACAAGAACCATATTTAGCAAATATCCAGGCATTTTGAGATGGATGGGAGATAACACTGTGGACTTGGAAAAAAACTAATTTTCTCAATTATTTTTCTGTGCCTGGAATTCTTTCCTCTCCACCCCTTAGCACTTGAAGAATTTCTGCTCCTTTTTCAAGAACCATCTCAAGGGTCACCTCCTCCGGGAAGCTTTCCTTCACTTCCTCAGGCAGAGGTCTAAGTTTCCCGTCTCATAAAGAACTACACATTAGCTCTCATTACATTGTAAACGTTGATCTCCTACCCTGTCCTGTGAGCTCCTTGGTGACAGGGACTCCAAATCTATGATCACAGTACACAACTCAATGCTAGCACATCAATAAATATTTATAGAATGAATGAATGAAACAAATGAGACAAACGCCTTGAGTTACAAGATCTTTTTTCCCCAGCCATTCATGGAGTATTGCTGCTTTAAGGATCAACATTAATATCAGAAGAGGATGTCAAAATGTGTATGAAAGGAGCAAACACACAAGTCATTGGTATCTTCAAGAATTGTTCTGCACTTTGCTCCACGTGGATCAATACTTGCCACTTCTGACCACCTTCCAGCTTCAGCCTTTTGAGTTTGGCCTCTGGTTGGTGCTTTAATGACCTGGCTCTTAACAGAGTGCTTGGATTCTTGAATCAGACAGACGTATTTTCAGCGTGAGTTTCCAGCCCTGTCACTTAAAAGCTATGTGGCCTCGGTTTAGCAAGTTAACCTCTCTGAGTTTCAGCTTCCTTATTTGTAAAACAGGCACATTAGAAGTATAGGGATATTAACAGTACCTATCTCACTGTGATGTGACTATTAAATAAGATAGTGCGTGTAAAGATCTTAGCGCAGTATCTGGCACCTAGTAAGCATTGAATACATGTTGGCTATTACTATGGTTTTCACTTTGCTCCAAGATATATGGTTTATCCTGTCTCTGTACATGCCTTCTATTTCCTCTGCCGGCACTACCTATCTTCAACTTGGCTCTGGCACTTGCTGCCTGAATATGCAATACCCAGTGGACAATCCCAGAATGTATTTGCCAACCACAGGCTCCATCCTTGTGATGATAACCTATTTCCTATCTCTGGACACTTCTAAAGATCAAGATTAAAGATTTGAAATATCTTGAATTATTTTTAGGTTATCAACCTGTGCTACTTTGAGTGCAACTCCCCACAAAGCCTGGACCATGTAAAGCCCCAACTTACATTTGGGTTGTTTCTACTTGATCCTAAAGATACAATAACAGTTAGAATTTAAATAGCATTTGCTATATGCTTGGTACTTTCCTAAGTGTTTTACATTTGGTCCTCAAAACAACCTAGGAGGTACCAGTGTAGTTCCATTTTACATATGAGAAATTGAAGCACAGAAATGTATCCTGTGTAGGAAGGTTGGGCTTGTCATGCTGTCTTCAGGAGAGCTTGCTAGTTGGGGCTGGATAATAAGTTCACATCCATGGGAAAATAAAAACATCATCACCCCGAAAGGTCCAGTCTTGCTCAGTTTTAGACACGGAGAAAGAGACAGGTTCTGGTATAGCAAACCAAGTCTTACAAAGCAGAGCTTCGATTGGCGGAAGAAAGGAATTCTCATCTTCTTCTGAGCACTCTCTTTAGCCAAAATTTTGATGTATCTAAACATACTTGAAAGAAGGTGGGAGAAATTGGCCCTTGCCTCAAAGAAGTGTGTGGATGGGGGCAAAGCCAGGAGGCAGCCTATGAGGAGCCCAAGTCTGTTTTCAGGTAGCAGGTATCATATAAACCAAAATATCAACTGCTGTCTGGGGTTAATTCCCTTCTGTGATCTGGGAGTCCTGCTAACCATTCTTGCCTGCCTCAGTTGCACCACGGGGAATGACGGAGTGGATTCTGGTCCACCTTGGAAACACATAAAAGTAAGTTCCATAATCTCTGAAGACAGCTTTGTCGGCAGCAGCAGTAATGAGAGGCCAAAGGGATGAACGTCTCAGGATGAGAAAGAACTCTCCCCTATCCATGGGGAGCTTCCCCATCCATTGCTACTTAAGGCAGATGAGGACTAAATATCATTAAAGGCTCTGGTTCATTTCTTTACCTGCCCAAAGGTGAGCGCGGCCCATAGGAGAATGAAAATAGAGGACTTTTTCAGCCAAACCTGGAAGCTGCTCTAGGTCAGGCAGTTGGGGTCCCAAGGGAAGAAAGAAAAATAAATTAAACTCCTTCATCTGGAAAATAAATACCAAATGACAAGTGATCGTGTGCACCGCATGAGTGAATCAGGGAGGTTTAATTCTCTAATTATTGCCTCCGGTTTCCCCGTGGAGATAAATAGCAAGTTGGTGGAGAGAGATAATCAGGGCATAAATACTGTGTCTCCTTAGCTTCTCTTACTTAATGAAATAATAAAAATATTTCCCTTAAGTACACAGTTCTGGTAAAAAAAAATGAGACAATGTTTTTATCTTATGCTTGATTCAAAATTAATCCACAGAGATTTACTGAGCAACTACTGTGACACTATGTTCAAAATGGGGGCTTCACAGCTCAACATGACCAGCTCTGCTCAAAAAGCACTAACTCTGACCTCCCCTGGACACTCCCCACAACACACATTCACACATTTGTAAGAAATTTTAGATCTCAAATGGGTTTTTAGAAGATGTCTTTGTTTACAACATTCACCACTAAGAGTCTATGATTTCACTAATGCTC
Organism: Diceros bicornis minor; assembly: GCF_020826845.1. Taxonomy (NCBI): domain Eukaryota; kingdom Metazoa; phylum Chordata; class Mammalia; order Perissodactyla; family Rhinocerotidae; genus Diceros; species Diceros bicornis. The sequence goes on along the minus strand of NC_080747.1, from coordinate 10,597,729 downwards.
ACCTATGTTCTATTTGAAAGATTGTGTCTATTAAGCAAACTATATTTATTAACTAATAATTAGTTTCCCCATTTTGTATTTAAAATTTCCAAATGTCAAAACAAATTTACTAGAAAATAATAATTAAGTGATATTGTGTTTTACAAGGTGATGAGTGTTATTAGAAAAAGGAAAGTGAGGTAAGAGAGAGATCCGTGGAGAAATGTGTGAGGGGTGGTGGTGAATGTGGGGAGTGGAAGCTTTAATTCAAAACAGAGTGGTCAGCATAGGATTCATGGAGAAAGTGCCAGTCAAAGACAGTAAGAGTGATGGATATGGGGGGAGCATTCTAAGCAAAGCCTGGAACACCAAAACATGCCTGGAGTGTCAGGGGAACAGCCAGGCCTGGTGCAGCTAGATAGAATCCACGGAGAGAGTTGCAGATGATCCAGAGAGATGGCAGAGGAAGAGAGGGTGGAGAGCCATGTGGGACATTGGAAAGACATTGCCTTTACTCCAAGAGAAATGGGGAGACTTGGAGGATTTTAAACCAAGGAATGGCATGATAAGAAAAGTATCATTCTCCCTAGCTTGTGGACTTTTATTTAGCCTACTTATAAAATATCCAGCAGGCTCTCTAGAATATTGAAAACACCCACAGCAGCTTCCAGGATCACCTCTTGGCTACAGGAAAAGTCCAAGAACCCAGGTCTAGTGCCAACATTTTGTAACAGAGGAGAAAACGGAAACCCGGATGGGCAATGGACTAGCCTGTGTCCAGTCTCTGAGTTCAGAGTAGGCCCAGGGCTGGACACAGGACTCCAGGGAGCCAGAACAGTGCTCTACCCCATTCCGTGGCAATAACGAAAGAAAGCAAGAAAAAACCAGTCTTGGTGCATTAATTTTATTTTTTCAGCTCACCTTTGTTAGCCAGGCACCATGTTAAGTGCTTTACAAGCATTATCTGTCTTAGGACCCACAGACCCCATAATGCAGGAGTTGTTCTTCCCAATTCATAGGCAAGAACTGAGGTCCAGGGTTTACTGAATTTATTCAAGGCACACAACTATACACAGTGGAACCAGGATTCAAACCCAGGGTCTCTGCCTGACTTCAGAGCCCCTCTTTATGTGTCACTGTAGAGGAGGGTTTGTAAAAAGACTGAACTCAACTTTATATTTACTTGCATTTCTGCATCATGTTACTCCGCTTTCCTTCTTTTTTATGACTCTGGCTGAGACTTTCAGTATGTTGACTTAAACTCACAAGTTTTAGAATACATTCTAGTAAGGAAGTTGGGTCGTGACAAAAAAGACTTGTCAGGCAGGCTTCAATCAAGTACTTTCTAGCAAATGGGAAAGATAGTTTCCCAAGAATAGAAACTTGTTTTTCAGTGTCTAGGTCAAGGCAATCCACCCCTGGCCCCCTCCAGGGAGCTTTCTCTGCTCTCCTCCCCAAGCAGGAAGAGATCACTCCCAGTTCCAAACCTTCATAGCAGTTGGTGCGCAGTCATGACAGCTGTCCTGTTTGGAGCCCTTACTGTGGACCAGGCATTTAACTCCCATAATCTCTAGATGTCTCAGCAATCCCTAAGGCAGTTACAATCGTTACCTCTATTTTACAAATGAATATATGGAGCCTGAAGAAGTTCAGGAATTTGCCCAGAATCTCACAGCTAGTGAGTGGCAAAGCTCCATTCCACACAGACTTGGAAACCCCTCCTGTTGCACTGACAGCAGCAGACCTGGGTTCCAGCCCATGATCAGCTGTGAATAAGTGCCAGAAAGGCAGGGAGCTCATCTCTTTTGGTCACACTGGATCCCCAGCAGCTAGATTAGTACTGGACTCAGAGGGGATGCTCAGTGGATATTTGCTGAATGAATGAATGATGTCCTCTCTGAGGCTCAAGTTCCTAATGCATAAAACTCCGATTTCATGTAAAGATTAAACTAGACAACAAAAGAACAAGTGCTTTATGAGCCACAAAGGCCCAAATAATGGTTATTTCAAACCTGAGATGCTATGATTTGACCTTTTATTGCTATTATGTCTGTGTCTTTCCTCTCCTAATAGCCTATAAGTAAGCTATGGCGTCTGATGGAACACTGTGCCACCATGTGGTCTGATGAATAAATAATCAGGAGGAGGGTTTTGTTTGGAGGATGATACAAAAGGAATAGATAAATTGAATCAGAATAACTACGCATCCCTCAAAGAGCACCTGTAGGACCTGGGCCTTTCAAAACAACATCAAAAAAGTAGTCACTCTCAGGAGTCTGAACTCCTAGCTCAAGTTCAGGACTTCAAACTTGCAGGTCATTCTCCTTCAGCACCTGTATCGACTGGCAAAAACAACTACAAAAATCAATGGATGCTACAAGCTGGGTGGGGAGAGACTGCAAAACAGAGGATTATCCTCCCTCAGGAAGCGAAGAGATAAAGGGGAATTGACTGAGGGTGTCAGGCCAGTCCTTTCATCAGAGCCCGCGGGAGGGAGGGCTGGTAGCCCGCAGGAGGGTGGGTTGCCATTCTAGCAGCACAGGGTCCCCTGGGAGTGCTTTCTTTTGACTGATAAGGTTGACAGAACTGCTTTTGAGACCCAAACTGCCTTCCAATTATTCTCCAGGGACTTGGCCTGTTTTCTTCTCCAAAATCATACTGTCAGCCTCCACATTCTTTCTGAGTTATCTCCCTGAAAACCTGCTTGTGGAGAGGCACCCTGGCTCCTCAACCCCAACCCACACCCTGTATCACTGCCACAAAAGACATGCACAAGGGCCCTTTCTGCCTCCTGTGAGAAGCACAGGTGCTCATAGCAGTCATGGCTCCACACAGGGCTGATTCACAGCCAGGGTGTCTGGTTCATCACCCAGGTTCTGTCTGTGGAGCGGCCCAGTGGCCTGGTAGCCTCTGACTATCCTTTCTCATCCCTGCCATGTCTTCTGGGACCTGATCCCTGATCATCTCTGCAGCCTCCCTTCTCACCACATTCCCCTCTCCTCTCAGGCCCTATCCTGTCTGAATTCCAAGAGGCTCCCCAAACCCCTTTTATTAATAGTACCTGGGATTTGTTTTAATCAGATATGATAACACAGGCACACATAGAAATGACTGTCATGAAGGAGGACGTTTACTCACAATTCTCACATCACACATGCAGGGTCACGTGGGGAAGCACTGGGGTTGGTCAGGAGGCAGAAAGGAGAGGGGGACTGCAGGCAAGTGCCTTTATTGTGGTTTCCACAGGAAGGACTGGTGAGGCAGAGTAAGCAGGTGTAGAATTAGCTAGTTTGAATAGTGGGTCTGGGGCGTAGGAGCTGTCCCTATGGTCTGGTAAAACATGCAGAGGAATAGTGGCCTGGAGGCTAAGAGCCTGATAAAGGAGGCAACAGGGGTATGAGCTATGGATGGGATGGTTTGCATATGAAAGCAGGTTCCCAGGCCAGCTATCTCTAGGAATTAGCTAGCCCTGGGAGGGGCAGTCCCTCAAAGCTCAGCAAAGATCCAAGATGTCAATTCATCAAAAATACAGAATAAATATATAAAATTATATTTGTCAATTATTCCTCAATAAAGTTGGAAAAATTGCAGAACAAGTTATATGATTAATACACCCCCACAGCCTCTCAGGCATCCTGGAAGTGCTGATCTCAGACCTGTGGGCACCCCACAGGAGGATGCTAATTCTTTAGCACCCATAGGTATTGTGGAACCCTTCACTCCCAATTCCCAGCTCACTTCAATCAGCAATCAATGGAAACTTCTCCAGATTGAACCAGTTCTCTGATCCAAGTACTCCCCCAGGCTTTGCAAGGGAGATTTGAGAGCGAGAAAGAGAAATACCTGCCCCTAAGGAATCCTTTCACTGTTGATCAACATCTGTAGAGGACCGTGAGCCGGGCACTGTGCAGGGCTTGGGAGAAGAAAGAGTGGTACAACAGACACAGCCTTCCTGTGTTAGTCTCCTGGCACTGCTGTAACCAAGTACCACAAACCGGGGGGCTTAAAACAACAGAAATTTATTCTCTCGGTTATGAAGGCTAGAAATTTGAAATCAAGGTGTTGGTGTTACCACACAAAATTGGGGTTCTCTCTTTTTTTTCTTTTGTGAGGAAGATCAGCCCTGAGCTAACATCTGATGCCAATCCTCCTCTTTTTTCTGAGGAAGGCTGGCCCTGAGCTAACATCCGTGCCCATCTTCCTCTACTTGTTATGGGACACCGCCACAGCATGGCTCAACAAGCAGTGCACTGACAGGTGTGCGCCAGGGATTCCAATTGGCGAACCCTGGGCCACGGCAGTGGAGCACGTGCACTTAACCGCTTGCGCCACCAGGCCGGCCCCAAAATTGCGGTTCTCTTGCCCAATGCACATTAAAAAAAAAGCCAATTATTACAGCATCAGCTTTCAGGAAAAGAAATCAGGTTTATTTTGTGAGATGGATCTGAAAAGAGACAGGGACATATGCTCTCAGATCTGTCTCCCCGATCCAGGGCTTGGGACACAATTTATGGGATGAAGGGCAAGGTGGTCTGAAATGTGGAGATAGATGATTGGAGGTAAGGAGAAGTGAGGTAACTGATGATCTGCGCAAGTGTACTCAAGCTTCAGGCCTCTTCGTAGGATGCATATTCACAAAATGGCAGCATTACCACGATCTGAGGATGGAGTTTTTAGCTCTTTCACATCAAAAAGATCACTTACGGAGCATTTGTGCAGGACCAGTTGATGCGTTGGTGGTCGCAACAGGCCTGAACTGGACCAGAGGTCTCAGTTCCTGGAAAACCACTCTTAATTACTCTGTTGATAAGATGGGGTCAGTTGAACCGGTCCTGTGATTACATTGGCAGGACCATGCTCCCTCTGAAGTCTCTGGGGAAGAATTCTTCTTGCCTCTTCTAGCTTCTGGTTCTGCTGGCAAAGCTTGGGATTCCTTGGCCTGCAGCTGCATCACTTCAATCTCTGCCTCCGTCTTCACATGAGTTTTTCCCTTTGTCTCTGTGTCTATGTCAGCACATGGTGTTCTCCTCTGTGCATGTCTGTGTCCAAATTTTCCTCTTCTTGTAAGGATACCAGTCGTTGGATTATGGCCCACTCTACTTCAGTATGACTTCATGTTAACTTGATGAAGTCAAAGACCCTGTTTCCAAGTAAGGCCATATTCACAGATATTAGGGGTTAGCGGGGACACAATTCAACCCACAACACTCCCTGATGAGAAAGACATCCAGAAATAATCTGTGATATCTTTTTTGAGGAAAAATATTTGAAAAGATTCCAGCACTCATATCTTGATAAAATGTAAAGTTCTTATTCATTCTATCCATCTTCTTTCTTCTGTGTCAGCATCCTCTCTTATGTCAAATGTACTTTCTGTCATGGCTAGACAATACCTCTGTGTCCTCAGAGAATGCCAACCAAGGTCACTGCAAAAACCAAAGCAAATAAAAGCTGATCACGTCTCACTTTTTGCCAATGCTGCCCTGAAAAGAAAGTATCAGTGAATTCTGCGTTTTAAGAAAGCATCTGTCTTAGTCTGTTGGGCTGCTAACAAAATACCAGAGATTGAGGGGTCTTAGAAACAACAGAAATTTATTTCCCACAGTTCTGGAGACTGAGAAGTCCAGGATCATGGTGCCAACAGACTCGGTGTCTGGTGAAAGCTTTTTCCAGGTTGCACACTGCTGACTTTTCCTTGTGTCCTCACGTGGTGGATGCAGCTAGGAAGCTCTGTGGGGTCTCTTTTAGAAGAGCACTAACCTCATCAATCATGATCCACTCTCATAATTTAAACACCTCCTAAAGGCCCCATTTCCCAATACCATTACATTGGGCATTAGGATTTCAACATATGAATTTGCAGGGAGGACACATTCGGACCATAGCAGCACCCCAAATAACTACAATCTAGGGGAACAAAAGTCCATTTGCAAAGCAACTGGAAATGCCACTGTTAAACCCTGCTGTAGTGGCCGTGGCAGAGGCAATGCTGTGTGTCTGCCATCTCCATTTCCTTGGCTGCCTGCACACCACGGCTGACTACATTTCCCAGCTTGCATCACAATTAGGTGGGCCTGTGACACTGAGTTTGGACAAAGAATGTGGGTGGATGTGATGTATGCCTCATTCAAGCCCAGCCCCTAAGCAATCTTCCATGTTCTTTTACCTCTGATCAGTACAGAGAATCCAGTGGAGGACCCAAAGGCCCTGGGAGATGAGGGATCCACTCTAAGGAAGAAGCTGGGCCCTCAGTAACTGCTGGAACATAAGGACCCCATACTCATAGGTAGAGACCTACATTAGACCTCTTAGGTCTCTTATCTCATAGCAGTGAGGTAAGAACCGCTGAGGGCTAAACCTGGGATTGAGGGATTGCTTTGTGCATAGATTAGCATACCCTAAACAAGTGGGGACTTCATAGAAAACTCAATGGTGTGGGCTGAAGTCAAGGATGAAGTTAACTGGAGGAGACAAGATAGCATTGTAGAGTTTGGATTTACATCCTTACATAGGAGAAGACAAGGGCCCTGTGCTCAAGCGGGCAACACTAGTAAAGGTGGTGAGTATAATGTATGTGGCAGGAGAAAAAGGGGGGAAATGGTTCAATTAAATGAGGAGGTGGTGTAGGTGGAGTGGGTGGAAGGGAATAGAGATAAGCATCCTTAGCCAGCTAAGGGCTGGACGGCTCTAAGTCTTAGGAGACTAGGAAAGAGGTCAGAGAAGTCAGGGCTACTGCAACAAGCAACAGAGAGCCATTGAAGGTGATTGAGTAAGTGAAAAACTTGATAAAAACAGTATGTCTAGAAGAAGACAGGGCAGGCCATGCGCCAGACGGCTTTGAGGTAGGTGGAGGCAAGGAACCCGGCTAGGAGGCTATTGCAACAGTACAGGTGAGGGATGCTACAGGCTCCGCCTGAGGCAGGGATCCAGGGGTGAAGAGGAGGGCAGGGGAGATGACAGTAGTAACAGCTTTGTTTGGGGGGTACCTACTTTGCACCAGGCAATTTATATACATTATATAATTTAATTCTCAAAATTGTATGCAGCAGGGCTATGGCCCTATGTGACAGTCGAGGAAACCGAGGCACAAAGCAGTTCCAAGGCTACTAAGTTAGTCAATGCCTGAGCTGGGACTTCAACTGGGACATTTGACTCCAGAGCCTTCTCTCTTAACCACCATGTGGAGAAAGGAAGGAATTCAGGCACACTGACAGGCCAGATCTCACTTAAACCCTTCACAACCCACCACCCACCAATGCCCTCCTTCCCACTCCTAAAGAACAATGTGAGCCTGAATGATAAATTCTGGATCATTTTTATTGTCTTTGAAGCATCTGCCCATGATCACGTAATACATCCTTTTCAATAAAAAGTGAAATTGCAGTAAAAATGTAAATTCTTTCCTGGTCAGTTGCTCAAGGCCATAAACACAGGTGCACCATTCACTTTGAGTATTGCCTTGAACAGGAGCAAGGATTCCAGGTACAAAGCTGCCCAAGGGAACACGCTGCTCTCACATTAGAGGGAAAAGGGCAGCCCTGCTCCTTTGGCCAGATATGGAGCAAATAAACTAGAAACTTTGCAAAGAGTTATCCCTAAGTTTGTGTTTCTCAGCCCTGGCTACACAGCAAAATCATCCGAAGAGCTTCTAAGAAAAATACTGACACCCAAGCCTCATGGCAGATTAGCTTAATCAGAATTTCTGTGGTTGAGGCCTAGGCATTGTATTTTTGAAACTCTCCCAGGTGATTCTCTTGCAAGATGAGAGTTGAGAGGCACTGCCCTTGGGTGATGCTAAGAAAAGTAGCTGCTCATGTATGGTTTGAGAACCTCATTCAGAGTACTCATTTGGCCCAAAATTATTTCTCTGGCATCTCCCTATGCCAGAAGCTGCCCTATGTTCTGGAGATGCAGAGAAGAACGGCATGATCTTGTCCTCAAGGATTTTGCCATGGAGCAAGTGAATAGACAATTCTAATAGAGTGGTGGAGTCAGCTAACTGTTAGAACAGAGCTGAGTATGCAACACAGTGGAGGCACAAAAGGAGAATCAGATTTGGGGGTCAGAAGGGACCTTGAACAGGAGCCAACACTCAAACTGCGTGTTACAAGAGGAATAAAAATAAGCCAGGTGAGTACAAGATTGGGGAAAGCATGTACGGCCAAGAGAACAGCTTGTGCAAAAGAGAGGTAGAAGGTGCAGCATAGAACACTGAGGGCTTTAAAGAAATTCAGGCCAGAGGAAGCACTCAATGCATTTAAAGACCCTCAGGTGAGCCTGGAGACCATGGCAGCAAGGGTAGATCCCACAGGGCCTGGTGTGCCATGCAAAGAGTACTGAATTTTTGCTGGAGAGCAGACAGTATCTTTGAAAAGGTGTCTAGGATCAAAAAATGAAAGTATGAAAAAAATGTTGAGGCACATAGATGCAAAGTATTTATATTGGTAATACATGCGCATTTAGTATACCAATGGCTAGCATTTATTGCACACTTACCATGTGTCAGGCTCTGCTCTAAGCACTTCATCTTCATTCGTTCAATCATTCAACAAATATTTATTGGCTATCTACTGCTACAGGCCAGGAACCATTGTAGGTGCAGAGAACACAAGAGTGAACAGTCAAAAATCTCTCTCCTTGTGGGGTTTACATTTCAGTGGGGAGAAAGACAATTGGCAAAATAAGTAAAATACTGAATTAGATGCTGATATGTGCTATGGCAAAAAATAAAGCAGAGAAAGAGAATAGAGAGCATCGGAGATGCGGCTGTCTAAGTTTGATGTGTTAATTTGTCTAGGCTACAGTCCTCATTATTCCATCAAATACTAACCTGGGTGTTGCTGGGAAGATATTTTGTAAATGTGATTAGAGTCCATAATCAGATTATCCATAATCAGTTAATCAGTCCGTAATCGGATTATAATCTGGATGGGCCTGATTCAATCAGTTGAAAAGTCTTAAGAGCAGAGTGGAAGCTTTCCTAAGAAAGAAGAAATTCTACCTGTGGACTACAGCATCACTCCTACCTGAGTGTTCCAGCCTACCCTTTCTGATGGCCTGACCTATGGATTTCAGACTTTGCCTAGCCAACCCTCACAATTACATACGCCAATTCCTCACAATAAATCTTTTGATATATATCTCCTACAGCTTCTGTTTCTCCGGTTGAATTCCAATTGATTTGGGGGAAAGCTGTCATTTTAAATAGGAAACCTCGTTGAAAAGGCAATATCTAAGGAAACACCTAAAGGAGGTAAGAGAATGAGTGAGCAAATATCTGGGTGGGGGGAGGGAACATTCTAGACAAAATAACAAGAAATACAAGGACATTCTTCCATTTAACCCTCATAACAACACTATGAATTAGAAATTAATATTATTGTCAAGAACTGTGAAGAGTCTGAGATTTTTTTCACTGCTGGCCAGCTAACAAGTCATCCTGCCACACACTGATGCTATCAGAGGATATGAGACTGCTGGGTCAGAAGCAAAGGGTGTTATTACTCACAGCACTGCAGGCAAGATGAGCTTCAAGTATGTGTCAGTTACCCTTGCTCTCCCCAAGTCCCACAGGGGTGATACAGATGGGCCCACCTGGATGCTGTGTATACTGTGGATCTGTGTCACATTTGTGGAACCTGAGCTTAGGAAATCTCCAATCTTATAATGAGGCCACTGTCAAACCTGCCCAGACTTCGCCTCAGAGGGAGACATTAGCTTTGTTATACTGGTCAGGAAGTAACTCTGCCCTGACAACTGGAGGGAGATGTTATTTATTCAATACCATTGCTACACAAATATACTTGAAAAGTTGGTCTAGAACAAAAGCCATTAGCAAGAGGTACAAAAACAGGAGAGATCCATGGAGAATTATCTGTCATTTTGTGGATGAGGAAATTGAGGCACAGATAGGTTAAGTAATTTGCCTGAAATCACAGAGTTAATAAATGGAGGAGCAGGGATGTATGATCATCCGTCATCCCCAACTAGAATGAAATACCATAAGCCAGAGACATTTTTTAAATGGCCAGATACCCGGAGCCTAGAAAAGTGTTTGGCACTTAAATTGACACTCAAAAAATAAATGTAATATGAATTGACAAATATTTGTAGGTTCTCACATACAACAGAGAACAGAGCAAGAATGGCTCTTGCTTACATGAAGCTTAGAGTTCAGATAGCAAGTCAGGCACTAGATATATATTTAAATAAATTACTACATAATTACAATTGTGATACATACTGCAAAGGAGAACTTCTAAGAGCACGTATGCTATAGACTGAATATTTGTTTCCCTCCAAAACTCATATGTTGAAACCTAACTGTCAAGGAGATGGTATTAAGAGGTGGGGCCTGTAGAACGTAATTAGGTCACAAGGGTGGAGTCTTCATGAATGAGATTAGTGCCCTCATAAAAGACACCCCAGAGAGATCCCTTGTCCCCTACTACCATATGACATTACAGTGAAAAGATGGCCATCTATAAGGAAGCAGTTCCTCTCCAAATACTAAATCTGCCAGTGCCTTGATCTTGGACTTCCCAGCCTCCAAAACTGTGAGCAATAAATTTCTGTTGTTTATCAGCCACCCAGTCTCTGGTATTTTGTTATAGCAGCCGAATGGACTCAGATAATGTATGTGTTTACATGCTTCTCTGTGTGTGTGTATGTGTATATGAATATGTGTGTGTATATGAATACATGTGTATGTACACATCCCTCAGGCCCCTCCGTTACAAGGAAGAGATGAAACCAGCTATATAATTTGACCAAGGAAAGATGATAGCAAAACAGGCAAAAATCAAGATGCTTGATGCTATCAAACGTATTTTCCTATTTTTCACCACAATTTTGTCACATAAACACACTAATAAAGTGGACATTGTCTCTGTCCCACCTATGGGGAAACTGAGGCTTTGAGAAAAGCTGCCCTGGTTCTTTTCATTCACAACCAGCTTGATACTTGGATACCCTCTGAATGATAGAATTTTAGGTATAAGAGTTAAAGGCTTCTGAATGCCTCCAACTTGAAAATTTCTGCCTTCACTATGCCTGAATTTTCTTAAAGGAAAGAGTCTTTTATTCTCACTGAAGAATGAGGTTTAAAATATAAGTGGCATTTTTACAACACCCTTCCTTAAAATTATTCATAAGAATACACAAATGGTAGGGTTTCTTTCCATGATAAGAGCGGTGAAGCATTTGAAAACCAAAAGACAAGTTTAGCATAAGAAAGGTGAATTTGGCCCCCTCACAGTTATACCTAATATGAAAGCTATTTACATTACATGAAAAGTAGCAAACTCTGTGATCTCAGGAGGTTGTTTCACTTCTCTGAACCTCTGTCTCTTCATCTTCCAAAGCAAGAAGTTGAATTCAATGACCTCTAGGTTCCCTCTCAGCTCTATTATTTTATCACAAATGAAAGGAAGCCCTTGAAAATCTTACTTATCAATATTTGCTAAATGTTCTCATTGCTCCCGATGTTCCCTTGGGATCCATATAAAATAATACTTCCTACATATAAAATAATATAAAATATTTTATCCATATAAAATAATACATCCTACAATAAACAAAAGGACTTTTGTCTTTCTGGCCTCACAATTCTGAATTATTTATAGTGATTTGGCCTTTGTAATATAAGAAAATGTTAAACTCCAGACTTCCTTGGCAAAAATGATTGGCAATGAATAAGAGGGTCATTGATAAGTGAAATAAGATTGAAGAGAGAGAGAAAGGCAAATGTCAGATCATGTAGGATCTTTCAGACTGTGATAAAAATATTGGCTAGTATAGGAAGCACCATTGGAGGCCCAACTGAAAGATTTTAAGGTGGGGAATAGCATAACCACTTTGCATTTTTGGAGTATGCTGTATGGAAAATAGAATCGAGGACAAGAGAAGGAGAAATGGAAAAACCAGCTTGGAAATCAGCACCAGAGTCAAGGTGAGAAATGAAGGTGATTTGGACTAAAGAGACACAACAGTGGATCTAAACGGAAGTGGGCTGACTCAAAAGTGTTTTGGAAGATGAATTAACAGGACTGGATATTGAATTTAATGTGAGAAATGAGGGAGAGGAGGTGCCAAGAATAACTCCTAGTTTTCAGACATTGGCAACTGGTCAATTACTGAGCTGGAGAAGCCTGGGAGAGAAGCATATCTAGGGTAGAAACCACAGTTTGAACATGTTCAGGTTAAGAGGCCTGGGGGATATTGAGTAGAACTGCTGAGATGGCATTGAAATGTAAGCCTGGACAAAAGAGAGGCTGGAAGAGGGGCCAACTGGGGAGTCTTTGGTATATAGGAGGTTTCTGATGCCTGAGGAGTAGTGTGGACTGAGAAGAGAACAGTTTTGGGACTGTTACCAAAGATCTTCCAACATACAGAGATTGGGAGGAAGAGAATGAGCCATCAAAAGACTCAGAAGGATCTTCTAGAGAGCTAGCAAGAATACCTGGAGAGTTTGACGTAACATAATCACCAACAAAACTGACCATTAGATTCTGCAATATGGAGACCATTTGGTGGACTTGGGAAAGGCAATCTTCAGGAGAGTGGTAGAAGGGCAGGAAGTCGTGGAAACCATGACAGAGTGGGTGGAGAAGAGCTTTGGAGGTGAACAAGTGAAGGCAGCTGTGTATACATATCTTTCAAGAATCCTGACTTTGAAATGGAAAAGAGAGTTGGGTGGTACCCAGAGGACAACTAGAAGGTCAAGGGATGTTTGAAGGCTCCCAAGAAAGATCCGAAATGAACAACAGATTGAAGGAATAGAGAAGAGCAGAAATAAACAATACAGTGAAAACCAACAGAAAGAGAGGAAATCTGGGCATGAAATCTAGAGCAGACATGGAAAGATTTGCCTGTGGTCAGAGGAGCTACAGAGGACAGTTAGAATGGGTACAAATGGAGAAAAGGATTGTGTGTTGGCCACCTTTACAGGAATAGGGGTTAACAATCCCTACATTTGCATCACCCCTTACATGTGCAGAATTGTTCACATCAACCACCTCAATTACTCCTACACTAGGAAGTCTGGAATCCTTATTCCATTATACGTATAAGTAAACTGAGGTTCAGGCTGTTCACATGATCTGCTTGAAATCTTATAAGATGTTAATAACAGAACGAGGATTCAAATCCAAGACTTTGGTCTCATTTCCCCCTCTCCTCCTTCCTCTCTCCTCTCCTCTCTTGCCTTCCCTCTCCCTTTCCCTCCCCCCTGCCCTCTCCACTTCCATCCCCTTCTCCCCCTCCCCTCTCTTCTCTCTCCTCTCTCCTCCCTCATTTCCTCCCTCTTTCTCTTCATATCTCTATCTCTCAATCTCTGTCTCTCTGACACTCTCTGTCTCCCTCTCTCTCCTTCTTTCTCTCTCGTTCTCTGTCTTCCGTTACTTTCTCCCTGCTCCCTTCCCTACAGTTTCTCTTTTGAATGCCAGTCAAGTCCTTTAGCAAAATCAATCTTGGAATTAGTGTACTGAAACCCTTAGGCACACTCTTCTCAGCCTGGATTTTACATGCTATCAAAGGACAGATTCACCAGCAGATTAAAGCTGTTCGAAGCCTTCACAAGTTTTATGCCTCAGTTGTTTGGAGTTAAGGACCTCTCCAGTTCTGGATTTTGAAATATGCTTCTTTTCTTCTTTTCAATTTTGTTGACAGTTTTCATTAGAGCCCTGTTATCCCCCTGGATTGCTGCACTACAACTGCTTTAGAGGTTAAAGAATGCATTTGCCAAGGTTGGAAGCAGACTGGAGCCTCCTGAGTTCAATGTTTCACCCTAAATTCCAAACTTGTTTATGGTTCAAATTCATTTACACTTGGCCTCAAAATCAACACATTCTCTTCCTAAAAAGGGGCACTTCAAATGGCCTTTTAAGTAAAGAACATAAGCAGCGGACATTAAATAATTCATCCAGGTAGCTTTCATGAGAATAAGTGTGTAAACGAATAAGAATCATATAGGGTACATTTTACTTGAAACCCACCAGAAAATAAATAAAAGGTTTGAAAGCACACCAAGTTCCAACCTTCTCATTAGTATAAAATAAAACATTAGTTCAATTCACTTCCAGTGCTCAAGTGGAAAACTTTGGTACAAATAAATTATTTGTATGAAAAGATATCTGCTTCATTGTACTAAAAGGTACTCTTGTAGCCCAAAGTGTTAATGATGCTCTAGCCACTTCTAATGACATGCACTAAAATCACACTGTTGTTTAAATAAAGATAGAGGGCTAACACCAGTGCTGGGAATTGCACAGCAGAGGAGGAGAGTGCACGAATACAGAGTTAGATATGAGTTCCAATTCTGGATCAGCCATATTCTAGCTGTGTGACATTGTGCACATTATTTAATCTCAATGAATCCCTCTTTCCTTGTTTTCTGAATAAGGATAATAAAAATAAAAAAAAAAACTCTCTCTCTTAGGCTTGTGTAAGGGTTACTTCTGTGAAAGGGGCCAGCATGGTGACTGGCATCCAGTAAGCACTAGATATTATTTCCCTTGAACTGTTAGTTTCTCTGCACCCACCCCTATGTTGCTGCTCAGTCAACACTGGACTTCTAGTTGGTTTTCAGAGTGAAGCAGCTGGCTCGATGAGGCAGCATATCCCACTATCTATCCTTTGTGTGTGCCCCATTCCCTTCTCCAAGTGCCTAGATTTAAAGTAGGAGTCTTGGACAAAATGGAGAAAATTCAGAGATCACATTATCTTCCCTCTTTTTTATACAGATAGCAAACTAGGTTCCAAATAAAGGAAGTAACTAGCTCAATGTTCTTCAGCTAGTTAGCATAATATCTTAACCCTATATTTCCGTGATCAAATATGAGGTGAAGGGGACGTATTGTGAAATGCATAACACATCCTCTATAATTTAGGCAAGTTCGCAGGGACAGACCACGGAATGGTTAGCAAGCTCATTTGGTGGAAAACAGCCCATATCTGATCATCATTCAATGCTTATTAAACTTCCCACTAGCACAAAGCACTGCTGGAGTTGCTGAACAGAGGGGCTTAAAATAAACATAGTCATAAGTCTGGGAGATCTGACAAATATCTAATCACTAAAATGCCAATGAGGATATATGATGCAGCAAAGTCAACATGACCTATGTGAAGAACTAAATTATAATGTTACTGTAAATTGCATGTACTTGTTTTTTTCAAAAAAGGGAGAAGTCATTTTAATCATCAACTAAACAAGTATTTATGTATACCTAGCTCTGTTCAGGGTATTGTAGGAGAATAAAAGAATAATAAAGTTATATAACATTACCAGTGACTTGAAGAACTTTATGATTAGTTGAAAAGATAAAACACAGTCTTGAAAGCTGGTTAACGATACAGTAAATACTTAGCAGATGGTTACAGAAGTGACCTGAAGGGGAGACTGCATGGGTTATTCCATCAAAAAATAATATAGTTTTTTAACAGCTACAGTATGCAAGGCATTGTATTAAGCTCTGGAAATATAAAGAATTAAAAAGCATTACCTTTGTCTTCAAGATGATCATACTGTGCTTAGGAGATGGCAAGTAAATGGACAATTATAATAGAATACAGTGCTACAATGATGGGAATATGTGCAAGGTGTTGCAGGAGCACAGAAGAAGGGTACCTACCACCGACTAGAGAGATAAGGGAAGGCTTCATGGACGAGGTGACATACTAAATGCTGAGCATTAATATTTTGAAAGATCTCTGCCGGGTCTCAGCCTTCTATATGCATGAGCTTCATGGGGAGGAGACAGAGTTGAGAACAGAGTCAAATTCTTAGATTTGAAAGCTATTCTTCCAGGGAGAAAACAGAATTTGGTTGGCTGGTTGTGTTTGAGGGAATTTCAATAACTTGTCTTTTCATCTCTAGAGAAAAACTGAATAATGCAGAGCATAGACTTCATACCATAAGCCAGAGAGTAGGAAAGAATGAATAGCAACACAATATTTTTCCTGTCCTAAAAAAGCTAAAAGTCCAATCAGCTGGTGAGAGGGGAAATATATGTCACATGTACACAGGGGAACCAGAATCAAGAGCAGGATCACAGGCATCAGCAGCAGATGCAGCCTCCAAAAGAAGGAAGTAGCCATCAGAAAAAAATGAGACACAGGAACCAGCAGATGCCCTCCCACAATGCCAAGGAGATACATCATTCCCCTGAAGGACAGGGTAGGAGGAAGAGTCTTAAACTGACCATGTTGACATCCGGAATTGACCATGTTTAAATCCAGAAGTGACTGAGTTGCTATGAAATGACTAGAGAAATTTTTCCACTGTGAGCAGAAATGGAGGTTCCTGAGAAAATTAGAAAAAGGAAACGGGGGATCATAAAGAATGTAGAAAAAGGAGGAGCATTGCATCCTTGCACATCTGAGTGGTGCAAGTTGAAATCACTCCCCAGTCAGAGTTATCCAGGTGAAGAAGAACCCATGGCATGAACATGGTGTGTGCTAAAAGCACTTTGGTGTTACTAGAACATCAAGTCGAGTTGGGAAGCATCAGAAAGGACAATGAGAGCTTGCAAGGCTTTCTCTGTTGAGTAAGGAGCTCAGACTATCCCATGGGAATGGGAAGCTGCTGAAGGGTGTCAATCAGGGAGAGCCATGTCAGACTTGCTTTTGGAACACCTATTAGGGGGCTGTGTATGGAGGATGGAGTTCAAGGGGATTAAAAGCCAGGCAGAACGACCCTTTGGGGAGGAGGTGAGACATGCACTGATCTGTGAGAGATGGGCATATGGGTTGGTGAAGGTGACTAGGAGAACTCAAGCAAAGGCACCGAGTGGGGAGTTCGCACAGAATGTCCCGGATAGAAGGCAGCCATAGGATGACCACAGCCATGAACTCAAAGAGAGAAGTAAACGACTCAGGGATGGAGTGTTTGCCACAAGCCTCCCTCTCCCCAGAATTCTAAATGCCAGAAAACTCAAATAACATGCCTTCAGAGTCTTGCTTTGTTTAGATCCAGGGTTCGCAAACTACTGTTTCTGTAAATGAAGTTTTATTGACACACAGACATAGACAACATTTCTCTAGTGTCTATGGCTGCTTTCTCTACAAGGGCAGAGTTGAGCACTTGTAGCAGAGACTGAATGGCCTGCAAAGCCAAAAATATTTGCTATCTGGCACTTTACAGGAAAAGTTTGCTAACTCCTGCTTTAGATCCACAATTTTGATTATCACGTGTCAACTTTTTTATCAGATCATCAGGTCTCTAAAGCATGTGGTCTCTCTCACCCGTGAAATGGAAAGCCAGCATTGGGAGACTAGAATCTTGGAAACCTAGGTACTTAGGTGAGCAGATTTGGGCTGGAGTTCCACATCACCTCTTATTAGCTGTGTGACACTGGACACCTCCCTGAACCTCAGTTTTCTCATCTGTACAATAGGTAAAATAATAGTATTTACCATATAGGGCTGTTTTGAGGATGAAATTAGGTAACATAATCTCATCAGCGTAGTGTTTAGCACATGGGGATGGTTCGAGAAATGTTAATTATGATGTTTTTTGTTAAATTGTCTACTATTTAGCTACGGTTAAAAACCTGGCTAAAAGAGGAGAGATTTGTGGAAGATCATTTAAAAGTCAAGCCATCCATCTTTTCCCTTGGGTCAGTGTTTTTCAAATTTTTCCCAGAATCCACCTGCTTCAAAATCATCTGGAGTAGCTGTAAAAAAAAAAAAAATCCATATTTCTGGGCTCACATAAGGCTACTGAATGAGACATTCTGAGGTTGGGACCCAGGAATATTCATTTTACAAGCTTCCTCCGTGATTCTACACACGATAAAGTTTGAGAACTACTGCTCTGAATTTGTGCTTCTTGAACTAGGGAATGAAGTATTTTCTATAGGGGAACACAGGTCTCCTGTCGGAACTTCCAGTTTTAATGTTCTGTATTAATTCTAACGAACAGAAGAAACTAAATAACATGACTTGTAATTCATCATGTTATGGATACCAGGGCTTAGTATGAGGCTATAAGATGTATTTAGGTTTAAAATCAAGTCAATTTCATGTGGTCGGCCCCATGGCGTAGTGGTTAAGTTCGCACTCTCTGCTTCGGTGGCCCGGGTTTGCAGGTTCGGACCCCAGGGATGAACTTAAACCACTAGTCAGCCATGTTGTGGTGGTGACTCACATACAACATAGAGGAAGATTGGCATGGATGTTAGTTCAGGGCCAATCTTCCTCAGCAAAATAAATAAATAAATAAATAAAATCGAGTCAATTTCAAAGATATTAAGTAAAAATAAAAAGTATAAGTGTTGCATATCCATGGAAAAACTAGTGATGGAAGTTCTAGAATGACACAAATATGAGGAAATTGCCAAAAGAACTCCTCCACGTGCCAGGGGTCTATTAAACCACAGCATACGCTTCGTGCATCTTCCTGAACCATCTAATTCACTCAAAGATTTGTGGCAAAACCTTATTTTTATGTTAAAACATACCAATTCTACTTAGTAGTAGAATGTAAAGTGTGTGTGAATACTGAACATAAAATACAAGACTCCAAAGAAATTTCATGCTATTCCCCCGCATCACCCATCCCACCACTCTTTCAACCTCCCACCACATATAAATTCTCCGTCCTCTGTCAATAGCAGACTTGGGTAAAAATGATTGAACAAAAGTTTGAACAACACAGCTCTAGGACCTCCTGCTTGGACACCACTCTCCTCTGTGGAGGGCTGTGCCTGGACCTCACTACCTCGTCTCTAACCAGAATCACTATCTCTAGTGAAGCACGTTACTGCTTTTGTGGGATGTAAGGATCTTATTGGAAATCTTGTCTGCTCTATCATTTAGTGATAAATTTGAATATGTTTGCAGGTAAAGCCCCATTTGAGAATTTCCTTTAACTTGTAGGGAAAACTTTGCTGCCCTGGGGGACTGGTATAACCCTTTCTGAATCTAAAAAACACATATAATTTAACACATATATCATATTACATATTACATTACTAGTAAATACATACACGCATTCACACACACATGTACACAAAGAAATGCTCCACTCTCCTTGACCTTCTCCATAATCTTCTGCAGTCTTAGACAATGAACCCAAGTGCTCTCAATGGCCACAAGTACCTGTAGAAACCTTGCAGTGTACTGGGCATGTAGCAAACTGTGGCAGACACTGGGTGTTGCTTACTCAACATCTACATCCACAGAACTCCAATTTTATTAAGATATTCACCCCAGTACCAGCCTCATGTCTTGATCAGTCTAAGCCAAATAGCACATGACATTCTCTTCACTGCTGATAGTCCAGGGGTGGAGTGTAACCTAAGTAGGTCCCATCAGTCTGTTGAGGACAAGGGGCCATCTCTTTTCTCTCTTTCCTCTCTACCCTTCCCTCCCTTACTCTCTTTTCTTTTCCATCTCCTTCTCCTCCTTCTTCTCTCTCTTCTCTTTCTCCTCCCCATCCCCCTCCTCCCCCTACTCCTCCTACCCCCCCTCTTTCTCCTCCTCATCTTTCTTCTCCTCTTTCTCCTCCTTCTCCTTTCTCCTTCCCCTTCCTCTTCCTCCTCCTCCTACCCCTACCCCTACCCCTACCCCTCCTCCTCCTCTTCTTCCTCCTCCTCCTCCTACCCCTACCCCTATGCCTCCTCCTCCTCTTCCTCCTCCTCCTCCTCTTCCTCTTCTCCCCATTCTCCTTCTCCTTTTTCTTCTTTCTCTATCTCTATCTCTATCTCTATCTTTCACTGGGTATGACCATGGAAGAATAAAATGACCTTAAAGCAAGCCAGCTAGGAAAAGCAAATACACTATCACTCACAAGGAGGGAAAAGCTAAGAGACTCAAGAGAAGAGACAGATCCCTCACATTCCATGCCAAGGACCAAACATAACTTTGACTTTTCTATCCAATAAGATAATATTTTGTTGTTGTTTAAGCAACGTTGAGTTGAAGTTTCTGTTATTAGAGTCATTAGCACTCTAACCGGTATGTAGACCTCCAATAAATGTCTGCCATGTGAACTAATGTCATGGAATGTTACTCAAAGCTACCTGGGAGCAGAGGATTTTCTGCAGATCCCCCTGGAACAGAGATTCTTATGGGCTGTGCTTCCATTATAACCAATTCATCATTCCTGTCCAGAGCTCACCTGAACCAACTTCCCAAGCTCCAAGAAGAGCTATATTAGATATGAGCCAAAAGGAGCCAAAATCATCCCTTCTCCCAACTAAAAATACCTCCTTTATTGACCTTGCTCTGGTGCTAAAATTTCCCACATAATACACCCTTTTTAATCAAACTAAAGACTGTGAAAGGAGCAATGCAAGAACTCAGTAGCCATGAAGAGGCACCAAGAACTGTGACATTTCCAACCTTGTCATACGGGTTGGAACGATGGGCTGACCCTCCTGCTGTTCCCCACCTCGACCTGCACTAGCTCCAAGGATGAGGGGAGAGCCAGTGTGCCAGGAGATGAGGTGGAACTTGTAGACTAAAAGAAGAGATGAAAGGGGTAAGAATCCAGACTATTTCCACTTGAAGAATGACTCATGTCCAGGGCCAGAATGGCAGTGTGGAGAAAGCTATGCTTACATGACTAGATGGGCCTCAAGTCCTGAACCTGACGCTGTAACAGCAGCCAGAACTCAGCTGGGGCCTTGCCTTGCTGGATCTGTGCTGAGGGAGGGAAAGGAGGAGAAAAGCAAGTCCAGAGGAGACACTATGATGGGGAGCCTTTGGAACTCTTAAGAATGGAGTCCCCAGAAGCAGGGGCAAATGTCTCAGGAAGAAAAGACTCACCATGAAAAGCAGCTCTCTTGTGGGGGAAGAGAACCAGACTTAGGTTCAGAACATCTAACTCTAAATTCTGGACCTGCCACTTAGTAGCCATGTGCTCTTGGACAAGTGTCTTTAATCATCTAAGCCTCAGCTTCCTAATCTGTAAAAGCCATAAGATTATTGTGGGAATTTAACAAGGCGCATGATCTTTCCTGGTGATTTAAGGCATGCTGTGTAAATATAGCAGATTCAATGCAAAGCCAGCCAGCGGCCCAATCTTTCCTGAGTCTGAGTTCAGTCAGGTCAGATGTAATGGACGGGAGCTTTATTTCTTTTAAGTTCTAAAGGTTCTTCCTCAGCAGTCAGATGAGACACTGAACTAGGAAGCACTGCTCTCCAAGCAGCACCACACCCATCCCAGCAGGCCCCATGCCCCATGAATTGTCTGAACCAATAAACACAGCAGGTGTGCACTCAATCGTGTTAGGTTGGGTAGTAAATTCACCTCCCTGTGCTACAGACACCTGGTTGCATGGTACAGTAATGCAATGATGCAATTCCCACATCCACCCCTACACATGAGGTTGGTCCAGCACCTTCTACCTAATTCCAAGTGGCTTATGCTCAGTGAAAGGGTGGTCTGCTCAGGCTCCCCAGCTGAGTGGCTGGATGGCTGGAGCCACCTAGACCTGGTAGGAAGGATATGCAATGGTGAAGGGCCTGGGCTGTGGAGCTAAATTCTGCCATGATTTAGACATGAGTCTAGGCAATTTATTTAAGTAAGTTCTTTGTGCCTCTGTGCCTGTATTAGTTTCCTAGGACTGCCCCAAATTAGCACAAACTTGGTGTCTTAAAACCAAAGAAAATTATTCTATCACAGTTCTGGAAGCTAGATGTCTGAAATAAAGGTGTCAGCAGGGCTGCCTTCCCTCCAAAGGCTCTAGGAATGAATCCTTCCTTGCTTCTTCCAGCTTCTAGTGGCTCCAGGTGTTCCCTGGCTTGTGGCAGCATAACTCCAATCTTTGCCTCCATATTTTCACATAGCCTTTTTCCTGTGTGTATCCTCTCTTCTTCTTATAAGGATATCAGTCATTGGATTTAGGGTCCACCCTAAATCCAGGATGATTTTGTCTCCAGATGCTTAACTAAATACATCCAGAAAGACCCTACTGCCAAATAAGTCACATTCTGAGGTTCTGGATGGACATAAATTTTGGGGGGACATTATTCGGCACACTACAGTCCCCTCCTCTATAAAATGGGAATAACTCAAGGTACCTACCTCACCAGATCTTGTAATAAATGAGATGGTACACATAGGAGAATGTTTAGTGTAGTGCCCAGCACACAGAAAGCACTCAATCAACATTACCTCTTAATAATATTAGGCCCAGATCTACCAATAACTTACTCTCTCACCTTGGATAAGTCATGTAACCTGTCATTCTCCATTTCTCCATTTGGTAAAAGGGAATACTGATGCTTCAACAGTCCTGGGATCCAGGATTCTAGTCCAGGAGTTACGAAACTTTTTCTGTGGAGGGCCAGACAGTAAATATTTTAAGCTTCACAGGCTATACAGTCTCTGTTTCAACTACTTAACTCTGCCATTGTAGTGGGAAAGCAGCCATGGGCAAAATATAAGCAAAAGGGCATGGTTGTGTTCCAATAAAATTTTATTTACAAAAGCAGACAATGGGCTGGATTCAGCCCATGGACCGAGGTTGCTGGACCCTCTTCTAGTCTTTTTCCCCTCCAGCTAGCCTTCCCAGGCCTCACTGATTGACATTCATAGAAGATCATTTCTCAGTGTTTTCTGCTTCTCCTTTGCTTTTGAATTTCCATCACACTTAGGTAAGTCCCTTTCTTAAGACACTCGCCACTTTCTAATTTACTATTTGTGAATATATGTTATCTCCCACACTAGACTGTGAACTCCCTAAGGGAGCAGGATGAGGCCCATGTGGGATCTGCTCTGTATCACCCATATGCTTTGCACGTAGTGTGTTCTTGTTAATGAACTTGGACAATGGTAAGGCTCTAAGAGCTGTCTCCTCTCTGTTAGCTTCCAGAACCTACCCAGAGAGAATATTGAACTTCAACTCTATTTAAGGGGTTTGAATATCATTGTAGAAGCAATAAGGAGCAACAGGAAGTATCAGAAATGATAGAAACTCATCCATGTTTGGAACCCTTATGGGTAAACACCCACAAGATTAAATTTATCCTAAGGAAACTCAGAGTTGCTTAATTACCAAATAGTCATATCTCCAGCAATTAATATTGTCCTAAAAGTCACCGTTTTGTATTCCACTGAGATCAAAAAGTCTTGAGGAGACAGTAAATCAAGTGGTTTGGGCTCTGATATTAGAGCTGGTTTGAATCTTTCCTCTACCCCTCACTAGCTCTGCAACGAAGTAAAATTATTTGACATTCCTGAGACTGAGTTTTCTTATCTGTAAAATGGATATAATAAAAACATCTTCCTCATAGGTTCTTGAGAGAATTAATGAAATGGAGTAGGTAAAGTCCGTGGTAGTGAGGCTGGCCAAGAAAAAACACTCAGTCTCTGTCAGGTAGTATCATTGTTAGCATCACTACTTCTACAACTATTAATAGTACCAGACACCAGGCTTTCTATGAAGCCTTCAATGTTTAATTAGCATCTTGCCCTTTCTCCTCCAGTTTCCTGCCGGCAAGATTCTCCCAGGAATAACTGTGGGTGCATTGTCACCTCTGCTATTGATATTGAATTTACACATCCTTCCCAGCCTCCTACTACACTGAAGTAAGCTGTGGAATTTAATAATGTCTCAGGCAGACATTTTCTCCTCAGCCCATGGCAACTTTCTGAATCAAAATTTGAATAAACTTGAGGTTAAAATTGTTGGCCACTGCCCCCTTTTTAGATCTGATTTTTTTAGGGTCAGTTCTGCATGGCTATTGATCTTTTGATCAAATTACTAGCACATGGTTAATAACACCTACTCAACACTTTTTATCTCCAAAGCAATGTAAAGGCCTTCAAGTCCATCTGTCTACTCAGTGAATTTTCTATCCTTGATGAAAACAAGTTCAGGCACCAACTTCAAACACTGATGCAGGCGAACTCGCCTCCTGGGGAGCAGGTGCACTACATGCATATTAATGTGCAAAAATCAGAACTGAGAGACAAGAGGAGACTTCAAATGCACAGAATGTGAAGTCAAAAGATAAAGGTTCCTATTGAGATTTCTGGTTTGGAGCAATTCATTTAACCTCAGTCTCAGTGGCCCAATATGTAAAATGGGGACAATAAATATGCCTCACCCCTATCACAGTTTGTTGATAGAAGTTAAGTGAGATAATGACTGGTGGAAATTATTTATAATACTATGTGGATGGTATGCATTCATCATTACTTCCCAAAAGGGTCATTTTTATCTGAATTTTGAGCCCCTATGGATCAATCTAGAGGTTTACCTCTTCCACCTTTTGAACAAAATGTTTCAAAGCTCCCTTCTTCTCCAAAGGGAAAGAAAGAGGAAAAACTGTTTGATATGCATTCAATGAAGTGTAATAATAACTGACTTTTAGCATTTACTGAGTTCCACAGACTATTCTAAGAGAACTTATATAATTCTCAGAGCAGTCCTATGAAATAGGTAGCATTATTATCTCCATTTTACAGATGAGAAAACTGAGACACAGATGCATTTAATATCTTGCCCACATTTGCTCAGGACAGGAAGAGCCTATTTTCTTAACCAACTATTTTCCATATAAGTCCAGGGACCCCCAGAGATATTTCCAGGAGAGTCTGTAAGATCAAAACTATTTTTATAATAATACTAAGCATTATTTGCCCTTTTCACTCTCGTTCTCTCACAAGTGTACATTGGAGTTTTCCAGAACCTATATGTCAGTGATATTAACAACAGATTGAATGAAGAAACACATAGGGAAATCCTGCTGTTTTCCTTTAAACCAGGAGAGATTTGCAAAAATGTAAAACAATGCCACTCTTTTCATTATTATTTTGTTTTAGAAAATATATTTTTCATTTAAAGTGTTACTTATTTTAACATGCAATGTATTTTATTGTTATTTTTAATGACTAAATAAATGCATATTTTTTAAGTTTGTAGTTCAAATTTTTAATATGGTAAAGATCAATAGCTATAACAAAGGTAAATAAAATTCTTTACAGTCCTCAATAATTTTTAAGGGTATAAAGTGGCCCTGACACCTAAATCTTTGAGAACTGCTGCTCTTAGCTAGACATAGTATCTCTTTTAATTCCCTACAAAAGCTGTATTGTTATTTCTAGTTTTTGATGAAGAAATTGAAGCTTAAAGAGGTTGTCAGTCATTCAAGGTCACACAGCTCACAATAAAAGCTTATAAGAAACAAGAATTCACCAGTCTAATGTTTTTTTCAATTTACTCAGACTCTCCCTACCCTTGTGTGCCACCAGACACTTTAGCTGGTATAAAACTCAACAACTCAACTGCTTCTAT